>NC_138977.1:68402141-69044638 GCF_964341445.2 Mesoplodon mirus | reverse complement strand
ACACCAGAAATTCATCTACACGTGGAACAACTCCTACAGAACACCTACTGAACGCTGGCAGAAGACCTCAGACCCCCCAAAAGGCAAGAAACTCCCCCACGTACCTGGGTAGGGCAAAAGAAAAAAGAATAAACAGAGACAAAAGGATAGGGATGGGACCTGCACCAATGGGAGGGAGCCGTGAAGGAGGAAAGGTTTCCACACACTAGGAAGCCCCTTCCCGGGCAGAGACTGCGGGTGGTGGAGGGGGAAAGCTTCGGAGTAGTGGAGGAGAGTGCAGCAACAGGGGTGCGGAGGGCAAAGCGGAGACATTCCCGCACAGAGGATGGGTGCCGACCAGCACTCACCAGCCCGAGAGGCTTGTCTGCTCACCCGCCGGGGCGGGTGGGGCTGGGAGCTGAAGCTCGGGCTTCAGTCGGAGCGCAAGGAAAGGACTGGTGTTGGCGGCGTGAACACAGTCTGAAGGGGTTAGTGCACCACGGCTGGCCGGGAGGGGATCCAGGGAAAAGTCTGGACCTGCCGAAGAGGCGAGAGACATTTTCTTCCCTCTTTGTTACCTGGTGCGCAAGGAGAGGGGATTGAGAGCGCTGCTTAAAGGAGCTCCAGAGATTGGCACGAGCCACGGCTAAAAGCGCGGACCCCAGAGACGGGCGTGGGACACTGGGGCTGCTACTGCCACCGCCAAGAGGTGTGGGTGTGAGCACAGGTCACTGTCCACGCCCCCTTTCCGGGGAGCCTGTGCAGCCCGTCACTGCCGGGTCCCCGGATCCAGGGATGGCTTCACCAGGAGAGCACACGGCGCGCCTTGGGCTGGTGCAACGTCATGCTGACCTCTGCCACCGCAGGCTCGCCCTGCACTCCATACCCCTTCTTGCCCTGGGGCCTGAGTGAGCCAGAGTCCCCGAATCAGATGCTCCTTTAACCCCATCCTGTCTGAGTGAAGAAGAGACGCCCTGCTGCGATCTACACGAAGAGGCGGGGCCAAATCCAAAGCTGAGACCCGGGAGCTGTGAGAATAAAGAAGAGAAAGGGAAATCTCTCCCAGCAGTCTCAGAAGCAGCGGATTAAAGCTCCACAATCAACTTGATGTACACTGCATCTGTGGAATACACGAATAGACAACAAATCATCCCAAATTGAGGAACCGTGTGGATGAAAGGCTCTTGGCGCTGCAGCCAGGAGTCAATGCTGTGCCTCTGAGGTGGGAGAGCCAACTTCAGGACACTGGTCCACAAGAGACCTCCCAGCTCCACGTAATATCAAACGGCAAAAATCTCCCAGAGATCTCCATCTCAACACCAGCACCCAGCTTCACCAGCAAGCTACAGTGCTGGACACCCTATACCAAACAACTAGCAAGACAGGAACACAACTCCACCCATTAGCAAAGAGGCTGCGTAAAATCATAATAAGGCCACAGACACCCCAAAACACACGACCAGACGTGGACCTGCCCACGAGACCTGCCCACGAGAAAGACAAGATCCAGCCTCATCCACCACAACACAGGCACTAGTCCCCTCCACCAGGAAGCTTACACAACCCACTGAACCAACCTTAGCCACTGGGGACAGACACCAAAAACAATGGGAACTACAAACATGCAGCCTGCAAAAAGGAGACCCCCAAACACAGTAACATAAGCAAAATGAGAAGACAGAAAAACACGCAGCAGGTGAAGGAGCAAGATAAAAACCTACCAGACCTAACAAATGAAGAGGTAATAGGCAGTCTACCTGAAAAATATTCAGAATAATGATAGTAAAGATGATCCAAAATCTTGGAATTAGAATTGACAAAATGCAAGAAAAAGTTAACAAGGACCTAGAAGAACTAAAGATGAATCAAGCAACGATGAGCAACACAATAAATGAAATTAAAAATACTCTAGATGGGATCAATAGCAGAATAACTGAGTCAGAAGAACGGGTAAGTGAGGTGGAAGATAAAATAGTGGAAATAACTGCTGCAGAGCAGAATAAAGAAAAAAGAATGAAAAAACCTTAGGACAGTCTCAGAGACCTCTGGAACAACATTAAACGCACCAACATTCGAATTATAGGGGTTCCAGAAGAATAAGAGAAAAAGAAAGGGACTGAGAAAATATTTGAAGAGATTATACTTGAAAACTTCCCTAATATGGGAAAGGAAATAGTTAATCAAGTCCAGGAGGCACAGAGAGTCCCATACAGAATAAATCCAAGGAGAAATATGCCAAGACACATATTAAACAAACTATCAAAAATTAAATACAAAGAAAACCTATGAAAAGCAGCAAGGGAAAAAAAAACAAATAACACACAAGGGAATCCCCATAAGGTTAACAGCTGATCTTTCAGCAGAAACTCTGCAAGCCAGAAGGGAGTGGCAGGACAATTTAAAGTAATGAGGGAGAAAAACCTGCAACCAAGATTACTCTACCTAGCAAGGATCTCATTCAGATTTGATGGAGAAATTAAAACCTTTACAGAAAAGCAAAAGCTGAGAGAGTTCAGCACCACCAAACCCGCTTTACAACAAATGCTAAAGGAACTTCTCTAGGCAAGAAACACAACAGAAGGAAAACAACTACAGTAACGAAGCCAAAACAATTAAGGAAATGGGAATAGGAACAAGCATATTGATAATTACCTTAAATGTAAATGGACTAAATGCTCCCAACAAAGACACAGATTGGCTGAATGGATACAAAAACAAGACCCATATATATGCTGTCTGCAAGAGACCCATTTCAGACATAGAGATACATAAAAACTGAAAGTAGGGGACGGAAAAAGATATTCCATGCAAATGGAAATCAAAAGAAAGCTGGAGTAGCAATTTCATACCAGACAAAATAGACTTTAAAATAAAGACTATTAGAAGAGAAAAAGAAGGACACTACATAATGATCAAGGGATCGATCCAAGAAGAAGATATAATACTTGTAAATATTTATGCACCGAACACAGGAGCACCTCAATATATAAGGCAAATACTAACAGCCATAAAAGGGGAAATCGACAGTACCACATGCATAGTAGGGGACTTCAACACCCCACTGTCACCAATGGACAGATTATCCACAATGAAAATAAATAAGGAAACACAAGCTTTAAATAATACATTAAATAAGATGGACTTAATTGATATTTATAGGACATTCCATCCAAAAACAATAGAATACACATTTTTCTCAAGTGCTCATGGAACATTCTCCGGGATAGATCATATCTTGGGTCACAAATGAAGCCTTGGTAAATTTAAGAAAATTGAAATTGTATCAAGTATCTTTTCTGACCACAACGCTATGAGACTAGATATCAATTACAGGAAAAGATCTGTAAAAAATACAAACGCATGGAGGCTAAACAATACACGACTTAATAACGAAGTGATCACAGAAGAAATCAAAGAGGAAATAAAACAATACCTAGAAACAACTGACAATGGAGACACGATGACCCAAAACCTATGGGATGCAGCAAATGCAGTTCTAAGAGGGAAGTTTATAGCAATACAATCCCACCTTAAGAAACAGGAAACATCTCGAGTAAACAACCTGACCTTGCACCTGAAGCAATTAGAGAAAGCAGAACAAAACACCCACAAAGTTAGAAGAAGGAAAGAAATCATAGAAATCAGATCAGAAATAAATGAAAAAGAAATGAAGGAAACGATAGCAAAGATCAATAAAAGTAAAAGCTGGTTCTTTGAGAAGATAAACAAAATTGATAAACCATTAGCCAGACTCATCAAGAAAAAAAGGGAGAAGACTCAAATCAATAGAATTAGAAATGAAAAAGGAGAAGTAACAACTGACATTGCAGAAATACAAAAGATCATGAAAGATTACTATAAGCAACTCTATGCCAATAAAATGGACAACCTGGAAGAAATGGACAAATTCTTAGAAATGCACAACCTGCCAAGACTGAATCAGGAAGAAATAGAAAATATGAACAGACCAATCACAAGCACTGAAATTGAAACTGTGATTAAAAATCTTCCAACAAACAAAAGCCCAGGACCAGAAGGCTTCACAGGTGAATTCTATCAAGCATTTAGAGAAGAGCTAAAACCTATCCTTCTCAAACTCTTCCAAAATATAGCAGAGGGAGGAACACTCCCAAACTCATTCTACGAGGCCACCATCACCTTGATACCAAAACCAGACAAGGATGTCACAAAGAAAGAAAACTACAGGCCAATATCACTGATGAACATAGATGCAAAAATCCTCAACAAAATACTAGCAACCAGAATCCAACAGCACATTAAAAGGATCATACACCATGATCAAGTGGGGTTTATTCCAGGAATGCAAGGATTCTTCAATATACGCAAATCAATCAACGTGATACACCATATTAACAAATTGAAGGAGAAAAACCATATGATCATCTCAATAGATGCAGAGAAAGCTTTCGACAAAATTCAACACCCATTTATGATAAAAACCCTGCAGAAAGTAGGCATAGAGGGAACTTTCCTCAACATAATAAAGGCCATATATGACAAACCCACAGCCAGCATCGTCCTCAATGGTGAAAAACTGAAACCATTTCCACTAAGATCAGGAACAAGACAAGGTTGCCCACTCTCACCACTCTTATTCAACCTAGTTTTGGAAGTTTTAGCCACAGCAATCAGAGAAGAAAAGGAAATAAAAGGAATCCAAATTGGAAAAGAAGAAATAAAGCTGTCACTGTTTGCAGATGACATGATACTATACACAGAGAATCCTAAAGATGCTACCAGAAAACTACTAGAGTTAATCAATGAATTTGGTAAAGTTGCAGGATACAAAATTAATGCACAGAAATCTCTGGCATTCCTATATACTGATGATGAAAAATCTGAAAGTGAAATCAAGGAAACACTCCCATTTACCATTGCAACAAAAAGAATAAAATATCTAGGAATAAACCTACCTAAGGAGACAAAAGCCCTGTATGCAGAAAATTATAAGACACTGATGAAAGAAATTAAAGATGATACAAATAGATGGAGAGATGTACCATGTTCTTGGATTGGAAGAATCAACATTGTGAAAATGACTCTACTACCCAAAGCAATCTACAGGTTCAATGCAATCCCTATCAAACTACCACTGGCATTTTTCACAGAACTAGAACAAAAAATTTCACAATTTGTATGGAAACACAAAAGACCCCGAATAGCCAAAGCAATCTTGAGAACGAAAAATGGAGCTGGAGGAATCAGGCTCCCTGCCTTCAGACTATACTACAAAGCTACAGTAATCAAGACAGTATGGTACTGGCATAAAAACAGAAAGATAGATCAATGGAACAGGATAGAAAGCCCAGAGTTAAACCCACGGACATATGGTCACCTTATCTTTGATAAAGGAGGCAGGAATGTACAGTGGAGAAAGGACAGTCTCTTCAATAAGTGGTGCTGGGAAAACTGGATAGGGACATGTAAAAGTATGAGATTAGATCACTCCCTAACACCATACACAAAAATAAGCTCAAAATGGATTAAAGACCTAAATGTAAGGCCAGACACTATCAAACTCTTAGAGGAAAACATAGGCAGAACACTCTATGACATACATCACAGCAAGATCCTTTTGGACCCACCTCCTAGAGAAATGGAAATAAAGACAAAAATAAACACATGGGACCTAATGAAACTTCAAAGCTTTTGCACAGCAAAGGAAACCATAAACAAGACCAAAAGACACCCCTCAGAATGGGAGAAAATATTTGCAAATGAAGCAACTGAGAAAGGATTAATCTCTAAAATTTATAAGCAGCTCATGCAGCTCAATAACAAAAAAACAAACAACCCAATCCAAAAATGGGCAGAAGACCTAAATAGACATTTCTCCAAAGAAGATATACAGACTGCCAACAAACACATGAAAGGATGCTCAACATCATTAATCATTAGAGAAATGCAAATCAAAACTACAATGAGATATCATCTCACACCAGTCAGAATGGCCATCATCAAAAAATCTAGAAACAATAAATGCTGGAGAGGGTGTGGAGAAAAGGGAACACTCTTGCACTGCTGGTGGGAATGTGAATTGGTACAGCCCCTATGGAGAATGGTATGGAGGTTCCTTAAAAAACTATAAATAGAACTACCATATGACCCAGCAATCCCACTACTGGGCATATACCCTGAGAAAACCATAATTCAAAAAGAGACATGTACCAAAATGTTCATAGCAGCCCTATTTACAATAGCCCGCAGATGGAAACAACCTAAGTGTCCATCATCGGATGAATGGATAAAGAAGATGTGGCACATATATACAATGGAATATTACTCAGCCATAAAAAGAAATGAAATTGAGCTATTTGTAATGAGGTGGATAGACCTAGAGTCTGTCATACAGAGTGAAGTAAGTCAGAAAGAGAAAGACAAATACTGTATGCTAACACATATATATGGAATTTAAGAAAAAAAATGTCATGAAGAACATAAGGGTAAGACAGGAATAAAGACACAGACCTACTAGAGAATGGACTTGAGGATATGGGGAGGGGGAAGGGTAAGCTGTGACAAAGTGAAAGAGCGGCATGGACATATATACACTACCAAACGTGAGGTAGATAGCTAGTGGGAAGCAGCCGCATAGCACAGGGAGATCAGCTTGGTACTTTGTGACCGTCTGGAAGGGTGGGATAGGGAGGGTGAGAGGGAGATGCAAAAGGGCGGGGATATGGAAACATATGTATATGTATAACTGATTAAATTTGTTATAAAGCAAAAATAAATAAATAAAATAAAATAAAATAAGAGTTTTCAAAATAAGAAGAAAAAAATAAAATAAAATAAAAGTAAAAGCTGGTTCTTTGAGAAGATAAACAAAATTGATAAACCATTAGCCAGACTCATCAAGAAAATAAGGGAAAAGACTCAAATCAATAGAATTAGAAATGAAAAAGGAGAAGTAACAACTGACACTGCAGAAATACAAAAGATCATGAGAGATTACTACAAGTAACTCTATGCCAATAAAATGGACAACCCGGAAGAAACTGACAAATTCTTAAAAATGCACAAACTGCCAAGACTGAATCAGGAAGAAATAGAAAATATGAACAGACCAATCACAATCACTGAAATTGAAACTGTGATTAAAAATCTTCCAACAGGGCTTCCCTGGTGGCGCAGTTGTTGAGAGTCCACCTGCTCATGCAGGGGACACGGGTTCGTGCCCCGGTCTGGGAAGATCCCACATGCCGCGGAGCGGCTAGGCCCATGAGCCATGGCTGCTGAGCCTGTGCGTCCGGAGCCTGTGCTCCACAACGGGAGAGGCCACAACAGTGAGAGGCCCGCATAAAGCAAAAAAAAAAAAAAAAAAGATAAAAAAAAAACCTTCCAACAAACAAAAGCCCAGGACCAGATGGTTTCACAGGCGAATTCTATCAAACATTTAGAGAAGAGCTAACACCTATCCTTCTCAAACTCTTCCAAAATATAGCAGAGGGAGGAGCACTCCCAAACTCATTCTACGAGGCCACCATCACCTTGATACCAAAACCAGACAAGGATGTCACAAAGAAAGAAAACTACAGGCCAATATCACTGATGAACATAGATGCAAAAATCCTCAACAAAATACTAGCAACCAGAATCCAACAGCACATTAAAAGGATCATACACCATGATCAAGTGGGGTTTATTCCAGGAATGCAAGGATTCTTCAATATATGCAAATCAATCAATGTGATACACCATATTAACAAATTGAAGGAGAAAAACCATATGATCATCTCAATTGATGCAGAGAAAGCTTTCGACAAAATTCAACACCCATTTATGATAAAAACCCTGCAGAAAGTAGGCATAGAGGGAACTTTCCTCAACATAATAAAGGCCATATATGACAAACCCACAGCCAGCATCATCCTCAATGGTGAAAAACTGAAACCATTTCCACTAAGATCAGGAACAAGATAAGGCTGCCCACTCTCACCACTCTTATTCAACATAGTTTTGGACGTTTTAGCCACAGCAATCAGAGAAGAAAAGGAAATAAAAGGAATCCAAATTGGAAAAGAAGAAGTAAAGCTGTCACTGTTTGCAGATGACATGATACTATACACAGAGAATCCTAAAGATGCTACCAGAAAACTACTAGAGCTAATCAATGAATTTGGTAAAGTAGCAGGATACAAAATTAATGCACAGAAATCTCTGGCATTCCTGTACACTAATGATGAAAAATCTGAAAGTGAAATAAAGAAAACACTCCCATTTACCATTACAACAAAAAGAATAAAATATCTAGGAATAAACCTACCTAAGGAGACAAAAGCCCTGTATGCAGAAAATTATAAGACACTGATGAAAGAAATTAAAGATGATAGAAATAGATGGAGTGATATACCATGTTCCTGGATTGGAAGACTCAATATTGTGAAAATGACTCTACTACCCAAAGCAATCTACAGATTCAACACAATCCCTATCAAACTACCAATGGCATTTTTCCAGAAGTAGAACAAAAAATTTCACAGTTTGTATGGAAACACAAAAGACCCCGAATAGCCAAAGCAATCTTGAGAAAGAAAAATGGAGCTGGAGGAATCAGGCTCCCTGACTTAGACTATGCTACAAAGCTACAGTAATCAAGACAGTATGGTACTAGCACAAAAAGAGAAAGATAGATCAATGGAACAGGATAGAAAGCCCAGAGATAAACCCACGCACAGATGGTCACCTTATCTTTGATAAAGGAGGCAAGAATGTACAGTGGAGAAAGGACAACCTCTTCAATAAGTGGTGCTGGGAAAACTGGACAGGTACAATGTAAAAGTATGAGATTAGATCACTCCCTCACACCATACACAAAAATAAGCTCAAAATGGATTAAAGACCTAAATATAAGGCCAGAAACTATCAAACTCCTAGAGGAAAACATAGGCAGAACACGCTATGACATAAATCACAGCAAGATCCTTTTGGACCCACCTCCTAGAGAAATGGAAATAAAAACAAAGATAAACAAATGGGACCTAATGAAACTTCAAAGCTTTTGCACAGCAAAGGAAACCATAAACAAGATGAAAAGACATCCCCCAGAATGGGAGAAAATATTTGCAAATGAAGCAACTGAGAAAGGATTAATCTCTAAAATTTATAAGCAGCTCATGCAGCTCAATAACAAAAAAACAAACAACCCAATCCAAAAATGGGCAGAAGACCTAAATAGACATTTCTCCAAAGAAGATATACAGACTGCCAACAAACACATGAAAGAATGCTCAACATCATTAATCATTAGAGAAATGCAAATCAAAACTACAATGAGATATCATCTCACACCAGTCAGAATGGCCATCATCAAAAAATCTAGAAACAATAAATGCTGGAGAGGGTGTGGAGAAAAGGGAACACTCTTGCACTGCTGGTGGGAATGTGAATTGATACAGCCACTATGGAGAACAGTATGGAGGTTCCTTAAAAAACTACAAATAGAACTACCATATGACCCAGCAATCCCACTACTGGGCATATACCCTGAGAAAACCATAATTCAAAAAGTGTCATGTACCAAAATGTTCATTGCAGCTCTATTTACAATAGCCCGGAGATGGAAACAACCTAAGTGTACATCATCTGATGAATGGATGAAAAAGATGTGGCCCAGATATACAATGGAATGTTACTCAGCCATAAAAAGAAATGAAATTGAGCTATTTGTAATGAGGTGGATAGACCTAGAGTCTGTCATACAGAGTGAAGTAAGTCAGAAAGAGAAAGACAAATACCATATGCTAACACATATATATGGAATTTAAGAAAAAAAAAAAGTCATGAAGAACCTAGGGGTAAAACAGGAATAAAGACACAGACCTACTTGAGAATGGACTTGAGGATTTGGGGAGGGGGAAGGGTAAGCTGTGACAAAGCGAGAGAGAGGCATGGACATATATACACTACCAAACGTAAAATAGATAGCTAGTGGGAAGCAGCCGCATAGCACAGGGAGATCAGCTCGGTGCTTTGTGGCCTCCTGGAGGGGTGGGATAGGGAGGGTGGGAGGGAGGGAGACGCAAGAGGGAAGGTATATGGGAACAGATGTATATGTATAACTGATTCACTTTGTTATAAAGCAGAAACTAAACTAAACTAAAATAAAATAAAAGGCCAAAAAGTGTGCAGTGGCCTAATTCCTGGAAATATCTGCCCCTTCCCAAAATTGTTGGAATAATCCTCCCACTCATTAGCCCATAAAAACAAACCACCCGATATTTTGGGGCCACCTTTTGCCTTCTGAGATGGCCCACAATTTGTCTATGAGTGTGTATCTGTCTAAATAAACTTGCTTTGACTTTACTGTGGCTAGCTCTTGAATTCTTTCATACAGAAAGCCAAGGACCCTCACTTGGCGGCCCGTCCCAGGGACTCAACAGAGACCTGGAGCATGACCATCCTCTTGCACCCCATTTTTCCTGCAACAACAGGATCCTAAGTTCAATAATGGCCAGCTAACAGACAAAGCTGTCCCAATCACATTTCTATGACCAGCTCTTTGTAATTTTTCACCTCCCTGACTCTGTCAAGCCCCCACTGTTTCCCCCACACACACTCCCTCATTCTCCTTTTAAATCTCCCAGTCACCTCTGTAAGAATGGAAGTTGGCTTCAGTTCAAACTGGACTATCTTCCGTAATGCAACAGTATATTACTGATCAAAAGTCTGTCCTTACTACTTTAACTAGACTCTGGCTTTATCTTTGACTGGTTCAAATGCAAAGAAGCCCTCCATCACTACATTTGTTTTTACAGTGATAGGATAATACTCATTAGAAATCATTAGCAAAAGCATTCACCCTGTTTCTGAAAAGAACAATCCCTACACACAGCCATGATTACAAGTTTAACAAAACTTTGCTAGGAAGCAATTGTGATTTATGAATTCCGCATTAAACATCTAAGTACATCTGTCACGCATAGCATAATGGCGACTTTTGGGGTAATGATTTCCTAAAATCACAAATGATGTTTAAATTCCCAGTGATTCAAGCATTTGGAGGGGTGTCAATGTGTCCTGGGTGATTGCGTATTACACTCAAATACCAGGTTTATATCATGGCCTTTGTGCTTTCATTTTGTGTCTCAGAATCTGGAAGTGCAGTCTGGTGGGGGGCAAAGAATTGCTACCCAGATAGGAATCTTCCAGTATGTCTTATATGGCATTTGTGAAATGGAGCAGGACCCTGTGGGGCCCTGCCAGATACAAATCCTTTCTGTGTCCTCATTTCTTGTTTGTAGGAAATAGGCTTCATTCAGCTTCCTTGACCCTCCCTTAGTTCCAAAGAGCAGATCCAAACAGTTACTAATCAGGGAAGGGAGGGAATGCAGAAACAAAGAGAAGCAGTCAAGAAACAATAGTGCTGCATGGTACAGGGGCCTGGTTCCTTCTCATGAAATATTCATAATGATATCTTTGAGTTCTTCTTCAGGAACTAAGGCCCCTACCTAGGTAAAGGATGGCAACTTCAGGCTGAACACCAGATTCCTGGACTACCACCCTGTTACCTCACCACACACCAATCAGAAGAAAGTCTGCACACAGTGGAAGATTACAAAGACATTGATTCCCTGCCCCTCCCACCCCACCCTGCCAATGATTCGATTCTCTCTTAAAAATTTTCACGGAGTAAAATCTTGGGAGTTACACTTGTCTCTGGAGTATTGGCTTTCTTTCAAGCTGCAAGCAGCAGGACCTTTCCGGGAACATTTGCTTGTCTTTAATTTAGTGTTTTGTAACATATCTCAGAAGTTTTTAAAACCACTTTAGAAAGAATGTAGAATTCAAAGAGCTTGCATTGATTTAACTTCAAGTTCTGGTATCTGTTTAAGGCCTGGTGTTAGGAAGTCCCAACTCTGGGACCACAACTCTTCCCTCCCATGTTTCTGACCTTTGATTTTGCTCACACCCCTTAACTCAGAGTTGCCTGAACATAGCATATATTCTTAGGATTCCATGGGTTTATTCTTTCTCTTTGTTCTAGTCTTGTGTTCTTTGCTCTTTGACTCTCTGATGAACCTTTCATATTCTTCAAAATCCTGTTCAAGCCTGGATTTTGGGCTGCCTCCACTTCTGCTCCCACCACCTCCCTTTGGTCTCTTCTCCAATCTCTGCTGCAATATCAACCATCTCATCCTACAAGCCTCCTCTGGGTGTCTGTATTTTTTACTCTATCAGTTTCCTACAGTAGGGAACATTGTACCCCTAGTGCCCAGCGCAATTTCTGACAAGTAAGGATTCAGTAAGAGATTATGGAACAAACAACTGAAGCTCTTTTTGCTTCCAGAGATTAATTATATTACAGATTATAATCAGGAGCTGAGATTTAATTTTTCTTTCTTTTATCCAGTACTTGTGTGCACACATGAAAATGCAACATGATTTAAGGAAAAATCTACAGAGTACTGAAAAAAATATGCAAGTCTGATCACAGGCTCCCCATCCCCTCTGGACTTGAAGCACTGAGATGGACTGCGGGAAGAGACGTATAGACATGTAACTTACATTTTGCAGCTGGACATGATTCTTCACCAAGTTCTCTGACTTTGCCATTGTGCTGGATGCTTTGAGACTGTAGTTTTTACTGTTATGTGGCTCTTTCAGTTGCTCTTGAATTTGTTTAGTTTGTTTCCTGCAGGTTTAAATAAATCCATGTATAAATAGTTACATAAATTTATTCTATTCATATTTTTTGAGGTTCACTCATTCCCAACATCTATATTTGTCATTTGCTAAAGCTAGATAAACTCACTTAACAAAGAGAATCCTCCCTTCATCTTCAACCCCACCAAGAAATACTGGCATTATCTGTTATCATCCAGGATTCACACCCAGTGGCACTCCAAAGGCAGATAGAAATGTAATTCCTTGTCCTGTCCCTATTGGATGCAAGAGGTCCCTATCCCTGAGTGCTCAACTGAAAAGAATTAGGAATGCTCTGAAGAAGTGACAAGTGGAAAACTTTGAAGCTTGGACCTAGCAACCACATATAACATACTTGCAAAGTTACATTTATATTTGTCCAATTCAAATAAGTGTGGCTTGACTGCATAGCTTCCACATATACCATAAGAGGGGTATATTTTCTTTTTTACAGTTTAGAAACAGTTCATTTATTTTTACCATCAGCCCTGAATGTAGATTTTTATTAGAACTTTTGTAAATAATAAAAATTGTTAACTCTTAAAGAGCACCTACTATGTGCCAAGAATCATTTTAAGTGTTTTACATGTCTCAACTTACTTATTCTTCACGATAATTCATGTGCGATGAGGCATTAATCCTATACTCATTTAACAGATGAGAAAACCGAGGCACAGAGAAGTTAAATAATTTGCCCAAAGTCACATAGCTAGTAAGTGGTAGAGCTGGATTTGAACCCAACGAGTATGGCTGTGTACTTTGCACTTTGAGCCACTGCTCACAACTGTCAAACCACTTGCCCATGGTCATGCATCTTCTTGATGGGAAGGCTGAGATTATTCTCAGGTTTTGGACTCCAAGTAAAATATTTCTGCAGATGTGGAGTGACTGTTGTTCTGACCATTCAGTGGCTATATCAGAAGGATGTGACAATTACTAGCTTATTAGCTGCTCTCTCCCAAGAGCTCTACAGCAATTATCTATCAGCAGAAGACTCAGTACCTATAAAATGAACAAACAAAAAAGCAAACAAACTTTGCAGAATCATCCCCCCTAGACTTTTTTGCCTCTTCTCCAAGGTCCGTGCCTAGGAGAGAGCCTTTGGTGGAGACTGTGCACCATCTCTTGCAGTGAGATTTTCCAGGTAGAGACAGCACTCTATACACCATGGGCTCGAGTTATCACAGTGACTGAGATTTGAATTCTGGCTCTGCCACCCCCCAGCTTTGCTTTGATTCCCCAAATCAAAATGATTGATTTCCAAAACTTCTCTGAACCTCAGTTTCCTCATCTGTCAATGGAGTTTGGAAAAGCTCTCTTCCATAAATATTGTGGAATCTAAATGTGAGAACACATGCTTAATTTTATGGGCAGATGCTGCAGAGGAATTAGAACACTGGCTTCAAGATAAAAGAAGAGATCTTGTTAATTGCCTCTCTCACAGGCAAGTCACAGTATTTGCTACAGGATTTGGAGGCTTGGAGCATCATTATCTCCTCTGAATTTACAATACTGGTGTGATGTAGCTCTGTTTAAATATTTATTTTATCATTTCAATCATTTGGGGGGCTTTTATCTCAGTTGCTTTAAGGCACTTATAATAATCTATCTACTTCCTAACAGCTAATCTGTAGCCTATTGTTAGAAACAAATCTATCATATCAGCATTTTAAGAAGCACATGTTAGCCACAAAATCCTGTCAGGGATTCACTGATGAAGCAAACTGGAGATGAGGAAGTTCTACTGAGTGAATCATCATGAAGTAGTAAAAGGGGCTTGGCACAGAGTCAGGACACAATTAATTTCCTAAGAATTAAATAATAGAAATACTAACGATCTTTTCAGTAATTCCATAATTTGGCGTCTGGGAAATGTAAAATTCTAAAAGAATTTTCCTGATAAAAATTTCTGACTGCATCTCCTAAATCCTTTTTATAATTTGCTTTTCTTTACTCTCTTCTTGCTCCTGTACTGACTCACTAATATTCCAGAATAAATGGGCTTTCTTTTCTGAACCTGCCTCCTTCCCCATCATCCCTCTGATCTCCCAAGCACACACATTTTTGCTCTTTCCTCCTCCCCTCAGCAAATGGGAACAAAGGAAGTGAGAAGCGTCTGCCTGCAATACCATTAGCTCTCTCATGAGAGCAGTTGCTCTGGGGAAGACAAGATACGGGCATTTCGCACTGGAACCCACTAGCCTAACAATGTCAGTCTGATGCTATAGTTCAGTGAGCTTTAAGTTGCTCTGGCTCAATTCATCAGAAAGAAATGAGGTGTAAAGTGGTGGAATATCAGGCATCACCAGCCCATCGGGAGACGTTTTTCGTAATGTTGCAGGTTGCCTTCCTGGGGAAGCAGATAATGAGATGTAGATAGCGTGCAGGATTTTTATTAGGGAGGGCTCTTTGAATCAACGTCTGTGGAAATGAAGGGAAGGAAGCAGGACTGGGCAGAAGAAGTTGGAATGTGATACAGTCTCAGTGAAAACCTCTGCAAATCCCACGGGGAGCTCTGAAACTGGCATGGCCTTGCACCCCAAGTTGGGGCAAAGGTCTAGGCCTTCAAAGCTTCACATTGACCTGTCATTGGATGCTGGCTATCTTGGGTCAGGTAACTCTATTTTTTTTTTTTTTTTTTGTGGTACGTGGGCCACTCACTGTTGTGGCCTCTCGCGTTGCGGAGCACAGGTTCCGGATGCGCAGGCTCAGCGGCCATGGCTCACGGGCCCAGCTGCTCCGTGGCATGTGGGATCTTCCCGGACCGGGGCACGAACCCGTGTCCCCTGCATCCGCAGGTGGACTCTCAACCACTGCGCCACCAGGGAAGCCCTCAGGTAACTCTTATAGCTGTGTACTAGCAGCTGGGGGACTAAGACCGCCACAGCTGAAGAGAATCATAGCATCATATCAGAACATCCATTGCCTGTCCTTAAAAGCCTTGCTTTGTGATCTAAAATCTCTTACTTCAGAGGGTGATAACCTATAGTCAGGGCAAGTTAGGAGCACATCTGCTTTCTACTGGTAGCACCAGTTCTCCTTTTTCCTCCTGTGCTTTCCCGGTTGTGATAATTATTTGTCCCTGGAAGAAATTATTCTGCTCCTGGAACATCTCTTCTCCTATTCTGATTCCATTTTTAGAGTTGAATCATGTCCTGCATTTCCAAAGTCTACTAAGGGCTCCCAGCCTTACACTTCTTAGCCCATATGAGTTAAAAGCAAAAAGAAAACCTAGAATAATTTATAATTGCTATGTGAGCCATATCAGTCAGATATGAAAGGCTCAATTAATAGTTCGATTAACTACTTATAGGAATATACGGGCTTATTGGGAGTGAGGAGAAAAGAATTTCTTTCAGTGTGCCCTTCAAAGCCCTTGTTGGGGTTCAATTAACTCAGTCAGAAAATCCCCTAAATTCAGGAAGGTGCTGCTCACTTCTACCTCTTCATGTTACCTACGTTCAAACTTTCATCAGCTAACAATGTGCTGTAATATTCCATCAGGTGAGGTCATGCCATACCACGGGCGACAAGAGAATGGAGAAAGGACCAGAGTGTCAGCATCTGAAGGATTATGGGAAGGAAAACATACATAAGAGAATGTTTTCTGAAGGATTATGGGAAGGAAAACATACATAAGAGAATGCAAGAGAATACAAGCTTTTGGGTAAGTCCTGACTCTCTGGGCAGTGTACATTCTAGTACATTGGATCTCTCTGTACTATTTTCACTGTAATTCTGCAAATCTAAACCTATTCTGAAATAGTGTATTAAAAAATAATAGTCACTAATTCTGTATTCATACCCGAGTTTCCATTATTTTTTAAAATCATTCATCGCTGTTCTTTTTAAAGATCAACATATACAACATGAAGACAGGTATCACAGACTGTATTTGGAAATTGGTCCATAGTTAGAAGAGCAAATGGGTAGAATAAATACAGGTCCAATATAAAGCAATTACATGTTGGCTTGAATTTCCGACAAGCTGTAGGAACAGAATCTGTGCCAACTTCTCAAGGCCTGCATATGTTCCAAGAAACCAAGGAATTTAATATTTTTATCTGCATTTCTTATTTTAACTGTTGATTATGTCATTTACATAAATAAGATACCTCTACCAAAGTTATGTGGAGTAAATATATATGTATATACACATACATGCTTATATACATATATATGTATATTTTTAATTCTACCTTATTAGCCCAAAAAAGGCAGTGCTTTTGGCAGAAGGTTTGGTTTCTTGGCAAGGTAAGTGTAGGGCATATTCTAGACGTGCATACTAAATGGTGAAGCAAAGTAGATTTTATAGTATTCATACTTCATATTTGGCTAAAACCTTGATGGGTAGCACATAAAAACACTATAAAAGGAAATTGTTTTTTTTTTCAATGAAAGGCTAGATACTAGTTGATAATGTTTATGTCTATAGCAGTGACCTCTCTTTTCAGAAGAGTTAACCCCTTAGTGACAGGCAAATGTTGAGCCGTTAATTCTGGCAGGCAATCAAAAGTGCAAAGAACACAGAATGTTCATGATCACAGAGAGGAATGATCGCTATGTGCATCAAAGATAGACCACACACACACATGCATGCACACACTGTACACATTCACCACAGGCTACAAAAGATTGAGATTTACTTATGGAAGTCTGATGGACACAATTTGCACAAAATCCCTCTGCCTGGAGCTCAGACTGAGTACTGAGCTCAACACTTTAAAGAAAGACAAAGTACTTCCTCTGAGAAGTAACCTTTTAACACTGAGAGAAATGGTCTTACTTGCTTTTGAAGTAGAATGCTGCACAGAACATGCCCACGATGACAATTCCAAAGATGATACATGAAATTGACAGCACCTGCCTCTGATAAACTTCTTCACTCTCTGTGAATTTGAAAAAGAGAAGTAGAGTGGATGTTAGCATGGCACAGAAGAGACAATCTCCGTCCTCATACTTTTGAACTGGTAGGAGCCTTTCAAAGCAAAGTTTTGTTCCTGTCATGAATAGGAAAACATAAGGACGTTATGATTCAGTTTCTTTGCAATGGTCTATAGGACAGCTGCTTTTATTTTATTTTATTTTTTGTATGTGCATGGCTAAATCAGAACTCATACACAGATACCACAATTATGAATCCTATTATCAAAATATATTTCATGACTTGAGAACATACTGGGAACATACATTTTAAAAATTATGGTGGGACCCGAAATAATCTGTTATCAGAACTTTCCTATGCTAGTGATGACTTCCAATTTATGTGATACTGATGCCACTGCATTTTCTGATTTTGTCCCTGGCCATCATTTTCCCATTCATCCACCCATTACTATGATTGACATCATTAATGAAAGAGAACTTCAATATACATGTGAATATTTACTCATTCCTCAATACCAATGATCTGGCACAGTAACCTCAACCTCTACTACCAAGGTCATATCTTAGAGCATCTTACATTGCAAAAACTGACAAGAATTCAAAAACAAGCATTTCACTTTTCAGACATTGACATTTACACTTCTAGCTCGTTTTCTGAAATATGTCTACTGAAACAGTTCTTCCATCTCATCAAGACCTTTTTATCCATAGATCTCAGAACTTTCTTTCTGTTAATTATCCTCCTCTTGTCTTCATTTCTCTCTTTATACAGCACAGAGACTATAGTCTTTCCCTTTCTTTTCTTCCTTCCTTTCTTTCTCTCTCTTTCCCTTCCTTCCTTTCTCCCTCCCTCCCTTTCTTTCTTTCATTCTCCCTCTCTCCCCCTCCCTTTTTCCTTCCCTTCCCTTCTTTTCATTCTCCCTCCCTCCATCCCTCCTTCCCTCTCTCTCTCCTTTCCTTCTTTCCTGAGATCATGCACTATATCCTCTCTTCAGATACGACTGTACATTTTAAAGTTTTTTCCTGCAGCAGTGTATTGGGAAACAATGTATTAGAAGAACTATCCTCTCTTCTCTCCCCTCTTAGGTGTTATTTACATTTTCAATGTCTTTATTAAGACTGGAGTATCAAAAAACAGAAAGTAAACTTAAGAGAAATACCACATTATCCACATTTCTGATTAAATGAAAAGAGGCAATCGTGTGGCCCTAGCAAGCCTTGGTTGACATTTTAAATTTTGAAAGGTTCAAATTAAAGAGATAAAAAAACCTGTCATTGAGACCTTGTTTGGGCATCTTGCCATCTTAAAGAATGTCATCCTTTCCATCCACATCTGTAAGCTCATTAAATCTTCCAACTGAATTTGGAAACAAGTAGATGTACCAACTTATAAAGAATTCCATTTCACTTAATTGCTGTGAGTTGATGACTCTAATGGAATAAGCATGATTTACATATAATAATCTACCCCACCCTGCTTCTGCCAATAAAAAGAACTGCGAAAATGGTGGATAACAATACCTATTAAAACAAAAGAAATAAGACTGTATCCACTAAACAATGATCTCTGCATAACATCTACTGGGTGGTTTTTTTTTGTTTTGTTTTGTTTTTTTGTTTTTTTGTGGTATGCAGGCCTCTCACTGTTGTGGCCTCTCCTGTTGCGGAGCACAGGCTCCGGATGCGCAGGCTCAGCGGCCATGGCTCACAGGCCCAGCTGCTCCACGGCGTGTGGGATCCTCCCTGACCGGGGCACGAACCCGTGTCCCCTGCATCGGCAGGCAGACTCTCAACCACTGCGCCACCAGGAAAGCCCTTTGTTAGTTTTTAAAGCTAGTCAGATATAGCCTGGGGAAATGCATAAAATCATTTCTGAGTTCAAAATCAAGAGTGAAATTAAAACTCCAAAGACTGCGAGTGGATTTATAGACCCAGGTGTAGTTACCATGATGGTGCTCTCAATGCCTTTGATTCAGAGTGCTACACAAGAACCAGCACACTGAGGAGCAGGAAGCAAGGGGTTGGGAGTCTGGCAATTTTGGATCTGACTTTAATTTTAGCCACCTTTCATATGAGTAACCAAAAGTATACTACTTTACCTTTATAAATTTCAATTTTCTGTCTAAATAAAGGCAATGATATGAAATGCTGACTGTAATAAATGTTATAACAAGGAGGTATATAATCCTACAAAATAATATAATATGGAAAATTGACCTAATCACAGAGACCAGAGATTTTAAGTATAAAATAGGATCCAACTAGGCAAGAAGAATGGGGATGGGCAAAGTGGTCCAGGAAGAGAAGACAGCTTGTGCAAAGGCCCTGTGGTAGGAGATAAAATGGCACATTCAGGAATCTGGAAGTTATTTACCCTACCCCAGGGCCTTTGCACAAGTTATTTTCTATACTCTCCCAGCTTAGCGGAGCAACACGGAAACAACAGGAACATGGTATATAGTGAACATGTCTTTACAATAGCAGGAAGGTACTGAAAATTTTGAAAGAAGAGGAGTGTGATGTGATAATATTTACACTTATTTTTCCTGCAATTTACAGAAAAGATTAGAAGGGATAAAGTAAATGCTGAGTCCTGTTAGAAGGCTATTATATCAGTGTAGACATGATGGATGTTTCTACGACAGTAGTAACAACCATGGTGGACAGTAAACAGAAGTGAAAAGCAGTTAGGTTTTTTTAAAATAAATTTATTTATTTTTGGCTGTGTTGGGTCCTCATTGCTGTGTGCGGGCTTTCTTTAGTTGCTGTGAGTGGGGACTACTCTTTGTTAAGGTGCACGGGTTTCTCATTGTGGTGGCTTCTCTTGTTACGGAGCACGGACTCTAGGAGCACAGGCTTCAGTAATTGTGGCTCGCGGGCTCTAAAGCGCAGGCTCAGTAGTTGTAGCGCACGCGTTTAGCTGCTCTGCGTCATGTGGGATCTTCCCTGACCAGGGCTCGAACCTGTGCCCCCTGCATTGGCAGGCAGATTCTTAACCACTGAGTCACTAGGGAAGCCCAGCAGTTAGGCTGAAAATACTTAAAGGACCAGACAAGGATGCTCTTAACTAACATGGAGCTTATTGGAGGGGATCAGACTTGAAAGGAAAGATATCAAATTCAGCTTTGGAGTTGGTGAGTTTTAAAAGCCTATAAGATAGCCAAGTGGCAGTGTAAAGTAGACATTTACATGTATAGATCTGGGTTAAGAGGAGGAGACAGGGTTCCGGATAAAAATATTTGGGGTTATGCATATAATGAAACCAAGTGTGTTGATAAGACAGCCCCAAGAGAAAATATAGAGTAATAAGAGAATCTTAGGCACTCTATTCTAAGATAGAGCTTTGAGAGACTCCAAAATTTCATGGAAGTGTAAGACAAGGATCCTGCAGAGGGGATTAAAAAAAAAAAAAAAAAGGAGCAGCCAATCAGGCAAGAAAAAATAAATAAATAAAAGGAAAATAAAACAACAATAATAAAACCTGATAGTGCCATGGAAGAAAAGATGCAGGGGATTTTTTCTAGAAAAATAGGCTACTAAATGCTTCTAAGAGGCCAAATAAAACAAAGTCCTTTAATTTAGTGACGTAGAGGTTGCTGGAGAACCTGCATGAGCAAGTTAACGGAACCATGAAGGCAGCCCCCGCGGCTCCCTGGGTCTTCTGTCATGCATATCCCACGTACTGCAAGGTAAACGCACTTTCTCCAAACCTACCCTGTCTTCTACCACTTAGCCTGGATTTAGGATCTAGAATTCCAGCCTAACTCCTGAAAGCAGAGAATGCCTTACTTGTAATGAGGCAACCATGAACTTCACTGTACAGAAGTTGTGAGGATTGAGTGAGTTAGAATATACAGAGTATTGCAGTGCCTAACTTGGAGTAATCATTAAGTATTAGTCTGAACCAATATAAAATTTGCCATGGGGGCAATAAATGGCTGGACATTGGCCGTTTAATTTGGTTCTATCTAATATATGGTAACTGTTGTTATTATTCTATGGAACATCAATATTTTTGCATTCCATTTTTTAAAAACCCAGATTATAACGTCATTTCTGAGGGCAAAACCAATCTTTGGCTCGACAGGAATTGGTAAAATGTGTTTACACTGTCTCCCAACTCTGTTCCATTTTCTCTTCTGTGGTGCACAGGACTCGCTCCTCTCTTTTTTTTTTTTTGGTTTTGTTTTTGTTTGTTTGTTTGTTTTTGCAGTACACGGGCCTCTCACTGTTGTGGCCTCTCCTGTTGCAGAGCACAGGCTCCAGACGTGCAGGCTCAGCGGCCATGGCTCACAGACCCAGCTGCTCTGCGGCATGTGGGACCTTCCCAGACCGGGGCACGAACCTGTGTCCCCTACATCGGCAGGCGCACTCTCAACCACTGCACCACCAGGGAAGCCCTCCTCTCTTTTTATATGATCATGTTTCATATTATAAAGGTGGAAAAAAGAGAAGGTAATAACATTATGGTGAATTTTCGGAAACTGACATTGGACCAGTGGAAAGAATCCTTTTGGCAGGCAGCCTGGCCCAAGACTCTGAAAGACACCAGTGCTGCCCTATGCTAACCCCACTCTTCCCCTGAACCCACCTCACTCAGGGAGCAGTGTGGTTGGCCAGTGTTACCCCTTGGTTTAAACACCAGCTACAACTGTTCTTATCTTCTTTCAACCATTGTCTTTATCAATAATGGGGAAAATACTACATATTTCACATATTTGTTTACAGATTCAATAGGAGAGCACAAATAAAGTGTCCATCTAGTGGCATGTAATGGATACACAAAATGCCAGTTTCCTTCCTTTTCCCTTTTTCTCCTGAAGCCAGTGTTGAAGCAAAAAAACAAAACAAAACAACTGGCCTTTAAAATACTTTACTTCTCTAATGCAAAACTCACCTTACCCACAGGCAGTCAGTGACCTGCTGACTGTCAGTAGTTGTTGGAGGAATATTGAGGGAATTTATTTTACTGTCATTTTATTTACTGATCATTCCTTGCACTTTGCCTCTTGTTAACTGAATTTTTCTACTAGTAGTTTTGAATTTCCTATCCAGGTGTTTTAGCAGATGAAATTCATGTGATCCTCCTTGAGGAGGGGCTCTGTCTTTTACATTCTTCCCCAGACTCTCAGTTTGCTCCTGATCCCCAGAGACCCAGAATCCTTGGAAAACCTGTGGGTACAGCACTGTTTGCTAAACCAGACAGCTTACAGTTTAGGTCTTAGTATGCAAAGCTGCCTGAGGAAAATGCTTTTGGAAGCTGTAACTCTCTTTAGACTGCTAAAAGTCTCTCTGTGAATACTTGTTAAACTCTACTACATTTAAAAAAAAATATGCCCACAGAAAATCATAGCTGCAGCTTTTATATACCATTTCCCTCTGGTTAGCTCTATGTTAAGGGTAGAAGTGTGGGTGACCACATCCCTGTATATGTGAAGGAATGGGAAATGTTCTAAAAGGCAGCTCCACATCCCCTCCAAGTATGGAGCCCTGGGATCCCACTGCCTCTTGGGAATCATTCCTATGTACCATCAGCTTTAATTAAGTCTGTAAGAGATAAAACTCAAGCATGATTTCCTGAAATGTGTTGACATCCAAGTAATGTGAAGCTTAAACATGGACACACACACACACACACACACACACACACACACCTGTAAGCCTGTAAGTCATATACAGGAGCAAGACTTTTCTGCCTAGACCACCTCATCGTCAACATATGCAAATAAGACCCTTTGTGATGCCACCAGTAGGTGTCAGTGCAAGCATGATTACTTTGATAGTTCATTAGGAAAGTCAATCTAGCAATATCACCAGGGCTCCTTCTTATCCAAGTATTCATTATCAGAAGCCCTGCAGATAAAAGTCTACAAAGAGGGTTTCCCTGGTGGCGCAGTGGTTGAGAGTCCGCCTGCCGATGCAGGGGACATGGGTTCGTGCCCCGATCCGGGAGGATCCCACACGCCGCGGAGCGGCTGGGCCCCTGAGCCATGGCCGCTGAGCCTGCGCGTCCAGAGCCTTTGCTCTGCAACGGGAGAGGCCACGACAGTGAGAGGCCTGCATACCACAAAAAAAAAAATAAAATAAAAAAGTCTACACAGAGAAGCAAAAGTCATTATAAGACAACAAGTTCACTAATGATCCCACCATTTATGAAATTAGTCTTCATCCTAGTTTTCCTCCCTGCCTAATTCTAGCATTTATTTCTATTCATCAAGTCAACCTCATAATCTGGGTAGGTCAGTCTCTCCCTGATTGTAAGCCTATGAATTTTTGTCATAATTTTAACTGGATTAAGTTTAAGTGGATTTATTTCAGTTTTCATTATTCTTAGAACAAGAGAGCCTCCACCCAAAATTTTGTTCTTAAAAACCAACAAATGTTGGAGATAGATTAAAATAGGAGCTTACAAGGAACTGCAAATGAACTGTGATCAGGAAAGAGAATGAAAGGAAAGAGAATATTTAGAATGTTAGAAACTGGGATTTGCACTTTTCTTGAAGTTGAAGTTGTCTTTTCTTGAACTTGAAGACAAAAATGAACAAGCGCTCAATGGCTTGATTACTGCACTATTAAAGAAAAAAAAGTACTTCATTAAGGCGAAAGAGGTCCTGAAGGCAAATGAAATGGGTCCTCACCTTGAGATCAATGAGATTAAACACACACTGGCAGGGAGGGGCAGGGAGAGAGTACATGATGAGAATATCAGGAAGATTGAACAAGCGACAGCCTAGCCTCACGGCAAGGATCTCCAAGAATGCTGCTTGGCAGAGGGGACAGGGGTCCAGCCCAACCATGTGAGTGCAGAGGAGCTGAGATGATCAGGAGGTACTGAAATGCTCCATATCTTTAGCGTGGTGTTATTTCTACCTGGAAGCCCCTTCCTCTTCCCTACTTGCAGAACTCCCACCATTATGGGTTGATTTGTGTCCCCCACTGCACAAAGATTTTGAAGTTCTAACCCTAATAACTGTAAATATAAACTTCTTTGGATATAGCATTTTGCAGATGATCAAGTTGAGGTCATTAGGATGGACCCTAATCCAATATTACTGTGTCCTCATCAAAAACAGAAATTTGGACACAGAGAAACACGTACAGGGAGAACGCCATGTGAAGATGGAAGCAGAGTTTGGGGTGATGCATCCACAAGTCAAGGAAGGCTAAAGATTTCCAGGAAACCACCAGAAGCCAGGAGAGAGGCAGGAACAGATTCTCCCTCACAGCCCTCAGAAGGAACGAACCCTGACAACACCTTGATCTTATACTTCTAGCTTCCAGAACTATGACACAATACTGACACAATACATTTCTGTTGTTTAACTACCAATTGGTGGTACTTTGTTATGGGCAGTCCTAACAAACTAATATAGCCAATGATCCATAAATACTATCAGAATAAATACTATACAATGTAAGTACTATCCAATCTGAAAACTCTTCTCAAGGGCCCATTTGCATTCCTTTTGCATCTTTCCATAACTGCATTGTCTTGTGTCAAAGATGCACGTATCTGTTTTCCCACAGCCCAGTCTGAGAGCCCTCAAAGGCAAGAGCATCTTCATTACTGGACCCTTGCACCTGGCTTGTGCTTGCTCTGTACAAGGGAGGGTATTCAGTAGGCTTTCGTTGGACTCAACAGCTTCTGGGTTGGATGTCTAATGATATTTTACTGGTTGGGCCCTCTGCCTGGTGAGGTAACAAAAAGAGGCAACATTTTCTAAGAAAGGGGTCCTTTTACCCCAGGGATTCATTCTGTTGCTCTTCACCATCCACTGTGTCAGGGCATCATTTAAAATACTGTGAAAAAGTAAAATAATTACTTCATAATAAAATGTTAACTTTCAAAATTATATTTTATCTTATTTCCATACAAAGTGATTTGAGATGAACATTATACATAAAATTTGATATTTAAGGGGGAAATAACAGTTTAAATTCATAAACACATTTATTCTCAACCTGTAATTTCCTTTTCTTCCCACACAGTCCCCACCAAATATAAACCTTCTCATAATAATCCCTTATCTCTCTCCCTCCTTTCCCAAACAGTACAGCTCTGGCCGACTATAGATAAGTGAATGCTATAAAACACATTAGAAAAAAAATGGAAAGCACTGGGTCTTCCCATTGGTATACTCAACATGCACTGGCTTTCCAAGTGCTATTTCTCCCACAAATAAATTATAAGTAAAAAGCAAATTCAATCAAAATAAATCTATTGGTGAGTTTACAATGCTATCATAAAACCAGTCTTTGACTTCTGGCTTCAGGGTTAAAGGGTGTGAGAACTCAATTTTTTCTGAACCTGTAATAATTGTCCCTCAATCCATACTCTTAATCCCAGTTTTTATCACTTAGGATTCACTGTTCATTGGCAAAGTTACTTTCTAAGAGCAAGACATGTGACTTGGAATGATAACATGCTACTTTCTTGACAATGGGGAGAATCTGACCTAGTGGTTTATAGGTCTTTTACTGTTTGACTTGTTTTGATAGAGTGAGAAATCGAATCCACTAAATCCATTTAAATCTTGCTTCAGAGAACACTCAGGCCCAAAGTAACACCCAACCCTTCCCAGTCTGGTTTAATGGATCTCCACCTCCCTCAGCCAGGTGAGATATAAGTTAAAGGAATCTTAACTCCTATTGCCCTAAATATTAGGGGTGACCTGGCATGATCTATAAGCATCATCTACAAAGTCAGCTATTTGCACAGCTACTTAGGGTGATAGCCCTGTAGCTATTTGCACTTCTCAGGCCCATGTTGTTAAGTATCCCATCAGGGGCTGTCCTGAGTCAGGTTGGGTACCAGACAGCAAAGCAGAGGCCTCTGCACTCTAGGCAATGGTTCTCTACCCTGGCTATAGCTCTGAAATAACTGCAAAGTTTTTCAAACACACCTGTAACTGGGCCCTACCCCAGAGCCGGAGATCTGAATTTCCAGCACTGTGACTCTAGATTTGTATTTGTTCAAATCTACTTAAGGCAGCCAAGACACAGTATAAGAAGCAAAACACAAACAAACAAACAAACAAAAACAAAAAAGGAAAAATTAACTTTAGTTATAAATTTTATTTACCCAGCATATTGAAAACAGTATCACTTCAACATGGAATCTCTATTAAAAATATTAGTAAAATGTCCATCAACAGGTGAATGGATAAAGAAGATGAGGTACATATATACAATGGAATAATACTTGGCCATAAAAAAAAGAACAAAATAATGCCATTTGCAGCAATATGGATGGACCTAGAGATTATCACACTAAGTGAAGTAAGTCAGAGAAAGACAAATACCTTATATCACTTATATGTGGAATCTGAAATATGACAAAAATGAACTTATTTATGAAAACAAAAACAGACTCACACACATAGAAAACAAACTTATGGTTACCAAAGGGGTAGCAGGAGTTGGGGGGGAGAGAAATTAAGAGTTTGGGATTAATATATACACACTACTATATATAAAATAGGTAAACAACAAGGATCTACTGTATAGCACAGGGAACTATACTCAATATCTTGTAATAACTTATAATGGAAAAGAATCTGAAACAGAATATATATTTATATAAAACTGAATCACTTTGCTGTATACTTGAAACTAACACAACATTGTAAATTAACTATACTTCAATAATAAAATAAAATAAAAAGTTCACAAGCGCTGATGTCAGAAAGACCTGCATCAAGTGATCCTTCTGTCATTACAAAACGTGACTTTTTAGTTTCATCTCTTTTACCTAAACAAAGGGCAGTAGAGGGTAATTATGGATATACAATAATCTTACGCTGTAGCTATCCATGTCCTTCCTTCCCAGTTAAGTTAAAAGAAACAAATTGTCATCCAGCAGTGATACCAACAGGAGCTTGGTGACAAGTTTATTTCAGCATGTTGTAAGCTACAGGATCCAAGAAGATGACAGGGTTAGTTCCAAAAGGTAAGTACAGTAATGGTTTGACAGAGGCAGAAGCAACAGAGGATACTTGCAAAGAATCTCAGGAAGATATATCCAGAAGCAAGATAAACCACACATGACCCATAAGGAAAGTGATTCAAGCATCCGGCTATAGCTGAATCAAATAGATTTTAAGGTATCTGGAAAATTCTCAAGTCTCTGTGGTGTTTACGTATATAATCTTCAAGAAAAATACATAGAGAATTCAAGTTTACTCTGTCCTAGCCATATCATAGCAATCGTTCTTGTCTTGTAACAGCAGTTGTATCCAGAGAGCTGCAATGTCTGCTGTCTTGCCCACATGTCCATTCTTGCTTAGAGAAAAATAAATATCTTTTGGCGTTATGGACTGTAATAACCATGTCTTTTATTTTCTATTTCTGTTGCTTTGACGTCTGGGCCTTGCTGACCCTGAAGGGACGGCCCCTCCCAGGATTAGCCGATTCCTAGAGGTAGTAAGCCACTAGCTTATGAGTGTACTTTTCAAATACAAACCAACCAATTCAGGGAGCACACTCCCAACCACCACCTTATCAGGCTCTCACACTTTGGGCTAATGTCCATCTGTCCCAGTCACTCCAGGCTCAGATACTAGACAACTAAGGACAGTCCCCATGCCCCAGAGTCTGCTGAAATTATTCAAACTAGCGAATTCTAAGCCTACTAACCCTGCCTCACCCACTGCTTCCTGTGGAGGCCACAAAAAAGGCTTTTGCCCACAGTTCCTCCTTCTCCTGGGCCTCCTAACACAGCTGGGTATTCCTTCATGGGTCCCTGAGAGCAGGCTGTGGTCCCCCTCCTTGGGAATGTGAATAATAAACTATCTTCTCAATGGCAGTTGTTTCATGCTCTGTTGGCCTTATTATTTCTCAAATTTTCTATTAATACACTATGTTTTGGAACATAGGCTATTCAAACGAATGTTTTAAAAGGATTGTGTGACATGCTAAGGAATTGTAAATACTTCAAAAAAGGCTGAACGTTTGCTTTTCTAAAGCAAAAAAATAGCTGCTTAGATCAATCTAATGGAGTAGCCACTACCCATTGGAATAACTCATAAGGGCTTCATCTCTGAACAGGATTAAAATTTATTAGTGGAAGTTACTGTCTGTGTCTATTGGAGTCTCTCCTGCATCCCATATCAGACACTTCTCTAGAATTATACTTTGGCTATAAAGATAAATAAGGTAGAATTCTACAAGTCCTGTATCTAGCTGGTAAGATGGGCATATAAAAATAAATATGAAACATTGTGGTAAACGTTTATGAACTATGAGCAGAGTGATGTTTTCAAGTTGAGTAGTCCATACTACCCAAGGCAATCTACAGATTCAGTGCAATCCCTATAAAAATTCCAATGGCAATTTTTTTTACAGAAATAGAAAAACAATCCTAAAATTCATATGTAACCACAAAAGACCTTGCATAGCCAAAGCAGTCCTTAGAAAGGAGAATGGAGCAGGAGGCATCACACTTTCTGGTTTCAAACTGTACCACAAAGCTATAGTAATCAAAACATTATGGTATTGACATAAAAATAGACACATGGACTGATGGAACAGAATATTCTGCCTGTGTATGAGACTGAGTAAGTGACAATGAAAACTCTGGAGAAGACATTAGGAACAGTTGCCTGAGTGATTGTGCAAGGGAGGGACACCACACTTCTATCTACTTCTGACAATCACCTGAAACAATGTAAGAAACCTAGTGTGTGCACGACATGGTAGATGATTCCTCCCAAAGAGCAAGATACAAAAATGGGCATAGCTTTATTCACACTGTCTATACAGCATGTGAGTCCCAAGCACTGGGTAGAAGTACTTTGACTGCTCCCTGCATAACAGCGTCATGAAGGTTCGCACCCTGCTCAGCTTTCAAGAAACAATCATTTAATGTCTGTTGTTCTTCCTTCTGCATCACCCTTTCACCAAGTCTCACAATATTTCTGGCTCAGTGACCTTCTTTCCCCTGAGAACTGTGAGAGTTGCACTTTTCCCATTTAGAGCATATGATTTGCTCAGTTGCAGAGCAGGGGTCTCAGGTAGTGTCAGACCCTCTACCTTGAGCTTGCTGGACAGAAGCAGCCAGTGTTTTCTGCATCATCTGATCCTACTGAATTTGACTCTGTTCACAGACAGAGGGCTGCATTGCCAGAGGGTGGCAATGCAGCCCTCACTCACACACACACACACACACACACACACACACACACACACACACACACACCTCCCTCTAGTTCGGGGCAGTGGCAAATCCAGCTACCAGGTCTGCATATTCTAAAAGATACGAATGTCCAAACCAGAGTCCATTCAGTTGAAGAGCCCAATAACTTTGAGCAGAACATCACAGCAGCAGGACAATTGTTGACATGTCCTGCTTAAATTTACAAAAAAAAAAAAAAAAACCCAAAAAAACAAACAGGTGACATCTTCATCCAATTAAATAGAGTTTACCCAGTTTTCATTGTTGTTGTTGCTAAAGACATTTACAAGTTAAACTTGTACACAGGATAGAAAACAACTCAAGTAATTGTCATGGCACAAAGAAGTATCTGAAATAGTTTTCAGGAGGCTATCACAGCTATACTTACAGCCCTATTCATATTCTCTTAAACATATTTCATTGCTTACCTCATTAAGTGGAATTGAATAACATATGCACTCCCTTCCAGAAAAGACGGTCCCTCTGCATAGGGATAGTAGGGGAAGCACATGAAGGTGGGGGTAGAAATGGGGTAAGACTGCCCCCAGGACTATTCTCCATTGAAGGCAAGGGGACTATGAAATACGGTGTGCAGAGATGAAGTCAGAATTACAAAGCAAGCAGGCTCTCCTACTAAATCATCAATTCCAAATAGTCACTACAGAGGGGAAAACAAAGTACTGGCCACAGAATGAAAACGATGGGGGTGGGGGTGGGGGACAGGTGAAGGAATGAAGAGGAGGAAATGGAACCTGGAATGCTACTGCAGGGGGTTGGGGAACATCCCTGTGGTCCTGCCCATGGACAGAGTGGGAGTTAAGACTGTAAACTGATTGAGACAAATGTTCAGCTATGATCCTGTAGGCAGGATAAAAACTGAGAATCTTTAACTTCATTTTAGAGATGAGGAAACTGAGGCTCAAAAGGTTAATATAATAACTTAAGAGTAACAGACCTGGGTCCCAAACTCATGCCCCATGTCAGATAGTCCTGCATCCTTTGCTTTTCCTGCATCTCCCCTTTCTCCACGCTTGAGGAAGCCAAAAGGGAAACCATGCATTCTTCCTCCTATACCCAAAGGCTGACTGAACGGGACTCCCCTGCAAACTAAAACTAAGCAAAAATAGAAACATAAACCAAAAAAGCATTTTATTAAAAAAGCAAACACGAAACATGTAGTCGAGGCTCACAAGGAGCTCAAAATCAAACAGAAGAGGCAATGTCCATTTAACAATGCAATAAAAGAAGTTTCAGGACTTCCCTGGTGGCACAGTGGTTAAGAATCTGCCTGCTAATGCAGGGGACATGGGTTCAAGCCCTGGTCCGGGAAAATCCCACATGCCATGGAGCAACTAAGCCCGTGCTCCACAACTACTAAGCCTACACTCTAGAGCCCATGAGCCACAATTACTGAGCCTGTGTGCCACAACTACTGAAGCCCGCACACCTATAGCCTGTGCTCCACAACAAGAGAAGCCACGACAATGAGAAGCCCGTGCACTGCAAGAGTAGCCCCCGCTCGCCACAACTAGATAAAGCCCAGCAACAAAGACCCAACACAGCCAAAAATAAATTAATTAATTAATTAATTTTAAAAAAGTTTCAAGAGAGAAATGGAAGCTGGGATGGAAAGTGAGGAGACAGGAACTGCTACTTGTTAATATTGAATGACCCTGAGGCAGGCACTCTGAGCAACACGTAATTAGCTTCTTTCTGCCCATGTTCGAAGGTTTGGAGATCTCAAGGGACCTTCCCAAAGTTAGAAGGTGAAAGGTAGAATCAAGGAACCAACCCAATTGTGTCTGGCTCCAAAGTTTAAGCATGTCTTGCTTCATTATCTGCTTCATTAACATTTATTTAATTAAAGTCTTAAGTCACTAAATGGTAAGCATCTCAAAAATAAGTTTATGAAATAAGGGATGGATGAATATGTACATGAAAATCACTAAGTTTCCTATCCCTGCTGATGGAACCGGTGTGGGATATAATGGAAAATAGACCAGGCATGACGTTAAAATTTTTAGACTGAATTAAAATTGGGTGAGATTGTCATTTCAGGAGAAGAGAGGACAAAGCAGTTGGTAGAGGGCATGTGAGTTTGCCATCCTCCCCCTCACTTCCAGGTAACTGTACATTTTGTTCTTCTGCCTGGGATGTCCTCCTTGACTCTCTCATCTCCTCCACCAAGGTAGAAGCATATCATTTAGCTTGAAGATTTCCACGGGGAGGAAGTTTTCCCTTATCTCGTGCTCCCACAACTCCCATGGTGAGGTTTCCATTTTATGTGTTTCTGGAGAACCCAATGGGGTAATCTCCATTATGTCAGTTATCACATTGTGTTACAGTCCCTTGGTGCGTTATTTATCTTCACTTTAATCTGCAAGTTCCTGGGAGCTTTACTGACTGTTTTGTTCCTGTTTTGCTCTGTGTTGTTCCAGAAAATACGTAAAAGCAACATAATGTGAATGCGCTCAGCTTGGACTCTGAATTGGCACATGCAAATAGACTGCAAGGATGTCTGAGAAACCAGGACCCTGTATGCTTGAATCTGTAGACAACAAACACAATCGAGTTCCTTGGAGGGATCCAGATAAGGCAGATCATTCACCCTATCACTGGGTTTGTTCAGATCCAAACACATACTCACGTGTGTTTAGACTGAGATTACCCTGGAATTCTCAGTACTCCTGAATTTTACTTGTAAAGGGATGATTCTGTTTATAATTTTCTGTTCACTAGACATCCCTTCTTAAACTTTACTGACATTGCTAATCATGGTAGGTGTGTCATGACATAACTTATTCCTATGTAACAAATATTATCTGAAATATTGTAAGGAAATTGCTACAAAAGGGGGAATTGTGAAAGAAAAATAACAGGCATGCAGGCTCTAACAATAGTGCTGGAGGAATATAAGGACACTCTCTTCTTTCCACTTTCCCTCAATATCCCCTGCCACTCACACAAGCTATCACCTTCAGAAGAAATTTCACACAGTGATATTCCTGGATGAAATCAGCAGTTGTGAAAAATCTAAAACTACAGGGAAGCTCATGCCCCCAAGGAAGAGATGTGCAGAAATTCTGGATGCCCTGCTGCCTCTACATGCTGAGACAGCTCAGGCAGGAGGTCCACATGAGCTGAAATATGCCAAAATATTGTTGTCTTATACACAGAAAAGGTTCATTCTGTTGGAGTCAAATACCACATTGATCACTTATGACAGATTGAAAGCTATAGTAACCAAGGAAGAAAGACAAACTTGTAAAGAACTATTGTTGGAAGAATAAGTAGCTCACAGTTGGAATAAAATTCATCCTGTAAACAAGCCCATAACATACGTCTCTACCATCTGGGAAGAGAAATCTCATAGCTGGGGGTTGGGTTTTGTTTTGTTTTGTTTTGTTTTATAATTAATTTATTTTATTTTTGGCTGTGTTGGGTCTTCGTTGCCGCACATGGGCTTTCTCTAGGTATGATGAGAGGGGGCTGCTCTTCATTGCGGTGCATGGGCTTCTCCTTGCAGTGGCTTCTTGTTGTGGAACACGGGCTCTAGGTGCACAGGCTTCAGTAGTTGTGGCTCACGGGTTCTAGAGCACAGGATCAGTAGTTGTGGCGCACAGGCTTAGATGCTCCATGGCATGTGGGATCTTCCCGGACCAGGGCTCGAACCCCATCCCCTGCATTGGCAGGTGGCTTCTTAACCACTACACCACCAGGGAAGTCCCCTGGGGGTTGTTTTAAAATTTGCTTTTTGAAAGATAAAATGGTGGTAGTATCCCCCAGGACTTAGAAATGACAGCCAGGTTTTGAATAGAGTGGCTCAAAAACAAAAACAAAAACAACTTCATTTTAGGAGAGAACAACTGAGTTAAGACAGTTGTGAAGAGTAGACATATATGTTCTGATACTCTCCCACCCCCACATTATCATTGGAGCATCTTATAGGTTTGGCAGGAGAGAGCATTATCATTTTGATTTTCAACAAAATACCTGTGCCTAAGCAGACATGCATGCTATGTGTTACAGAAGTACCATTCTCATAATTTCTAGGAGAAAACATTCCATTTAACAATACTAGAAATTTCCCCCAAATGCATTTGTTGATGTTTCTGAGGCATCCGTTCTCTTTTAGGGCAATTCATGCTTTGTCTCCACTTAATAGACCCTGAGTGGCCTCACAACAGAGGACCTCCCATGCAATACTGTGGAAATAAGTCATCTCAGGATGAGTGAGCTCTGCAATACAGCAACAAGGAAATACAGAAAAGCAAAATGAGTGTAGGGTGTGAAGGGATGTGAGCACAGCATAAGTGCACTTGTGCTGGCAAAGATCAGGGATCAGCAAAGGACAATCCACAGTCAAATCCATCTGGATGGTCCATTTTTGTAAATAATGTTTTTTTCCGAGCCATCATTTGTTTATGTATTGTCCATGGCTGCTCTTGTACTGCAAGGCAGAGTTGAGTAGCTGCAGCAAAGTACACAAAGCCTGAATATTAACTATTTGGCCCTTTACAGGAACATTTTCCTAATCCCTGGAGTAGATAAAAAGAAATTCAATGAAAAAAAAGTACTCTGTCGTAAGAGGTACAATAAAAATTTAAATAATATCTCAAATTAATATTTTAAAATATTTGTTAAAAAATTCTAAAACAGCCCCTTAAATTGTCAAAGAATAACTTTAGTTCTTTTACTGTGCTGGGTAAACATGGAGTCTATCAGCCAATGGAAGCCACCTCCCTCAGCATTGGCTAACAAAGGCCAATGTGCCTTCAATGACTAGAGCTTGGGGATTCAGCTTTTAAAGCAAGAGCCTTGAGGTTCAGTGGGGGGCCCTGAGCAGATGCAGATAGCAGGGTCCTGTGATTGGTTTAGGCACAAAAGTTCAGCTGATGCTGATGAGCTGGGCCAACAAGAGTCTTTTCCAGAAAACTAAACTGGAGACCAGAAGGAGAGGTCAGTTAGGAAAGAGAGCAAAATAGGAAAGACAAAAAAAAAAAAAAAAAAAAAAAAGGATCAAAGAGAGACAAAGGGCAGTTGAGTCATGTTAAATGGATGTCCAATCCAAAGGGGGATCCACCTAGAATTCTCACTAGTCTGAGAGGAAAAGTATTTTCTGACGAGTAGAGCCACACTTTAACATTATTCCAGACTCTGAGAAAGGCCAGGCTTCCAGGTCAAAATCCCTGTGAATTTTAATTGTTTTCCTTATTTTTCCCTATTGCATTTATCAGTGTCTCCAGGGTTTTTGTTTTGTTTGTCTATTGGTTTGTTTGTTTTGATTAAAAGAGATTAAGAAGCCGAGATTGAAATGGGAACAACTTCCTGTAAGGAAATAATTACTGGGCATAACAAACTATCCCAGACAAGATGGCTCACCCTAAAAATATAGAGAAAAGCAGAGAACAATTTCAGGGGTTTGATACTTCGTGGGCACACAAGCAACTATCACTTTTAACAAGCTTTTATTTCTTTGGTTACCAGAATGTTCCCTAAGGTAGTCGGAGCCTGCAGACCTCAGTTATAAAACTGGCTGGTGCAAGTTAATCATAATGTGGTAGTTTGGAGTCAATAGCATGCTTGGTATATAAGTGGATGAATGACTTTTAGTTAGAAAGTTTTTCAAACTTCTACATGAATGATCTGCCTGACTGCTTGAATCTCCTGAAAATATTCAGCTGCCTGCCCCTGCTTATCCTGCCACCCTCAATATTTTTGCTAGGCTGGACTGGCCCCCAAAGGGGGCACATGGCTGTCCTCTCTCTGGGAAAGCCTATGGCAATAGGACATATCCCCAGTTCAAGCTGCTGGTTCTGCACTGTCGAATGGCAGATAGATGCATTCTTACTCCTCTGACTAAGCAAGGAATGATTTCATTTTCCTAATCATATATAGGTTGCAAATAACAGCATCCACTTTTCCCAGCCCTTGGGTGTGTCTGAACTCTATGTGAGTGACAAGAAATAACTTTTGGCTAGGGGATCTTCTTGTTTCTCCATGACTGGGACTTAGGGGGGCAGGAGGTGGTATGAAAATGTGCTTGAGTGTTGTTCCTGTTCTGTGTAGCTGTCGCCTCTGTGGAAAGATGCCACTGACAACAACAGTAGCAATGGCAAGTATAATGGGAACATCTATTGATCGCTTACAATACAAAGCTCTTTGCAGGTGCAAAGTTCTTCAGCCCTCTCTGCAGTTCTGGGGCCATTATTAACCTTATTTGCACTTGAAGAAATTGAGGCATGAAAAATCTAAACTATATGTTCAAGTTCAAATAAAAAATAAGTTGTCTCAGACAATCGGGCTCTAGAACCCATGTTTTTAACCACTACAAGTTACTGCCTAGCTGGAGAAAAAAGACATCTTCTTCCTTCACCTTTGTAACTAGAAAATCGGTCCCTAATCAAACTAAAATAATAGTGGAGAGGTGGTAGGGTAGGGTGAAAGAGACCATACTCTGGAGTCAGAGAGTCTTGGGTTAATATCAGTTCTACCTTGGATTAAGCAAGGATAATTTTAAGGACATCCTTTGTCCTCCCCTAGCCTCAGGGCCCTCGTCTGTAAAACAGGGATGTCAATAGCTTCAGTGCAGGGTTTTTGTGAAGATAATAAAATAATGGATGCTAAGTCCCCAAAATATAGTGTCTTATACATAATGAGTAATCACTCTCAAAAGTAGGCTTTTTTTTTTCCTTTCTAAAGCATTAGGTCTCTTTAACACTATGGAGGAGTGTTTATGGAAGACCTTTGTTATTATATAACAGAATAAATAATCTCATGAATTGCTATTCAACAGCCAAGAATTCTCTTTTGAAAAGCTGAGGTGAACTAACTGATGAACAATCATTGCAAGTAAACACTGGAACTCACCAAAAAAGATACCCCATATCCAAAGACAAAGAAGAAGCCACAATGAGATGGTAGGAGGGGCACAATCACAATAAAATCAAATCCCATAACCACTAGGTGGGTGACTCACAAACTGGAGAACACTTATACCACAGAAGTCCATCCACTGGAGTGAAGGTTCTGAGCCCCACGTCAGGCTTCTCAACCTGGGGGTCCGGCAATGGGACGAGGAATTCCCAGAGAATCAGACTTGGAAGGCGAGCAAGATTTGATGGCACGACTTTGACAGGACTGGGGGAAACAGAGACTCCACTCTTGGAGGGCACACACAAAGTAGTATGTGCATCCGGACCCAGGGGAAGGAGCAGTGACCCCATAGGAGACTGAACCAGACCTACCTGCTAGTGTTGAGGGTCTCCTCCAGAGGCGGGGGTTGGCTGTGTATCACCATGAGGACAAGGACACTGGCAGCAGAACTTCTGGGAAGTTCTCCTTGGCGAGAGCCCTCCCAGAGTCCGCCATTAGGCCCACCAAAGAGCCCAGGTAGGCTCTGGGGTTGGGTCGTCTCAGGCCAGACAACTAACAGGGAGGGAACCCAGCCCCATGCATCAGCAGACAAGCAGATTAAAGTTTTACTGAGCTCTGCTAACCAGAGCAAAAGCCAGCTATACCCACCAGCAATACCTCAAATCAGGAAATTTGCACAAGCCTCTTAGATAGCCTCATCCACCAGAGGGCAGACAGCAGAAGCAAGAAGAACTACAATCCTGCAGCCTGTGGAACAAAAACCACATTCACAGAAAGATAGACAAGATGAAAAGGCAGAGGGCTATGTACCAGATGAAGGAACAAGACAAAATCCCAGAAAAACAACTAAATTAAGTGGAGATAGGCAACCTTGCAGAAAAAGAATTCAGAATAATGATAGTGAACATGATCCAGGACCTTGGAAATAGAATGGAGGCAAAGGTCGAGAAGATGCAAGAAATGTTTAACAAAGACATAGAAGAATTAAAGAAAAAACAAACAGAGATGAATACAATAACTGAAATGAAAAACTGGAAGGAATCAATAGCAGAATAACAGAGGCAGAAGAACAGATAAGTGACCTGGAAGACAGATGGTAGAATTCACTGCTGCAGAAGAGAATAAAGAAAAAAGAAAAAAGAATGAAAAGAAATGAAGAAAGCATAAGTGACCTCTGGGACAACATCAAATGCAACAAAATTCACATTATAGGGGTCCCAGAAGGAGAAGAGAGAGAGAAAGGACCTGAGAAAATATCTGAAGAGATTATAGTCAAACACTTCCCTAACATGGGAAAGGAAATAGCCACCGAAGTCCAGGAAGTGCAGAGAGCCCCATACAGGATAAACCCAAGGAGAAACATGCTGAGACACATAGTAATCAAATTGGCAAGAATTAAAGACAAAGAAAAATCATTGAATGCAGCAAGGGAAAAATGACAAATAGCATACAAGGGAACTCCCATAAGGTTAACAGCTGATTTCTCAGCAGAAACTCTACAAGCCAGAAGGGACTGGCATGACATATTTAAAGTGATGAAAGGGAAGAACTTACAACCAAGATTACTCTACCTAGCAAGGATCTCATTCAGATTCGATAGAGAAATCAAAAGCTTTACAGACAAGCAAAAGCTAAGAGAATTCAGCACCACCAAACCAGCTTTACAACAAATGCTAAGTGGGAAACACAAGAGAAGAAAAGGACCTACAAAAACAAACCCAAAAGAATTAAGAAAATGATAATAGAAACAAACATATCGATAATTACCTTAAATGTGAATGGATTAAATGCTCCAAAGAAAAGATACAGACTCACTGAATGGATAAAAAAAACAAGACCCATATATATATGCTGTGTACAAGAGACCCACTTCAGACCTAGGGACACATATAGATTGAAAGTGAGGGGATGGAAAAAGATATTCCATGCAAAAGGAAATCAAAAGAAAGCTGGATTAGCAATAGTTATATCAGATAAAATAGAATGTAAAATACAGAATATTACAAGAGACAAGGAAGGACATTACATAATGATCAAGGGATCAATCCAAGAAGAAGATATAACAATTATAAATATATATGCACCCAACATAGGAGCACCTCAATACATAAGGCAGCTGCTAACAGCTATAAAACAGGAAATCGACAGTAACACAATAATAGTGGGGGACTTTAACACCTCACTTACAACAATGGACAGATCATCCAGACAGAATATTAATAAGGAAACACAAGCTTTAAATGACACAACAGACTAGACAGATTTAATTTATTTTTATAGGACATTCCATCCAAAAACAGCAGACTACACTTTCTTATCAAGTGCGCATGGAACATTCTCCAGGATAGATGACATCTTGGGACACAAATCAAGCCTTAGTAAATTTAAGAAAATTGAAATCATATCAAGCATCTTTTCTGACCACAACACTATGAGATTAAAAATCAATTACAGGGAAAAACACATAAAAACACAAACACATGGAGGCTAAACCATATGTTACTAAATAACCAAGATATCACTGAAGAAATCAAAGAGAAAATCAAAAAGCACCTAGAGACAAATGACAATGAAAACATGACGATCCAAAACCTATGGGATGCAGCAAAAGCAGTTCTAAGAGGGAAGTTTATAGCAATACAATCCTACCTCAAGAAACAAGAAAAATCTCAAATAAACAAACTAACCTTATGCCTAAAGGAACTAGAGAAAGAAGAACAAACAAAACCCAAAGTTAGTAGAAGGAAAGATATCATAAAGATCAGCACAAAAATAAATGAAATAGAAACAAAGAAAACAATAGCAAAGATCAATAAAACTAAAAGTTGGCTCTTTGAGAAGATAAACAAAATTGATAAACCTTTAGCCAGACTCATCAAGAAGAAGAGGGAGAAGACTCAAATCAATAAAATTAGAAATGAAAAAGGAGAAGTTACAACAGACACCGCAGAAATACAAAGCGTCTTAAGAGACTACTACAAGCAACCCTATGCCAATAAAATGCACAACCTGGAAGAAATGGACAAATTCTTAGAAAGATATAACCATCTATGACTGGACCAGGAAGAAATAGAAAATATGACCAGACCAATCACAAGTAATGAATTTAAAACTGTGATTAAAAATCTTCCAACAAACAAAAGTCTAGGACCAGATGGCTTCAGAGATCAATTCTATCAAACATTTAGAGAAGAGCTAACGCCCATCCTTCTCAAACTCTTCCAAAAAATTGCAGAGGAAGGAACACTCCCAAACTCATTCTATGAGGCCACCATCACCCTGATACCAAAACCAGACAAAGATACTTGAGAAAAAGAAAATTACAAACCAATATCATTCATGAATACAGATGCAAAAATCCTAAACAAAATTTTAGTAAAGAGAATTAAACAAAACATTAAACTTATCATACACGATGATCAAGTGGGATTTATCCCAGGGATGCAAGGATTCTTCAATATACACAAATCAGTCAATATGATACACCATATTAACAAATTGAAGAAGAAAAACCATATGATCATCTCAACAGATGAAGAAAAAGCTTTTGACAAAATTCAAAACCCATTTGTGATTAAAATACCCTCCAGAAAGTAGGCATAGAGGGAACTAACCTCAACATAATAAAGGCCATATATGGCAAAACCACAGCCAACATCGTTCTCAATGGTGAAAAACTGAAACCATTTCCACCAAGATCAGGAAGAAGACAAGGTTGCCCACTCTCACCATTACTATTCAACATAGTTTGGAAGTTTTAGCCACAGCAATTAGAGAACAAGAAATAAAAGGAATCCAAATTGGTAAAGCAGAAGTAAAACTGCCACTGTTTGCAGATGACATGATACTATACATAGAGAATCCTAAAGATGCCACCAGAAAAGTACTAGAGCTAATCAATGAATTTGGTAAAGTTGCAGGATACAAAATTAATGCACAGAAATCTCTTGCATTCCTATACACTAATGATGAAAAATCTGAAAGAGAAATTAAGGAAACACTCCCATTTACCATTGCAACAAAAAGAGTAAAATACCTAGGAATAAACCTACCTAGGGAGACAAAAGACCTGTATGTAGAAAACTATAAGACACTGATGAAAGAAATTAAAGATGATACAAACAGATGGAGAGATATACCATGTTCTTGGATTGGAAGAATCAATATTGTGAAAATGCCTATACTATCCAAAGCAATCTACAGATTGAATGCAATCCCTATCAAATTACCAATGGCATTTTCTATAGAATTAGAACAAAAAATGTTAAAATTTGTATGGAGACACAAAAGATCCTGAATAGCCAAAGGGGTCTTGAGGGAAAAAAATGGAGCTGGAGGAATCAGACTCCCTGACTTCAGACTATACGGCAAAGCTACAGTAATCAAGACAATATGGTACTGGCACAACATGAGAAATATAGACCAATGGAACAGTATAGAAATCCCAGAGATAAACACACGCACCTATTGTGAACTAATCTATGACAAAGGAGGCAAGGATATACAATGGAGAAAAGACAGTCTCTTCAATAAGTGATGCTGGGAAAATTGGACAGCTACATGTTAAAAATGAAATTAGAACACTCCCTAACACCATACACAAAAATAAACTCAAAATGGATTAGAGATCTAAATGTAAGACCGGACACTATAAACCTCTTAGAGGAAAACATAGGAAGAACACTCTTTGACACAAATCACAGCAAGATTTTTTTTGGTCCACCTCCTAGAGTAATGGAAATAAAAACAAAAATAAACAAATGGGACCTAATGAAACTTCAAAGCTTTTGCACAGCAAAGGATTCTACAAACAAGACAAAAAGACAACCCTCAGAATGGGAGAAAATATTTGCAAACGAATCAATGGACAAAGCATTAATCTCCAAAATATAGAAACAGCTTATGCAGCTCAATATCAAAAAAACAAACAACCCAATCCAAAAATAGGCAGAAGGCCTAAATAGACATTTTTCCAAAGAAGACATACAGATGGCCAAGAAGCACATGAAAATTTGCTCAACATCACTATTTATTAGAGAAATGCAAATCAAGACTACAATGAGGTATCACCTCACACCAGTTAGATTGGGTATCATCAGAAAATCTACAAACAACAAATGCTGGAGGGTGTGTGGAGAAAAGGGAAGCCTCTTGCACTGTTGGTGGGAATGTAAATTGATACAGCCACTATGGAGAACAGTATGGAAGTTCCTTTAAAAACTAGAAATACAATTACCATATGACCCAGCAATCCCACTACTGGGCATATACCCAGAGAAAACCATAATTCAAAAAGACACATGCACCACAATGTTCATTGCAGCAGTATTTACAATAGCCAGGACATGGAAGCAACCTAAATGCCCATCGAGAGACAAATGGTTAAAGAAGATGTGGTACATATATACCACGGAATATTGTTCAGCTGTAAAAAGGAACGAAACTGAATCATTTGTAGAGACGTGGATGGATGTAGACTGTCATACAGAGTGAAGTGAGTGAGAAAGAGAAAAACAAATATCATATATTAACACATATATTTGGAACCTATAAAAATGGTATAGATGAATGGTTTGTAGGGCAGAAATAGAGACAGAGATGTAGAGAACAAACATATGGACACCAAGGGGGGAAAGTGGCGGTGGTGAGGGGTGGTAGTGTGATGAATGATTTGTAGGGCAGAAATAGAGACAGAGATGTAGAGAACAAACATATGGACACCAAGGGGGGAAAGTGGCGGTGGTGAGGGGTGGTAGTGTGATGAATTGGGAGATTGGGATTGACATATATACACTAATATGTATAAAATGGATAATTAATAAAAACCTGCTCTATAAAAAATAAAATAGATTTCAAAAGAAAATAAATAAAGATAATAAAAAAAAAAGGAAAGAAAGAAAAGCTGAGGTGCTCATGACCTCAGAGAACTGCTTGGACCCACCGAGTTGGAGAAACTCAGTTTCATGAAACAGTCCTATTTTCCAAGCTTCATTGAGTTAAAGTGAAGAAGCTTAAAATATTTAAAATATTATTCTACCAGGCAGCTTTGAATGCTAGTGATCTGGAAGAAAGAAGGAATATCCTGTGCAGTGTCAACCTAGAACTTTTAATTGATATATTTTTTTAAAAGTCTGAAATATCTATTTCAATATGTAGAAGACTTCAAAAATCATATATCAGTATAGTAAATAGGTAACATCATAATTATTTGCCTGATTTCCTCCCTCTTCTACCTTCTGTTTTTGGTAGACCCATTGGATCCCAACCTCCCCACCCCATGATCACTACCACCACACAGACTGATGGTTAATCCTGACCCAGGCTTGGGAGCCAATGCCAACTAAACTTGGAGGGTCACAAGGGAGCATTTCAGGGCACTTAAGTTACTGATTCATTAAACATCGAGTCCACATTTTTTTTTTTTTTTGCGGTATGTGGGCCTCTCACTGTTGTGGCTTCTCCCATTGCGGAGCACAGGCTCCAGATGCGCAGGCTCAACGGCCATGGCTCATGGGCCCAGCCGCTCCGCAGCATGTGGGATCTTCCCGGACCGGGGCACGAACCCGTGTCCCCTGCATTGGCAGGCGGACTCTCAACAACTGCGCCACCAGGGAAGCCCAAACATCGAGTCCACATATTGATGGTCCAGCCCCCTTGGACTAGGCCACTGAGTATGAGTGTCAAAGTGCAAATGTTCCTCTCTAGTTTGGTAACAAGGTTCCTACCTTGACATTTATTCAGTGCTTTCTACCTTTCAGTCGAGAGAAATCAAGCTCTTCCTAATGACTTTTCCTCACCATCTTCCCCTACCTTTAACAAGTATACTTGTGCATGTGTACCCATGCACACACACATACCCCACACACAGAAACACAAGGGAAGGAATGTGGGGGAGGGGGTAGAGAGAGAGAGAGAGAGAGATCCTAATCCTCAATCCATTTTTACCTTTTAAAACCTGTTAAAACCCACTTAAATTTTTTAAAAACTTTGTTTAAAAGCTTTTTTGATTCTGAATGCCTGATCTAGATCTATATTTTCTTTTCCAATATTTTCTTTTTCAATCCCCCATTCTTTCATATATACATTTAAATATTAATTCCTCATTTATTCACTAAAGCATTCTTTCATTCATTTACTCAAAAATTATTTATTAAGCACATACTATGTGTCAGGCATTGTGTTAGGCATTAGAGGTAACTCTAACAGGAATACCGGCCTTGCTCGCACAGATTTTTCCAAGCTAGTAAGAATTAGAGATAAAAATAATTGATGCAGTATGAGGACCTATAGTAAGTTATAATCCAGACTTTGGAGACAGAGTTTGGAAGGCTGGGAAAGCTTTCTGTAAAGAGGTAACAATCCTCAGATGATTCTGAAATGAGAGTAGAGATTAGGCAGAGTATGAAAGATGGAATGGGCAGTTGGTAAGTGGGGAAGGGAACAGCAGGGTATACTAGACATAGGAAACAGCATCTGTAAAGCCCATAGTGAGAAAGAGAGCATGCAGTAGTAAAGCAACTGAAAGTCATTCCACACAACAGGCATAGAAGGAGCATGGTTGAGGTTTGAAGGAAGGGAAGAAAACACATTTGTACTTCAGAATAACTTTGTTCTGTGGAGAGTGCACTGGAAGGGAACTGACTAGATACAAAGTTAGTAAACTTTTACAGAAGCTGTATTATAAGTAACATTTCTCTGACTAGACAAGAGGTAGGTAAACTAAAATGGAAACTTTGATAGATGTTTAAGGACAACTGAATCAACTGGATTTGACAGTTGGATGGGAGAGAGAGAGAGGAGTCAACAATGACTTTTAGGATTGCAATTTGAGCAAATGAATGGATGGTAGTGTCATTCATCCAGAAGAGGGTGTGGCACAAGATAGAGGGGAATGATGAGTTCAGTTTGGTTGTGTTACATTTGAGGTGTTAAGGGAACACTTGAATGCAGATGTCCAGTAAGAAGTGATATGCTCATACTTGGCATAATTTCACTGTGGTGACATTCCAGGACCTCCTGTCCTTCAATATTTCCCCCACTTAGATGAATCATATTTGTCTACGACTATATTCTCCAGATGACATACTCTGTTTGCAAGACCACATGACCTCTATCGTCTGCAGGTGGATCTAAATCTCCAGGACCTGGTCATCAAGCTGAGAGTGGATCTCATACTCCCAGAAGGACTTCAATACATAGGACCTATAACTGTTTCACAAATGAGAAAACAATTTCTCAAAAGTTCTCAAAACTGATCTGATGCTAAAATCTCTTCCTGAAAGAGAGGCATAGTTAGATAAATAGCCTTAGCATAAGAGACACTGAAAGAGTTTGAAGAATTGAATCAGTTCAGATCAATTCATATGGTTTTAAAGGCTCTGACATTTCAGTGCCACTCTATACTCTTAGGCTATCTATTTGGAAAAATACCAAGTAAAAATTACATGGTAAAACCCCAGTAAGTAAAAAATTCCAACCTGAGGATGAAGAGTAAAACTGTTCAGGAGGATAATTTCAAGACTGTTAGTTTTATTCAATGCATAAGGACTTGATTAATATATAGAAAGTATCTAAAGAAACTAATTTTTAAAAAAATATTTATTTATTTGGCTGTGTGGGGTCTTAGTTGCGGCAGGCGGGCTCCTTAGTTGCAGAACGTGGGCTCCTTAGCTGTGGCATGTGAATCTTAGTTGTGGCAGGCATGTGGGATCTAGTTCCCTGACCAGGGATCGAACCCAGGCCCCCTTCATTGGGAGTGCGTAGTCTTATCCACTGTGCCACCAGGGAAGTCCCCAAAGAAACTAATTTTTTTAATGAAAGGATAAATTAATGAGCTGACAAATAGTGATGATACTTTATATTTATCTTGAAATCTATAGTTTAAAAAATACTTTCATGTCCATGAAATTATTTAAATCTCTGAATCACAGAACTTCAGTAGCAGCTGCTAGTTTCCAGATCGTTTGGTCTATGTTAGAGAATCCCATGTAAACCTATAATCAATTTATCAACACTCAAAATACATTTTTTCTCAACTAAACCATATTCTCTTAAACTGAATAATTACTTGTTGGGAGTTAAAGAAGATGAAGAGTAATTATCTTGATGTCTGAATTGGTTGAGTACTGTTGCTCAATTTTCCGTAATAAAATGTGGGAGATGAAAGAAACACAAAGAATTTTTCCCCAAACAAGAAAACTTATAAAATGAAGAATGATTTAAATGTTTTCCCTTTAACTTATTTATAGTTTTAAATAAACATTTCAATTTAGAAAGGTTTTAGATTTATATCACAATTAATTGACTGATATTGATATAATGTTATTAATTAAAGTCTATGCTCAGATGTCCTTAATTTTTCCCTAATGTGCTTCTTCTCTTCCAAGATCCCATCCAGGATGCTGTGTTATATTTATGAGTCATGTTTCCTTATGTTCCTTTGGGTTATGACAGTTTTTCAGATTTTCCTTGTTTTTGAGGACTTTGACAGTTTTGAGGATTACTGTTCAGGTATTTTATAGAATGTTCCTCAACTGTGATTTGCCTGATGATTTTCTCATGATTTCTGGGAGGAAACCACAGAGATAAAGTACCATTATAATCATTTCACATCAAAGGACTTATCACTACTAATGCTAACCTGGATCACCTGACAGGAGGTAAAGTTTGTCATCTGTCAGGATTCTCAACTGTAAAGTTACTCTCTTTTTCCTCCCTTTATACAGTAATCTTTGGAAAAGTCACTATGTGTAGCCAACATTTAAGTGGTGAATAGTTATGTCCCCCCTCTTTAAACACAGAGTAGCTATATACATTATTTGTAATTTTTCTGCTAGGAATCTTTGTCTATTCTCCACGTTTATTTAATTATTTATATCACTACATATAAATTTTTACTTTATACATTGGGTTATAGTCTGATACAATTTTATTTATTTTGTTGCTCAAGTTGTTCCAGCTTTGACAGTTAGGAACTCTTTCACAAGGCTTCTGGAACGCTTTGATATACCTCTATTGTTGTGGGGAGTTTTAAAATTTTCCAAGTGCTTCTTTACTTCCTGGTGCTACAAGGTGTTGTTCCAGGCCCATTTTGTATACTTCCTGCTCTAGTCCAAAAATCAACCATTTCTCCAAGGAACACTATTTCCAATAATAATTGGAGACTAGTATTAGAAACCAAGCTCTGGGTTCTTGGTGTACTTATGGCTGATGCAATGTTATTGCTTCTAGGTCCTCTCAACTGACAGAGTAAAGATATGTATGTACAGATACTATTGCAGACATGCAATAGTGTATAAACATACCTACCTACCTACATATATACACACACAAAAAAAATACATAAATAAATGTTTCTATACATAACCATCAGTTTTACATATATATATGTATATATAATATACATATTAACCTAAATATTAGTTCCTAGTGTTTTAGCCAACTCTAATTTATTACTGCATGAATCTTTCTAGCTTCCTTCCTTTATTCATCTGTAGCCTCTCCCTCCAACAGCTAGAAATCTGGCTCCCATGAGCTACCATCTATTTATTTAAATGGTCAGTTATACTACACATGTATAGGATTTCAGAATTGCACCTCTGTTGGGGAAAAAGACTTTACCAATGAGGGTATAGTTACTTATACATGGTTCCTTTAGCCTTCAGTTTTACTGACTCTACTCATTTTCAGTTACTTATCCTCACCCACCTCCTTCAGTGAAATTGTTTCACATATTTGTAATATATTTAGTTTATTTTGTCACATCCTGCATTTGTTTCGGGGATCCTCCAGCCTCCAAAACAATTATTTTTAATTTGCCTATATTAAAGTTCACTATGCTCTGAAGCACTATGGGTTTTGACGAATGCATAATGTCACATATTCAACATTAGAGTATCATACAGAATTCTAGTTACACTGTGCTAAAAGTCCCCTGTGCTCCAATTATTCATCCATCACTTCTCAAAATCCCTGGCAGCCACTGATCTTTTTAAACTATCTTTATAGCTTTGTCTTTTCCATAATGGCATATAATTGGAATCATAAAGTCTATAATGATGGGCACCTGTCATTAGTTTGGAACGTTCTCAGCCATTACTATTTCAAATATTTCTTCTTCTACTCCATTTTCATTTTTTAGATCTTCTGGTACAACAATTATGTGTATATTACATCTTTTGAAATTATTTTACAATTTTTGAATGTTCTGTTATTTGTTTTTTTTTGTTTGTTTTTTGTTTTGCATTTCAGCTTGGGAAAATTTGATTAACCTTTCTTAAAGCTCACTGATTCTTTTCTTGATCATGTCAAGTCTACTGATGAGAATATCAAGGGCACTCCAATTCTGTTAGTGTTTTTATTTTCTAGCATTTCCTTTTTATTCTTTCTTAGAAGTCCATCTCTTTGCCTATATTCCTTATCTGTTTTTGCATGCTGTCTACTTTTTTATTTAGAGGCTTTGACATTTTAATCATAGTTACTTTAAATTCCCTGTCAGACACTTGTGTCGAATCTGAGTCTGGTTATTATATGCCTGCTTTGTCTCTTCAGACTGTGTTTTTTATGGCCTTTTGGCATGTCTTACAATTTTTCTTGAAAGCTAGGCAACTTATATCCTATATTAGGAAATGCATAAATAGGTCTCCTATTTGTGCAAATCTGGCTAGAAATTGAGCTCTGTTTACTGTTTTCTTTATCTATAGGTGCCAGAGGATTCAAATTTCTCCAGTGTCCTTTTTTTGTCTCCCCTCTTCACTATGGGTTTCTCTAAGCATACCTTTTCACAATGAATCTGTATCTTTCAGCTCTTTCAGCTGTAATTCGCTGGTATTATACTGGGGCCACATTTGTGTGGCAGTAAAGTGTAGAGTAAGGATGTGTTCTCTGATCAAATGATTAAATTTCAGTCTTTTAATGGGCCTGTGTCTCTGACCTGTGACCATCACAGCATTCTTCTTGTATAGATGCCTCCTTTCTCACTCACCTACCTTTCCAAGACAGAAAAACTAGAGCAGGCTGGAGACAAAACTCAGGTCAAGCTTTTCACCCTGGAGAGTGGGCCTTTGTTATGGAGAAGGTTCTGAATATAACCCCCCAATGATTATTCCTCCCTCTGATGGAGCCATGAGGAGATCTTCTGTGAATCTTCACCAGAAGAACCTGGTGCCATTTCTGGAAGTAAAACCCAAGAAACTATGGAGGACCTCCCTAAGACTGCAGCCCCCAGGCGTTTCTCATTTTCCTGTTAATCCACACTCAGCCTCCAGCAATTGGTCAAATTTACCATCTAAGAAATCCTTCCAGTGATAGCTCTAGTGTCTTCTGTCCCAGGTAAGCACATCTCAGCTGTGAGTCTCTGGATTTACCTCTCTCTCCAGTCCTTTGTGTGATAGCCCTGCAAACTCAGCTGGCTAGTGAATCCAAGAAAAATCATTGAGTGGCAGTCTGTCCAGGTTTTACTTGTTATAAGGACTGGAGTGACAACTTCCAAGCTCTTTACATGCTGAATCTGAAACTAGAAGCTTCCTATTTGCGTTTTCAAAGAGGTTTATATCTTCTATTCAGACCCATCTTTGCCTCTAGTACCTATTTGCACATTTTTTTTATTCTAATATCTCAAGACAGCAATTGCAGAAATTTGTGTTTGCATTATGTCAACTTTAGAATTCCCCAGAAGTGAGGTTCATTTCTAATTGAGCAAATATGGAGACTCTCAACTAGCCAAAGCATAGTCATATGTGTTAGAATGGATATTCATACAAATTATGACATTCTGCACCTAATTTCAAAGTTGCAGACACTTCAGTACAAGTCATTCAGAACGAGAGATGCATCTGCCATGAAATACACTGACGGTGCCTTTCTTTCCTACATGTGAATATAATGAGGTTTTCATAACGTTTTGTGCTTCTACACATTTTTTCCCCTAAAGATCATCTGAAAAAATGTATTTCAAAGCTAAGAGAGACAGAGAGTCTTAGAAATTTTATTCATATTACAATAGCAACTCAGTGACCGTGCGTGGGAAGATTAGTCTTCTTTATCACACCCATGTTTCCACTATGAATGTTCTTCATTCCCTATACACTAAATCATCATTTGCTTATTTCACTGATGTCACTCAGTGCAAAAATTCAGAAGAACATTAACAGGCAACCAGGAGACTAGGTTAGATGTGGCCTTAAGGAGAAATTGAGTTGCTCTCCTGAAGCAGGTCTCCGTTGACTGCCAATCTCAGGGTTTGCTGCAGTCCAGCATACAAGTTTGTACAATGTTAAGTGTGCATTACCTGGGACTGAAGAACAGTGGTAGTTTGTCATGTCAGTTAGGTAAATTTCCCATTCTAAATGTTGATGCTGCTTTAAGCAAATGGAGATGTCTTTCTCACATCTCACTTTTAACAGGGACACACACACACACACGCACACACACACACATACATACATACACTATACGAGGCTTGTCCACCAGAGAAAAAGCTTACTGGGGCCCAGTGAGTGGGTGAATGACTTCGTGCCTGCCTGAATGCTATGACTTCAGAGATCGAGGATAGTTCAGGTTGCTAGATAAAACACAGGACGCCCAGTCAAATTTGAATTACAAATAAACGCTGAATATTTTTTAGTGTTACTACCCTATATCTGGTTGCCCCCTTTTCCCTTAAAATAATTCCACCTGAAGGGCTAGTAGTTTATTCTCTAAGAATTCAGCTTTTCTTCCCATATCAAGAGACCAAGTTGACAAATAATCTCCTCATGGAAAGGAATCTCAGGAATCAGAAAGCCATAACTGATGGATTACAGGGCTTTTTCTGAGGGCCACAAAGCCACTGGGGTAGGCTTCTGTCACAGTGGAAACTAGACTTCGAGTCCTCTCCAAGAGCAGGTCACAATGTCCACATCCGTTTAGCAACTTGCTCCATAAGTTGGCAGAATGTATTCATATTGCTATTGGCTGACTTTGCGTAGCATTTTAGAGGTGTGGAAATAAAGGTCCTCTTGCTAAGAACTGACCATGTGCCAATTACTAAGCACTTAAATGACACAATGCCAACTAATTCCCATAGCAATCCAGTAGATTTGTGTCACTCTCCCCTTTCCTACCTGTGAAATGAAGGTTCCAAGCAGTCAAGGAAAGTCACACTTATACAATTTTATGGCTTAAGTGTTTTAGTTCACTTCCTTTCCAGAGTTCAGTCCTATACAATCATTTATACAGAGATCAAAGCTGGGACAGAGCAAGGCAAGGACAGAGACAGAGCCCACTATGGTTGAGGAGCCACCAAGATAGGGAAGCCAGGCCCTGTAAAGACATTTGGAGAGGAAAAGATACCACAAAGATCTAAAGGCCCCAGGTCTCACCAGCAATAATCAGGTGTTGGAGTCTCAGCACCATTCAGAATCTGAAAGATCTCCAGAGTATACGGAATACCCATAAAGGAGAAATAACTTACTTCCCCAGCAATCCTCATGTGTCAGGCACCGTCATAAATGGTATTTATTTGACATTTTATTTAACCTTCAAAATAACCTTGTGGTCTGTGAATTGGTTGCACGCTTTACAGGAACACAAGGCTCAGAAAGATGAAAATACTTGCTGACAGTCTTCTGGTGAGGAGGGTACTAAACTGGGATTCAGATTCAGAGCTGTTTAAAGCCTTTGCTCTTTCCACATGCACCTCACTGCTTCTATGAATGTTTGCTACCCATAACATACGGAAACCTACTCCTGAGTGTGTAATCTTGCTAAGTTAAGTAGCTCGGCCATTTATTTTTAAATCTATCACCAGTGATTAGAGTATATTTCAGCGGGGAAAATGTCAACTTTAAGTTTCTTAGTTTGCCACATGATTTTAAAAACACTCAGGGAAAATTATATGTATATATTCTTTAATTTCAACCCAATACAAAGGGGCTAAGCTGATCTCATATCGAGGCTAGGTCTCTAGGCTTCATTTACAGCCTAGTTCAGAGTCACAGGCAGGGGACTGGTTTTATTAAATTCAGTCTGAGACACCAATTTTTGAATTTTGCTTAGAAAGTCTTAGAGTTCAACTCCAAGACTTATAGGCAGTAGAAGACTTCAGCAATAGAGTTACTTAGGAAGTTAATCTGGGGTATCTAAGATGTTGTGAAACGTACCAGAAATATGGCCCAGGCATGACCCTAAGCACCATGAAAGAAGGTGAGGTTCCAAGACTGTCAGGAATTGGATGTGAGGGGAAAGAACAGGTGCCAGAAAGGCAGCATGATTATGGCTAGAGGAACCAGCTATACAGATGCACCACTTACTGGAGATGAAATAGGAAGTCAGCCATCCATCCATGATGTATACCAGGCTCTGCACAGGGGTGGGAAAGTACTCTTCCTAGTGAGAACCTAGCCAGTGTGACTTTCCTACCTAGACTGCCACTTCTATTTAATTTCTGTGTCTTTCTTGTGAAGCACTCTTCATAGCCACAGATGCTCATTTTGGTCAAGATGTCATATTCACAGTAGAGTTACTAATACCTCAGCCTGAGTTCGGAAATGATAGCTCGGTGAGCTTGTTCACAATATTATGGAATCAGGAACTGCACTGTAATTATTTCAGTTCTCCTCCAGTGGGCTAACATTAGGCCCACATTTAATTTTCTCGCACCTTATCAAATTCCTTACTGACAAAGTATTTTAAAGCTCAATTAATTCACCAATATGATTACATTCTCTGAAGAACATATAAGCATCATTGCTCTGTAGAGAGGCTTTCTCAGTATTCTCTACTGTCAGAATGGATCCCTGAACTGGAGAAATTCCAACTGTGATTCAAAGGGGAGAATTTACAGTAGTGCAGTTAATTTTCATGGTTTAAAAGTCATTTTAAAAGATGTTATTGCTAAGATCCTTACACTGTTCAGTCATATTTAGTAGACATGTGTTTACTCATATCTCTGAGTAGAGGAGAATTTTTCCTGACTATAAAGGTGGCTGACTTGAGATAAAGTCTGTAGGAACGTTGCCACAGTGCTGCACAGAAATTCTGATTTTTGTCCTATTTAAAAAAAAAAAAAAGAAAATAACAACAAATAAATTATAACAGAACTACTCATATATTAAGGATGTTCTTTTATCCATTTCAAAGTCTTATATAATTGGAACCAAGCCTGTTTATACATACTTTTGCTTATTTATCTCTCTTTAAAAAAGGGGGGGTGGGCACTAGATCTGGAACTAGAAACAACCTTATTCAGGGGATCTCTAATACTGCAATTTTATGACTTTCTTTTTTACTAAAATACCTTCATTTCAGAACAAGGAGATAGATATTTGTTGAATATAAAAGATCACAGAAATTAAAATATGAGAAAAACTGGAAATAAATTTATATATTCCCCAATATTTATGATAAAATTATCATCTTTCCATTTTAGGTTCAGTGAATATCAGTTAAGGTGTAGAACCAGCCTAAAATGGACTTCGTGCATTAACTGCCTAAACATATTCAGATTTTCATATGGCATATTTAAAAACAGGTTTATCAGATTAGCTAAAATTCTGCCAGGGAAATTTTGCATGTGCGTTTTTCCCTTTGAAGTACAGAGAAATTCACTCATTTGTATTAGCACTATAGGGACTAGAAAATTCATTACATTATTTAAGTCTTAAGAGAATATGCAAATGCAACATCACTGTGTGCTAAGAATATTGTTTACTAAAAAGATATAAAGTTTTGGGGCATCCCTGGAGGTGCAGTGGTTGAGAATCTGCCTGCCAATGCAGGGGTCATGGGTTCGAGCCCTGGTATGGGAAGATCCCACATGCCATGGACCAACTAGGCCCGTGAGCCACAACTACTGAGCCTGCGCTCCTGGAGCCTGTGCTCCACAACAAGAGAGGCCATGATAGTGAGAGGCCCGCGCACCATGATGAAGAGTGGCCCCCCCTTGCTGCAACTAGAGAAAGCCCTTGCACAGAAACAAAGACCCAACACAGCCAAAAATAAATAAATTAATTAATAAAAAAGATATAAAGTTTGACTTTCAAAGTTTTTTTTTTATTTATTTCAAATCTGAGATTTTGTAGATGGTGTTTCACTTAATCATTGTCAAACAAATTATTCCTAATTTTTATCAATTCATATTTGGTTATCAAAGGCATGTCATAGACTTTCCAGTTTCCTCCCTGATATGTAAAGAACTTGGAAGGCATTACTCTCATCCTCCCAACAGAAAAAAAGCTGGGCAAATTAGAAATGAACAACTCTTCTTAGAGCCATCAGAGAATTGAGGTCATAAGGAAAATTGCTACCTTAAAAACTGGAGAGACAGGTGAATACAGATAATCGCAAGCTTGCCAGGACTAAAAACCACCTGCTGGAGCCAGAAACTAGTAAGAACACTTAAATTGTAATTGACTAATAGCTGGAGACTGAGTGAGGACTCACCCGAGAGAGAAAAACTCCCAGTGATACAGCCTTAGAGGCAATTTTGTGAGATTTCTCTACAGGAGACCCTCCAGGTTCTCATTGTGAAGATTGGAGAAAAACCCTCTCATGTATCTGACAGGGGGAGAGAAAAAGTTACCATTTTAAATATTCCCAGAATGTTCTGTTAGCCTTGACAAAGGATAATCCTCAGAGAAAACTATGGTAACAGAGCCTATCCAACATGAGAAATAACCAACTCTAGTCCCCTCTAGCCTTTGGCATGGGGAAAGGGAAATATCTATTTATAGACCCCTCTAGCCTTCCTGTCTCACAAGATTTAGATATGACAGAGATTTTTGAATTATCAGATCAAGAATTTAACTTAACTGATTAATATGCTAAGGGAATCTAATGAAAAAGTAGACGACATGAAAAAACAGATGGGCAATACAGGCAGGAAAATGTAAACTCTAAGAAAGAATAGAGGAAATGTTAAAGAAAACCCACTGAAATAAAAATGAAAAAATGTCTTTGATGGACTTAACAGTTGACATATTCAAGGAAAGAATCAACAAGCTTGAAAATTGTCAATAGAAACTTTACAAACTCAAAAGTAAAGAGAAAAAGAATTTTAAAAACAGAATATCCAAGAACTGGGGAACAGTTAAAAAGATGCAACATATACAATGGGAATACCAGAAGTAAAACAAAACAAAGAAATGTACAAAAATTATTTGAAGTAATAATGACTGAAAATTTTCCACAATTAATGAATGACACAAAACCAGTGATCCAGGAAGCTCAGGGAACACTATGCAAGAAAAATACAAAAAAAAAAAAATCTACATTAGGTATATCATATTCAGTATATCCAAAATCAAAGTCTTGAAAGAAGCCTGAGGGAAGGAGGGGAAACATTTTACCTATAGAAGAAGAAGGATAAGAATTATAACATTCTTCTCTTCAGAAGCCATGGAAGCAAGAGGAGAATGGAGTAAATATTTAAAGGTGTTGAAGAACAGCAAAACAAAAGTAAACCATCACCAAATAAGAATTCTGTATCCAGTGAAATTATTTTCCCATAATGAAGTAAAAATACTTTCTCAGACAAACAAACATTAAGAGATTTTGTTGCTAGTAGAAGTGGCTTGCCAGAAACATTGGAAGTTAATTCAGGGAGAAAGATCTACTGCATAAGATAAGGAAAGGAAGAGCTCCAGAGAAAGAACAAAAGAAGGTAAAATACCCTTTTTTTTACTTATTCTTAATTGAGCTAATGGGTAACTGTTCAAAAAGTAATGATTATAGCTCATTATAAGTAAAATGAATAACAGTGATATTATAAGGGAATAGAAGGACTAATTGAGAATACTTTGTTACCTGTAGTATTCATGAAGCAGTAAAGTGTTACAGTTGACCCTTAAAGAACACGAGGGTTAATCCACATATAATTTACAGTTGGCTTTCTGTATCCACAGTTCCTCTGTATCCATGGATTCAACCAACCACAGACCATGTAGTACTGTACTATTTACTACGGAAAAATATTCTCTTATAATTGGACCCAGGCAGTTCGAACAAGTGTTGTTCAAGGGTCAACTTGAGAGTATTTGAGAGTAGACTTATCCTAGTTGTAAATGTATATTGCACTCTAGGGCAACCACTAACAAAATTTAACAAGGAAGTTTAATCGATGTGTTAAGAGAGAAAACAAAAAATGTTATCACATAAAAAACTTAGTTAGAACCAAAGAATAGAGAGAAAGAATGGAAGGAAAAAGAAAAAAAGGATCAAAAAAAATCAATGAACAGGAAACAGTAATAAATATGGTAGATATTAACCCAAAATTACATAAAAATCACTTTATATATGAATATGGTAACCACACAAATTAAAAGAAGTGAGTATATGTATTTTTTAAAAAATCAAGATGAAGCTATGCATTGTCTTTAAGTATACTGCCACAGATAGCTTAAAAGTAGAGGAGTGGAGTTAAATACACCATGCTAAAACCAATCTAAAGAAATCTGGTATATAAAACAAGGATGCCCATTCTTGCCATTTTTATAACATAGTACTCAAAGTCCTAGTCAGAGCAATTAGGCAAAATAAACTAATTAACCAACTAACTAAATAAATTAAAAGCACCCAATTGGAAAGGAAGAAGTACAACTATCTCTAGGTGCAGATGACATAATGTTATATATAGAAGACCCTAAAGACTCCACCAAAAAACTTATAGCACTAGAAAATGAGTTTAGTAAAGTTGTGGGGTACAAGATCAATATACAAAAATTAGGTGTGCTTCTATACACTAACATCAAACTGTCAGAAAGAGGTATTAAGAAAACAATCCCATTTATAATTGCATCAAAAATAAAATACCTTGGGATAAAATTTAACTGAGGAAGTAAAAGATCTGTACACTGAAAACTACAAGACACTGATTAAAGAAACTGAAGAAGACCCAAATAAATGGAAATATGTTCTTTGTTCATGGATTGGAAGAATTAATATTGTCAAAGTATCACACTACCCATATCAATCTACAGATTCAATGCAATCCCTATCAAAATTCCAAAGACATTTTTCATAGAAATAGAAAAAAATCCTAATATTTGTATGGAACCACAAATGGCCTGCATAGCCAGAGTAATCTTGAGAAAGAACAAATCTGGAGTCATCACACTTTTTGATTTCAAGCTATATTACAAAGCTATAGTAATAAAAACAGTGTGGTGTTGGTATATAAATAAACACAAAGATCATATAATGGAATGGAGAGCCAAGAAATAAAGCCACACATATATAGCCAATTAATTTATGACAAAGCAGCCTTGAATATATAATGGGGAAAGGATAATCTCTTTAATAAATGGTATTGGAAAAACTGGACAAATATATGTAAAAGAACGAAACTGGACCCCTATTCTACACCATACACAAAAATCAACTCAAAATGGATTAAAAAATCTGAAACCATAAATCTCCAAGAAGAAAACATATGTGGTAAACTCTTTAACATCAGTCTTGGCAATGATTTTTGGACTTGACACTAAAAACAAAAGCAAAACTAAACAAGTGGGACTATATTTAAATAGCTTCTGCACAGCAAGGAAACCATCAACAAAATGAAAAGGTACCCTATGGAATGGGAGAAAAAATTTCAAATCATATGTCTGATAAGGAGTTAATATCCGAAATATATAAAGAACTCATACAACTCAGTGGCAAAAAAACCCAAACAATCTAGTTAAATGGTCAAAGAACTGAATAGTCATTTTTCCAAAGAACACATACATTGTCCAAAAGGTACATGAAGAGATGTTCAACATCACTAATCATTAGGTAATGCAAATCAAAGCCACAGTGAGATATCACCTCACACCTGTTAGAATGGCTGATATCAAAAAGACAAGAGGTAACATAATATAATTATTGCCCAGTAAACTGGGAAAAAAATCCAGACTGTTGACCCCCATTCTCCAGAGTTTTTATTTTAGGAAGTCTGGGGTGGGGTTAAGAATGTGAACAGCTTCATGTAGTTACAGCCTGACAATGCCTCCCCTTGGGTCTTGGCCCTGGACCATTTGCCTCTTACTTGCTGCTCCGGGTTTTTACTGACTCTTTGCACATGCAACCCAAAGTAATGCAAGAAGTTTGTGCTCACATGGACAGTCTTTACAATACAGAACTGAGCTAATGGTTAAATGTTTCCCTTTTTTCAATTCTTAGGTGGACAGTTCTGGCTTCTCAATCATATGGCTTCTCAAAATGTCCTACAGGATTATTCACTGGCCATACTGGTGTCCAACTAAATAACAATTCTTAGTATAAACTTTCACTCCTTCCCTGTTTACATACCTCCCCTCATTCTTTGCTCCTGAACAACCACAAAAAAGAAATTTGGTGTAACTGTGTTGATTTCAGACCAAGCTAACTTCAGAGCAGGAAAATCTTCAGGAATAAAGAGGGGCATTGCGTAATAATGAAGAGGTCAATTCTCCAAGAAGACACAAAATCCTTAATTTATATGTACTTATCAAAACAACATGAAGGGACTTCCCTGGTGGTCCAGTGATAAAGAGTCTGCCTTACAATGCAGGGGATGTGGGTTCTATCCCTGGTCAGGGAATTCAGATCCCACATGCCACAGGGTAACTAAGCCCGTGTGCCACAACTACTGAGCTCGTGTGCCTCAAGTAGAGAGACTGCATGCCACAAACTACAGAGCCCATGTGCCCTGGAGCCTGAGCACCACAACTAGAGAGAGAAAACCCTCATGCCACAACTAGAGAGAAGACTGTGTGCTGCAACGAAGAGCCTGCATGCCACAATGAAAGATCCTGGATGCCTCAGTGAAGATCCCGTGTGCTGAAACTAAGACCCAACGCAGCCAAAAATAAATACATTTTAAAATAAAATAAATATTTAAAAAAAACACCAACAGGGCTTCCCTGGTGGTGCAGTGGTTGACAGTCCGCCTGCCGATGCAGGGGACATGGGTTCGTGCCATTGTCTGGGAGGATCCCACATGCTGTGGAGCAGCTGGACCCGTGAGCCATGGCAACTGAGCCTGTGCGTCTGGAGACTGTGCTCCACAACAGGAGAGGCCAAAACAGTGAGAGGTCCACGTACAGCAAAAAAAAAAAAAAAAAAAAAAAACCAACAATATGAAAATGCATGAGGTAAAACTTACAGAACTGGTGCTTCCCTGGTGGTGCAGTGGTTGGGAGTCTGCCTGCCAATGCAGGGGACATGGGTTTGAGCCCTGGTCCAGGAGGATCCCATATGCTGCAGAGCAACTAAGCCTGTGCACCACAAGTACTGAGCCTGTGCTCCAGAGCCCATGAGCCACAACTACTGAAGCCTGCATGCCTAGAGCATGTGCTCTGCCATGAGAAGCCACCACAACGAGAAGCCCACTCACCACAATGAAGATTAGGCCCTGCTTGCCGCAACTAGATAAAGTCCGCACACGGCAACGAAGACCCAGCACAACCAAAAATAAATAAATAAAATTTAAAAAACTTACAGAACTAAGGAGAAATAGATAAATCCACTCTTATAATTGGATACTTCAACACCACTCTATCAGAAATGGACAGATCCAGCAGGCAGGAAATTGGTAAGGACAAAGTTGACTGAACAACAACATTAACAAACTGCATCTATTTGACATTTATAGAAGACTTTATCCAACAACAGCAGATTGTACATTCTTTCTAACTTCACATAAAATATTTACCAAGATAGGCAACATTCTGGGTCATAAAACACATCTGAAAATATTTAAAGAATAAAGATCATACAAAATATACTCTCAGACCACATGGAATTAAAATGTAAGTCAGTAACAGAAAGATAGCTGGACAATCCCATGTATTTGGAGATCAAACAACACACTTTTAAGTAACACATAGATCAAAGAAGAATCAAGAGAAATTAAAGAAAAAACATTGGGAATAAAAAGAAATGAAAATACAACTTGTCACAATTTGTGGGATGCAGCCAAAACTGATCTTAGTAGAAAATTTATAGCATTAAAAGTATATATAAGAAAAGAACAGGAGACAGAGAGACTTCCGGGTAAGATGGCGGAAGAGTAAAACGCGGAGATCACCTTCCTCCCCACGGATACACCAGAAATACAGCTACACGTGGAACAACTCCTACAGAACACCTACTGAACGCTGGCAGAAGACCCCAGACCTCCCAAAAGGCAAGAAACTCCCCACATACCTGGGTAGGGCAAAGCGGAGAGATACGCACACAGAGGATCGGTGCCGAGCGGCACTCACCAGCCCGAGAGGCTTGTCTGCTCGCCCGCCGGGGCGCGCAGCGCTGGAAGCTGAGGCTCGGGCTTCGGTCAGAGCGCAGGGAGAGGACTGGGGCTGGCGGCGAGAACTCAGCCTGAAGGGGGCTAATGTGCCACAGCTAGCCGGGAGGGAGTCCGGGAAAAGTCTGGAGCTGCCGAAGAGGCAAGAGACTTTTTCTTCCCTCTTGGTTTCCTGGTGCGCGAGGAGAGGGGATTAAGAGCGCTGCTTAAAGGGGCTCCACGGACGGGCGCGAGTCGCGACTGAAAGCGTGGAGCCCAGTGACAGGCGTGGGACGCTGGGGCTGCTGCTGCCGCCGCCAAGAAGCCTGTGTGTGAGCGCAGGTCACTGCCCACACCGCCCTTCCGGGAGCCTGTGCAGCCCGCCACTGCCGGGGTCCCGGGATCCAGGGGCGGCTTCCCTGGGAGAACGCACGGCGCGCCTCGGGCTGGTGCAACGTCACGCCGACCTCTGCCACTGCAGGCTCGCCCCGCACTCCGTGCCCCTCCCTCCCTCCCGGCCTGAGTGAGCCAGAGTCCCCGAAGAGGCTGCTCCTTTAACCCTGTCCTATCTGAGCGAAGAACAGACGCCCTCCGGCGACCTACACGCAGAGGCGGGGCCAAATCCAAAGCTGAGACCCAGGAGCTGTGAGAACAAAGAAGAGAAAGGGAAACCTCTCCCAGCAGCCTCAGAAGCAGCGGATTAAAGCTCCACAATCAACTTGATGTACCCTGCATCTGTGGAATACATGAATAGACAACACATCATCCCAAATTGAGGAGCCCGGAGTCAGTGCTGTGCCTCTGAGGTGGGAGAGCCAACTTCAGGACACTGGTCCACAAGAGACCTCCCAGCTCCACATAATATCAAACGGCGAAAATCTTCCAGAGATCTCCATCTCAACACCAGCACCCACCTTCACTCAACGACCAGCAGGCTACAGTGCTGGACACCCTAAGCCAAACAACTAGCAAGACAGGAACACAACGCCACCCATTAGCAGAGAGGTGGCCTAAAATCATAAAAACTCCACAGACACCCCAAAACACACCACCAGACGTGGACCTGCCCACCAGAAAGACAAGATCCAGCCTCATCCACCAGAACACAGGCACTAGTCCCCTCCACCAGGAAGCCTACACAACCCAAGAAACCAACCTTAGCCACTGGGGACAGACACCAAAAACAACAGGAACTACGAACCTGCAGCCTGCAAAAAGGAGACCCCAAACACAGTAACATAAGCAAAATGAGAAGACAGAAAAACACACAGCAGGAGAAGGAGCAAGATAAAAACCCACCAGACCTAACAAATGAAGAGGTAATAGGCAGTCTACCTGAAAAAGAATTCAGAATAATGATGGTAAAGATGATCCAAGATTCTATTTCCCAGATCCAAAATCTTGGAAATAGAATAGACAAAATGCAAGAAACGGTTAACAAGGACCTAGAAGAACTAAAGATGAATCAAGCATCGATTAAAAACACAATACATGAAATAAAAAATACTCTAGATGGGATCAATAGCAGAATAACTGAGGCAGAAGAACGGATAAGTGAGGTGGAAGATAAAATAGTGGAAATAACTGCTGCAGAGCAAAATAAAGAAAAAAGAATGAAAAGAACAGAGGACAGTCTCAGAGACCTCTGGGACAACATTAAACGCACCAACATTCGAATTATAGGGGTTCCAGAAGAAGAAGAGAAAAAGAAAGGGACTGAGAAAATATTTGAAGAGATTATAGTTGAAAACTTCCCTAATATGGGAAAGGAAATAGTTAATCAAGTCCAGGAGGCACAGAGAGTCCCATACAGAATAAATCCAAGGAGAAATACGCCAAGACACATATTAATCAAACTGTCAAAAATTAAACACAAAGAAATCATATTAAAAGCAGCAAGGCAAAAACAACAAATAACACACAAGGGAATCCCCATCAGGATAACAGCTGATCTCTCAGCAGAAACTCTACAAGCCAGAAGGGAGTGGCAGGACATACTTAAAGTGATGAAGGAGAAAAACCTGCAACCAAGATTACTCTACCCAGCAAGGATCTCATTCAGATTTGATGGAGAAATTAAAACGTTTACAGACAAGCAAAAGCTGAGAGAGTTCAGCACCACCAAACCAGCTTTACAACAAATGCTAAAGGAACTTCTCTAGGCAAGAAACACAACAGAAGGAAAAGACCTACAATAATGAACCCAAAACAATTAAGAAAATGGGAATAGGAACATACATATCGATAATTACCTTAAATGTAAATGGACTAAATGCTCCCACCAAAAGACACAGATTGGCTGAATGGATACAAAAACAAGACCCATCTATATGCTGTCTACAAGAGACCCACTTCAGACCTAGAGACACATACCGATTGAAAGTAAGGGGATGGAAAAAGATATTCCATGCAAATGGAAACCAAAAGAAAGCTGGAGTAGCAATTCTCATATCAGACAAAATAGACTTTAAAATAAGGACTACTAGAAGAGACAAAGAAGGACACTACCTAATGATCAAGGGATCGATCCAAGAAGAAGATATAACAATTGTAAATATTTATGCACCAAACATAGGAGCACCTCAATACATAAGGCAAATACTAACAGCCATAAAAGGAGAAATCGACAGTAACACAATCATAGTAGGGGACTTTAACACCCCACTTTCACCAATGGACAGATCATCCAAAATGAAAATAAATAAGGAAACACAAGCTTTAAATGATACATTAAACAAGATGGACTTAATTGATATTTATAGGACATTCCATCCAAAAACAACAGAATACACATTTTTCTCAAGTGCTCATGGAACATTCTCCAGGATAGATCATATCTTGGGTCACAAATCAAGCGTTGGTAAATTTAAGAAAATTGAAATTGTATCAAGTATCTTTTCCGACCACAATGCTATGAGACTAGATATCAATTACAGGAAAAGAGCTGTAAAACATACAAACACATGGAGGCTAAACAATACACTACTTAATAACGAAGTGATCACTGAAGAAATCAAAGAGGAAATTAAAAAATACCTAGAAACAAATGACAATGGAGACACGACGACCCAAAACCTATGGGATGCAGCAAAAGCAGTTCTAAGAGGGAAGTTTATAGCAATACAATCCCACCTTAAGAAACAGGAAACATCTCGAATAAACAACCTAACCTTGCACCTAAAGCAATTAGAGAAAGAAGAACAAAAACATCCCAAAGTTAGCAGAAGGAAAGAAATCATAAAAATCAGATCAGAAATAAATGAAAAAGAAATGAAGGAAATGATAGCAAAGAGCAATAAAACTAAAAGCTGGTTCTTTGAGAAGATAAACAAAATTGATAAACCATTAGCCAGACTCATCAAGAAAAAAAGGGAGAAGACTCAACTCAATAGAATTAGAAATGAAAAAGGAGAAGTAACAACTGACACTACAGAAATACAAAAGATCATGAGAGATTACTATAAGCAACTCTATGCCAATAAAATGGACAACCTGGAAGAAATGGACAAATTCTTAGAAATGCACAACCTGCCAAGACTGAATCAGGAAGAAATAGAAAATATGAACAGACCAATCACAAGCACTGAAATTGAAACTGTGATAAAAAATCTTCCAACAAACAAAAGCCCAGGACCAGATGGCTTCACAGGCGAATTCTATCAAGCATTTAGAGAAGAGCTAACACCTATCCTTCTGAAACTCTTCCAAAATATAGCAGAGGGAGGAACACTCCCAAACTCATTCTACGAGGCCACCATCACCTTGACACCAAAACCAGGCAAGGATGTCACAAAGAAAGAAAACTACAGGCCAATATCACTGATGAACATAGATGCAAAAATCCTCAACAAAATACTAGCAAACAGAATCCAACAGCACATTAAAAGGATCATACACCATGATCAAGTGGGGTTTATTCCAGGAATGCAAGGATTCTTCAATATACGCAAATCAATCAATGTGATACACCATATTAACAAGCTGAAGGAGAAAAACCATATGATCATCTCAATTGATGCAGAGAAAGCTTTCGACAAAATTCAACACCCATTTATGATAAAAACCCTGCGGAAAGTAGGCATAGAGGGATCTTTCCTCAACATAATAAAGGCCATATATGACAAACCCACAGCCAACATTGTCCTCAATGGTGAAAAATTGAAACCATTTCCACTAAGATCAGGAACCAGACAAGGTTGCCCACTCTCACCACTCTTATTCAACATAGTTTTGGAAGTTTTAGCCACAGCAATCAGAGAAGAAAAGGAAATAAAAGGAATCCAAATTGGAAAAGAAGAAGTAAAGCTGTCACTGTTTGCAGATGACATGATACTCTACATAGAGAATCCTAAAGATGCTAACAGAAAACTACTAGAGCTAATCAATGAATTTGGTAAAGTTGCAGGATACAAAATTAATGCACAGAAATCTCTGGCATTCCTATATACTGATGATGAAAAATCTGAAAGTGAAATCAAGGAAACACTCCCATTTACCATTGCAACAAAAAGAATAAAATATCTAGGAATAAACCTACCTAAGGAGACAAAAGACCTGTATGCAGAAAATTATAAGACACTGATGAAAGAAATTAAAGATGATACAAATAGATGGAGAGATGTACCATGTTCTTGGATTGGAAGAATCAACATTGTGAAAATGACTCTACTACCCAAAGCAATCTACAGGTTCAATGCAATCCCTATCAAACTACCACTGGCATTTTTCACAGAACTAGAACAAAAAATTTCACAATTTGTATGGAAACACAAAAGACCCCGAATAGCCAAAGCAATCTTGAGAACGAAAAATGGAGCTGGAGGAATCAGGCTCCCTGACTTCAGACTATACTACAAAGCTACAGTAATCAAGACAGTATGGTACTGGCACAAAAACAGAAAGATAGATCAATGGAACAGGATTGAAAGCCCAGAGTTAAACCCACGGACATATGGTCACCTTATCTTTGATAAAGGAGGCAGGAATGTACAGTGGAGAAAGGACAGTCTCTTCAATAAGTGGTGCTGGGAAAACTGGATAGGGACATGTAAAAGTATGAGATTAGATCACTCCCTAACACCATACACAAAAATAAGCTCAAAATGGATTAAAGACCTAAATGTAAGGCCAGACACTATCAAACTCTTAGAGGAAAACATAGGCAGAACACTCTATGACATAAATCACAGCAAGATCCTTTTGGACCCACCTCCTAGAGAAATGGAAATAAAGACAAAAATAAACACATGGGACCTAATGAAACTTAAAAGCTTTTGCACAGCAAAGGAAACCATAAACAAGACCAAAAGACAACCCTCAGAATGGGAGAAAATATTTGCAAATGAAGCAACTGACAAAGGATTAATCTCCAAAATTTATAAGCAGCTCATGCAGCTCAATTACAAAAAAACAAACAACCCAATCCAAAAATGGGCAGACGACCTAAATAGACATTTCTCCACAGAAGATATACAGACTGCCAACAAACACATGAAAGGATGCTCAACATCTTTACTCATTAGAGAAATGCAAATCAAAACTACAATGAGATATCATCTCACACCAGTCAGAATGGCCATCATCAAAAAATCTAGAAACAATAAATGCTGGAGAGGGTGTGGAAAAAAGGGAACACTCTTGCACTGCTGGTGGGAATGTGAATTGGTACAGCCGCTATGGAGAACGGTATGGAGGTTCCTTAAAAATCTACAAATAGAACTACCATATGACCCAGCAATTCCACTACTGGGCATATACCCTGAGAAAACCATAATTCAAAAAGAGACATGTACCAAAATGTTCATAGCAGCCCTATTTACAATAGCCCGGAGATGGAAACAACCTAAGTGTCCATCATCGGATGAATGGATAAAGAAGATGTGGCACATATATACAATGGAATATTACTCAGCCATAAAAAGAAATGAAATTGAGCTATTTGTAATGAGGTGGATAGACCTAGAGTCTGTCATACAGAGTGAAGTAAGTCAGAAAGAGAAAGACAAATACTCTATGCTGACACATATATATGGAATTTAAGAAAAAAAAATGTCATGAAGAACATAGGGGTAAGACATGAATAAAGACACAGGAAAAAAAAAAAAAAAAAAAAAGAAAAGAACAACCTAAAGATCAATAACCTAAGTTTCTACTTCAGAAAAATGCACAAGAAGAGAAAATTAAATCCAAAGTAAACAGAAGACAAGAAGTAATAAAAATTAAAGCAGAACTGATTCACTTTGTTATAAAGCACAAACTAACACACCATTGTAAAGCAATTGTACTCCAATAAAGATGTTTTAAAAAAAAGAAAAACAAATTAAAGCAGAAATCAATAAAACTGAAAACAAGGATTCAAAAAAGAAAGTCAATAAAACCAAAAGCTGGTTCTTTGAAAAGATCAGTAAATTTGATAAATCTGTAGCCAGATTAACCAAGAAAACAAGAGAGAACACATAAATTACTAACATAAAAAAATGATCAGGGGACCATTACAAATGATCTCATGGATATTAAAAAAGATAATAAAGGAATATTATGAACAACTCTGTGGCCACATATTTGATAATTTATAAGAATTTGATCAAATCCTTGAAAGACAAAATCTACAAAAACTCTCACAAGGAAAACTAGACAACACGAATAAGGCTACATCTATTAAAGAAATTGAATCAATTGTAGGTAACTTTCTAAGAAAGCATCTATATGACCTAAGGTTCAATGATGAGTTTTTAGAAACAACACCAACAGCATGATTTATGAAAGAAAAGTTGAAATTTGGGGGTTTATTAAAATTAAAAACATTTGTTCTGCAAAAAGCATTGTGAACAGAATGAAAAGACAAGCCAAAGACATAAAAATATTTGCAAAACAAATATTTGATAAAGAAGTTATACTCAAGGGGGAAAAAACCCCTTAAAACTCAACAACAGGGGAGGACCTTCAAGATGGTGGAGGAATAAGATGTGGAGATCACCTTTGTCCCCACAAATACCTCAAAAATAAATCTACATGTGGAACAACTCCTGAAGAACACCTACTGAATGCTGGCAGAAGACCTCAGACTTCCCAAAAGGCAAGAAACTCCTCACATACCTGGGTAGGGCAAAAGAAAAATGAAAAAAAAGGGACAAAAGAATAGGGAAGGGACCTGCACCCCTGGGAGGGAGCTCTGAAGGAGGAAAATTTTCCACACACTAGGAAGACCCTTCACTGGTGGAAACGGGCAGTGAGTTGGTGGGGGGGAGTTTGGAGCCATGGAGGAGAGTGCAGCAACAGGTGTGCAGAGGGCAAAGCACAGAGATTACTGCACAGAGGATTGGTGCTGATCAACACTCACCGGCCTGAGAGGCTTGTGTGCACACCTGCCAGGGCAGGTGGGGGCTGAGGATCAGGTTTCAGAGGTCAGATCCCAGGGAGAGGACTGGGGTTGGCTGCATGAAAATAGCCTGAAGGGGGAAACTGCACCACAGCTAACTGGGAGGGAGTCCGGGAAAAAGTCTAGGACTGCTAAGAGGCAAGAGACCATCGTTTCAGGGTGTGCCAGGAGAGGAGATTCAGAGCACAGCCTAAATGAGATTCATAGACCAGTGCGAGCCACAGCTATCAGCGCAGACGCCAGAGACGGGCATGAAACACTAAGGCTGCTACTGCAGCCACCAAGAAGCCTGTGTGCAAGCACAGGTCACTATCCACACCTCCCCTCCTGGGAGCCTGTGCAGCCCACCACTGCCAGGGTCCTGTGATACAGGGAAAACTTCGCCGGGAGAACACATGGCGCAACTAAGGCTGTTGCAACATCATGCCGGCCTCTGCCACCACAGGCTTGACCTGCATTCCGTACCCCTCCTTCCCCCGAGCCTGAGTGACCAGAGCCCCCGAATCAGCCGCTATTTTAACCCTGTCCTGTGTGAGTGAAGAACAGATGCTTCAGGTGACCTACATGCAGAGGCGGGGCCAAATCTAAAGCTGAACCGCAGGAGCTGTGCGAACAAAGAAGAGAAAAGGAAATTTCTCCCTGCAGTCTCAGGAGCAGCGGATTAAATCTCCACAATCAACTTCATGTACGCTGCATCTGTGGAATACCTGAATAGACAAGGAATAAACCCAAAATTGAGGTGGTGGACTTTGGGAGCAACTGTAGACTTGGGGTTTGCTGTATGTACCCTGCATCTGCGGAATACCTGAATAGACAACAAATCATCCCAAAATTGAGGAGGTGGACTTTGGGAGCCACTGTAGCCTTGGGGTTTGCTTACAGTTATGACCAACTGGTTTCTGATTTTTATGTTTATCTTAGCATAGTTTTTAGTGCTTCTTATCATTGGTGGACTTGTATATTGGTTTGGCTTCTCTTTTTTAATTACTTTTTTATTAATAATTTGTTTTTATTTTAATAACTTTATTTTATTTTAATATTCTTTTCTCTTTCTTTCTTTGTTTTCTCCCTTTACTTATGAGCTGTGTGGCTGACAGGGTCTTGGTGCTCCAGCCGGGTGTCAGGCTGAGCCTCTGTGGTGGGAGAGCTGAGTTCAGCATACTGGACCACTAGAGACCTCCCAGTCCCAGGTAATATCAATCGGCAAGGCCTCTCCCAGATATCTCTGTCTCAATGATAAGACCCAGCTCCACTCAACGACCAGCAAGCTCCAGTGCTAGACACACCATTCCAAACAACTAGCAAGACAGGAACAAAATGCTATCCATTAGCAGAGAGGATACGTAAAATCATAATAAGGTCACAGACACTGTAAAACATACCACAGGACACAGTCCCGCCCACCAGAAATACAAGATCCAGCCTCATCGACCAGGACACAGGCACCAGTCCCCTCAACCAGGAAGCCTACACAACCCACTGAACCAACCTTACCCACTGAGGGCAGACACCAAAAACAACAGCAACAATGAACCTGCAGCCTTCAAAAAGGAGACCCAAAGCACAGTAAGTTAAGCAAAATGAGAAGACAGAGAAATACGCAGCAGATGAAGGAGAAAAGTAAAAACCCACCAGACCAAAAATATGAAGAGGAAAGAGAGAGTCTACCTGGAAAAGAATTCAAAGTAATGATAGTAAAGATGATCCAGAATCTTGGAAATAGAATGGAGAAAATACAAGAAATGTTTAACAAGGACCTAGAAGAACTAAAGAGCAAACAAACAATGATGAACAACACAATAAATGAAATTAAAAATTCTCTACAAGGAATCAATAGCAGAAAAACTGAGGCAGAAGAATGGATAAGTGAACTGGAAGATAAAATAGTAGAAATGACTACTGCAGAGCAGAATAAAGAAAAAAGAATGAAAACAATGGAGGACAGTCTCAGAGACCTCTGAGACAATATTAAACATATCAACATTTGAATTATAGGGGTCCCAGAAGAAGAAGAGAAAAAGAAAGGGAATGAGAAAATATTTGAAAAGATTATAGTTGAAAACTTCCCTAATATGGGAAAGGAAATAGTCACTCAAGTCCAGGAAGCACAGAGTCCCATACAGGATAAATTCAAGGAGAAACACACTAAGACACATATTAATCAAACTATCAAAAATGAACTACAAAGAAAAAATATTAAAAGCAGCAAAGGAAAAGCAACAAATAACATACAAGGGAATCCCCAGAGGGTTAACAGCTGATTTTTCAGCAGAAACTCTGCAAGCCAGACGGGAATGGCAAGACATATTTAAAGTGACAGGGAAAAACCTACAACCAAGATTACTCTACCAAGCAAGGATCTCATTCAAATTCAATGGATAAATTAAAACATTTACAGACAAGCAAGAGCTAAGAGAATTCAGCACCACCAAACCAGCTTTAAAACAAATGCTAAAGGAATTTCTCTAGGCAGAAAACACAAGAGAAGGAAAAGACCCCCCAAAACAAACCCAAAACAATTAAGAAAATTGTAATAGGGACATACATATCAATAATTACCTTAAATGTAAATGGATTAATTGCTCCAACCAAAAGACATAGAATGGCTGAATGGATACAAAAACAAGACCCATATATATTCTGTTTAACAGAGAACCACTTCAGACCTAGGGACACATACAGATTGAAAGTGAGGGGATGGAAAAAGATATTCCATGCAAATGGAAATCAAAAGAAAGCTGGAGTAGCAATTCTTGTATCAGAAAAAATAGACATTAAAATAAAGACTATTACAAGAGACAAAGAAGGACACTATATAATGATCAAGGAATTGATCCAAGAAGAAGAGATAACAAGTGTAAATATTTATGCACCCAATATAGGAGCACCTCAGTACATAAGGCAAATGCTAATAGTCATAAAAGGGGAAATCAACAGTAACACAGTAAGAGTAGGGGACTTTAACACCCTACTTTCACCAATGGACAGATCATCCAAAATGAAAATAAATAAGGAAACACAAGCTTTAAATGATACATTAAACAATATGGACTTAATTGATATTTATAGAACCTTACATCCAAAAACAACAACATATTTTCCTCTCAAGAGCTCATGGAACCTTCTCCAGGATAGATCATATCTTCATTCACAAATCAAGCCTTGGTAAATTTAAGAAGATTGAAATTGTATCAAGTATCTTTTCTGACCACAATGCTATGAGATTAGGTATCAATTACAGGAAAAAAAACTGTAAAAAATACAAACACATGGAGGCTAAACAACACTACTAAATAACCGAGATCACTGAAGAAATCAAAGAGGAAATCAAAAAATACCTAGAAACAAATGATAATTAAAACACGACAACCCCAAACCGGTGGGATGCAGCAAATGCAGTTCTAAGAGGGAAGTTTATAGCAATAAAATCCTATCAGGAAACAAGAAGAATCTCAAATAAACAACCTAACCATATACATAAAGCAATTAGAGGAAGAAGAACAAAAAAAAAATCCCAAAGTTAGCAGAAAGAAAGAAAAAAGAAAGATCAGATCAGAAATAAATGAAAACGAAATGAAGAAACAATAGCAAAGGTCCATAAAATTAAAAGCTGGTTCTTTGAGAAGATAAACAAAATTGATAAAACATTAGCAAGATTCATCAAGAAAAAAAGGGAGAAGACTCAAATCAAAAGAATTAGAAATGAAAAATGAGAAGTAACAACTGACACTGCAGAAATACAAAGGATCATGAGAGCTTACTATAAGCAACTATATGCCAATAGAATGGACAACCTGGAAGAAATGGACAAATTCTTAAAATATCACAACATTCCGAGACTGAACCAGGAAGAAACAGAAAATATAAACAGACCAATCAAAAGCACTGAAATCGAAACTGTGATTAATTTTTTTCCAACAAAAACCCATGACAAGATGGCTTCACAGGCAAATTCTATCAAATATTTAGAGAACAGCTAACACCTATCCTTCTCAAAATCTTTCAAAATATAGCAGAGGAGGAACAATCCCAAACTCATTCTATGAGGTCACCATCACCCTGATACCCAAACTAGACAAACATGTCACAAAAAAGAAAACTACAGGCCAATATCAATGATGAACATAGATGCAAAAGTCCTCAGCAAAATACTAGCAAACAGAATCCAACAGCATATTAAAAGGACCATACACCATAATCAAGTGGGGTTTATCCCAGGAATGCAAGGATTCTTCAATATATGCAAATCAATCAATGTGATACACCATAATGACAAACTGAAGGATAAAAAAATTATGATAATCTCAATAGATGCAGCAAAAGCTTTTGACAAAATTCAACACCCATTTACAATAAAAACCCTCCAGGAAGTAGACATAGAGGGAACTTACCTCAACATAATAAGGGCAATATATGACAAAGCCACAGCCAACATTATTCTCAATGGTGAAAAAATGAAACCATTTGCACTAAGATCAGGAACAAGAAAAGGCTGCCCACTCTCACCACTATTATGCAACATAGTTTTGGAAGATTTAGCCACAGCAATCACAGAAGAAAAAGAAATAAAAGGAATCCAAATCGGGAAAGAAGAAGTAAAACTGTCACTGTTTGCAGATGACATGACACTATACATACCAAATCCTAAAGATGCTACCAGAAAACTACTAGAGCTAATCAATGAATTTGGTAAAGTAGCAGAATACAAAATTAATGCACAGAAATCTCTTATATTCATATAGACTAATGATGAAAAATCTGAAAGAGAAATTAAGGAAACACCCCATTTACCATTGCAATGAAAAGAATAAAATACCTAGGAAGAAACCTACCTGAGGCAACAAAAGACCTGTATGCAGAAAACTATAAGACACTGATGAAAGAAATTAAAGATGATACAAAAAGATGGAGAGATATACCATGCTCTTGGATTGCAAGAATCAACATTGTGAAAATGACTACACTACCCAAAGCAATCTACAAATTCAATGTCATCCCTATCAAACTACCAATGTCATTTTTCACAGAACTAGAACAAAAATTTTCACAATTTGTATGGAAACACAAAAGACCCCATATAGCCAAAACAATGTTGAAAGAGAAAAACGGAGCTCAAGGAATTAGGCTCCCTTACTTCAGACTATACTACAAAGCTACAGTAATCAAGACAGTATGATAATGGCACAAAAACAGAAATATAGACCAATGGAACAGGATAGAAACCCCAGAGATAAACCTACGCACATATGGTCATCTTTTCTTTCATAAAGGAGTTAAGAATATACAATGGAGAAAAGACAGCCTGTTCAATAAGTGGTACTGGGAAAACTGGACAGCTACATGTAAAAGAATGAAATTAGAACACTCCCTAACACCATACACAAAAAGAAACTCAAAATGGATTAAAGACCTAAATGTAAGGTCAGACACTATAAAACTCTTAGTGGAAAACATAGGCAGAACACTCTATTACATAAACCACAGAAATATCCTTTTTGACTCACCTCCTAGAGAAATCAAAATAAAAACAGAAATAAACAAATGGGACCTAATGAAACTTAAGAGCTTTTGCACAGCGAAGGAAACCATAAAACAGATGAAAAGACAGCCTTCAGAATGGAAGAAAATATTTGCAAATAAAGCAACTGACAAAGGATTAGTCTCCAAAATATACAAGCAACTCATGCCAGTCAATATCCAAAAAAAAAAAAAACCCAATCCAAAAATGGGCAGAAGACATAAATAGACATGTCTCCAGAAAATATCATGCAGAGGACCCTGGGAAGATGGCGGAAGAGTAAGATGCGGAGATCACCTTCCTCCCACAGATACATCAGAAATTCACCTACACGTGGAACAACTCCTACAGAACACCTACTGAATGCTGACAGAAGACCTCAGACCCCCCAAAAGGCAAGAAACTCCCCACATACCTGGGTAGGGCAAAAGAAATAAAGAATAAACAGAGACAATAGGATAGGGACGGGACCTGCACCAGTGGGAGGGAGCCGTGAAGGAGGGAAGGTTTCTACACACTACAAGCCCCTTCGCGGGCGGAGACTGCAGGTGGCGGAGGGGGAAAGCTTCGGAGTAGCGGAGGAGAGCACAGCAACAGGGGTGTGGAGGGCAAAGCGGAGAGATTCCGGCACAGAGGATCGGTGCCCTCAGGCACACAGCAGCCCGAGAGGCTTGTCTGCTCGGCCGCCGGGGCGGGCGGGGCTGGGAGCTGAGGCTCAGGTATCGGCTTACAGTCGGACCGCAGGGAGAGGACTGGGGCTGGCGGCAGGAAGAGATCCTGAGGGGGTTAGTGCACCACGGCTAGCCCGGAGGGAGTCCGGGGAAAGGGTCTGGAGCTGCCGAAGAGGCAAGAGGCTTTTTCTTCCCTTTTGTTTCCTGGTGCGCGAGGAGAGGGCATTAAGAGGGCTGCTTTGGGAAGCGCCGGAGACGGGCGCGAGCCGCGGCTAAAGGCGCGGACCCCGGAGACGGGCGTGGGACGCTGGGGCTGCTGCTGCTGCAGCCTCCGCGGGGCCTGTGTGCGAGCGCGGGTCACTGTCCGCCCAGCCTTCCGGGGCGCCTGTGCACCCCGCCACTGCCGGGGTCCCGGAACCCGGGGACGGCTTTCCCGGGAAAGCACACGGAGCGCCTCGGTCTGGTGCAACGTTACGCCGGCCTCTGCCGCCGCAGGCCCGCCCCACACTGCGCGCCCCTCCCTCCCCTCTGCCTGAGTGAGCCAGAGACCCCGAATCAGCGGCTCCTTTAAACCCGTCCTGTCTGAGCGGAACGGACGCCCTCCGGCGAAGAACGGACGCCCTCCGGCGACCTACGCGCAGAGGCGGGGCCAGGTCCAAGGCTGAGACCCGGGAGCTGTGAGAGCAGAGAAGAGACAGGGAAATCTCTCTGTGCAGCCTCGGAGGCAGCGGATTAAAGCTCCACGGTCCACTTGATGTGCCCTGCGTCTGTGGAGTGCATGAATGGACAGCGAATCATCCCAAATTGAGGAAGTGGACTTTCAGGACAACATTTAAGACTTTCCCCCCCTTTTCCTCTTTTTACAACGAAGTAACCCAAATTGAGGAGGTGGACTTGGAGAGCAAGATTTTTGATTTTTCCCCCTGCTCTCTTTTTGTGAATGTGTATATGTATTCTTCTGTGTAAGATTCTCTCTGTATAGCTTTGCTTCCACCATATGTCCCAGGGTTCTATTGGTCCGGTTTTTTTTTTTCAATACTTACTTTTAAATTTTAATAACGCTACTATATTTCATACTTTATTCTATTTTACTTTACCTGCTCTTTCTTTTTTTCCTACCTTCCCTTCCTCCCTCCCTCCCTCCGCCCCTCCTTTCCTTCTTTCTCTCTTTCTTTCATTCCTCCCTCCCTCCTGTCTTTCTTTCCTTCCTCCCTCCCTCCCACCCCTCTTCCTTTCACTTTCTTTTTCTTTCCTTCCTCCCTCCCTCCCTCCCTGCTTCCTTTCACTCTTTCTTTTTATTTCCTTCCTCCCTCCCTCCTGTCTTTCTTTCCTTCCTCCCTCCCTCCCATCCCTCTTCCTTTCACTTTCTTTTTCTTTCCATCCTCCCTCCCTCCCTCCCTGCTTCCTTTCACTCTTTCTTTTTCTTTCCTTCCTCCCTCCCTCCCTCCCTCCTGTCTTTCTTTCCTCCCTCCCTCTCTCCCACCCCTCTTCCTTTCACTTTCTTTTTCTTTCCTTCCTCCCTCCCTCCCTCCTGTCTTTCTTTCTTTCTTTCCTTCCTCCCTCCCTCCCTCCCTTCTTCCATTCACTCTTCCTTTTTCTTTCATTCCTCCCTCTCTCCCTCCTTTCTTTCTTTCCACCCTTCCTCCCATCCTCCCTCCTTTCTTCCTTTCTTCCTTCCTTCCTTCCTTTCTTTCCTTCTTCCTTTCTCTCTCTCTTTCTTTCTTCTACTAATTCTTTCTTTCTACTTTTTCTCCCTTTTATTCTGAGCCGGGTAGATGAAAGGCTCTTGGTGCTGCAGCCAGGAGTCAGTGCTGTGCCTCTGAAGTGGGAGAGCCAACTTCAGGACACGGGTCCACAAGAGACCTCCCAGCTCCACATAATATCAAGCAGCAAAAATCTCCCAGAGATCTCCATCTCAACACCAGCACCCAGCTTCAGTCAACGACCAGCAAACTACAGTGCTGGTCACCCTATGCCAAGCAACTAGCAAGGCAGGAACACAACCCCACCCATTAACAGAGAGGCTGCCTAAAAACATAATAAGGCCACAGGCACCCCAAAACACACCACCAGATGTGGACCTGCCCACCAGAAAGACAAGATCGAGCCTCAACCACCAGAACACAGGCTCTAGTCGCCCCCACCAGGAAGCCTACACAACCTACTGAAACAACCTTGGCCACTGGGGACAGACACCAAAAACAACAGGAACTACGAATCTGCAGCCTGCAAAAAGGAGACCCCAAACACAGTAACATAAGCAAAATGAGAAGACAGAAAAACACACAGCAGGTGAAGGAGCAAGATAAAAACCTACCAGATGTAACAAATGAAGAGGTAATAGGCAGTCTACCTGAAAAAGAATTCAGAATAATGATAGTAAAGATGATCCAAGATTCTATTTCCAAGATCCAAAATCTTGGAAATAGAATAGACAAAATGCAAGAAACAGTTAACAAGGACCTAGAAGAACTAAAGATGAATCAAGCATTGATTAAAAACACAATAAATGAAATGAAAAATACTCTAGATGGGATCAATAGCAGAATAACTGAGGCAGAAGAACGGATAAGTGAGGTGGAAGATAAAATAGTGGAAATAACTGCTGCAGAGCAAAATAAAGAAAAGAGAATGAAAAGAACAGAGGACAGTCTCAGAGACCTCTGGGACAACATTAAACGCACCAACATTCGAATTATAGGGGTTCCAGAAGAAGAAAAGAAAAAGAAAGGGATGGAGAAAGTATTTGAAGAGATTATAGTTGAAAACTTCCCTAATATGGGAAAGGAAATAGTTAATCAAGTCCAGGAGGCACAGAGAGTCCCACACAGAAAAAATCCAAGGAGAAATACACCAAGACACATAATAATCAAACTGTCAAAAATTAAACACAAAGAAATCATATTAAAAGCAGCAAGGGAAAAAACAACAAATAACACACAAGGGAATCCCCATCAGGTTAACAGCTGATCTCTCAGCAGAAACTCTACAAGCCAGAAGGGAGTGGCAGGACATAATTAAAGTGATGAAGGAGAGAAACCTGCAACCAAGATTACTCTACACAGCAAGGATCTCATTCAGATTGGATGGAGAAATTAAAACCTTTACAGACAAGCAAAAGCTGAGAGAGTTCAGCACCACCAAACCAGCTTTACAACAAATGCTAAAGGAACTTCTCTAGGCAAGAAACACAACAGAAGGAATATACCTACAATAACGAACCCAAAGCAATTAAGGAAATGGGAATAGGAACATACATATCAATAATTACCTTAAATGTAAATGGACTAAATGCTCCCACCAAAAGACACAGAGTGGCTGAATGGATACAAAAACAAGACCCATATATATGCTGTCTACAAGAGACCCACTTCAGACCTAGAGACACATACAGATTGAAAGTAAGGGGATGGAAAAAGATATTCCATGTAAATGGAAATCAAAAGAAAGCTGGAGTAGCAATTCTTATATCAGACAAAATAGACTTTAAAATAAAGACTATTAGAAGAGACAAAAATAAGGACACTACATAATGATCAAGGGATCGATCCAAGAAGAAGATATAACAATTGTAAATATTTATGCACCAAACATAGGAGCACCTCAATACATAAGGCAAATACTAACAGCCATAAAAGGGGAAATCAACAGTAACACAATCATAGTAGGGGACTTTAACACCCCACTTTCACCAATGGACAGATCATCCAAAATGAAAATAAATAAGGAAACACAAGCTTTAAATGATACATTAAACAAGATGGACTTAATTGATATTTATAGGACATTCCATCCAAAAACAACAGAATACACATTTTTCTCAAGTGCTCATGGAACATTCTCCAGGATAGATCATATCTTGGGTCACAAATCAAGCCTTGGTAAATTTAAGAAAATTGAAATTGTATCAAGTATCTTTTCCGACCACAATGCTATGAGACTAGACATCAATTTCAGGAAAAGATCTGTAAAAAATACAAACACATGGAGGCTAAACAATACACTACTCAATAACGAAGTGATCACTGAAGAAATCAAAGAGGAAATTAAAAAATACCTAGAAACAAATGACAATGGAGACACGACGACCCAAAACCTATGGGATGCAGGAAAAGCAGTTTTAAGGGGGAAGTTTATAGCAATACAATCCCACCTTAAGAAACAGGAAACATCTCGAGCAAACAACCTGACCCTGCACCTAAAGCAATTAGAGAAAGAAGAACAAAAAACCCCTAAAGCTAGCAGAAGGAAAGAAATCATAAAGATCAGATCAGAAATAAATGAAAAAGAAATGAAGGAAACAATAGCAAAGGTCAATCAAACTAAAAGCTGGTTCTTTGAGAAGATAAACAAATTTGACAAACCATTAGCCAGACTCATCAAGAAAAAAAGGGAGAAGACTCAAATCAATAGAATTAGAAATGAAAAAGGAGAAGTAACAACTGACACTGCAGAAATACAAAAGATCATGAGAGATTACTGCAAGCAACTCTATGCCAATAAAATGGACAACCTGGAAGAAATGGACAAATTCTTAGAAATGCACAACCTGCCAAGACTGAATCAGGAAGAAATAGAAAATATGAATAGACCAATCACAAGCACTGAAATTGAAACTGTGATTTAAAATCTTCCAACAAACAAAAGTCCAGGACCAGATGGCTTCACAGGCGAATTCTATCAAACATTTAGAGAAGTGCTAACACCCATCCTTCTCAAACTCTTCCAAACAATTTCAGAGGAAGGAACACTCCCAAACTCATTTTATGAGGCCACCATCACCTTGATACCAAAACCAGGCAAGGATGTCACAAAGAAAGAAATCTACAGGCCAATATCACTGATGAACATAGATGCAAAAATCCTCAACAAAATACTAGCAAACAGAATCCAACAGCACAGTAAAAGGATCATACACCATGATCAAGTGGGGTTTATTCCAGGAATGAAAGGATTCTTCAATATATGCAAATCAATGTGATACACCATATTAACAAGTTGAAGGAGAAAAAACATATGATCATCTCAATAGATGCAGAGAAAGCTTTCAACAAAATTCAACACCCATTTATGATAAAAACCCTGTAGAAAGTAGGCATAGAGGGAACTTTCCTCAACATAATAAAGGCCATATATGACAAACCCACAGCCAACATTGTCCTCAAAGGTGAAAAACTGAAACCATTTCCACTAAGATCAGGAACAAGACAAGACTGCCCACTCTCACCACTCTTATTCAACTTAGTTTTGGAAGTTTTAGCCACAGCAATCAGAGAAGAAAAGGAAATAAAAGGAATACAAATTGGAAAAGAAGAAGTAAAGCTGTCACTGTTTGCAGATGACATGATACTATACATAGAGAATCCTAAAGATGCTACCAGAAAACTACTAGAGCTAATCAATGAATTTGGTAAAGTAGCAGGATACAAAATTAATGCACAGAAATCTCTGGCATTCCTGTACACTAATGATGAAAAATCTGAAAATGAAATCAAGAAAACACTCCCATTTACCATTGCAACAAAAAGAATAAAATATCTAGGAATAAACCTACCTAAGGAGACAAAAGACCTGTATGCAGAAAATTATAAGACACTGATGAAAGAAATTAAAGATGATACAAATAGATGGAGAGATATACCATGATCCTGGATTGGAAGACTCAATATTGTGAAAATGACTCTACTACCCAAAGCAATCTACAGATTCAATGCAATCTCTATCAAACTACCATTGGCATTTTTCACAGAACTAAAACAAAAAATTTCAAAATTTGTTTGGAGAAACAAAAGACCCAGAATAGCCAAAGCAATCTTGAGAACGAAAAACGGAGCTGGAGGAATCAGACTCCCTGACTTCAGACTATACTACAAAGCTACAGCAATCAAGACAGTGTGGTACTGGCACAAAAACTGAAAGATGGATCAATGGAACAGGATAGAAAGCCCAGAGATAAACCCACGCACATATGGTCAACTTATCTTTGATAAAGGAGGCAGGAATGTACAGTGGAGAAAGGACAGCCTCTTCAATAAGTGGTGCTGGGAAAACTGGACAGGGACATGTAAAAGTATGAGATTAGATCATTCCCTAACACCATACACAAAAATAAGCTCAAAATGGATTAAAGACCTAAATGTAAGGCCAGAAACTATCAAACTCTTAGAGGAAAACATAGGCAGAACACTGTATGACATAAATCATAGCAAGATCCTTTTGGACCCACCTCCTGGAGAAATGGAAATAAAAACAAAGATAAACAAATGGGACCTAATGAAACTTCAAAGGTTTTGCACAGCAAAGGAAACCATAAACAAGACCAAAAGACAACCCTCAGAATGGGAAAAAAATATTTGCAAATGAAGCAACGGACAAATGATTAATCTCCAAAATTTATAAACAGCTCATGCAGCTCAATAGCCAAAAAACAAACAACCCAATCCAAAAATGGGCAGAAGACTTAAATAGGCATTTCTCCAAAGAAGATATACAGACTGCCAACAAACACATGAAAGAATGCTCAACATCTTTAATCATTAGAGAAATGCAAATCAAAACTACAATGAGATATCATCTCACACCAGTCAGAATGGCCATCATCAAGAAATCTAGAAACAATAAATGCTGGAGAGGGTGTGGAGAAAAGGGAACCCTCTTGCACTGCTGGTGGGAATGTGAATTGGTACAGCCACTATGGAGAACAGTATGGAGGTTCCTTAAAAAACTAAAAATAGAACTACCATATGACCCAGCAATCCGACTACTAGGCATATACCCTGAGAAAACCATAATTCAAAAAGAGACATGTACCAAAATGTTCATTGCAGCTCTATTCACAATAGCCCGGAGCTGGAAACAACCCAAGTGTCCATCATTGGATGAATGGATAAAGAAGATGTGGCACATATATACAATGGAATATTACTCAGCCATAAAAAGAAACGAAACTGAGCTATTTGTAATGAGGTGGATAGACCTAGAGTCTGTCATACAGAGTGAAGTAAGTCAGAAAGAGAAAGACAAATACCGTATGCTAACACATATATATGGAATTAAAAGAAAAAATGTCATGAAGAACCTAGGGGTAAAACGGGAATAAAGACACAGACCTAATTGAGAATGGACCTGAGTATATGGGGAGGGGGAAGGGTAAGCTGTGACAAAGCGAGAGAGAGGCATGGACATATATACACTACCAAACGTAAGGTACATAGATAGTGGGAAGCAGCCGCAGAGCACAGGGAGATCAGCTCGGTGGTTTGTGACCGCCTGGAGGGGTGGGATGGGGAGGGTGGGAGGGAGGGAGATGCATGAGGGAAGGGATATGGGAACAGATGTATATGTATGACTGATTCACTTTGTTATAAAGCAGAAACTAAAAAAATATATAATAAAGCCCTTAAAAAAAAAAAAAAAAGACATGTCTCCAAAGAAGATATACTGATTGCCAAGAAACACATGAAAGGATGCTCAACATCCCTAATCATTAGAGAAATGCAAATCAAAACTATAGTGTGGTATCCCCTCATACCAGTCAGAAGGGCCATCATTAAAAAATCTACAAACAATAAATGCTGGAGAGGGTGTGAAGAAAAGGGTACCCTCTTGCACTGTTGGTGGGAATGTAAACTGATACAGCCACTATGGAAAACAGTATGGAGGTTCCTTAAAAAATTAAACATAGAACTACCATACGACCCAGCAATCCCACTGCTGGGCATATACCCTGAGAAAACCATAATTCAAAAGGAGACATGTACCACAGTGTTCATTGCACCACTATTTACAATAGCCAGGACATGCAAGCAACCTAAGTGTCCATCGACAGATGAGTGGATAAAGAAGATGTGGCACATATATACAATGGAATATTACTCAGCCATAAAAAGAAATGAAATTGAGTTATTTGTAGTGAGGTGGATGGACCTAGAGTCTGTCATACAGAGTGAAGTAAGTCAGAAAGAGAAAAACAAATACTCTATGCTAACAAATATATATGGAATGTAAAAAAAAAATGGTTCTGAAGAACCTAGGGGCAGGACAGGAATGAAGACACAGATGTAGAGGATGGACTTGAGGACATGGGGAGGTGGAAGTGTAAGCTGAGACGAAGTGAGAGAGTGGCACTGATATATATACACTTCCAAATGTAAAATAGATAGCTAGTGGGAAGCAACTGCATAATATAGGGAGATCAGCTCGGTGCTTTTTTACCACCTAGAGGGGTGGGTTAGTGAGTGTGGGAGGGAGACACAAGAGGGAGGGGATATGGGGATATATGTATACGTATAGCTGATTCACTTTGTTGTACAGCAGAAACTAACACAACACTGTAAAGCAATTACAGTCCAATAAAAATGTTAAAAAACAAACAAAAGGTTCCAATGTAGATGATCTATGTGACTGACCTCTGGGGAGAATGATGTTAATATTACTGATGTTATTATTAATTCCAGAATTCATGCAATAAAAACAAAATTATATTCTTGGGAAAAAATCCTCAACTATAAGAAAACAACCACATTTAAAAAATGAAGAAAAGATCTGAAAGGACAAAAAAATATATAATTTTGGCAAAAAGCATGTGCTCAAAGTCATGTGTCATTAAAAAACTGCATATTAAAACAACAGTGAGATAACACTACACACCTAGTAGAAAAGCTATAACCCAAAACACTGAAAACACCAAAGGTTGGTAAAGATGTAGAACAACAGGGACTCTCAATCACTTTTGGAAATGCAAAATGGTATATCCATTTTAGAAGAAAGTTTGGCAGCTTTACAAAGCTAATCAGAGCCCAACTATACAATCCAGAAATTTTGTTCCTAGGTACTTACCCAAATTTTTTGAAAACTTATGTCCATGCAAACACTTATATGTAAATGTTTATGGTAACTTTATTTATAATCTTCCCAAACTGGCTGTCTTTCAACAGGTGAATGGATAAACAAACTGTTGTACATCCATACAATGGAATATTCAACAATAAAAATAAGTGAGCTAACAAGTCCCAGAAAGTCATAGAAGAACCTTAAATGAATATAGATAACTGATATAAACAAGTCTGAAAAGGCTACACACTGTATGATTCCAAACATATGGCATGTTGGAAAAGACAGAATTACAGAGACAGTAAAAAGATCAGTGGTTGCCTAGGGGTCTAAGGGAGAAAGTAAAAGATAAATAGGTGGAGCACAGGCGATTTTTAAGGCAGTAAATCTATTCTGTATGATACTGTAATAGTGGATATGTGACATTACATATTTGGCAAAATCCATAGAATGTACATCACAAAGAGTGAACCTTAGTGTAAATTATGGGCTTCATTTATGGTAATGCATTGATAGTTACTCATGAATTGTAGCAAATGTACCACACTCACGCAAGACATTTTAAGAGGATAAACCGTGTGTGTGAAGTTAGGAAAGGATTATGTGGGAACTCTGTCCATTCTGCTCAATTTTACTCTTAATTTAAAATTGTTCTAGAAATAAAAACTATTCAAAAAGGTCCATACCTTAAACATTAGAGTTATTTAAAGACTCATAACTCTAAATGAGGCGGGCATAAAGAGATCTTGATTTCCTTTGATCGCTCTCACCATAGCAATAGTGTACACATTTATGATGACCTCTCTTATTCATCCTAACTGGAAAATTTAACAGGCAAATCCACAATCCTATCCAAAGAATGACAATCACTGCTATAAAAGAATTTAATTCTGCTGCCATTAATAGAAATTTTAAAGTCAGTCCATCTGCCCAGGAAAGGTTGAAAACTCTTGATGGTTTTTCTCTCTTTCCCTATGATGGAACCGGAAGGAAATCTCACTGTTGTCACCAGCACTTGAGTGGCCATGACACTGCAAAAAAGCTCACCAGTAAACCTGCTGTTAATATTGTTCTTCTGAATGCCTGTGTGAAAAGCTAGCAGAGGCCACTGTGTCAAAGTCAAGAACCCATTTCTTGGCATAAGAGATCATCTCTAGTAGGCAACGATTGTGACAGACATGAAATGGAAATCCGTTTGCCTGGCAGTTTACACTTCATAGATATTTAGTGTGGCACTGACAAAGAAGCTGAAATTTCATGATATTCTGGCCATCTGTTGCAAAGTGAAATTGAGTCTTAGGATGCAGGATGTGAGCCTTGGTTTTCCAAGACTCAGCCAGGTGCGGGGCCTGAGCAGTCCCCTTGGGGCACACTGGGGACATTGCTGACACTGTGGTGGCTATTGTCCCTCAGGGCATGCCACACAATTCTGCCTCCATTGGTTCAATGACTCTCCTGATTGCCACAGTTCCGGTCCCTGAAGACAATCTGAATATTCTGGGAGAGCATCCAAACAAAACTCTCTTATCTCCTTGGGAACAGAGAGCTTCTAGGCTTGGAGCTGGCAGGAGCCACTGCAGCAGCCCAGCATAACCAAAGGCTCATCTCTCCACAGTGCACTCACCTGGCTTCCCTCAGTCTTTTTCTTCTTGTCCTGGAAAGTGAGGCAGGCAGAAAGGTTTGCAGATGAACAGCAAGGAGCCAATGTCATGTTCTCATTTCAGCATACTGATTACATTTTATTTCAGGGTTGAGCAGTAATTAACACTAATGAACAACATGATAATTTGCAGCCATAAATCACCAGTTTCTTGGTTTTGCCATTTAACACAATGAATTAGAGCTCTGTGAGCCCAGAACTTGGCAGGTCTCCATGGATCTTCCCTTCAGGTCAAGGTGTACTGCAATATACAAGGAACCCAGGGGGATTCCTACTCAGAGGAAACATTCTGGATTCCCTGATATGAAGCATGGACATGAAGACACACTTGTGAATTTAACTGCTGATGTTTTGGTCTTCACTGAGACATTGTCCTGCACCATATGGCAACTTGTTCCTCCCGAGTGAGGAACAAGGTCAAGCTGAGACAGCCTTCTCACTGCAACTTCTGCCTCTGGCCTTGCACAGGAATATTAATTGGTTTTCCAGTGAAATATACAAACATCTGGAAGCTTCTTGTATGATGCTATAGCAAGGTTGAGGGGAGGAGGAGGTGGGTAACTTAGTTATTAAGACCCTACTCCAAACCAGGTGCCCTGTGGACACTTTACAACTATCGTGTCTTTCTGAAGGGAGCTTTTTATTAGTCTATTGAGAATGAGAAATGTAGCTCAGGGAAGGGTTTTGGCTTGCCATAAGTACATGTCTAATAAATGTCAGAAGTCAGGCTGAGATTCAAAGCTATAAGTATAATATTGCCTACATAGTTTGATCAAAACATACTTAAACAATTTCATGTAGTTTCACATATTTTCTCTACACTTGGGACTCCATGCCCTCCAAAACAAGGGCTATCATTCTTACTGTATTTATATACAGTTCCTGTGCATACAGTTAGTGCTTAAAGGGCATTTGTGGAGTTAAATGGAAAACCTTCTGTATTAAAAAAATAGTCTATAAATGATTCACATCATGTTACATGTTGTATTTTGTATAACATATATGCCATATATTTCTTATTCAACAGTAACTACAAAGGTTCTATAGGTCCACTTTATATTAAAATACAGACTTTAGTTTAAGCAATAGAGCCATTTAAATAATTCATGATAAATTAATATCACTTTTATTTCATTAATGCTTCTTAATAGCTTCCAGACAAACTACATCAATGTTACATATCCTGATTAATAAAAGATTTATCATGTTGTGAATAGACTTCAGAAGAGGAAGCTACAATGGAATCCATGATCCTCAGTGTTAAAAGTGGGATTTAATGAAATGTCCTAGAATATTAAGAAATCAGAATGCAGCTCCAACTCCACAAAACATGAATTTTACATAAGGAAATCTTCTAAAACCTTTCTACTTAATGTAATATAAATATAGGCAGGTATTTCTTCAAAATGTCAAAGAAATCATCTTAAGGATTTATTCCCCCAGTAGACGGGAACCAAAGCAGACAGCAGAGAATCCCTGTTGGAATTATGAAGTATGAAGGGTGAATGGTGCCCACAGAAGAACTTCGTATTGCTTTCAATAATGGGATCAGGAACATTATCTTAGCTCTTGAGATAATTGAGAATAATGGAATTGTTAACCCAGATTAGTTTGTATTGACTGCAGTTTACGGTCTTCTGTACAGTGTAATGTTAGAACTTAATCCATTTACATTATTTTTCTTCTATTACAATTACTAAGACCTTATAAAGTCACTCTTTATTTTCCTTGCCTTTTTTTTTTTTTTTGCATGTGTATAATCATCATCATGTCTTCCAAAGATTCTATGAAGGAACAAGGCACAAGAACCCATGATTTCTTCAGGCTTCTTTCTTAGCTCCTCTGATACAAGGTGATTTTATATGCTTCACCCTTTTTAGAAGAGAGCCACTTAAGGACAAGGAAAGGCTTGGGTTTTATTTGAGTAATGCATTGCCTTACATACAAAAATGTTAGAAAACACATTAGAAGAATGCTAATCATGCTATCTCAGTCACAGAACCATGTTTCCTACTAAGTATATTTTACTTTAAATTTCATGATTTCTTGTGGTCTCAAAATTGTGGTTGGTAATACAGAAACAAGCAAAATTTGTGATGTATTTATTCTTCAAATGTTTAAAATCCTAATGCTACATGTATATCGAAATGTTCAGCTACTTTAAAATACATTAACATTTTAGATAAAGATGCTTGAGCAAAGCCATAACACAAATCATATTCCTCAAAATCTACAGAAATTAATATTTTAATAAAAGCCAAAGTTCACTAGCAGCGATTGAACAAGGAATAGTGTGTGGTTTTATGTTACAAGACTTTTTAACATTGTTGCCAAGGAAAGAAATTTAGATTATGGTATGATGTATCAAGCTTAGACCCCATGTCCTTTCCTCTGAGTTAGTACTGATAAAAAAAGGAATAAAAATCTGAGGAGTTTTACTAGTTGCCCCACTGAATTTTTGAAGAGAACATTTGAGGAGGTGCTCTTATGAATAGAAGCCAATATATACCACCAGAGCTCAACAGAGGCAAAAATTACCAGGGCTACTACTGAGTTAGAGGAAGGAGGTGAAGCCCACAGGAGTAAGACCAGCTCATGGTTGGGTGTTGCAAGTCATGTTTAATAATTCTTATAAGATTTTGATAAAGATAATCTAGCCTTGACTCCCAACATGTATTATAAGAGACCACAGTTAAACTGCCCTTCCCCCTGTTCTACTTCCCTTAGGCTACAGGAATGTGGATATAAGGAAATAAGCTGCATTTAGATGCAGCTCATGGAAAAGACAGAAATACTATCAATATTTTGGATATTTTCAGTGTATCTGGAAAGATAGAAGTTTCAAAGCTCCCCTTTAAATGTTCAAATGAAAAGAAATAACTTGACTGCTATGAACTGAATGTTTGTATTCCCCCTAAATTCATATGTTGAAATATTAACCCCATTGGAATTATATTAGTAGGTGGGACCTTTGGGGGGTGATTAGGGCATGAAACTATGAGAAATAAATTGTTGTTTAAGACATCCACTCTATGGTATATTTGGTATAGCAGCCCAAATGGACTAAGACAACAACTATTCAAATTCTACAAAGAAAGAAAGAAAGTAAAGGAAGAGGTGTCAGAAGAAATGAAGGAAATGAAAATTCACAAAGCAAGCAAAGCAAGAACTAATTCTGAAGAAAATATAATAAAAAGAAGAGAAGAAAACTTTCTCCAAGATATTTTACATCATCCTAATTTTTATATTTTATTATTATAGAATATAAAGAATATTGCTACAAAACCCCATTCCTATGCCTCAGATAGCCTTCAGGGTACCCCTGAACACCTCACAAATATTATTTGCTATGTTGATATGAAACAATGACTGAGGAACACTGTTTCAATACACCCTCTCCTTCTAGACTATCACTTTGATGCTTCTTGCATGAAAAATCTTCCCCACCTTGCTCCCTTTTCTTCATGTTTCAATGTTACTTATAAATGATTAATGAACATCCGTGATGCAATAAAGAGAAGCTGTGATTACCATGCCACCATCTGTTATAGCATACCTGGAGTTTTAGAAATTCTACTTTTCATGTTGAAAAGAAAGTAGTTAAGAAAGACACAAGCTGACCATGTAAAAATGACAAACTTGAGTCGGATGGAGATGCAAAATATGTGCAGAAATCAAAGCTAACAAATATGTAAGTGCAGACTTCACTCCTTTTGTCTCAAATCTTGCTTGTCTTTATAACATATGTATAGATACACATATATTATATATATAATAATGTAAAATAAAATATAATTCATCTTTTGTAAGTAATTGATAAAATATAGATTATCATATGTATATCATATATTTATATATGCTAACAGAAAAAATGTTACTAGAAATGGCCTCATCTGTGTCTTTCAGTTGGTTCTATCTGTATATTCACCTATCCATCTATGCATTCAGCTATAGTAACAAACATGAGGACCTAAAATAAATGGAAACTCTAATATAATGGGGTCTACTTTAAATCAAATTAGGAGTCATCTTTATGACAGTGTCTCCAAATAAAAGCAAGTATCATTTTAAAAACATGGTGATTACTAAACTGACTATGAAATCACAAGTCTTCCAAACTGTGAGGACTGGCAGTAGGTATACAAATAACTTAAGCATGGATATGTATACCACAGCCAAGTTCCTTAAAATCATAAATGACATTCACATATAATTTTAGCTATCTGCAGCTCTGTTTGACTTTATCCCACTGTATTCAGTTCACTGTTGGTGCTTAAGAAATTTTCACCTTTTCTGTAGGTTCCATTCTGCTGTTGTTTAACTATCAGCTACAGGGAATCATAAAGGGTCCATTATTCTTCTTGAATAACACTCTAAGCACTTGTTGGGAGTGGAGGTGAGAAGTTCATCAAAGAGACAGCAGCATTGGCATTTGAGAATAAGGAGGCCTTTGGGTATTTGTGTAGGAAGGACTCCAGGATCTTTTGTGAATTGTCTTTTTAGTGTCCATCCTTCTGGCCTCCCATCCTCCCATATTCTAGCCATATTCCCCATCACTTTGAGGTTTGAGGGAGTTGGAACCATGGTCAATAAAAGGCACACATACACACATACATACACCACACAAAAACTAGTTTTATATTTACTTATGCTTTCCCAGCTCTTGTACCAGCTCCATCTCAAAAAAATAAGATGAAGTGAGTCCCAGCTCTGAGAGCCTGAACTGATCCCATGGAGTATGGTTGCTGGTAGTGACAGTGTGACAGTGAACTAATCTCTCTCTTACACACTCACACACATACACACACACACACATACACACAGTTTTTCAGCCTTTAGAGAAGCCTGTTAAAGACAAAGAATTCAAATTTTCTGTAATTATAAATATTTAAAATGTGTTTGAAAGATAAAGAATAAAGCCAATAAATGTGCTATATTCTGTTGAGATTATAAATGATCTTTGACATATCAAAATGCCCCAAAGTAAGTCCCCTTTGTGTAAGACAGAAAAAACCCCAATATTCATTTTAAATAAATTCAAACCCAATGCAATCTACAGATTCAATGCAATCCTTATTAAATTACCAATGGCATTTTTCATAGAACTAGAACAAAAAATATTTTAATTTGTATGGAAACACAAAGGACCCCAAAGAGCCAAAGCTATCCTGAGAAAGAAAAATGAATCTGGAAAAATCAGGCTCCCTGACTTCAGACTATACTACAAAGCTAAAGTCATAAAAACAGTATGGCACTGACACAAAAACAGAAATAAAGACCAGTGGAACAGGATAGAAAGTCTGGAGGTAATCCCATGCACATATCGTCACTTAATTTATGACAAAGGAGGCAAGAATATACAATGGAGAGGAAACAGTTTCTTCAGTAAGTGATGCTGGGAAAACTGGACAGCTACATGTAAAAGAATGAAACTAGAACATTCTCTAACACCATACACAAAATAAACTCAAAATGGATTAAAGACTTAAATGTAAGACTGGATACTATAGAACTCTTACAGGAAAACATAGGCAGAACACACTCTGACATAAATTGCAGCAATATCTTTTTGGATCCACCTCCTAGAGTAATGAAAATAAAAACAAAAACTAAACAAATGGGACCTACTTAAACTTAAAAGCTTTTGCACGGCAAAGGAAACCATTAAAAAAATGAAAAGGCAACATATCAAATGGGAGAAATATTTGCAAACAATGTGTCCGACAAGGGCTTAATCTCCAAAATATACAAACAGCTCATACAACTCTACAACAAAAAAACAAACAACCCAATCGAAAAACAGGCAGAAGACCTGAATAGACATTTCTCCAAAGAAGACGTACAGATGGCCAATAGGCACATGAAAAGATACTCAACATCGTTAATTATTAGAGAAATGCAAATCAAAACTGCAATGAGGTATCACATCACACAAGTCAGAATGGCTATCAACAAAAAGTCTACAAACAATAAATGCTGGAGTGTCTGTGGAGAAAAGGGAACCCTCCTACACTGTTGGTGGGAATGTAAACTGGTACAACCATTATGGAGACAGTATGGAGGCTCCTTAAAAAGCTAGAAATAGAACTACCATATGATCCAGCAATCCCACTCCTGGGCATATAGCCAGAGAAAACCATAATTCAAAAAGCTACATCATGCACCCCAATGTTCACTGAAGCACTATTTACAGTATCCAAGACATGGAAGCAACCTAAATGTCCATTGACAGATGAATGGATAAAGAAGATGTGGTACATACATACATTGGAATATTACTCAGCCATAAAAAAGAATGAAATAATGCCATTTGCAGCAACATGGATGAACCTAGAGATTATCATGCTAAGTGAAGTAAGTCAGAGAGAGAAAGACAAATTTCATATGGTACCACTTATATGTGGAACCTAAAAAAATGATACAAATTAACTTATTTACAAAACAGAAACAAACTCACAGACTTAGAGAAGAAACCTGTGGTTACCAAAGGGGAAAGGTGGGGCAGGGAGGGATAAATTAGGAGGTTGGGATTAACATACTACTATACATAAAATAAATAATCAACAAGGACCTACTGTATAGCACAGGGAACTCTATTCAGTACTCTGTAATAGCCTATATGGGAAAAGAATCTCAAAAAGAATGGATATATGTATATGTATAACTGAATCATTTTGCTGTACACCTGAAACTAATACAACACTGTAAATCAACTATACTATAAAATAAAAATTAAATTTATAAAACAGACTTTATAATGTATGCTCATAGGTAGTTCTGGTAGTATTTATTATTTGAAACATTTATATTAACTCCCATAAAATTTTGGAAAAACCTGTATTTCCTTCATTAGATTGATTTGATGATTATAGAGCTCTTATAGTTTCAGACTTAGGATCTAATTTTGTGTTATCCTGGTCAGCAATACCAATTCACTAGCAATAAAAGTAAAACAAAGACAAAAATTCATGAAAAAAAACCCCACAAAAGTTCTTTAAACTAATCCAGTCATCAAAATGCTCTCACAGTCTTACCATAGTAAGGGTATTAGCCTTTAGGATACAACTAGATTTTCAGCTCTACCATTTATTACCTGAGTGGCTTTAGCAAATCATATAATGTCTCTGGGTCTTATTTTCTTCATTTGTAACATAATTTGATAATTATACCAACCCTATAAGATCACTGTGATTAAAATATGAGGTAATGCATGTAGAAAACTTTTAAGAGTATCTGATATAGCATACATATTATTTATTACATTCTTAATAATAATTATTACTAATATTTGGCTAGGAATTAGATTTTATTTCTCCGCTTACCTACATAATATCAGTTAAAGAAAGTTCATGTTATTTTCAAAGAGATTACCAGCATGCATTCTAAAATTAATAATTTTTAAGACATTTATAATGCTTAACTTATACTAATGGCATGTTAAGTGGGATAATATTTGAGAAAAAAATGATCAGCTATAAAGTTGGTATGCATTTAATAACAGTAGTACTGCTATTTTAATGATTAGAATTTCTACTATTGATGTAATCAAGTTGTTTTTCATATGCCTGCTATTGAAAACCTCCTGTAACCTCTATAATTTCTTCTTCCCTCTAATATCCTCATAGCAGTGACTCCTGTAACCCCTCCTGTAACCTCTATAATTTCTCCTACCCTATAATAACCTCATAGCAGTGACTTGTCAGGATATGAGGGTATGTCTGATTTACTTAGTTCCTCTTATAAAAAAATTTTTTTAGGGCCCTTTAAACATATAGAAATTCCCCTTAAAAATCAATTCCCCAGAAATTTTCCTCTACACCTTTAAATAGTATTGTCAATGACCAAGTCTATTTTTTACAATAAAAGTACCATGCTAGTTTCTGAACTGTTTCAAATGGCTGTAAGAGTGACAATTTTATTCTTGACTATTCTTCCATGCTGTCTCTGAATGTATGCTTACAAAGCTGTTGATGCTAAGAAAAGCAAAGGTAGGAAAAAGGTAAAACTACAGAGAAAAATACCATCCACATTTCTACAATCAAAGGAGGATCACTGTTTTTATATTGATACATTTTCTTCTAAGTCCCTGGCCCTGGTCATATACTTTGGTTTTGTTTTCACGGTTGTGTTCGTATTGCAAATACAGCTTTTCTCTCCATTATTTTACCTAAATTATAAGAGCCATTATCCATGTTTCTTTGGACTCTGTGTTCTTTCAACCAAGAAGCAGGAAGAGGCCTATAGCAGGTGTCATGAGAACAATAACTCATCCAGGGCGAACATTCAGAGTTTCTAGGTAGAAATTAAAGGGGAACTTTTAAGTATTCTTTATGTGTGAGAGAATTGCTCTCAATGACTTTGACTGTAAGAACCTATGATCTTGAAGGGATCTTATAAATAAATTTATATACATCTCTCGTTTCACACATGAAGTAGTTAAAGACCAGGACAGTTAGAACACCTGCCAATAATTCACTGCATTTAACTTGTGACATCCAGAGTAAAACTCACAGCCTGTGACTCTCAGTCAGTGCTCCTTCCATTCATGCCTATGCCTATGGTTTGAGAAATCAAGCCAAGAGCGCAACTAGAGACCCCGAGCCCAGAGCCTGCCCCTTTTCTCTTCTCACCCTATTTCCTCTCTCCAAGAGCATGTGTACGTGTGTATGGACAATCGGTCGGCATGTCCAAGCTCATTCCAAATTTCGAGGCTAGAGTTGTGCATAATGGTACAGTCTTCTCTCAAGAAGTCAGAGCCAATGGAGAGAGGGACCTGAACAGACCCCTGAAGCATCTGAATGGGGAACTCTGGATTCCTGACTCCTGGAGGGTGGTCTTGAAATGGAGGCATGAGCTCTGTTAGTCCCACCCTCTTGGATCCATGTTTTAGTGGGCATCTAAGAGTAGGAGTGGAGAACTGACCCCAGAAGCACTGTGAGCGTATACAGAAGTGAGAAAGGAAAAAGAAGAAACCAACAGAAAGTGGGTTAATTAGCACTTTACTGCTGTGGACACCTCGGGCTCAACCCCAGGGCAAACTCTCTAAGAGGCTGTGCGGAATGCATCTCAGGATTATCCCTCTGTGGGACAAGAAGCTGGGGACTTAAACATCAACTGTAACCATCTCTCATTGGTTTAGGGTTGCTCTTGGGGCTTTGACTCTGGCACTTCTGACCTCCCCCAAGAAGGCTAAGCAAGTTTGCTATACAAGATAAGAAGCCCTGAAATGTGATACCAGGGAAGGGGCTCTGGTTGCTGGGCTGTAAGGCCTATAGGGGTCTCCCTCTATATAGTAAGGGCTAAGTGAACATACTTCACAATATATTATTACAACATTATTGAGTGTGAAACATTTCTATTGTTATCTTATAATACATTAAGACATCTTAGTTACTTAGTTACTTAGTTACAGTCCTTCAAGAAATCAAGACATCAGAAACAAGATCTGTTTGTTTTCCTGGACTTGTCAGTTAAATTCCAGATGGATCTTTTGTGTAGTGTTGTGAAATCAGTCATGAAGCAATAAATTTTACCTTTTATCTGGACAGTTAACCATCTTATGCTATTTATCATTTAAATTTACTTGTATCAAAAATTATTCAGTTCTCTCAAGCATTAGATTATGGTTTAAGAACATCTATTTGTTTCTCAAAAGCTATTTAACTCTAGTCTAATTTAAAATTTTGGAGTGAATATGCAGACCTTTCAAATTCTTTTTCTTCCATAAGGACTTAATACATTCATAGGAGTATACATTTACTCACATTTTAAAGACTCTATTTTGCTGCATCTTAATCAAGTCCTTTTTCAGAGATGTAAACAGCACATTGTGATGGTAAAAGCTGCCCAAGCTGGTGATCTTTGCATTTGCCCTTCACCAAAGCAAATTGCATCTCACATGAGCAGATGGATGGAAACAGACCAAACTGGAGTCGGTGAAGGACCAGGATGATTTCAGCTGATGACTGACTCCTGCTAATCATGAGTGTGGGACTTGGTGCCAAGAAGAAAGACTCCAGGTTTCTTTAAAATGCAATTCCATTTGCTACTCTGAGGCAGGGACTACAACTCAGCTCCCAGCAGGGATGGTTTCTCAAACTTAATGAATTTCGTTCCTGCTACAATCCTTTGGGAAGAAAGAGACAACCTTCCATACTGATTACTACCCATACAGTGTGTTGTAAAAACATGACATTAAATCTAGTTTGAGGTTGTTAGCAGACTTACAAACCACATTTAGAGGTAGTCACTTCGATTTTTTGACAAGCAGCTGTTTTCAGTTACATATTTTAAATACATCAAAGTTCACGTGCATTTTTATGTAGGAAATCAAAACATCATTCCTCTCATTAAAATCTACTCTTAGATATCCTACAACTGTAAACAGGCATTTCATGGGAAATAAGATGCACATTCGCAAATCCATCCACAGCACAGCTTTCATCCTTTGCCAGACACAGCAAAGTTTCCAGAAATCCCTGACTCCTCTTCTGCCCTGCCTGGTTCCACTGAACATGTGCTTCACATTCTCTGAGGCTCAGTTTTCTTGTCTGTAAAATGGGGTTGATAGGACCTCACTAAGGGCTGGTTGTGAACATGAAATGGTAGAATGTCAGTAAGTTGCCTGGCCAATCAACTGACATGTTGAAGAGGTTCCATAAATGCCTCATTCCTTTCTTATCTTCTCTCATGGAAACTGTACTTGCAAACTCCCAGATTGCTTCCTATTCAAATAGTCACCATTTCTTCTTTTTTTTAAATTTATTTTTATTATTTTTTTTATTGAAGTATAGTTGATTTACAATGTTGTGTCAATCTCTGCTGTACAGCAAAGTGACTCAAGTTTTACACATATATACATTTTTTTTTAATATTCTCTTCCATTATGGTTTATCCCAGGAGATTGGATATAGTTCCCTGTGCTATCCAGTAGGACCTTGTTGTTTATCCATTCTAGATGTAATAGTTTGAGTCAACCAACCCTAAATTCCCAATCCATCTCTCTCCCTCCCGCCTTCCCCTTGGCAACCACAAGTCTGACCTCTATGCCTGTGAGTCTGTTTAAACTCCAGCTCTTTATAGCCTTTTAATAACACTCAGCTTGGAAAAATAATACCCATGGGACACAGAAGCACTTCCACATGTGCTGAGTACTTAACCAGCATTATCACATTTAATCCTCCCAACAACCCTATGGTATGGTAGAACAGTTATCTGTATTTACAGATGAGGAAATGGAATTCATCCAGCAAACAAATAACAGAGCTGAGGTTCAAACCTTGGCTGTCACTCACCTTCTCTAAACCTTCATACAGTTTTCATTTTACGGCATTCATCTGAGAAATGAAATTTTACAGTGCTGGATTGCCTTTCATATTTTGGCTCAAATTGTCAAACTATTTTTAAAATCTCATTTAACTTTTCATGTTTATACCATCTTACCATCAGGCTTCTCAGGCATAAAGAAAGTCACTATCTGCTTGTCCTCCCTCCCTTGCTTGACAAAGGCATATTGGATGCCCACAGGATGTGAGGAAACAGTGCTAAGAGCTGGGAGTCCAGGAAAAAATGATACAGTTCCCTGCTCTCAAATAGTTCACAGTCAAGTGGGACAATATCCAAACGTTAATAACAAGACCATACAGAAAATGCAATGATAGAAATATATCAGAATACTAGTAGGGCCCAAAAGAAGGCTGTGTCAGTCCAGGGGAAGGGCTTCTCAGGAATCTTTCTCAGAGGAGGCAATGGATGAACTGAATCTTAAAGGAAAATACAGATTTACAGGAAAAGAGGTGAGAGGTGGCAGAGAAGTTAAAGGGTTCTGAGTGGAACATAAAGGAAAGGAATTCCAAAGGGGAATAATGACATATTAACCTTAGAGCCAAAATCAACTATTGCTAAACACAAAGATAACTGGAGATGTTGACACAAATATACTTTACATATATATATATATATATATATATATATATATATATATATATATATATATATATATATATATATATATATATATATATATATATATATATATATATATATATATATATATATATATATATATATATATATATATATATATATATATATATAGCAGCTTGGTTTTTATCCTTGTAGGATTTTTTTCCCCAATGATATAAAAGGGATTGTGTAACATTTTGCACAACAAATTTGCCTGACTTTAATACATTTTTGTCTTTTTTTCAAGTTATTCAAAAATTTTATTGTGAAACATGTTGTAGGTGTGAAGATACATAAAAGATAAGCATACAGTTGATGGAATATGTAAAATTAACCAGTGCATACACCCAGTTTAAGAAATTTAACATCAGTAGTCTCTTACTGGATATTGTCAGCTCCTCCCTGATCACACACACTCTTACTTTCCCCATAGAGATAATCACTTTCCTGAAATTTGTAAATCATAGCCACGTATGTTTCATCAGACAATTATCAACAAGAATGCAACAACGTGTAAATAGTCCCAGATAATTACACCTAGACAAGATATTGTTCATTTTCCCGTTTGTAAACTACTCACACATATATACATTATATGTATACATGCATAAATAAATAAATGGGATATTAGTATTCAGATTTCTCAGTGAGCTACTTACTTCATTTAATACTATTTTTCTTTTAAATTTTTCCATGATGGTTCATGTTTTTCTAATTTTTCATTTTGGTTGCTGTATGATACTCTACTGAATGACTGATTACAGTAAAATTTATTTATCCATTCTATTAATTATGGACATTTAGATTTTTTCACTCCTATGAACAATATCATGAATATTCATATACATTTTTTAAAGCACATCTGCAAGAGTATTTTTATGGTATATGAGTAGGAATGGCATTACACTGCCAGCAATGAATGAGATTTCCTGTTGTTTCAAATCTAGCCAACACCAGATTGTATCAAAATTTCTATTCTATTTTAGTCTAGTCTAGTCTAGCCGAGTTGAGTTTGACTGAGTTGATTTGAGTCTAGTTAAGTCTATTCTATCTTGCTTGTCAATTGATTGTGAAATATCTCATTATGATTTTAACTTGCATTTCTTAAACAAGAAATGATGTTGAGCATCTTTTCATATACTCACAGGCTATGTGTATTTTCCTTATCAAGCTTAATTTTTCTATTGGACTTTTTGCTGTTTTTGTATTGATCTCTAGAGTACTAATCTGATATGTGTTATGTGTAGTGAAAACGTCCTGTCCTAGTTTGTGCCTTGTGTTTTCACTCTTATGTAGTCTTTTGACATAGGCAAGGTCTTAATTATAATACAATAATTTTTATTAAGCTCTTACTTAATGGATAGGATTTTTATGCCCTATTTAATAAATAAAGATAAATCACAGCAATATCTTTTTGGATCCACCTCCTAATGAAAAGGAAAACTAAAATAAACAATTGGGACCTAATTAAACTTAAAAGCTTTTGCACAGCAAAGGAAACCATAAACAAAACAAAAAGACAACCCACAGAATGGGAGAAAATATTTGTAAATGATGTGACTGACAAAGGGATTAATCTCCAAAATATACAAACAGCTCATGCAGCTCAGTAGCAAAAAAACACAAACAGCCCAATCAAAAAATGGACAGAAGATCTAAATAGACTTTTCTCCAAAGCAAACATACAGATGGCCAAAAAGCACATGAAAAGATGCTCAACACTGTTAATTGTTAGAGAAATGCAAATCAAAACTACAATGAGGTATCACCTCACACCAGTCAGAATGGCCATCATCAAAAAGTCTACAAACAATAAAGAGTGGGTGTGGAGAAAAGGGAACCCTCCTACACTGGTGGTGGGAATGTAAATTGGTACAACCATTATAGAGAACAGTATGGAGGTTTCTTAAAAAGCTAGAAATAGAATTACCGTATGATCCAGCAATCCCACTCCTGGGAATATAGCCAGAGAAAACCATAATTCAAAAAATACATGCACCCCAATGTTCACTGAAACACTGTTTACAATAGCCAAGACATGGAAGAAACCTAAATGTCCACTGACAGAGGAATGGATAAAGAAGATGTGGTACATATATTCAATGGAATATTACTCATCCATAAAAAGAATAAAATAATGCCATTTGCAGCAACATGGATGTATCTAGAAATTGTCATACTAGGTGAAGTCAGACAAAGGTAAACATCTTATGATATCACTTATATGTGGAACCTAAAAAAATGATATAAATAAACTTATTTATAAAACAGAAACAGACTCACAGACTTAACAAACTTATGGTTACCAAAGGGGAAAGGTTGGGGGGGAGATCAATTAGGAGTTTGGGATTAACATATACACATTACTATATATAAAATAAACAATCAACAAGGTCCTATTGTATAGCACAAGGAACACTACTCAGTACTCTGTAATAGCCTATATGGGAAAAGAATCTGAAAAAGAATAGATATATGTATATGTATTGATATAACTAAATCACTTTGCTGTACACCTGAAACTAACACAACATTGTAAATCAAATATACTCCAATATAAATAAATTTTAAAAAATTAATTAAAGAAAAGTATCCAATTTTTCAATTATTTATTTTATAGTCCACCCTTTGCCAACTGATCCACAGTTGCCTCTTTGTCAGGATTCAAGTTTCCATATATGCTAGAGTCAGCATTTATGTTCTTTCTTTCATGCCCTTAGCTATTTGTCCATCCATGTATTGATACTAATATGCTGTTATCTTTATACTAATTCTTGATACCTGGGAGGGTAAATGCTCTAGCTTGTTCTTCTTCAACCTATATATATATATTTGTCCTTCTTGTCATTTTGCTCCACAAAAAATAAAAAAGCTGCATCTTTACATCTTTTTATATCTCTTGTTAAATTTATTGGTACTACTGTATTTGCTTCCAGAGTAAATATTTCTTGTAAGTTATATAAAAATGCAATTGATTTTTTATGTTGATGTTTTTAACAAACAATTTTGCTAAATTCTTTGTTAATTCTAATAATCACATGCAGATTCTTTTGAGCAATAGTTATCACTGCCAAGTAATGACAAGTTTCTCTCTTTTGTTGTTACTCTTTTTCTTGTCTGACTACACTGACAATGAATTTCCAGTACAATACTGAGCAAGAATGGAAGTCATGGGCATCTTCTCTTGTTTCTGATGCCAAAGGGACATCTTGCAAAATTTACCATCAAGTAGAATATGATATACAAATGTAAGGAGCACATTAACACAAGAAAGGAAAGGATTCTTCCATAGTGACTTGGCTGTTTTATCATTTTTTTGATATACCAAGATGGTAAGGATTTTTTGAGAAAATTCCCTTCCACTTTTAGTTTGAAATGTGTTATGGCATACACTAGGCTTATCAATTTTTTTGCTCCTCTCAACATCATCATTTTTTCTCCTTTATTCTTCTAATATGGTGAGTTATGCTAGTGCATTTGCTAATATTAAAGCAAATTTGCATTTCAGGAATAAACAAAAATTGATCAAGTGATATGATTGTTTGTATACTTTGCTGGATTTAGATTGCTCTTTCCTTACTTGTACTGTTTTTGTCAAGTTTTGGCTTTAAGCTTATGCTAGCCACTTAAAATGAATTTTGAAGTATTTTCTCTTTTCAGTTCTCTGGAAGAGGCTGAGTAAATTAAAATTACCTGTTTCTGGTATACTACAAAGAACTAATTTACAAAGTCAACTGAGCATGGTGTTTTCCATCAGGATAAGTTTGTAATAACCAAGTTTTGGCTCTTCCAATCCTCTCTTTTGTGTGATAATTTTAAAATTTATTTCTTGTATCCTTTATTGGTTACTTCTATTATTTTAGATTTATTATGGCTTATATTTTCTAACTTCTTGTGATGAAAAGTTTGGCTCAGTACACTGGACCTCTGGATTTCTAACATAAGAAAGGTCAATGTATTTATCTCTCAGAACAGCATTAGCTTTATCCTACACATTTTGATGTGAAGTATTTTTATTTTCTTCCTTGATCTAAAATTAGTTATAAGTGTGTTATAGTCCCTAATCATGAGATGCATAAGTGATCCTCTTTTTGTTATTGATTTTTAACTTTTTTGCATTGCAGATAGAAACTACAGTATGCATAATATTAAATCTTGAAATTTGTTGAGACTAGCCTTATGGGCTAGAGTGTTGTCATTTTTATAAATGTTAGATATATTCTTGGAAAGAAGATGTGTTCTCCAAATGTTGAGTATAATATTCATTAGGTGTCCATTAAATCAAGTTTGTTATTCATACTTTTTATACTGTATATAAGCCTTTGGATTTTTTTGTTTGTTTCTTTGATCTAAGAAACAAGGGAGGTATGTTAAGACCTCGTCTTATGGTATAAATATTTAAATGTGTCTTGTATACTATCAATATTACAGATATATAGAAATGTACATATACATATTTTTACCTTTATATATTTTGAGGTTATATAAAGGTTAAAAGTTATATTGTGAGGTACATATAACTTTACAATTTCATACCTTCCTAGTTAAGTGAACATTTTATTATTAAGTAGTGAGAATCTTATCTCTAGTAAACATTCTTCAAATTTTATTTTATCTAATATCAATAATACTTCATTGGCATTATTCTGGTTATTATTTGCCTGGTGTGTGTATGTGTGTGTTTCCATTAATTATGATTTATTTACATTTTTAAAATTTATTTTTAACATTTTTAATGTGTCATCCATTTGCATCTCTTTTGCTTTATTGTTTTCTCATTCTTTTTTTATTCTTTACTTGCCTTATTCTGGCTGGACTGAGGAATTTTTGTTTTTATACCTAAGAAGGTCTATAATTAATCAATATATCTCAATTTTTTCAGAGTAAAGTAAGACCCAAATTACAATTATACAAATGAATAAAAAACTATCCTTAAAAAATAGAATACCTAAATCTAGCAGTCAGAAAAAAAGTATAATATATCACAATTAGTTGGGTTTATTCTAGGATTGCAAAACTGACTTAACACTTGAAAACTAATCAATTTAGCTGACCACATTAGTCAACTAAAGGGTAAATCATATAATGAGATCAACAGAGTCAGAAAGAGTCTTTGGTAAAATTTGATGCAAATTTATAATTAAAAAAAAAACTTTGCAAACTAAAAATAGAAAGGAATTTTCTTATTGTGATAGCAGGTGGTATTAAAGCCATAAGCAAACATCATAATTAGTGATAAAATGTCAAAAGATTCCACTCTGAGATTGGGAATAAGGAAATGAAACATAGTATCACTATTTTTAATCAATACTGTACAGGAAGTTCTAGCCAGTACAAAAAGACGATAAGAAGAAAAAATATTTACATTTAAGGATAAAAAATAAGGATAAAAATTATTCATATGATATGATTTAATAGACAATCCAAAATATCTACAGATAAATTATTAGAAGTAATAAGTATATTATGGTTGTTAGATATAAAGTCAGTGTATAGAAATCAATCTAATTTCTCTACAGCAACAAAAAAGAACAATTTAAAAAGTGATACTGTTTATAACAGCATAAAAATTTAAATATCAAGGGATAAATCTAACAAAGATGTGCAAAAACCTCTGGGCAGAAATCTATAAAACATTGAGAAAAAGTTTAAAGAAGATCTAAACAAGTGAAGGGCTATGCTGCGATCATGAATTAGAAGACTTAAGTTTTAAAGGTTTACAAGTACTTTCTTAACTCATCTGCAGATTTAATATAATTTCAATGAAACTCAAAATAATTTTTTTCCGTTTTTAAAAGTTGATTGTAAAACGTATACAGAAACACAAATAGCCCAGGATAACCAGGACACCCTAGGATAAGAATAAGTTTGACTTACTTGATCTTACAGAAATACAGACTTATTATAAAGCTGTAAATTATCTTATGTAAATGATTACTGTAAGAAACTGATAAGAAAATCCTTTGGTAAACAAGTGAGAGATCTAACAAATACTTCACACAGGTTATTGGAATGTCAAATAAATACGAAAATGTACTCAAACTCCCATTTCGGAAAGACAAATGAGATACTATTACACATAGAGTAGAATGGCAAAATATTAACACTAGGGACCATTTCAGATGCGGGAGAGAATATAGAGTAACAGAAATTTTTACACAATTCTGGTTGGAATGTAAATCGGTTTAACCTCTTTGGGAAAATAAATGACAAAACAACAAAACCACTGAAAAAAAAGAAGTTTGCATTATCTGTTAAATGTGAAGATAAGTACACTCCATGGCCCAACTATATTAAATGGAAATGAATACACGTTTATACAAATATGGCTAATGAAATATTCAAGGCAGAATTATTTATAATATTCTAAGATTAGGAAAAAAACAAAGGCCAATGAACAGTAGAATAGATGAATAAGTTATTATATATTCATACAATGAATATATATTCAAATGTGTATATTAATATACAATTAATAAGGCTAAATTAAACTACAGTGTTCAGGTGAGAAAATGCTAAACACAGGCAAGAAAACAGATACCATAATAGGATATTGATTGATTTTTTTTTTCTTTTTGAGAGGATTCTGTGATTTGGAAGAGGCAAGTGTTTGGCTTCTAAATAGCCAGCAGTGTTTATTTCCTTGAATTAGATGGTTACGTGGTTTTGTGCTTTATATTAAATGTTTAAACTTCACACTTACCATTTTATACACTTTATATGTTCACATTAAAAAATTTTTTTTCTATAGATAAAGGCACTAAAGTTGTTTAGGAAAAAAAAAAATTGCCTAGGAGGGAGATCATGTATATTCTCAATATTTTCTAATAAGGTTTCCATAGCAACTCAAGTAGCATTTGAATAGAGTCTATTAAATTCACTTAAAGTATTGTTTTTTCTGGCTAGCTGCCATCAGTCTCAAAATAGAAGTCGTTCAGACTGACAGAGTGATGTCACAAGCTATCTTTGTCAAAACAGAAGATCTATAGACCAGCAACAACTCCTCTAAGGCTGAATTAATTGAAGATGTTGAGAGCAGAGTGCTTCTCATCAGCAGGACTCTTGAGAAAACCTCCTATAGCGATCCCTTCAGAGGAAGTGTTGAGCCATGTCAAAGCACCCAGCGACTACCACTGCTATTTTATGGTTAACTCCACCTTCTAGTCTCCAAAAGACAATGAATGAGACCTGCTTTAGGTTGAAGGTAGTGATTTTGCAACCTCCCTACTCCTTTTTTTTTTTCTGTTTGTTTGTTTCTGCCAGAAGCATGGCTGCACTAAAGTAGCTTATAGAATTTTAATTTATATTGAAGATTCTATAAATTAGAATTGGCCCCTTAAATGTAGACCATTCTAATTTTGGAATACCCATGAGCTCTATGTAAACAGTTTGCCACTGGGTGACACTGACCACCTACTTTAGTATTCTGTCTGCTAAACCAACCTCTACATGGCAAGACCTAAAAAGCATCTCAAAATTACTACATCTAAAAATTAATTATTAATATTTAATCTTCCCTCTTCAAACTTCCTCCTCTCAAGGTCTTATCCATTCTAATAAGTGGCAACCATCCTTCCACTTACTGAGTCTGAAACTCTGGAATCATCCTTGATTGCTCTCTCTCAAACCCATTATCTGATATATCAGCAAATCCAGTACATCTCTCCCTTCAATACAGATCCAGAATCTGACTTTAGTTCACCTAACTCCACTGCTGAAATTTTTGTGCAGGTCACCATCATGCCACCTCTGGACCTTTGCAATGGCCCCCTACATGATCTGTCTTCTTTTTCCACTTGATAATTCCTGCCTTTTCTCAAAACATAGCCTTAAGACACATTTGGTCATTCTGGTGCTCAAAACACTCCAAGGGCTTTCCATTTCATTCATAGCCAAATTCCTCACTATAACCCATAAGGACCTACCTGATCTGGGTTTCTATAATTTCTCTGATCTCATATCCTATGACAGTTCCCCATGCTCACTTTGCTGCAGACACACAGATTTTCATTCTTGAATTTGGGTTTTCCTCTGCCTGGAAATCTCCCGAGAAATCCACGTAGTTTGTTCTTTCACTTCAATCGTTAGTGTTACTTTCTCAGTGAGTCTTTCCCTGGTACTCTATTTAGAAAATCAACTCCTTGTACTGACACTCCCTAGCTTCTTCTCCACTTTTTTTTTCCTCCTTAGGACTCATTAGATTCCTACATGCTTATTTGTCTTGTTTATATTGTTTCCATTACTAGAATACTAGCTCCACAGAGGGAGGAATGTCTGTTTTAATCATTCTGCATCCCCGATGCCTATTCAATGATTGGCATTTAGTAAGTGCTCATACATTATTGTTAAATAAGTAAATGACTAAACATTTGCCAAAATGTATCACACTGATCACTTATACTCCAAGAGTTTACAATTGTTCCTTAAAAAGATTTTTTGTGGTCAAAAAGTTTCAGGGACTTTGCAAATTCCATTTAGCCCTTGGAGTTCCATAAAGAATATTTTCATATTAATGGATATAAGAATTTATATAATTTGAAAGCAAATGTTTAATTTTTTTAACACAGCACTTCCTCAACAGGTTTGATCATGGAATTCTCTTTTGTACACATGTAACCACATATTTATTTTTGAATTTTATACCATATGAGTGTGTGTCTTTGTGTGTGTGTGTGTGTGTATAAAACACCACTTAATATCTCTAAAGAACACACCTTAAGACATTCTAAATCAGAATATAGAATTGGATTTGTCTCCAAGTTCAATTTCATTGAACCAGTTTATGCCTCTTCATAATGTCTAATCATCTGGCTCCATTTAGCCAAGGAAAATAGCACAAAAAGAGAGCTCTTATAGTCTTCGTTCACTGTACTATGATGCCATGATGTGTTAGTATTTCTTAACAATATAATCTGTAGATTTATCTTGCAAGTTAAATTGTAACTTAAATAAATGTAAATAAATGTGTCTTATTCGAAATACCTCAGTAATGCAAACTGCCCTTGTAAAAATAACTGAAGTGCCAGCCAGGTGAACTGGGTTTGACTTCTGTCTCTACCACAAATTAGTTTGATATAAGTTGTAATTATTTCGATTAGGCTCTGCCTTTGTTCACAAGAAGAACAGGCTTACAGATCCCCCACATGCTCAGCTTTTCACATAGTCCAGTTTCCTCATTTGTGAAGTGGTGTCAATATTTGCATCAGAGAAGATTAACAGAGATAGAGTTTGTACAGGCTCTGGCATAGTGCCTCGCTCATTGCAGTTGCTGGGAAAATACTAGTTCCTTTACTTTCCATTAATTGTCTGTTTCAATACAGTAAATTTGGCTTTACAAAATGAGCTATAAACATAAAGTACACAAAATACATCCAGATGAATATACCTGTGATTTATACGTGTCATGCTTTCATGCACATTTTTCTAATTACCTTAGAGCAAATTATAAAACAAAGCCTCCAGTTGAAGCTCAATTATGATTGCCGACTCTAACAATTTGCTCTATACAGCAGGAGTTAGAAAACTTAATTCAGAGCCAAGTTCTCTCTAATTTGCCATAAACTCTTTCAACCATACTTTTTCTTTAGCTTAGTTTTTCAATGTGAAAGAATTTTAAACATCATCGAGGTTAGAATAGAATAACACTTCCAGTGGAATAGAAGGTGATGCTAGGGTATGTAAAGGCATTTAAAGTTACTTAATGAAATCCAGTCTTCCAAGAACATTTAATAAGAACCTGCTATATCCTCATCTCTGAGCTGGGCACAGGGGACCCACAGATAAATGCAGCACAGACACTCCATGAAACTAGCAATGCAATATCAGGATCAAAGAGTAGGAACTGGCTCTTGCTACACCGTATCTTCAGCCAGATCAAAACAATGGATGCAAAGACATTTTCCAAGAAACTGAATTTCCAAGAAATTTCTGAAGGGTGGGAACTACATCTGTATTAAGGCATTTTTGTTAATTAAAATGGTTTTACAGAGGTGCCATCAAACCTCAATGAGGTCTTACAGAATCCTCACTGAAGAAGGAATACAACTATCTAGTTATCCAGATGTAAACAGCACTGGATTAAAAGGATGGGAAATTTAAATTGGCTGCTGTGGAAAGATAATAGCACTAAGGATGGAATGATAAGACCATTCCTAGTAGCAGGTAGTCAATAAATGCTTGCTGTTGATTCCCAGCTTTGTCTCTAGCTACTTGAGTACAAGCAAGTCTTTTAACATCGTCAGGCATCAGTTCATAATAAAAATAGGAATCTGGATGCCAGACTCAAATGTCTCAAAGATCACTCTGACCCAAGTGACTATTATAACTAGTCATAGAAATATTCTAAATAAATTGATGGTACTGGAAATACTAAACCTCAAACTCCTCAGTGTGTTGGTCCCACTATTCAATTCAGTAAGTCAGTTAGAAAAGATAACATGATGCATTTAAAATGGTTTTCATTTCACTGCAAAAACCTCAAAACATATTGATCCAATTTGAATTTTAAAAAGAGTTCAGATTTGTCACAACTATATCCCCCTTCCTACAAAAGGACTTTCAAACTCATATATATGAAAAGTGTTGCTGGTGAGAGTTGAGCTCCAAGAGAAAGAAAGAAAGAAAGGAAAGAAAGGAAAGAAAGGGAAAAAAAGAAGAAAAAAAGAAAGAAAGAAAAAGAAAGAAAGAAAGAAAGAAAGAAAGAAAAGAAAGAAAGAAAGAAAGAAAGAAAGGAGGGAAATTGAGGGCATATAAAAAGAAGATAAATGATAGGAGAAATAAATAATCCACTCTTCTATGAAACAATGTCAAAACCAAGGAAATGAAATCATCTTTATTTCATGAAAACATATCTTTGATAGAAAAATGAAGAAGGATAAAAAAGCTCTTATGGCATTTTCAATAATAGATGTTCATACATATGAGTTAGCATCTGTGTGTGACAGAATCTCAAACTGAACCAGATCTTAACCACTTTCAAAGTTTAAAAGGGGGCTCCATTTCCAGGTGACATCCAGGAAAATTTCCCCATAAGAAGTTCTATAATTCCTGATTTCATCAAAAGCTGGACGTTACAGTGCTCATAATGCAATTGGCTTCCAATATATATTTTATTTTAAAAATGTTTTTGAAGTTCAGTACTGACAAATTACACAGTTTGTATTTAGTGTTAAGCATGCAGTCTCACTTTTTATATAAATGACAGTTCTACAAACTGAAGTTACCTTTTAAACTAGCAGAAATGGCAATGTGTTCATAATATATTTAATGAATAATAGTATTAATAACCTATTGCTCTTTCAATAATGGTAACTTGACAGCTTCCTAGGATACTGAGTATCCTAGGATACTGAGTATAATAATTCAATATCCCCCTGCACGTCGTAGCCCTCAGAGAAAAGTCTAGTTTTTCGAAGGCTAAATCCTTTAATGTCCATGGTTCAGCTACTAGAACATCATGCCTTTGCAACCTTTGTCATAATTCTGTTGGAGCACTCAGTGATTTCTCAGTAGTAAAATATATAAATGGCCATGCATGGAGGGAAAAAAACTTTATAAATAGTTACAGGTAAGAGATTATTCTTCTTGGATAGAAGATTGACTTTACCAAATCTAAGACATTTTTCTGTCATAACATTAAGCCAAAGAAAGAAGATTTTGAAATTTGCAACTGTAGTTATGAGATTGCAATCCCATTTTTACAACTAACCATAAACATTAAAGAACATCCACACCTGTCACATGTTCACATTGTCAATGCACGTTATCTAAAAATCAGAATGACTGAAAGAGTTCAAGTTATTATAAGGTACAATCAACATACACAAAAGAATCTATGTGTTTTCTACCTGTTAGACAGAAAAATGGGTTAAAACAGATATGACAAATGATAGAAGTAAATGTAAAGTCTTACATTTTGAAGGTAAATCTATTATATAAACAGAGGCTGGTAAAAGGCAGCCCTAGACTAGTTCCCTAAAAGTGACCCAAAGATATTTTTGTCAACTAAAAACTACACTGGACAACTGCAGCTTTATGACACCAGTGCCTTTAAAAAAAAAAAAAAACTCAAGGAAATTTTTAATGGTAGATATATAAAACTTGGCATAAACCCATTATGTTTATATCTCTTACACAACTATAAAGCCAAAACAAATTACAAAATAAATCTAAACAAAATTCCAATACCAATAAAACTCAACAACATTAAAAAAAAAAGAACAGGATTGCACACTATACCCTCTACTATGTAAAATGTGCATATGTATTTAAGAAAGTGGCTGGGGAGAAAAAAAGAAAAAAAACTACAGAAAACTGCTTAAAAAATGACCCCTGGATGGAGATAAAATAAGCAAATCATATTATAACTTGAATGAGTAAAATTACAGTGTACCAAGAATGAAAGAGAAGATAAATTAAGATATTTTGGAGCATTTACTACACATGGGTTACTCTACGTTTATGACATGCATTATCTCATATAAATTTCAAAATACCTCGGGAAATAGGTTTAGACTTCTGAAGAGGTTCTGACAAACCATAGTTTTCCAGAAAAAAATGCGCAGGAAAGAAAGAGTTGAAAATACTATCAAAACAAGTACTTTTGACCCTTGAGCAACATGGGAGTTATGGGCGCTGACCCATCACACAACAGAAAATCCATGTATAACTTATAGTTGGCCCTCCATATACACAGTTCCCCTGTATCTGAAGATTCAACAGCTGAGGAACATGTAGTACTGTAGTCTTTACTATTGAGAAAATTTCGGGTATAACCCTCGCTGTTCAAACCCTGTATTACTCAGGAGATAAGATTTAGAGATAGGCCATGATAACTATCTTGAGGTATTAGATGGAATATTAGGCAAAGGAAGAGTTTAGAGAACAGATAAAGGTTGACTGGAGAAACTATTTTCATCCATTCCAACAGTTGTTGGAATATGTACTGTTATCCCTGTCTTTATACAAGAAAACGGAGGCCTACGGAAGTTAATGTAACCAAAAGTCACAACACTAGTAAGTAAAAGAATTAAGATTAAGTCCCAGGAATCTATGACTTTATGGCATTGGTATGGGGAGCCAAGCTTCCGTTCAATATAAAGAACTGATCAGTTAAAAGGGACAGGTTCAACCAAAAAGATTATGGTGTGTTCAAGAAAGCAAGTGTGACTTTGTTTGCGAATGGCGTGGGTAGAGGAGATGAGGTTAGAGAAGTGAGTTAAGATGGGCCTAAGATGCGCTGGTACTTGGTATGCTCAGCTATCTCAGGCTTCAGAAGGCTGCCATGGTGGAATCTGACAAAAAATCAGGGAACAAGGTAAGTTTTCCTTAGACAGCAAGGATTCCAAGACCCTGCAAATAATACCACAAACACCTATTCTATCCATGCAAAAGAGTTGTCATTTTCCTGGGCTGTGATAGGCAGAAGGTCTGATTCCATGTGGGGCTTAGTAGAGATAGAGGTCCACATCTGGAGTAGCTGCTGCCCCCTCTCAACTGTATCTCCTCGGCAATGTCCTCAGAAGGCAACCAAGGAACCAGGAAAGGGCAGGTATCGGGAAAGTGCTGGACGTGACTGCCAAAGCAAACAGCTGGTATACCCTCTATTTTGGAGGGTTTATGAACACACACGCAGACATAGGCATGCAGATCAGTAAACAAACAGGGCAAACACAGTGCAACACATTAGGGAATGAAGAAAGGGAGGACATAATCTAAGTGACTAATATATGTCAATAAATGCATACATAGTTTGTTATATCATCCATCTTTATATTAATGAACCCTGAGAGAGATACTAGTCTTCACACATGTGGATGGATAGATGGATGGATAGAAAGACAGAGATAGCCCATATCCCACAGCATATAGAAGATGAAGTCAAGATTTGATGCACATCTGCCTGGCTTCAGAGTATATATATTTCTCCATTACACTGCTTGAATACCATAGCATCTCTTTTTCTCAAAGCCATAGAAAAGTGGAATAACTGAAACACTGCTTTGATTCCATAGTACAACTCCAGAAAATAGATACCTTATTTTTTTCTCTGGTAGGAACAAAAATCTCCATATTCTCATACAAACATGTTTATGACTGAAGTTAGCAGCCTAAATATAATGAGGAAATGAATAGGTGGTGAACAGATAAAGACACAGCTGTTATTACTTCATTAATATTGCCTTGAATGGCATCTTTTAGTAAGTTAAATGCTACCCTCTTTCTCCAAAGCTGATCAACTAAGTTATTATGCTACCATTTATTTTCTGAAGCGTCCATATTTGAAGTGTTAAGCCATTTCACTCACAATAACAACTTGGCTTTAAAATATTTCAGTTGCTCTGACATCAGGACCCATCATGCTCAGAACGGAGTTCATAGGTTGCATTTGCCATGTTAAACAACTATACCTTCCCAGAGATAATCTGGAAACAGCTTAGTATTATTTTTGACTAATTCTCATCATGTAACAAGCAGAGTTATCCATGGAGATTCACACAGCACTCTTACTCCAATTTCCCCTGCTCATCTCCCACATTAATTCTGCTTATCTTTTTGCACTCTTTATAACAATTTTAACTCAGCCTTCCTGGGGAGTGAAGTGTGAGATAGAAATGGGTCGGGAGGGGGCCATGCCTCACCATGTTTACAGCCCTAAACCTAGGGTTACCAGATAAAATATTCAAAATTGAGTTGATTTGGATTTTATGTAAGCAACAAATAAGCTTTTATATAAATATGCCCCACTAAATTCAACAACATGTCTATACTAAACAATTATTTGTTGTGTATCTGAAATTCAAATTTAAGTGGATGCCCTGCATTTTATTTGCTAAGTCTGGCAACCCTACCCATCATGCACTTTCTATAGCTGAGGTCTTGGTTGAGTATATATGTATGTCCTCAACTCAGTATGATGGAAATATTAATAAAGGGAATGCAGCCATCCTGCATAACCAGATTGAAGATATAAAGATGTCTCTTTAGAACCAAATTCTGAAAGGGGATCTCCAGACTTCACAAATATTGCTCTTTTTAGAGAACTGACCCTGAAAACTTAGCTGACATTTCCTGGAATGCCCTGGAAAATGGCCCCCATTCTATAAGATAACATTAATATTCAATTTCCCCTTTCCAGAAGTATCAGAGTGATGGAGACAGACTAAAGGGAAACCTCAGATGGCATTTGGGTCAGAAATCCACATCACTGAAGTCACTCCCAGGAGGAACAGTAGATACAATAGCTCATTTGACTGAGCACTTAATAAGTGCCAGGCTTTGCACTAAATGCTTTATATGCCTTATGTATTTTGATCTTTCCAACAACCCTCTGAGATTGCTTAGGCCATCATCCCTCTTACACAGATTGGAAGCTGCAAGATTAGAGATGATAAATCTCTGGCCCTAGGTCATACATTTACTAAAAGGTGGATCCAGAATTAAATCAAGTCTGCCTGTCCCTTTATGTCAAAGTTTCTCACCTTGTAGGCAGAGATCTCCTACATCAAATCTTAAAACCAAGAGCCTGGGGTCCATCCCAGAACTACCTAATCAGATATCTCAAGCTGAAAACAGGAATTTACATCTGTAACAAGCTTCCCAGGGCCTGGGATGAAAGTTAAAGTTGAAAGCTTTTAAAGTATGTTATTTTGATTACGTAGGTTATTCCATTATTCTGTTTCTCAAACTGCAACCATGACACTCACAGAAAGCCCAGACCTGTCAGCCATAACAACCAATTTATGAGCTATTCTATGAGAAGATAACTGGTCAATCAGGATCCTCTAGGACACTGGCCCACTTCTAGGGCTGCATAGAAAACCTGAATGAGCTGAAAGCCACACCTTTGAAATGCTACCCTTCCCTCAAAGAGCAGTTCAACGTCCATTATGGTCATGGCTCTGCTCACTGCACCTCAGCCCCACTGCTTCCCCAGGTGTTCTTCCTTTGCTTATTTCTCTATGCTTGACACAGATAAACGGGCATTCATCTATATAACGTTGACAGAGTTGTTCAAAGAGCAAGCATTTGGTGAATATTTGAAGTAAAATCCTGAGCTTGGCCCAATAGCTGGGATTTTGCATGCAGTGCCTTCAGGCAACCTCTACACACAGCTACTGACACAATAAGCTATTTAAGGGAAATCTGATCACTCCCTGCTTGAAACCGCTGAAGACTCTTTCACAACAAGATAAAGTTATACTTCTTTCAAAGTGCATCCTAAGGTCATGATAATCTGCTGTGACCTGACTGACCAGCCACACCACCTGCCACACTGCCTTTCATGTGTATTACTTTCTCCAATTACCTGGGTCTTGCCATTTCCTAAAATCCTCATGCTCTTTCATCTCTTATTTATCTGTGTTCTTCCTTGTTCCTTTCCCTCATCTTCCCTTCTGTCATCTCCCAATTGCAGGAATACTTTTTATCCTTCCACATAAAGACATCCCTAACTGTTCGAATGAGATGTGGGTATGCCTTCCTCTCTGTTCCTTTCTCCCAGGATTTACCATAGTATGGTCCCTAAGACCCTAGCTCTAAGAAACATGCTTCTCTGGAAAAATAATTCAGACCTCCTATAATCTTCTTGCTGAGAGTTATGAATAGATAGAAGTATACCAAAGGATTTGTGAAATCGTGCAACAGAGGTACAGAACCTAGTGTTTCCCACATGTATGTGAACTCAAACCCTATTTACATGTGTGAGTATGAACCAAGTATTAACATCTTGCAGATGTTTGAGAAACCCCTTCTTGCATTTTGTAAAAAAATAATAATAATAAATAAAAGAAACACCAAAACTTCAATTAAAGTCTTTTTTGCACTGAACTGCAATGATTGGTTTGCAAGTCTGTTCCACACACTGAATTGTGAGTTTCTTGAGAGTCTGTTGTACTTGGCTTTGTGTTGCTCTGGGCTGGCACATGACCTGATTTTCCAAAGGGGTTCCACACATTCCAATTGGCTGAACCACTGAGAGCTCACAAAGTAGACTCTGTTTATTGAGAAGCAGCAGTATCATATTCACTTTTCTGCATCTTCAGATGTTCTATCCATCATCCTTTTTTTTTTTCCCTCTCTTCTATTCCACAGATTCATCCTGGCTCCTGAAGCAATGGTCAGGGAGAATGGGATATAAAAGCCCATTTGTTTTTTTAACCTCTTTGGGATTTACTTTCCAATGACAATCTTAACTTCTTTGTTCTTTTTTTTTCACTTTTTCTTTTTTCTAGAACATTTCAGAAGATCTTTGGAACCTACTATCAACTAATGCACATTTTAGATAATTGGTATATAAATGTAATTAAGTTGATACTGGTTAAGATCTCAAATTCTTTTGAGTCCAATTTGACAATTCAAAGTCCAATCCTTTCTGTTAGATCTTAATTCAGTCTGTTAGAGTACAATCATGCTTCATAAAAAGTTCAATAATTTTACATGTGTCTAATCTATGTCTTTTTTTATTCCATTAATAAAAATGTTTCCATAGAGGCCACCAAAAGTTCCACTCATGGCTGATCTTGATCCTCCATATAGCATTTTATTGCCCCAAATCTACTTACCATTAAATTGGTATAATCCATGCTTCACCATATTACAAAAGAAGTTGATGAGAGCCTACCCAAGGCTTTGCTAGAGTCTATATATTCACTATCTACACAGAAACTCCCAATCTAGTCATTTAGCAGCTTTATGAAAATTTTCCTAATATCAATGTAGCAAAAATGTAGTGGTCCTATGTCACCTTTCAGTGAACAGTTCTGCTTTTTCCAATAGTTCACAACAAATACGTTTCTCAGTGTCTACCTACAAAACTTCATTAACCAATTCTGGAATCCATTCTATAAATGTATTTACAAAAATGTCCATTTTCTCTTTTGTAGAAACCATAATTAATATATCTGCATATTTTTCCAGTGTATCTCTTGGTTGTAGCCATTCCTCAAAGAGGATCACTGACTTTGACTTCTAAGCACTGGAGGTACCAATATGTGCAAATGACAATTGGCTAATGATATATAAAGCCAAAATATTATCTTTACAATGTTAGATTAATCATATAGATAAAGCCAAAAATATTATCCTTACACACATGGCTAGGAAGTCTTGGGAGAAAACAAATCAAATCAAGATATCTCTTATTAGAAAGAAAGGAAGGAAGGAAAGAAAGTAAGGGAGGGAGAGAAGGAGGAGAAAGGAAGGAAGGAAGGAAGAGAGGGAAAGAAAGAAAGAAAGAAAGAAAGAAAGAAAGAAAGAAAGAAAGAAAGAAAAAAGAAAGAAAGAAAGAAAAAGAAAGAAAAAGAAAGAAAGAAAGGAAGGAAAGAAGGGAGAGAGGAATGAAAAACCTTGGAGGTGCTTGTGATTAAGAGAACCTTATTATTAGCTCTTGTACTAACACACTAAAGAAAAATTCATAGTATAAGGAGAGGGAGTGGTCATATTGCTAAAGAGAAAAATAAGTGAGCAAACAAGATTGTGTAAGTGTTTCTTAAGCAGCATTTTGGGAAACCATTGAGGAGATGGTTCAACTCACTATGCCATCTGGTACATGTCTCTCATCAGAGGAGATGGATGTGTAAGGCTTTTATACCACAATGGCATTTAACAGCAGAGGCACCCAACTAATGTCACTCAACCCTCTGTAATCACCACAAAATCTTCAAATATTGATACACTACAACTTCTGTAGATTATTCTACATGAGAAACTGAAATTACCAACCAATGGGAGCCTTTTGTTACATATGACAGTTAAAATTCTGAATGTAAAGCTATAAACTGGCATCTGGTTCATTTTCATTTTTTGTAGCTTGGATAAAGTGAGTTACTACCTAAGATTCTCATGACCTCATGGTACTTGGAAAACATTACTTCTAAACTTTAGGACTAGATACAAAATTGCATTGTATTTGACAGATTGCCGGAGTACAACCTCTCGAGTAATCCTGAAGGCTTCATGTGTTAGGTGCTCAGCAGCTGGTCACCAGCAGAATTCAAGAACTCTGGAGGAAGATAGACTCTGGTTCAAATCCTGTATCTTCCACTTGCTCTTTGGATGAGATATTCCATCTAAATAGACCTCAGTTTTGCTGTTTATAAGATAGGGATATAAATAGTTTCTACTTCATGCTTTTTTTTTTTTTGAGAGTGCAATGAAATAATGTAAATTTGGTGGCACATATCAAGGACTAAATAATGTTAACTTACATTACTCTGAGACATCTGCTTTCTCATGTGGTTTAATGTAAGAAAAAACTAAACAAGTACCCTTTTGAATGAATCCCCTATACAAACACATTTATCCATAAATTAGCATTTTATTTTATAAGAAAACAATATATTCAAGTGAATAAAAACATTTCTGTTCCAAATAAGTCTAATTCAGAGATTTCAGCCTAAAGAAGGGGGATCCTCATTTTTATATTTCCACAAATTAGGGCATACACATGAATTCATTTGCCTGACATATGAGCTTGTTAGATTTAAAGGAACACACATCAATTCATTCATAATAAGCAGTGTAGCTTTAAGGAAAGTATCCCCACCTCATATCATCTAAACAGAATTAGAAACTGGTTATTTCTCAGGAGATAATCTTCAGTACTTACTAAAATATCCTAAAAGTATTCTTTTTTACATGAGGGGATGAAGAGATACTAAATATATGGTGAAGTTTGAAGTAATAACTTTCTCAATTCTGAATCTACACATATATTTTAGACGATAGACATTTCTAACCCTCTCCTTATAGGCAACTCAGTATTTCTTTTGTCTTCTTTTTTTTAACTTCAAAACATAGGATTATTTTAGAATATCTTTTTAAGATTATAGTTAAAAATCTGACTTTTCCCAAGTTTTATAAATCTTTTGATTAAAAAAATATATACCAGAGTTTACTTAGATTGCATAAATATATTATGCTATCCTAAACACAATATCAAATCACAAACGACATTTAACTGGCAGAGTTCATTTTATTTTTTCATATGAGAATGAAAGAAATTTGCATAAAAGATCTCCCACACAATCTTCAATTCTCCCTGTGGTTTGCTAATACATTTGCAAATGGCACTGCACCTGCTTTTATACAAACATCTTTGATGCCTAGAGCATCAAATGCATCAGGGCATTGTCAGAGACACAGCTGTGTAACAAATAGCTCAAATGGATATAATGAGATATGCTCCATGATTGAGCACCTGACACAGTAGTGAGATATTTCTCAGATGAGAAATCCCTCGTCATGATCAATGCACCTTCCAAACTTGGCCAGTCTGACATACCCTTTGGCCATCTGTCTTGTCTGGATGATTGGTTGCATTTCTCAGACAACTCAATGATTACTTGTGCTTAGAAAGAAGTTTGTCTGTACCATCTCCTGATCTATCCACGCTGTGAGGGAAAGTTTGAATATCTGACCTTAAAAATATCAATTTTCCCTCATGCATTTATGAATGAGTAGGTTAAGTCATGACTTCAAGAAATATTTTTTGATTATCGGTTTACTATAAACCCTTTTATTTCCAATTTTTTTACAAACACAATTTTGTGTTTTTATGCACCTTCAAATTCCTGTCCTAACTATGCCAGTTAACTGTATTTTTTTAAACTGATACTGTATTCTAGAGCAGTATTTGTTGTTGAAATTTGCATTGTTCCAATCCCAGTGGCATCATTAAAAAAAAAATTCATGAATATAATTAAGGAAAAATCTTTTTGAATGCTGACAGTTTTATGGACATTAGGCTTGGAATGGTTTATTCAATAGGATAATTATTTTACTGAAGTTGATGTCCTCTCTTCAGTCCTAAAGTAGTGACACGAGGGAGCTCAGAGACACTGACTGAAATAGCAAGGCTCCTACTAATGTGGAAGCAATGTGGGGCTAGTCTAAATTTGGACTGGAGCAACACTTGGTACAGCTTATCCACTTTGGCTGGTATCCAGCTTAAATTTCTCCCCTCCTGGGGAGATGTTTCTGAATTTCCCAAGCCCATTTAGTGGCTTTTGTTTTTAATTTTTTTTCATTGTATTTTACCTATGTCATTTTATTTATTTATTTATTTTTTTTATTTTTTTTGTGGTATGTGGGCCTCTCACTGTTGTGGCCTCTCCCATTGCGGAGCACAGACTCCGGATGTGCAGGCTCAATGGCCATGGCTCACGGGCCCAGCCTCTCTGCAGCATGTGGGATCTTCCCGGACCGGGGCACGAACCCGTGTCCCCTGCATCGGCAGGGGACTCTCAACCACTGCGCCACCAGGGAAGCCCACCTATGCCATTTTAATAGCACTTGTTATGTCACCTCAACTATGTGTAGATTTCTCTACCTTTAATTTCAGAACCTTTATTCATCAAGGGATGTGGATTATATAGCTGCATGTTCAATATCTTATACATATGGCATATAGTAAGTGTGACAAGTATATGTTGATTAAATAATAGTAGGATTCTTGAAGTATATGATTTGGAGTTCTCTGCTATAGATAAGAATTTGTTGAACTTTCTAATGTGTTTATGTTTTGAGTCTGATCAGTAGGAGTGCACACATGACATGGCCACTGGGAATAAAAAGACTTGGGGAAAAGACACGCATGCTTCAGATCATCACCTTGTGATCAAGTCAAGGAAACATGAAATTAACATTGCCCAAAGCAAGAATGATGAAAGTTGAGAAGAAAGGTATTCTGAAATTCATTAAAACAGAACTGGCATTGAATACTTGTAGGTACACCAATAAACTGACATAATTAAATTTATAGAGAGTATGCCTACATTTCTGCTTCCCAGCTTCATTTATACCTAGAGATACCATATTATTGTGATGATATCATCTCCCATGGAACAAATTTTACCCATATGGATTCTAAAATTACAAGTTAAATCTGAAAATATTTATTCCTAAAGCAAGAAACAGAATATTATACATTCAGTTAGAGCAACCTGTGGGGGTGAACAGGGTCTAGAATTAGTGAGTCCAGTGAAAACAGTTTATTCATTAAGTCTATAAACCTATTTATCATTCCAAATACTCCTTCATCATTTCCCATTCTGTATATGCATACTAAGTACTCCCTTTGACTCTGACTTTGCCCAACACCTTCTTTCTAAGGCAAACTCTACTGCAATATGGATTCACATATTGAGAATCCATTCCCTGTAAAGCTTTATAGCTATAATTTGACTTCACCTTTTATAAGACTCATTATAACATCAGTTAGGCTTGAGATTCATATAGATGAATTACACAATAACCACTTATTTTTACCCTACTGGTAACTAAATTATTTTAAATATTTTAAAACAGACCTCTTAATACATATCTTGATTCCATAGCAAATCATTATACTATAAGGTATAAGTGTCATTGAAAACTCTCAGGGAAAGCCCAATAGGATGATGACTCATCCATTTCTTTCAACAGTGATAATTATTATTAATGTAGCGAGTTTAGTTTACTATAACTGTGGCCATACCATTTGTGGGGTTTGATGCTATCCCAGTCCCACACACCACCAGGCAGTGTTTCTTATATCTATAGTCATTCTACTACATAACTTCTGGAGCCCCTATTCTCTGAGCCAGCAATCACCACAGTCTAGTGGAGCAAATTTCTCTACTGATTAGGCTAAGTACCTGCTATCCTCAAATGACTGTTGATGCTCAACTTCCATGCTGCTAATCCCCACCATCATCAGTAAATGCGGAAAGTACAAACCACATGTCCTTCTCAACAATTTATAAGAGAACATGTCCTTCTCAACAATTTATACTCTACCACATGACCATGCCCATGGTTTTCTGCAATTTTTGGTTCATATGGCTACAACCTCCTCTTCATGCCAACGGCTTGTTTGAGGACTCCCATGGTGACTACTCATTAATTCCATTCAGATTAGCCAATCCCCATTCATCTCATTACACATCTACTTTACATTCCATAATGCCTCATTTCAATATTACCTTGAATTTCATTGCCCTTATGAGTTTTCATCACATCTATCTACCAAAACCCCAAATCTGCTGGAATTGAGCTGTCTGCTTTTTCTATGATCCAATACCTAGATAACAGAGCACTAATGAGTAATATCACACAACAGGAAGATCAATTTTAATATAAGTGTGTCATCACTAATCTCTAATTAACCCTCAAAACTTCCAGAAATATAACTATCAACTTAACATCTTCTCTCAGATATATCAAAGGCACCCAGAACTCAAAATTTCCAAACCTAATCTAGTAAAACATCTCCCATAAATCTGTTCTTCTTCGAGTCTTTTTCAGAAAATGGGCCCATGTTTTATCTAAATATGCAAACTATTAAACCCTGCAGTCATCCTTGAAAATCTTCCTTTTCTAACCTTCAACATCAATTCCTCTCAAATACTGGTTGCTATCACGTCCCCAATATCTGTCAGTTTTTCCTCTCACATCTTCCATTATCATATGAGTCCAAGCTAATATCATCTTGCCTCAAATAGGTCTTAAGAAACTTTAAATTTTATATTTATCAGTTTTATTACCTAATTATCATCTGAAAGATTCCTAGACTGTAAGCTCCATCAAACCAGCTTTTATGGTTCATTTTTGCTCACTATTTTATCTGTAGCATGTTGCATTTTTTTATTTGCTTAGAGTGAGCAACTGATAAATATTTGCTGAATTAATGGATAAATGAAAACAAGCAAATTTGTAAGTATTATCACAGAGAACATATGCAGGTATAAAGCAAGTATTCACATCTATATCATATAAGAGGAAAACCTGAAGTTCAACAAAAGCTGAGCAAGGAGAACCTATGAATTTGGATTCAAATTTGGGTACTCAGTTTCACTAACTTTAACTCCTGAGTATCTTTCTATTTTAGTACCATGCCTATCAATCTTATGGAATACTTTTTCTTTTCATTTACTTATAATATAGACTCAGAAAAGTATGTCCAATTCTTAATGTAATTATCTATGAGTATAGAAAATAATTACTGTGGAAGGTATTCTAATCCTTTTAAAAACACACCATTCACTACAAGTACTTCAAAATAAATATTTTCACTTTGTAAATGAAAACATTTATAGAGCCCATACTCCAAAATTAAGATTGACCAAAATATATCCAAAGTAGTCATCATGCAAAAGGAAAAAAAATAGAGCAGAAAAAAACAAAAACTGATATTTCTAAACCATCACCATTACTTTCTACCATTTATTGAATGTTTGCCATCTTTCAGACATTGTGCTAAGCAATTTATATGTGCAATAAAATAGGAACTATCATCATCCCTCTTTACAGATAAGAAAATTGAGAATTAGAGCAAACAATCAAATCCAGGAGCCAAATTCAACTTCTGTAAGGTTCCAAAGCTGCACTTAACATTAAATTGCCTTCCCAATAAGTAGTTAAGTATTTCATTTTGGGCCATTACTTAGTGAAAAACCGACAAAAACATTTTTTACTATTAATAGTACCTGACAGTGAGACATTTCAATTATAATCAGATGGGGAAGGAGAACACTATATACATTATCAAACTTAGTTTTTTCCAGATATTTAAGGAGAAAATTGTTTAGTCTTACCCATGAATTCAATCCCCAAGTGGTCTGCTACACCGAAGTCAGCATATAAGAAAGGAAAACAGAAAAAGAAAAAAAGGTTAGAAAAAATTCCACACAGAAATCAGTGCTTATAAGATTGGCCTTTCAAGGTGAGGACTGTGTCTCAATTGTAACAGCAGTTTACTTGTGAAAGATAATTTAGTTTGCCCACAATTAGGGGTGCTTTGAACACTGATTGGTATTTCCCAGTAGCCTGGAATTTAGATGGGATAATATTGCCAAATATGCTAAGTATAAATTTAGCCAATAAAAAAGGAAAGAAAGAAAAAAAAAGGAAGGGAGGGAGGGAGAAAGAAAAAAAAACTTCATATGAAGCATATCTGGAACTAAAGTTATTTTCAGAACTCATGATATTTTATGTAGAGTAACTACTTGTTTAACATTAAACTTATTTGAACCTTTATGTTAATAATATGTAGTTAAAGGACTTCTGCATGACAGGCCTTCACCAGGTACTCTTCACTTTCACAAAAAAGAAATGATGTTGGATCTTTTCCCCTTTATTTGTTAGATGAAGAAACTGTGCTTCATTGAGACTAAAAATCTTCCATGAGGAAGACTCAGGGCATAAATCCAGTCTATCTGACCCTTTGGTCCTATGACCGTTAAACTTGATAGCACTTCCTATCAAAAACAAATGGTAGATGTGTCCATGTCTGTTCTATGTTCCTATGGACAGCACACCATTTTGACCACCTAAAGTCTGTGATCAACAGAGGGATAAACTGGGTCCAGCTATATCCAGCCATTCAACTTTGGAGATTTGCTTATTTAAATGGTGCTTTCTTTTAATCATTCAGTTATTCACTTATTCACTTTTAAAATTCATTGCATTATTTAATGATGATTTCTGTTGTAGTAATGTTTCTTAAATGAGAATAAATGAAAAAAAAAACAGTATTCCTAAGATCATGTTTATTTCCAAGACTAATTTCTGGGCTCCCTTTTATGACTTCTCTATTTAGGAAAGATTTTCTTTTTAAAAAATATGCATTTAGTTATCTTGAATATTTCAATGCCTTTCTTATTTGTAAATAACTCATCTTTAAATTCTATTGTGGTAAAATATATATAACATAAACCTTGGCATTTTGACAAATTTTAAGTGTACAATTCAGTGGTATTAATTACATTCAAAATGTTGTGTAACCATGACCAATATATTTTCAAAACTTTTCTATCACTCTGAAGAGAAACTCTACCCACTAAGAAATAATTTCCCATTTTCCCCTCCCTGCTCTGTTCCTGGCAACCTCTAAACTACTTTACGTATCTATGAATCTGCCTGTAAATAGTTCATTTTTTAAGTGATTAGGAATTATTTTAATTGAGAAATATCTCATATAAAGAACTATGGTAATGATGTTTTTTAAAAGTAGATGCATTTCTTTCTTTCCATGGCATTTTTTACCTACTTAATATATACTATGATAGCTATCTAGCACAATTTCATAAAAAGACAAGATTTTTGTTCGCAAGTAATTCAGAAATCAGTGGGAGCCCACAGAGAGAAAGCTTTGAAAATTCTTTGTGATAGTGCTATAATGGAAAATGAGAAAATGTGCATTGGATAGAATGGCCAAGAATCCATAAAAGCTTGCTCCTGGGAGGAGAAGAATGTGCTTTTTGAATGGAGATTGTAGAAAAGTTGGCTAGACCATGTCTGGGTTCTTGTGTGAAAAAAATCTTCATGATTGTGTGCACTTAGGACACTAGAGAGAGACTAGAGTTGTGGTATTTTAAAGCAGGGATTTGGGTGAGATTACCTATCATGAGACTAAAAGAAAAAAAAATGATTGGGAATAAAAAAACCTTCTGCCTACAGCCAGAACAGCCATTAGCCCTAGCCTGGTTGAACAAGAACTTTCTAGTAGAATATATAAGATAGATAACCAGCAAGGACCTACTGTATACCACAGGGAACTCTACTCAATATTCTGTGATAACTTATATGAGAAAAGAATCTGAAAAAGAATGAATATATGTATATGTATAACCAAATCACTTTGCTGTACACCTGAAACACAACATTGTAAATCAACTATATTCCGATAAAATTAAAAAATAAAATAAAATAAAATTGATGTGGTACAATGGAATATTATTCAGCCTTAAAAAAGAATAATGCCATCTGCAGCAACATGGATGGACCTAGAAATTATCATACTAAGTGAAATAAGTCAGAAAGAGAAAGACAAATACCATATGATATCACTTATATGTGGAATCTGAAATATGACACAAATGAACTTATTTATGAAACAAAAAGAGACTCACACATAAAAAACAAATTTATGGTTACCAAAGGGGAAAGGGACCAAAGGGATACAGTAGGAGTCTGGGATTAGCAGGTACAAACTACTACACATAAAACAGATAAACAACAAGCTCCTACTATATAGTGCAGGGAACTATATTCAATGTCCTCTAATAAACCATAATGGAAAAGAATATGAAAAAGAATATGTATATATATATATATTATTTATATATATATTATATATATATATATATAATATATATATATATAATATATATATATATATATATATAACTGAGTCACTGCTGTATACCAGAAACTAATACAACACTGTTAAATCAACTATACTTCAATGTAAAAAAAACAACTTTCTAGTAGAACTGAGATGGCTCAGAAATGGCTGGCTGTAGTCTGTTTTGCTGGCAAGTATAACCAATGGTCACTCTTCATTCTTCCCACATTCTTGGTGGGTCCATCTCTATATGAGACAGCGGATATGGGCAATCAGGCTTTGTAAGTCTGGAAATTCCATGAAGAAATGAGTGGCAAGTTTGATAAATTTGAGGATGATCTAAACACTTTAAACCAGAATGAATTCATAACCAGTAAAAAGAACAGAAATCAGAATTTTAAAATTATTCAAACACTAAACGGTATAAGTAGATGTCTTAAGAGAAAGGAAATCTGTGTACTCTTAACATAGCAGAAAAGTTACATCTAATTATTAGAGTAGTAGTTCTCAGAAATACTGTCAAGCAACATGGCATTATATTCTTAGATTTTATAGAGAAATTATTTACTTTTTATAATAACATTCATGAAGACTGACACTACTGAAACATACAAATAAAAAGTTAGATCTTATTTAAAATTTCCCTCTTTCTCTCTCTCTCTCACCACACACACACACACACATTTCCATTCTTTTATTAAAATGCTAAACACTGATCATTATTGAAGGTTTAAAGATACTGACAGGATTTGTTAACAGACAAAAGGATTGATGAAAATCCATGAAATTGCATGACAGAAAAGCAATTAATTTTGTCAACTGAGTCACACAGAACAGAAACCACAATACTTCTCATAACCCTTCACTGGCTAATTCTTAAAGCAAACAGCGTTCCTGGGGATATTCAGGTCTGCACGAAAGAGGAAGTGATAAGAGGAATGTGATAAGAATGAATCAATTAATTACTCATTTATTCATTCACTCAACAAACCATGTGCCAAGAACTGTGCAGATACTGGGATGAAGGAGGAGGCAAATAACTTCAAGAAAAACAGTTTGATCTTCCCTATGGCATGTATTAGAATGTATAATTTCCATTTCTTTTATAGTCTGATGAACTTTTCTATGTAAAACTTGCAGTTCTTTGGGAATATTGCACCCTTTGATTATATAGTAGTGGCCAAGATATACTGAGCACTTACTACATGCCAGGAACTGCTTCAAGTATTAACTCACAGAAACTTATAAGATTGTCATGATCCTCATTTTACAGATGAGGAATAGAGGCACACAGAGGTCAACATATTTTCCCAAAACTACACTGTTGATAAGTAGTAGAAACACAACTGAGCCTAAGCTTCTCGACTTTCAGGCACCAGTCATTCTCAGGGTTTACTTATGCCCTCCCTATGAAGAAAAAGCTTTTTTTAATTTTTACAAAATCATCAGGTAATAAGACGTTCAGGGAGGAGTTATTTAATCCACTTAAGAGAACAAATTGTTTTCAAGTATCCTCAGGCACTGTAGAAGCACTATTTATTTATTTGCTCACTGCTAGTTTATTGATGAAGTGCCCAATATAAGCTAGGTAGAGGGGGATTCCCTCTCTCCAAGGAACCAAACTGGTAAATCATTAACATCTTTTCATTGGTTCCTAGGGAGATCTCTTCATAACGAGCCTTGCCTAATTGAAGTGACTTGTTTGTACATATAGCAAGGGATATATGGAGTTGTGTCTGAATATGTGCCAGATGTTGAACCAAATAATCTTCAAATTGGCAATACACTTAACAAATGCCAGCAGCTCTGCTTGAAATGTGCTTAAGATTTGAGGGCTACGGAAGTGACCAGGGAGACAAACTTAACATGCTATAAAGTCAAAAATTCCGGGAAATTCAAGGCCCATATGTTTCCAACATGTCCATAATTTTTTTTTTGGCCATGCGGCATGTGGGATCTTAGTTCCCCAACCAGGGATCGAACCCATGCCCCCTGCATTGGAAAAGTGGAATCTTAACCACTGGACTGCCAGGGAAGTCCCTCAAAGCTTCTTATTTATATGTTGACAGACAGACAATCAGGGGCTACAAATAGTTCCCTCAATCTGGGCAGAATGAGGAAAAGCAACCAAAAGCAATCCTTGACTTGATTCCAATCTCAGGGAGAGATGAGACAAGTTGTCCAGCCTGTGATGAGGAACCCCTGTAATGCAGCACCGGGACGATGCAACATGAATGTGAGTTTCAGTGTCACTCTTATATTAAAAGTAACTGAACAGGTAGTTCTATCATAGAGTAGTTCCAAATGGGATGCTTTAGGCTCTTATTCCAGGGGATGTGGAAAAACATGTTATATGAAAATATTGTTCTGTGTTTTAAAAAGTTAGAATAGTCGCTTAAAGTTCAACAGGCCTCTCCATTGCAAGAATTCCTAAAGGTCTTCATATGTGTGCCAAGACTCCCCCGGTGGAGTATTTCCCAGCTTGATGTAAGCAACCACCTTGTTATGAAGCCCTCTGTGGTAGTGATCTATCATAGTACCCGTGCTGGGAAATATGTCCCATATAAGTGTGGAGGAAACTAGCTGCTCAACTATAAAATATGTCATTTTATAAATGGTTTCTCTTAATCACTGAACTGAAATCTGTCACTCTGTAGATTCTACCCTCAGATCCATGTCAAATGACTTTTCAGTGGTGACACTTTAGGATGAGGTAGTCCATCACAACTAAGACTAAATTGGATTTATGAAGATGGTAAGCTGGGTCTTGAACATTTGCTGACTCCTGACACCTGTGCTTATAATTCTCTAGTAGTTTCTAGAATCGTTGTAAAGAGATGTAACTGTGTCATGCTTCACCAGTGGGTCATTGTATTTTGCTTGCTCCTGGAGAAGATCATGGACAAGGTGATGAGATGTCACACGTCAAGCCACTGTCATGTATGTCCCAGTTTATTATAACAAGACAGGTAAACTAGGAAAGGCTGGGATAGACTCTAAGGTTTCGGATTAGGAGGGTAAGGGCTGAGGGTGGACCTGGCTGTGACTGCTGAGGGAAGCTACAGTCTAGAAGCAATCCATGGGATCCACAGAATATATACCTTTCAAAAAGATTAACGTGTCATAGGATGGGGGAATAGGGCTCACCACAGGCTCCCAGAGCATATAACTGTTCACCAGAGGGAAGTTACACTTGGCAGTCACTAAGACAACGTGACAACTGGGAGCTGAGAATAACCAGACGTGAATCTCTCAGGCCTTGGGTCGGTCCCGCAACAGGGAGGGAAGGAGAGCTGGCAAGAGCGTGAGCTCACTCCTGCAGGGTGAGGAAGGAAAGGCCCTTTCCAGGCACTGCATTCCATTCTATCATGTTGTCCTTAAAGGAGAGGGCTATTATCAGATTATCCTTTTTCCAGCTACTTAGTGCAAGAGTTTGGATATGAATGCAGGTTAGATTCTAACCTCCATCCTCCCTCCATTAAATCATGCTACCTTGTTAAACAGGTAATTTTATTTTTATCAGCACACCTATATATTTTATCTTAAAATTTCTACATTAATTTTTTTTTAAATTTATTTTTGGCTGTGTTGTGTCTTCATTGTTGCACATGAGTTTTCTCTAGTTGCAGCGAGCGGGGGCTACTCTTCCTTGTGGTGCATGGGCTTCTCATTGCAGTGACTTCTCTTGTTGTGGACCATGGGCTCTAGGCACGTGGGCTTCAGTAGTTGTGGCACACAGGCTCAGTAGTTGTGGCTCGTGGGCCCTAGAGCACAGGCTCAGTAGTTGTGGCGCACGGGCTTAGTTGCTCCACGGCATGTGGGATCTTCCCAGACCAGGGCTCGAACCTGTGTCCCCTGCGTTGGCAGGCAGATTCTTAACCACTGTGTCACCAGGGAAGTCCAAAATTTTTATATGTTTATGAATAAAATTTGGACAGTAAAACATCATATTAATGAAAAGAAAATGATATGTTTCTTATTATATTTTTAAACTAATTCCTGTTAAATTTTTATTCTAGTTCTTTCTGGTCTTCTCTCTGTACATGTAAAATAAGTTTAAAGTCAATTTTGCACAAAATCACCTTGCCTCATGGGCTTAAGTCAGAGGACTCTCTGTGGCTACTTCAGCTCTATAATCCCAATCCCACTCTTCTATAATATCAGAACTGACAGCTTTTTCTACTGTTGAGGGTAAGTCCTGACATTAATACTGTGACCAGCCTCACACCAGACAGGCCATCAATCATGGAGAAGTAAAACCATTTTTCCAGAAGAGCACGTAGCCCCATTCTCCCTTCCACGGGCCTTGTAATGAAACATGACCTCTTAGTTTTTCTTCTCAAAAGTTCTGTTACGGATTCCTCTTGAACAGAGACACTTCTATTTCACATTCCCCTCTCATCCTCTAAATTAAAATATTTGTTTGTATCAAAGGAGGAGAAGCAAGCAGCCATGGAGACTGCCACATGTTCATGCAGCGCAAACTCAAGATGGGTATTCCGCTCCATGAAATCAAATAACAAATCAGAGTTACAACTGAGGTTTATGAGTGACTCTTTGTTTAGGCTGCTCCTCAAGGATGAATCTTGCCTAAATGGCTTGTAGAATTTTACAGTGAAAACATCTTAGAACATTAGACTTAAAATGATTTCATGTTCACAATTATTGATTAAAGAATTAAATAAGAATTATCATTAGATAGAAGAATTCTTCATTCAAAAAATACTGCTATTTTGGTTACATAATTGAAGATAGCAAATTTGTATAGGTGAATGCACTAGGGGTTTTTGTTCCTGAAATTCCCCAGCTCTTGTCATATTTTATCAACTTTCTCAACTTCTCATATTTTCTCACTGGGAACTTCCACACACATTATTTTATATAACTTTAAAAATTAGCCTGTAAAGTAGTGCTACTGACCCCCATTTAATAGCTGAAGAAAATAAGCTTTGTGAAAAACTAAAGGCCGTATTTATAGATGCCTATATTCTGAGGGTGGAAAACTATCTCAAATTCCAGGAGTGAAGGGTCATTATTTCTCTTGCTCACTGATTTATTACTCCAGCCTATCAAAATCTGACATTTTATTGATGCTTAATAAATATTTATTGAATGAATGAAATGCCATCTGAGTCAAGCCCTTTGCCCACTGCATGTGATATTTTGAATTCCTTCAGAGCACATCCAGGCTGTTTTCCATCACCTCAGTTTTTGAGGATTCCAATGAACATTACACCTCTGGGTGCAACTCTTTTGATACTGAAAAACCAATATCCATAAATGTTTCTAAAACACTTCCCATATCAAAGTACTACATTTAATTACTACTTACATGAGTCTACAATTCTGGAGTCCAAAAATCACCAGATTATTATCCGAAAGTGTCCAACACATGTATACCATTGTCACATAATTTTTGTATGTAATTTAGGATTCATGTGAACAAGTGGTCAATTATCAGGAAAAAGTATTCAATTTTCCATGGTAATTAAAATATTATTATATATGCTATTTAAGGGGTTACTTCTTAATAATGTCAAACCATTCAAGCAATCTTTGAAATATTTGTTTTGTACACTTTTACAGATTGTAACTTTTCAACTTCAATCCATTTTATTATCAATGAAGACATACAGAAGAGATTAAGGTTAGTAGATGTAAGGATTATAATAAAATAGGGGAATATCTACTCAAAAAAGAAGTAAAAAAAAAGGAAAGAAAGAAGTATATGGCAATCAGCATTATTTGTGTTTGCAGCTGACATGCTAATTAATTAAAGCTTTTGTTAACAAATTGTTTTAGTACTATGCTTTTAATCATATTCCTAAATTCAAAATTGCAATAGCTTCATGATGAATACTAATTCAGAAAATGATGGACACATTTTAAGAAACATTGCTCTGAAATGAACTCTCCTAAGCAAAGAGCAAAGAAACCTAACTCCCACCTCCCAACAGATGACAGCTTTGGTAGCATGGAGATCCCAACAAAGGTATCTTCTGCTTCCCATCTGCCAAAAATAGAGGGACCAAAGAGAAAGATTAGCCAAGAGGTAGAAGATTCTTGGTCCTGGACCAACTGCCCAAGGTATTTATCTGGAACACCCAAATGCAGGGAAGTAATGGAGCTGGCAAAAATCCTCATTCATGATGAAGTAAAGAAAAGAGCAAGTCCACGCCAAGGAAATAGCAAAGATAATTCAAACTAGGAGGCAAGTTAAGGTCATAATCAGGAAGAGGTGCTTTTATGTTAGGACTCAGGAAAACTGATAGCAGCCGAGAAAGTGCAACTTATGATAGGCTGGGCTAACTATGTCAGGGCTAAGACCCAAAACAAGCCTGTGTGTTGGAAGCTTATTCTTAAGTGATGCCAGATGCCATCAAGAAATGATGTGGGACAAGACAACACAAGACAGACCTGGCACTTTTGTACTTTCATTTTGGTAACCACTCTTTAGGTTGGGCTCATATTTTGTGGCAGGCAATTGTGGCCTCTGAATGGTAGGCTTGTCCACTGTCATTGCCACTGGCTTTGCTCTATTTTATTTTACATAAAGGTATTTATTTGTATGGACAAATATATTGCATGACAAATAGTTCTTCAAATGCACAAGGTAGCTGGTTATTTAAAGTTTTTCTGTAGGAAATCACTTAAAATATGAGAAAGAAGTCAACCATTTTTCCTAACTCTCTAAACATTCTGTTCTACCAGCACTTCCCCCAAATAGGCCCATACCCACACATCTCATGTTTTTATTCCAGCCATTACACTAGCCTTGAATATCTTTCCTGATGGACTCTCAAGTCTTCCTCCTACAAACTCAGTCTGTCTTTCAAGGACCACTTCCTCCTGAAGTCATCTCTGAAAGCCTGAAATAACATTACCTGCTCTGTTTTTCTATGAATGATAATGGGATCTGTATTTAGGAGTAGGATTATTGTGCACTGAAATATAACTAGTAGAGATATACCTATACCATAGCTAATTAGGAAAACTAGGATCTTTTGCCTGACCCTTCTTCACTTCCCCGTCTGCCTTTCAAATAGCAGATGAAAAGTAAATGTTTATTGAATCTTTTTCATAACCCCACCAATTTTCTTTCTCAATGAGGTATACCATTGTGAGATTTTTTTAAAAAGTAAATCATGCTTATAAACTCTAATGCTTTCTCTCAGCCTAGATTTTCTACCTTAGTCTTCCAGATTATCTGGACACTTTCAATAGGCTTCCATTAAAACACAAACACACACACACACAAACTATATTTCGAGTTACATAGTTTATTCCTCACTGAATTATGAATCACCTATAGGGAACAAAAAAAAAAAAAGAAAGAGGAAAGTCTTTTCTTTTTCTCTTCTATCACCTCAATGAACTGAGATGTTCAGGCAAGTGACTACTTATATAAGAAGTTCTTATTTTAATGTTCTTTGGGAGAAGAGGGAAGCACTGGTAGCCACTAAGGTTTCAGAGAAAAGCCTCAATGAGGCTTTTATCCACAGCCATCCATGGCAGCCATGTTCACTCCTGTGCTCATCCCCTGTCTCTGTTCCATACACAAACTCAGCTCCATTTGTGGAATGAAAGAAAGTGCTTCAATACAACATGCTTTTTAGAGCTCTTGATCTTTGGAAGAACTGCTTTATCTTGCTCTTTTCAGACTCAGCTCAAACAATTCCCCAAGAGGTGCCCTTTCTAATAACACTTTGCTCCTTCAATTCTGTCTTGCGGTCATTTGTCTGGCAGTCTCGCCTGCTTCCAGATGATGTGCCCTATCTAGCAGGTAGTAAATGCTCAAAGCATTTTTGTTGACTGAATCCACAAATAGATGGATAGAGTATCTGAATAAATCAATCGATTTATTTGTTTGAATGTACATACTCATGGTGCCTAATATTTGGTATTGTGCTCTCAAAAGGATACATAAAATCAGGCAACTGGGAAGAAAACTTGGCAACCCTATGGTTTCTATTACTAATTTTGTTTCTTTGCTTCCTTCTGACAAGTTAACACATTCCAATATTGGAGAACATCTTAATTTAACATTTAATGCTGTAATTTTTTTGTAAAAAGCACTGGTATGGGAATAGTTTCATAGCTTATGATCCTTATGCTGGATATTTCTATTACCAAGTTTAAAAGTCACAACAATTTAGACTTATAAACCCCTGGACACCTGGGAATACTCGATAATGAGCACAACAGACAACACACTTGGGCTCACTAGTGGATTAATTTATTACTTTTTTTATACTCTTTTTTTTAATTTATTACTTTTGCAGACTTAAAATGTAGCAATTTTTCCCCCTAAATGCATAACCAGCTGAGGGTATTATTTGGTTCATTTAAACGCAAAGAACAATTCTTCTTTTGCTACATGCTTCCTAAATCTACTAAGTAGTTAATAACATAGGACTAATGTAAGCTTCTTTTATTTAACAGAAATAAAGAAATGGAAATTAAACTGGTAGAGCCGTCTCCCAATAATGGCTTACCCCAGAGTAGCTGAATTATTCTTTGTAGTGTAGAAAAAACAGGGAAAGCATCTTTATTAAAGTAATGGAAGAAACCATTATCTAATTTTGCCTATAATTAGCTGGGAACCCAGTGGAATCCAGGTACTTTGAAGTTCTCACCCTCATCCTCCCACTACCCTCTTCTATAGTCTTGATAACTCTCTCTGTGTGTTTTCTAGATATGTGGACAAAAATAATCACTCTGCTGGGCATCCTGTTAGTGAGATAACCTTTTCAAAATGCTGTGTGGATGTCAAAAGCTGAGTATGGATGAATTTATAAAGTTCTAATTTTACATCACTTAGACATTAGCAAAGCAAATGAATAGAGTCTACAATGTTATTCTTCAAAGCTACCATCTACAAATGATAGACTTGTGAGTCTATACGACATCCTGCTGACTCATCCTCACAGCATCCTTTCTTCAGATAATATTTTACAGATGAGGAAACTGAGATTCAGAAAGGTGTACTAATTTGCTCAAGATGGACTAATTTGCTTCCCAAGACAGGAAGCACGTAATTTCATTAAATCATGCCACTGTCCCCACAGAAAACTTTCCACCTTGCCTAGCATGCCATGTAAGTCAAACATTAATGATCCAGCCCCATCCTGTTTCTACAGCCCCACCTCCACATTCCTTCTCCAATTCCAAAGCCTCACATTGCTCACGTGCAGTCTGGTGAACTTCATTCATAACGACTCATTTTTAAACACAACTAGCTCTGGAATGCATATCTTTTCCCACATACTGTCTCCAATAGAAATAGTCTTTCATGGAATCTTTTATATTTATGTACTCTAGGTTCATCACACTCTATTGTAGTTCTTTGTTTTCTTGCTCATCTTCCCCCAAATGACTATAAGCAACTTAATTTAAAAAAGCCATGCTTAGTATGTCTTTATATTATAGATCCCAGGACAGTTCCTGGCACAGAGAGAGTATTTGAGTAAATAAAGAAAAATTAAATAGCTGCATGGATTTTTGAAGTTTTACTCAATGTGACCTCTGTTACAGGTAGTTCCTTCTATCCTGTATTCTTTTGTCCGTTGCTTTGGGGGAGGGAGGTCTTAGCAATTAAAAAAAAAAGTGTGTGAGTTGCCAAATCCTTGGCTCAGAAGGAATTGAAATATAAAATACTAGATTTGATGGCATAGACAAAGAACAAGGCTCCCCTGCAAATTAATACATTAAAGAATTTCTAGGTGAAGGGAAGAAATGGAGGAAAGCCAAAAGGCCTGGGAGGTGACCTTCAGAAAAAAATATGCACACTGCTGCTGCCAAATCATGCACTTCTCACCATCCCACTGCTCCAACTAGAGGAAGTGAAACAACTTCCCAAACAGGGCTGCCTTGAACTTGCTAACTACAGTCCCTGGAGGCAGCAAGACCAGAGTACCCCATGTCCACTGCTCTCCCAACTTCAGCTTTACACTGAACGATGGGATGCTAGAGGATCCAGAGAGATGACCCTCAGATCCACCAGAGTGGGTAGCAGCTAGGCACGTCAATTTATTCCCCACGAACCTGACAGGCACAATCACCGAGAGCCTGACATACATGAGCTAGGAGGTTGGGAAGACTACAGTCTGCAGCAATGGCCTCTGTGGACTAAACACATGACAGTAGTGAGGACATCTCAGCAGATTCCAGCATGGATAGACAAGGGCACAGAGGATTTGCCCATCTACCACCTCTTGCAGCTGCACCAGTGCCTGGGCACTGGGTAAACCACACCTCTTTACAGAACTGTGACGCTATCCTCAGGGAACAGGAATCAAGGATGAACTGTGATTACACTTTTCTCTAACCCAATGAAATGGAACTTGAGATAGAAAATAAGGAAATTTAAATAACAAAGATAATAATATAGCTTAAATCTTCGAGGGCTTATTCTAAGCAGCTGTTTATCTATACACTTTACATGTCTTAATTAATTTAAAACCTATAGCAATTTTATGAAGTAGGTGCTATTTTTATTCCCATGTTAGAGATAAAACTGAGGCACATAGAGGTTAAGGAGATCCTTCAACTTGTGACTAACAATGCTGGGGTTCAAACCCAGGTTTCAAGTACTTACTCTTTGAACCCACGACACAAATGGCTTTGTATACACATCTACTCCACATTTTTTAGACTGAGATTTGTTACTGCTACAAAATCAAGAAGGCTGATTAGCTTATTATACTGCAATATTAGATACAATTACACTGAACTCAATATAGTCATGCTATCCATACATTTTATTTTATTTAAAAAAAATTGTTTTAAATGGGCATTTCTTGCTGTTGCAAAAATTGGAATATACAATAAGGTAATTTGCATGGTTACTAAACAATATATGCAAACAGCTAGGTGCAAAGAAAGTTTCAACAAATTTTGTGAGACTTCAAACTACTTAAGTACTTACTATTGAATTATTCTTGTTATGGCATTTGCTGTTATTAAACCAAACACTTTTACTTAGTTGATGTCAAATCAGCTTGAATTTTTGTTTTAAGGATTTTCTTTTTCTTCATATTAATAGATGGATGTAAATCCTAGATAAGAGGTTCAAAGCCATAGGAGATTAAAATAATGACATTCCCCCCCCGCCTTGTTCAAATTGAGCCTTCTCTAGGGAAAATGAAAGTCATTTGCTCATTGCAGGGACTAAGTTGTGACCACAGCTCACTAGGGTCCATAAATGTCACTCAAAGATATGAGTAGGAGGAATAAATTATGTGTTGGTTGAGGACACCATTGCTCTGGATGGCTTCATGACTGTAGCAAGCCAAATTCTCCTGCACACCAACTTCATCTCTTCCTTCCAGTACTAACATTCAATTCCCTCTCCTTTACTGCTTCTCTTAAACAGAAACTTCCTATAGCATCCTCCATAGATCTAGTCTCCATTTCTCTGTCAAGCTTCCCGTTGTATTTGTGATGCTTCAGCCGACCCTTCACTTGCCTATCTCATCTTTTCCTCCACCACCTTTCTGGCACAAACCAGCTGCATCTCACACCTGGAAGTTTTTAGCACATTAGCCTTCTCCATGACTTCTTTGCTTCCAACTCTGCCCCCCTCCCTACAGTCTCTTCCCACACAGCAGCTGGAGAGATCCTTTGAAATTTTAAGTCAGATCACATTATTCCTTTGCTCAAAAGTCCCTCCCATGGCTTTCTATGTCACTTAGAATAGAAACCAAAGTTATCATCAAAATAAAACACGGACCTATACAATCTGCTCCTCCATTAAATCTCTGACTATACTGCTACCATTCTCTGTCCCTTATTCTAATTGAACCACCTGACCTCATGGCAGCTCTTCTAACCCAGAAGCACTCTTTTTCCCAGGAGCTATGGACTGGCTGCTCCCCTGCCCTTAAATGTTCTTCCTCCAGATATCAACACAACTCAATCCCTACCTCCTTTCACTTCTAATGTCCTTTTATCAGAGATCCTATTACATAAGACGGCATGTTTTATCTCCTTCCCCCAGTCTTCTTTACTCCTTAGACTTTATTACTATATGCAACATTATCTATTTCCCTCCCTGCTCCAGACTAGAATGTAAAGTTCCAGGAGGGAGGGGCTTCACTTGGGTATAGTCGCTAGGGCTGCCAAAACAAAGTACTCCAAAGTGGGGTAAACAGTGGAAATTTATGGTTTCACAGTTCTGGAGGCTGGAAGTCTGAGATCAAGGTGTCAGAGGGGTTAGTTTCTTCTGAGGGCTGTGAGGGAGAATCTGTTCCATGCCCCCCTGTTAGTCTCTGATGGCTTTCTGGCAATCTTTGGCATTCCTTAGCCAAAGATGTATTACCCCGACTCTGCCTTCATCTTTACATGATATTCTCTCTCTGTGGATGTCTATGTTCAAATCTCCCCTTTTTATAAGGACACTAGTCATATTGGATTAGGGCCACCCTGATGATCTCATTTTAACTTGATTACCCCTCTACAGACTCCATCTCCAAATGAGGTCTCGTTCTGAGGTACTGCGGGTTAGGACTTCCATGCATGAATCTTGGGGACACAATTCAACCCATAACAATACATTCACTGTTTTATTCACTGTATCCATGATATTTAGGACAATGGCTGGTATGAGGTAGGTGCTCAACAAATATTTTTGGATTGAATGAATGAAATTCATCACAGTGAAACCCAGGTCGAGTTTATCAATTAATATTTTTATTAAGTAATAATTAATAATTTATCAATTAATATTTTTTCAGCTCTGTGTGAACTTTTAACCAAATGAATTATAATTCTAATAGGCACTGCTCTTTTTACTGCTATTCTTCTTACTCTACATATATATATATATGCACATATATATTTTACATCCATACAAAAATCACATTTTAATTATTTATTTAAACCTTTAGCAAGAATTTGCTAAATGCATACACTATAACATGTTCTATGATGCCTTGTGTGGGTATTAGAAAAATTAAAAACAACAACAACAAGAACAAAACCCTCTCCCCCAGATTCTGTAAGCTGTCAAAATAGTCTCTAAATCCAGATTTACCCAGCTTGATATCTCTGTTTCTACCAATCAATACTAAGTATCAGGGATACAAAAATGTTGAAAAGGGCTTCCTTGGTGTCGCAGTGGTTGAGAATCTGCCTGCTGATGCAGGGGACACGGGTTCGAGGTTTGGTCTGGGAGGATCCCACATGCCGCAGAGCAACTAGGCCCGTGAGCCACAACTACTGAACCTGCGCGTCTGGAACCTGTGCTCCGCAACAGGAGAGGCCGCGATAGTGAGAGGCCCGCGCACCACGATGAAGAGTGGCCCCCGCTTGCCACAACTAGAGAAAGCCCTCGCACAGAAACAAAGACTCAACACAGCAAAAATAAATAAATTAATTAATAAACTCCTACCCCCAACATCTTAAAAAAAAAAAAATGTTGAAGACATGGCCTGTGCCCTAAAAATGGTTTCAGTCTAGGATGAAAAAATGCAATCTCTACCATCAAAAGGCATTGACAGGCATTGACCACGTGACAGGCTAATGATGAACAAATTTTATTTTATTTTTTTTTTGAAATTGACTTTCTAAGGAATATATTGCTTGATGGTACCTGGACGAATGTTATATTCTGGAAAAAGATATTAACATTTGATTACATGGGCTTTAATTCCTGATTTTGTCCTTTAGTAACCTCATGTGACCTCAGGCAAGTTACTTAACCTTTCTATCAATATATCTCAATGTCTTCATCTATTTAAGAAATAAAATGCATATGATTTATAAAATGCTTAAATTAGATAACATATCTAATTTTATAGGCATTTCTATTTGCCTACTTGATATCTATTCTCCACTCTATCACAATATTTTCAAAGTGTTAATGCACTCAGATTAAATACTCAGTTTTTCAGCCTTCCGTGGACTGTTTACAATGTCTCTATGACACAGTTCTGCTGTATAGCATTAGAATAGACAATTTCTAGGTTGTCTTTCAGCAAATCGATTTCTATGGGAACACTTAGTTAATCATTTATTAAAAGATTTAGCCATTTGTTAGGTGCCCTCCTCCTCCTTTCAGCCTGGAGTTGGATGTCACAGGCTTCCTGCAATTATGAGGCAGCCAGAATGAAGATGGAAGCCACATGCTAACATGGTTGATGAGAATAAGTTAAAGATCTAAAATTCCAAGAACACTTTGTAGTGCTGTACCAGCCCCAGACTCCCTGCACCTCTGTACCTCTCATCACTTCAGAAAAATAAAACCCCTAGTTTACTGAAATCATTGTTTAATTGGGTGTTCTGTTACTTGCAGCTGAACACAATTTTAATTGCTAAAAGTACAAGCACAATCTCTCATACATAGTAGGTATGCATTTGTTATGTTTTATTTGGTTGTATTTGAACCATAAACCAAAAAAACAAACTACTACAGAACTCAATGATAGTTTTAGATTCATGTTGCTTATAAATGGACATATTTTTTCTAGAAACTAAGTATAAGCTGTTATTCCATATTATATGCAATTCTTATAATTATTTATTTATTTTTTATCATCTTTATATTGTGTGTATATATGTGTATATGTATATATGTGTGTATATATACACATACACACACACATAACACCTTGGTATTATTCTTAAAATCTTTAATTCCTGATGGTTGGTCTACTTTTTCAAGTAGAGAATCTTCTACCATTGAATTCTTAGCAGTCCTTCATGAATTAACATTAAACAGCCTTCCTCTTCCAATTCTGTTTGATATTGAATAATCATCATTCAGAAATCCCTCAAAGTGAACTTTATTTGTTCCATACAGATGTATTTTAATAGACCTTTGGAAGGCAGCACCATGATCTGCTGCTATAATTCCCCAAATTTCAGAATGCTGATATTGAATATCTTCTTAGCATTGTGGGCTGGATTACCTTCTCTTTCAGGGATGCTTCAAGTCTCTTTTCTTTTGAATCTTGTGCCAAGTTTGCCTGCCATCTCTTTCTTCTCTTGTAACCACAACCCATGGGTTAGAAAAAGTCCCATGAATGTTCTGCTCAATAAAGAGTGCTCATTCAAATCTTAGTGGGTTCTGCTGCATAACTAAAAAGATGATTTTCAATTCTCTAAATTGTTCTGAATCTATAATCCCACCCAGGAAACAAGATGAAAATGTTAGTTCAATGTTAGTTGAAAATGTTAGTTAGTTCCCACCCAGGAAACAAGATGAAAATGTTAGTTAGTCCACCTCTCTAAGGGTAATGATGATGTACAGAAAAACTAGAGAGTGTTTCTCAATTGTGGACTGTCAAACATCTATATTAGAATCAGCCAAAGTGCATGCAAAAATGCAAATTCTATAAGCTGTATATTTAATAAACTGTCAGGGTTATTCTTATGCACTTTCAGTTTGAGATCTACTAAATCCTCAGTGTGTGTCTGTCTTTGTGCATGGGCCTATGGTAGCTTAAAGGTTAGACTGCATTAATATTCCTTCTCAGTACTTTTTATGCTTGACTCTCAGAAACATTCAAAGTGGATAAAACAGAACATCTACTGTCTTGTGTATTTCTCATTTCAAACGTTTCTTTTTTCTTTTGCTAAAATATTTACACTCTTCCATGTCAACTTTTCTCTCTTGCATATTTCAAAGACCTGAGGCAAATGTTACATTTCCTTATTCTTTTCTTGCTTCTTCCTCTTCCAAGCATATCCATTTCCCTCAATTTCTGTCCTATCAAATATTTATTAGGATGTTAAATACCATTGCTCTCTTTTTGCCTGCCCAGGCATGTTTTAATCCCCTGTGCCTTACATGTATAAGCACATTATTGGCATTTTTCTTTCAGCATCACAACTTATTTTGTAAATCAGCAATTCCCCATTTTCAATCATAATATATATGTGAGAAAGGAAATCATTTGGCTTCATCAGGAAGACATTTATCGAGTAGGAAAATCCCAATGGACGACTGTCAGTATTTGTGGCAGCGAGAGCAATGATGCAGCTCCATCAACTTAATTTTACTTCCAGATATCAAAGGAAAGAAGATAGTTAATAAGTATTGATCACCCATTAAGCAAGTTCTGCATTAAGCACTGTCACTTGTGTATATATAAAACTCAAAACAAGCCTGTAACACTTGAAGTTCTTTCAATTTCTAGCCTATGTTTTGGAAATTTGATAAATGGAAATGACAGAATCTGTTATATTAACACTGCCTTAATTAACCCCTTTGTCCTTTTGGAGAAACATTTCCTTTATTTTGCAAAAAGTGTCTCAATTGGCTTTTTAGCTATTCTAACATAAATACAGTTCTTTATTTGAAATGGGGATTGCAGAGGACTTTTGGATCCTAGAAGGTAAACTATTTGTACTACTATGTAAAAGCTTACTGAAGTTAGAGACAGAATTGCATCTCTAGAGATGGTTTCTCATCTAGAGATAAGAACATGGAATCTCCAGGAGGTTAAGTAAATTGCCTAATATCACATAACTGGCAAATTATAGTGTGAATTTGAACTCAAGTTTGTGATTCCAGATACATTTTGCATCTATAAGAGGTATTCAATTACTTTAGTGAGGGCAAGGTCAGAATTCAAACCCAGTCTTTTGTCTCCAGAGATTGCCCTTTTCCCTGCACAGAACTCCGACTTCCCAAGAACTTCTTTATATCTGGGTAAATACACCCTGTAGCAGTACTGTATCAACAGGGCCTAAATGCAGAGTCCATCATTATGTATAATGAGACTTAATTAGAAAGAGGCACTAAAGGAAATGGTTTTGAAGCAAATAAATGAGGTACATAAGAAGAGCCACTCACCAGAACATATTAGCTAGCTAGCTCGCTTTTATAATTTCTGCCATTGTCTGTGATTTATTTTACTTCACTGATATGTAGAAAATGACCTAAAGTCCCAGTTATTTACAGTATTGATGGTTTTAGTTAATTTATCTGTGTCTTTATGTATGTTTCTCTACAGATCTCTTCAACCATGACAAAAGATATATTGGAAGGTTCCATTATAATTATATAATTGTATTTGTATCAAGCTGTTTTTTTTAATCTAATGTATTTTATCTTATATATTTAGTTGCTATGTAGATTGGTTTATATTGGTTAATGACTGGTTATCATCTTGATAAATTGTGCTCTTATTGCTTAGTGTCCCTCTTTATCCTGATTCATCCCATTAACTTTACCTGGCAACTTGCCTCTCATTAATACAGAGACTCTCTTTAAACTTTATGTTTTCCATTTTTTAAAAATATATTTGAACGGTATCTCTTCCCATCCCTTTATTTTCTACTTTGTTATCATTAAAGTGTGTTGCTTTTTAAAAGTACATAGCTGTGCTTTGTTTCTATCCTTTAATGGGAGAATTCAGTTGTTCAAGTATATTTTAATAACTAATATGTTAAAGCTTTAGAATTTCTTATATTTATTATTTATTTTATACTGATAGTTTCTTTTTTCATTAGGACTTCAACAAATATGTTTCAGAGTATAATATTCTGAATGCTTGGGATATGTCAGTGAACAGAGCAGGATTAAAAAAAAAAAAATTCCTATGCGGCAGACAGGGCTTTTTACTCATTCAAACAATCTCATTTTCCTCTTGATCACAGAAACACTAAATTTCCCAGCCACGCTTGCAGTTAACGGGAGCCATATTTCTGAGTTCTGGCCAATGTAAGAAAAGGGATATATTCTAGTTCCTGGACTGTTTTAAACAATCTCTGACAGCCCTAAAGGGAGGAACTTCTAGATGGGTTCTGATTTCCTAAATGAGTTTCCGATCTGCTCTGTGACCCTGTGGAGGCCAGCACTCATTCCCATCCCCACCAACGAGCACAATATTTTACCATGAAAGAGAAACAACTTTTTTGTGTGTCAAGTAGTATAAACTTTGATTTAGTTTCTTATAGTGATAGTTTGGTGTATGTGACATATACCAACCTGGTTAGGCTACAGTGCCCAGTTATTTAATCAAACACTAATCTAGGTGTTGCTATAAATGTAATTGTAGATGTGGTTAACATCTGCAATCAGAGGTCTTTATGTAAAGAAGATTATCCTCAATAAGGTGGATGGGCCTCATCCCACAGTTGGCTGAAGGCCTTAAAAGACAAAACTGAGATTTCCTGCAAAAGGAAAAATTCTTCCTCAAGACTGCAGCATCAGCTCCTGCTTAAATTTCCCATCTGACAGCCTGCCCTACAGATTTCAGACTTACCAGTCTCCACAGTAACATGAGCCATTTCCCTTAAATAAATCTCAAAAAAATGTATATATAAATTAGAAATGATTATATAATAAATGTTACATACATGTATGCAATTATATTAATTATATAGAAACAGAAGAAACAGACAAACAGAATCAGTAGGGGATATATCCATATCTATATTTATATCTATCCTCCTATTATTTCTAGATATTCAGTGATTTTCAAATCTCACTTTTTAAGCTGGCTGGAGATAGTGAATCTAACAGAGGATGCTAAGGCCCTGTGTGGAATAATATATATTCTGTCTCCCCCTATATCTGGGGGTTCTGTTTCTCTGTAGAACCCTGACTGATACAGATTTTGGTATCAGGAGCTGGGTATTAGTTTCTTAGGGCAGCTGTAACAAATTATTATAAACTGGGTGGCTTAAAACAATAGAAATGTATTCTTTCATGCATCTAGAGGTTACAAGTCCAAAATTAAGGTGTTGATAGGGTCATGGTCCTTCCAAAGCCTTTAGGAAATACTCCTTCCTTGTCTTTTCTAGTTTCTGTTGCCAGCCATCCTTGGCATTCCATGATTTGTGGTTGTATAACTGCAATCTCTGCCTCTCCTATAACATGGACTTCTTCTCGTGTCTGCTTTGTATCTCCAAACCTGTTTCTCCTTATGAGGCTACTGGTCATTGGATTTGGGGTCTACCCTAATCCTGAATGACTTCATCTTAACTTGATTACATCTGCAAAGACTTTATTTCTAAACAAGGTTACAGTTACAGGTACCAGAGCTTCAACATGTCTTTTGGGGGGACAGGATTCAACCCATAACAACATAGCCATTTGCATAATCTGATTAACACAGAAACAGATAGCAGGCTTGCTCCTATATACTTAAGTGATCTTCAACTCTCATCATTTTAAGCTGGCTGGAGGTACAGGATCCAACAGAGGACACTTAGGACCCAAACGGAACACACAGCCCTTAATGACACAAGAGAAAAATAAACCCTTGTTGTATTAATCCACTGAGACTTGGGGTTTACAGCAGTTAGAATATCCCCTTTAATAACTCTGGATTTGAGCCTTTTGCATTCTAAAAGGGCAAGATATAAAGTAAACAAAAGACAAAAGCAAATCATATACCCTGCTTTATCAAACCTGGAACACTACTGATTGCAAATGCTGACACAATTTAAACCCTCAATTAAATGATCTATTATTGATTGTAAGAAATAGTCACATTTTAGAGATGTTAAAGTATATATTTAAAAACGTGTGTGTGTAAACATGTGTATTAGAGTGGATGGACTGAGGGTATGATACAATGTGATAAGCGCAAGGGGAAACAAAGTAGAGAAAGAGGGATGAGGATGGCCTAGGTGGGATAGGGAGGGGTTATAATCTCATTAGGCCATGGAGATGCCTCAGTGAAAAGACAGCCATCTAAGCACGGCTTGAAGGAAGGAAGGAAGGAAGGAAGGAAGGGAGGTGGCTATGTGTATATCTGAGGGAAGACTTTGTCTTTTTGTTTTGCCAGTTTCCTACAGTTACTATCTGGCCCTTACAGAAAGATTTGCCAGCGCTGTTGGCCTAAGTACTGTACTCCAGTTAGTAAATTTGTTTTTCATATAGGTATAGGCTAACAATTCTGAAATTCTTTATGTGCATATTAGAAATAAACAAATAAGTAAATGTGCCAAAGATAACAAACCTATGTTTTTCATTGTTGGAGAAAGAAATTATGAATAAGGAAAGGGGGGAAGGCTAGAATGAATAGTAGGACCTTGGACTGGAATTGGAGAAATCAGTATGAACTCAATACTTTAAACATATAAATACAGATAGGTACAAATAAGCATACAGTGGTGTTTGGAAGGATGTTTGCTAATTCTTTTAAAATATTTATAACTGAGTTGTAGGATTTGGAGTGAGATTTACTTTTGTCTTTATATATATACATATATATATATATATATATATATATATATATACATTTCCATATATATATTTACAATTTTACATATATATGATTAAATTTCATAATAACTATATGGCATTTCATAGAAACTGTAAAGACATTTACAATTTTGAAACTATAATTTAGCGTTGGAAGATGATTTACAAATCAATTTTGGGAAAGAAGAGCAAGCAATCATATAATTCAATTATATCTATATTTTTATACACACATACAGTAGAAAAAATACTGAAAGAAAGAAATGTTTACTTATTACTTATCTCTTGCTGATGGGATTGTAGATAATCTTTTTAAGCTTCTCTTTATTTTCCAGATTTTACACAATGAACACATATTGAGATTATAAGCAGAAAATCCTATGAAAGTCTTCAATCTGCATTTACCTTGTGGACTAATTGCAGAAGTTTAACGTATGGCATCAAGCTTCTAAGCGGTGATAAAATGTCAGTTTATTAAAAACTCTATTTTCCTGACCTAAAAAGTATTGTTACTAGCTGAATATTAAAACATCTTATTCTTGTTCTAAGAAAAAATGGTAATCTTCTCAGAGATCATGTTATAGGTTTGACAAATTGTAACTCAGATTTCAAATATTTGCTAATACAAATCCTAATATAACTTTCACTTTGGATGAGCTCAGTGATTAGGCAAAATATGTAGAATATAAAGAAAAATATTATTTTTGTTAAAACAGATTAAATGCATCCAGTGTTAGGGTATTAATGAAGTAAATATACAAAAATGTTTTATTTTATACACTTTAGGATTGCTTTTTAAAAAAATTGTATAAAAACAGATTCATGATCAGATATGTAGTAAGATGTGATATGTCTTTTCTCTCAATTTTCTATTCTGCACCAACTTCTCTAAATTTGTTGAGCATGAATCTGTCATCATGAAATAGACAGATGCTCCCTAACTCTCATTTCAATATAAAGATGTGGACATCAATTGTCACACACTATGTTTTAAAATGCCCACTTTGAATATCATCATGAATGCTGCCAAATCTCTTCTTTCTGTCTCTGTAGAAGTTCCCTAGGGAAATACAGAACTAGCAGGTATATAACTTAATATACTTGGACATTCCTGTGTCTATGAAATCTAGTCAACCTCTGTCATCGTCTGGTTCTGTGAAGAGTAAAATGAAGGAGGGAGACCATGAGATCTCCATGGCTCTGCGATACTGGGCAAAATGCTAATCATTCAGAGCCAAGACATTAATCCAGGTATTCTGCCTCCAGGTTGACACCCTTCTTTTTTTTTTTTTTTATCTCCTCATTCCCTTTCCTTTGATAATATTTGATGCTTAATATTCTCCTATACTCAATTCAAAGCCTGAATTTTTAATATGAAAGTTTAAAAGAAATGGACATAGAATACAACAAACATGGGTATGGAGGATGCTATCCTGGGATGGGCTGATTCTGCTCAGAGACAATCCAGGTATATGAAATTGACCATCTCCCCTGCCTGGGAGTGTGGCGGGGACTGAGAGTTGCTTGCTGAACGTCTTAGCATAATCTTACATCAAGACCATATTTTTGCTCTGATACGAGAGAGTGTGTGAAATGCTGTTTCTGACTGTAACTGCCAAAGGTAGTGTCAGGAAGTCAGATGAAAATGATACTGATGATGGAAGAATCCAAATTTCAGAACAAGTTGGATCCCTGAGAAAAACTGACAGCCTCCTCCTGCTGAAAATCCCTCTTAATAACCTATCAGACTATTTTTTTTTTTTTTTTTTTTTTTGCGGTACGCGGGCCTCTCACTGTTGTGGCCTCTCCCGTTGCAGAGCACAGGTTCTGGACACGTAGGCCCAGCGGCCATGGCTCACGGGTCCAGCCGCTCTGCAGCATGTGGGATCTTCTCGGACCAGGGCACGAACCTGTGTCCCCTGCACTGGCAGGCGGACTCCCAACCACTGCGCCACCAGGGAAGCCCTATCAGGCTATTTTTTTAAATCCTTAACACCTCTTGAAGTACAGTAGGAACAAACTGAAGGTGGAAATTATAGCTCCAAACAACCAGAGGAGAATTTCAAAACATGGGAGTGGCCCCACTTGGGTTTTCAACACAAGCAGCCTGATGCAGCTGGGGCCCGAGCAAAAATGACCACACCGATAATGGGAATACTGCAGTGGGGCAGCTGGGAGGAACCCAATACTCAGCACCTCCTAACCACCTCACCAAGCCCCTTTAATTGGCACTAAGTAGCAAGCGAGCTTCTTTTCAGGTAGAAGGTGTGAGAGTGGACAGAGGAGCATGGCAGCGCCTTGGGTGGCTGATGATATTCAGGACGAATGAAGACCACTCATACTGGAAAGACTAGGCTTTTCATGCTATTTCTTTGGCTCTCCTAACTTGTGCTTTTTAATTAAGTTCAGTGTCCTCCTTGTGATTTTCCTCAAATACCAAATGACTCTTGGCTATCTTTATATGCAATTCACTGTTACTCTACCTGTGACATTCACCAAGAGTGGTGACCTTGGGGGGGTAGCAGTAGTTTCCATGGGAGTACACCTTGGGACCAAGGCCAGAGAAAGAAAAAGGCTGATGACCAGAGAGGACTCAGTATTAGTCTCACCAGCATGCAGCTTAGTAATTTAAGCCTTCCAGCTACAAAACTAAATTGCTATGTGTTCCAGGGCAGGGCTGAAGATAGAGGAAGAAATCATTGGGCTCAGTTTTAGGAACAGGCAGAGCTGAGACCACCAAAGGAGGCACAGCCTGAGAGCCCAGGGCTCCCCTTCATGATAGCATAGCTCTCTCTTACTCCCTGTTGGAGCAAACTCACAAGGCTGTAACCATAATTGATGATCTGGGCATGGTATACCCAGGGCGACAGAAGTACCAATTTGTACTCACTGATGTATGCTGTTTTTATAAAAAAAAAAAAAAAAAAGGTGCTGTATATCACACAAAGGAACAGACAAAATAATTGGCTTTATTATTTTTCACAACCTGGCTTCAACTCCATTCTCCAGTGTGAAATGGATTGAAGGACAGGAATATTAAACCAGCTGTATTTTTTCTCTTCAAAAAATACACTCCAATTTCAGCATATCATTCCTTCCAAATAACTTAATTTGGAGAAAAGGGAACAGCTAAAAGATCAAAAATGGAATATTCTGAAAAATCTTACAATGTATATGCCATGGCACATAATGTTTTAAGAACCATCGAGGTGTTACACCCGGGAATGGCAGGGTTAACTGCAGTGGTGCATCAGTGGGCAGGGAGAACTTTGGACTTGGAACTAGACTGGTGCTGAGGGTTTAACTGTAGCTGGTGCTGATGGTCATCCAGGAGGGCAGGTGGAACATGGGTTGCAGAGAGTAGAGTGTTATTAGGCAACTGGTGGGAGGCCAGGCAAGCAGTTGGCCTCAGGGAAGCCCAAACAGGTGGGCAGATGGAATACAACTAGAAGCAGCATGATTGAGAGATCCAGGCTGGCAGCAATGTCAGTAGCATCTGTCAGTGGACAACAGTACCCTACCTGGGTACTGGGTCTGGGTCAGGGTTAAGACTCCTTAATTTTGTAGGGTTGACAGGAACAAAATAGCACCTCAGGCCTAAAACAGAACAGAATGAATAGAATGCTCTATAGATGTGTTGAAGTTCCATATTAAAAAGAGAGTGTGAGGATAGCTGAGAATTACTAGATGACATGGGTGGAGGGCCTAGCAAACGTCTCTAAATCATTAGGCATTCGATACATTTTAGTTTCCTTCCTGACTCCCTTACCTCAATAGTAGCATACCAGATTAAAGGTCAAGGAAAACTTTAGACTGAAGAGCATCTCCTTTCTAATAGAATGTTATCCCTGATGTCCAAGTAACCCAGCTACCAGAGAGTTCTCATGAAACATATCCATGGTGCATTAAGTGAAAAAGAGCCTCGACAAGGAGACCAGGGAAAGGGGAAAATGGTCTCCTTGGATTTGTGTGTGAGCCACTCACACTCCCCACCCCACTGGCACACACACAAACAGTTACATACCAACAATTTTATTTCTGTCTGGCCTTAACATGACGTCTTCAACACCTTCTCACATCACTAAATATATTTTTCAAATGCATAATTTTATCATGATAGAGTAATATTCCGTCATGTGGCTACACATTTATTTATAGAAACAACCCCTCTCACTGTATATTTTTGAAAGAGTTGCTGTTATAAATAACTGTGCAATGTTATTACACCTTTGCATATAACCCAGCATGGGGGTTACTGAATCATAAGTATAGACTCCTTTAATATTACCATATATTAATATTGCTATATATTGCCCATCTGTATTCCAAAGAAGTTATGCCAGTTGGCACTCCTGCCACTAACAGCATCTTGAGGACAATAAATTTCAGTTGGGTTTAAGGGAAACAGGATGCTTGGGCTGATCAGCAATGAGGAGGAGGGATATTTAGGCTGAAATGATTTCAGTGATGGGTTTGAGACCTTGGCCCGAGGTCCCAGTTGAGGCACTGCTAAGTAAGTCTCTATCTCCACAGACTAGCTCCCCCCAGGTTAGGCTGATGGAGGGTCAGAGTATACGCATCTTGGGCAGGGCCATATTTTAGTAGAATTTAATTTTTTTAAACATTCCCAATGGTAGTAATCCAAATTTACACATTTCTAATAGAATGTTCCTTATAAAACTCTCCAGCACCTGCTCCTATCAATGTACTACAAAGGGAGATAGTAGGAGCTATCAGGCAACATCTAGAAGTCAAGCCTTCTTGAGCATCAGATAGGAAATAAAACAACTTGGATGCCCACAGGTGAAAATAGGTCCCCTCTTAAAGAGAAAAACAAAAAGCTCCCAGGGATGGGGCAGGGACATAAATGTAAGTCTTGAGCCTAGATGTAAGACAAAAAAATAAGCAATGGGTTCTATGGCTAACACAGATACATTCAAATTCTATTTGTTTTGCAAACACTGTTCCAGTCAAATAGAATATATCAGCAGGTGGAGTCAGCCCAAGGACTCAGCCATTTGCAATTTTTGTCAGAGATTTGAATGCAATTGTGGATTTACTCTGTTACAGTCTTTTTTCTGACTCTTCCTTTTCCTTAATTTGAATGATACCGTAGCTTTAGGGACCAACTTTCACAAGACAGTTTGCTTAAATGGATCCCTTCAACTCCCTTTAAGGAATTACTTTAATTTTTGTGGCAACACAAACTGGAAGACACAAGTACATTTCAAAACAGAATACAGCATCAAATGAGGCACTGCAATTACAAAAGAGCCTCATGTACTGAAACATTATCTTTTCTGAGCATCATAACACTTATAGGCGGATAATATTATATTTATAGGTGAGGGATAAATAAAAACGCTATTTAACATGTGGCTTGCAACTCATAACTTCTAACTCCAAATTTTCTAAACTCTCAGGTTGTCAATCGCCTTTGCATCTTGAAATATAGTTCACAAATACATTTAGATTCCTTCTATGGCTTCCACTGGAACTAAATATTGAGCTACTACCCTAGAAGGGAAAAATACTTTATTAATTCTGTTGGTTAAAGTTCAATATCTTAGACTTAGTTTTGGACAGCTCTAGCTCCATTAGATGTTAGTGGAAACTACAAGAGAAATGGGTCTGTAGACAAGAAGTTTTAGAAACCCCAGGGTTGATGCAAAGTTAAATGGTTTCTTACTATAGGATGATTCTGAGTTTCTAATATTTTAATGTGATGTGTAACTCTCAAAATAGAAGAGCTTCCAGTTTCTGCCTCATCTACAATTCAAAAACAAGTCATGGAATAAAAATGAGAAAATACCATGTTGACATTAATGCCACCTTTACTTTGACCAAAGATCACCATTAGATAGTATGAAACTCAGCTCTCTAATGTGAAATGCAAACACATTTGTGGGTCTGTGGATTGGGAGGTTGGTTTTATTTATGGCCACCTGCTCCCACTTGTCCACCTAGAGGTGAATCCCCACCTGGCTGGGCACAGTGGTCACTCCTTTCCTAGAAACTTGGCACAGCCTTAGAGACAAACCAACCAAAATGCCGTCTTTGACTACCTTTGAGATTAGGATAATTTATTAACTTGGAAGTAGCCGGTTCTGTCAAAGTCATTAATTACAGTCAATGTTAGCTTTAATCACACAACCAAAGAAAAACTTATGGATCTAGAGGTATTAATCTCTAGGTGACTCCCAGACTCCAAAATATAATCTAAACCAATTCCTCTTATCTATCTGCTGACCTGTCATCCAGCAGTTGTTTCACAGCTTCTCAAACCATGGCTCAAATATCTCTAATAGTTCCCTAGTCCTTACCAAGTCCACACTGGGTACTTCAACTTGGCTTCAAGGCTAACCTTCATTTGACTCCAATTTACCTGCTCAGCTATATAGTCTGTTATGCCTCAAAATATCTAATCAGTCAGGCTGGTCTTATTGCATCTCTAAGGCTTTGATTATGTTCTTCCCCCAACCTGGAATCCATTGTCTTCTCTCTGATTGTACAAATCCCAAATTAAACTTCTTACAGAAAATCATTTCTGAGTATTCCAGACCCAGTTTGGTAGGTAAGTAAATGGTGACACAAGAAGAAGTTCAATTATTTGTTCAAGCTCAGAAACCAGACACATGGCAAAGGCAGGGTTGGAATCCAGGGCTGCAGAGCTCCAAAATCCTGCTCTCTCCCTCTGCACTGTGCTTCTCTCAGGTCCGTCTTTTAAAAAGTCACTAGGGTTACAGTCACTGAAAATTGTGTAAGACTTTCTCAACAAGGCAGGGCATCAAGAAACTGTACATAAAAGGCAAGAAAAAAATTGAATCTGAAATCCTATTATCAGAGAAATCATGAGCACATGCTTAAAATCTAAAACTCTGCAGCACACACTCTCAGACTTAAAAAAAAAACAATTACAAAAAAAAAATCTAATTTTCTCTATAGAACTGTACCTCAAGACAAATCTTCACCTATGAGGGAACTGTTTATTAAATGTATTCCTGTCATGTTCTGCAGAGTGTCAATGCCCTTCACTTCCTATCAAATGCTCAGCGTAGTAGCCGCAAGACTGTCATCTGAAGAGACAGGGAAGAACCTCGGTTATGTTGGTGTCTGATTTAATTTTATTCCTTTGCCAGTTAAATTTTGTGTCTGTTTTCCCCTTAGATAACTGCTCACAATCTTATTTTGCAGCCTCATACAAGCTTTCATGATTTGGAAGATTCACATTTCACTCAAGTGAGAAATCTTACCTGCGATTTAAAAAAATGAGTAATGGCAAAATTCAAACTGATGTCTGTGACTAGTAGAATATTCACATTCTTATAATTGCAAAAGTTATGATAACCTCACATTTACTCTAGATCCTGAAAGCCAGATGAAAAAATCCATCCATGCACCCACTCTAAAAACAGAGGATAAAAGAGCACCCAGGAAGGCAGGTAAGGTCTGGCCACTTTACCAGCCATGGGGCTTAGGACACATGGCTTAATCTCTCTAGCCCATTTCTCAATCCTTTAAAAAAAAAAAAAAGGATTTAAAAAGGACCTGCCTTGGGCTTCCCTGGTGGCGCAGTGGTTGAGAGTCCGCCTGCCGATGCAGGGGACACGGGTTCGTGCCCCGGTCTGGGAAGATCCCACATGCCGCGGAGCGGCTGGGCCCGTAAACCATGGCCGCTGAGCCTGCACGTCCGGAGCCTGTGCTCCGCAACGGGAGAGGCCACAACAGTGAGAGGCCCGTGTACCGCAAAAAAAAAAAAAAAAAAAAAAAAAAAAAAAGGACCTGCCTTCTAAGGAGCTTCCTACTACATTTTTCTCTCATCCTATGATTAGGCAGGGGCAGTAGTAAACAATGTCAGAAAATACTAATGGGTACGTATATCTCATTTGGTTTTGGATTTCTAAATGACAATGAACTTTGTACATTCCTAGCAGGATTTTTTCATAAACAAATATATTTCATAAAAGCTTCTTTCGATAATGCTTGCTCTGCCCAAGGCTTGGCTAGGCGGTTCCCTCTCCTGGCTGTACCAATGACCCTGGCCAACTCTGGTTGGTCTAGAAGCAGCTTCTGCAGAAGATAGCCAATCTTCTCCCTAGCAAAGGGGGCACAGAGTTCCAGCGGAATTGTCCAGTAACACTCCTTCACAGGGAGGCAGAGAGGTGATGGGACAGAATCTAAAATACACTTTAAAAGAACCCACACAAAGAATTAAAAAACTCAAAGAAAACATAGGACAATATTGACAGTGGTTATCATTGCACAGTGACACTATTGGTAATGTACTAAGTTTATAATGATATATTTAAATTCAATGAAACAAAGGGGCTCCCATAAAATTACTTTTAATAGAAAAATATGAACTACTTTATTTTTTATTTCTCTTGTTTAAATTGACTCTGGGAGATATTTTGCTATTTGAACCTATTATATCTCTGCTTCAAGTGAATTAACTATTGTTTTGGTTTCAGGGCAAGGTCAAATTGATTTATGAAAGCTATTCTGAGATTTTGTTTTTAAATCTTTCAAAGCATCAGAAATAGCAGAATTATCACAGATACGCACAAATAGTTACCATTAAATTTTAAAATCCACATTCTGCTTCAGAACAAATACTTCCTTTTATTTCCACAACCACTAAAATACCTTACAGGATATCTCCCTTGGGTTATTCCTCTCAATGGAGCTGAAGGATGGGGGTAGCCCATGCTGCCCAAGCAGCACTTGGATATATCTCTTCCTAGGGGTTAGCTGCTGGGGGCCAGGTCCTCACTCAATATGAGAAAGACTTGCCTCTGACTCCCAGGGCTTTAATGTCTGCAAATGAGTGAAAGCCGAGGCATATTTTTCCTTGAGTTGCTTTCTAATAACTAGATGTTGTCACAACTTTATGAAAAAAGCTGCATGCCCTTCTTCTCCTCTGCCCCCACTCACAAATGTCTTTCAGTAACTCACACACATTTTAACAGTATTAAGCCACCCTGGAAAACAGTCAAGCAGTTTGCTGTAAGAACTACGTCCCAGGGCAGGGAGTGGTCAGGTTTGGATCCTAGACAAGGTTTTGTTGCTAACTCATCTGCAACTTAAGGCCAGTTGCCACCCACCTTTGAGACTCAGTTTCCTTTTATGTTAAGTGAGAGCATAGGCTAGTTGATTACAATATGTTTTATATCAAACTGTCTATGATTATGAGTTCCTAATGCTTGAAAAAGCTTGGAATAACTAATCAAACTTTAATTCAGATATATAAATGCAAAAATACTCAATTTCAGTAAACTGTTGACCAAATCCTGCCCTCTCTTGCCCTTTTCCCTTTAGACTTTCTGGGCATAAAGCTTACTCCATGTTTCAACACAATAAGCTAAAATATCTCCAAAGTGACAATCAAGCTGCAAACACCAAGACCACATAATGTATGCTAAATATACTAATAGGGTTTTCTTTTTAAATAAATAAACAGAAATCCACTCCACATTGCAATTAGCATATGAGAAGTAAGCAATTTTACAGCCTGGACCAAATAAGATTGTATTCATTTTTCATATAACAGGCTCATCTTTATAACATTTAATTATATGTTACACAATAATAACTGCTACGGAAAATGTATTATCTTTCCCCTGCTGCAATACATAAATAAAGAGATATGTAACTTGATCCGATGACATGTTTTGAACATTAACTTGCCTGTGCTTTGATCTTTGTGACTGAAAACTTTCTTCTACAGAATAACGTAGTCTTTGGAGCAAAGTGGGTGGCATAGACTGAATGTTTGTATTCCCCTAATATTCAAATGTTAAATCCTTAACACCCAAGGTACTGGTATTAAGAGATGGGGCCTTGGGAGGTGATTAGGACACCAGGGCAGTGCCCTCATGAACGGGATCAGTGCCCTTATAAAAGAGACATCAGAAAACTCCCCTGTTCCTTCTGCCATACATGTGAGGACATAGAGTAAAGAAGGCTGTCTTTGAACCAGAGAGCAGGTTTTCATCAGACATCTAATCTGCTAGTGCCTTCATCTTGGACTTCTCAGCCTCTAGGACAATGAGAAATAAATTTCTGTTGTTTATAACCCACTCAGTCTGTGGTATTTTTGTTATAGTAGTTTGAATGGACTAAGACAGTGGGGAATGGAGAAGTCTTCCCTTGCCAGTCCACGAAGGAGCTTCTATTCTCCAGGCCTCCCTTCCCTTGGGAGAGATGCCAGACCTCAGAAATCTACCAGGGACAACTGTGCTTATAGTTTCCACAATGTTCCCAATCATCATATTTTATTTTCATATTTATGAGTCAACTATCTGATTCCTGGGAAACAAACTTGAACTCTGTAGGAGATTTATTGGGGTGTGAACTTGGGAATGATACCTGTAAGGACTGGGGCAAGCAGGACCGGGCAGAGGCAGAAATTATCTTAAAATGGATCACAGATCTAAATGTAACAAATAAAACTATAAAACTCTCGGAAAAAAAACATAGAGCAAATCTTTATGGAAGTAAATCTTGGGTTAGCCAAAAGTTTCTCAGACACGACACCAAAAGCATAAGCAACAAAATTTTTAAAAAGATCAAAATTTTAAAAGTTTGCACTTCAAAAACATCATCAAGAAATTAAAAGAAGCCACAGAATAGGAGAAAATATTTTTAAATCATATATCTGATGAGGGATTTGTATGCAGAATATATAAAGAATTACAATTCAACAAAAAAAGACTCTAATTAAAATAAAAAAATAGAGGGATTTGGTTCCAGATGGCAGAGTAGAAGGACGTGCTCTCACTCCCTCTTATGAGAGCACAGGAATCACAACTAACTGCTGAACATCATCAACAGGAAGACACTGGAATTCACCAAAAATATACCCCACATCCACAGACAAAGGAGAAGCCACAGAGACAGTAGGAGGGGCGCAAGCACAAGAAAATCAAATCCCATGACTGCTGGGTGGATGACACACAAACTGGAGGACACTTATACCACAGAAGTCCACCCACTGAAGTGAAGGTTCTAAGCCCCAGGTCAGGCTTCCCAACCTGGGGTTCCAGCAACGGGATGAGGAATTCCTAGAGAATCAGACTTTGAAGGCTAACATGATTTGATTGCAGGACTTCGAGAGGACTGAGGGAAACAGAGATTCCACTCTTGGAGGGCACACACAAAGTAGTGTGCACATCGGGACACTGGGGAAGGAGAAGTGACTCCATAGGAGACTGAACCAGACCTACCTGCTAGTCTTGGAGGGTCTCCTGCAGAGGTGGAGGGTGGCTGTGTCTCACCATGAGGACAAGGACTGGCAGAAGAAGTTCTTGGAAGTACTCCTTGGCATGAGACCTCCCAGAGACTGCCGTGAGCTCCATCAAAGAGCTCAGGTAGGCTCCAGGGTTGGGTCGCCTCAGGCCAAACAACCAACAGGGAGGGAACGAACCCCACCCATCAGCAGACAAGCAGATTAAAGTTTTACTGAGCTCTGCCCAACAGAGCAACAGCCAGCTCTACCCACCACTAGTCCCTCCCATCAGGAAACTTGCACAAGCCTCTTAGATAGCCTCATCCATCACAGGGCATACAACAGAGCAAGAGGAACTACAATCCTGCAGCCTGTGGAACAAAAACCACATTCACAGAAAGACAGACAAGATGAAAAGGAAGAGGACTATGTACCAGAAGAAGGAACAAGATAAAACCCCAGAAAACCAACTAAATGAAGTAGAGATAGGCAACCTTCCAGAAAAAGAGTTCAGAATAATGATAGTGAAGATGATCCAGGACCTAAGAAAAGAATGGAGGCAAAGATGGAGAAGATGCAAGAAATGTTTAACAAAGACATAGAAGAATTAAAGAACAAACAGAGATGAAGAGTACAATAACTGAAATGAAAAATACAGCAGAAGGAATCAATAGCAGAATAACTGAGGCAGAAGAATGGATAAGTGACCTGGAAGACAGAATGGTGGAATTCACTGCTGTGGAACAGAATAAAGAAAAAAGAATGAAAAGAAATGAAGACAGCTTAAGAGACCACTGGGACAACATTAAACGCAACAACATTCACATTATAAGGGTCCCAGAAGGAGAAGAGAGAGAGAAAGGACCCGAGAAAATATTTGAAGAGATAATAGTCGAAAACTTCACTAACATGGGAAAGGAAATAGCCACCCAAGTTCAGGAAGTGCAGAGTCCCAGTCAGGATAAACCCAAGGAGAAACATGCAAAGACACATAGTAATCAAACTGACAAAAATTAAAGACAAGGAAGCATTATTGAAATTAACAAGGGAAAAATGACAAATAGTATAAAAGGGAATTCCCATAAGGTTAACAGCTGATTTCTCAGCAGAAACTTTACAAGGCAGAAGGGAGTGGCATGATATATTTAAAGTGATGAAAGGGAAGAACCTACAACCAAGATTACTCTACCCAGCAAGGAATTCATTCAGATTCCATGGAGAAATCAACAGCTTTAGACACAAGCAAAAACTAAGAGAATTCAGCACCACCAAACCAGCTTTACAACAAATGCTAAAGGAACTTCTCTAAGTGGGAAACACAAGAGAAGAAAAGGACCTACCAAAACAAAATCAAAACAATTAACAAAATGGTAATAGGAACATACATATCGATAAGTACCTTAAACATGAATGGATTAAATAATCCAACCAAAAGACACAGGCTCACTGAATGGATACAAAAACAAGACCCATATAAATGCTGTCTACAAGTGATCCACTTCAGACCTAGGGACACATACAGACTGAAAATGAGGGGATGGAAAAAGATATCCATCGCAAATGGAAAACAAAAGAAAGCTGGAGGAGCAATACTCCTAGCAGATAAAAGAGACTTTAAAATAAAGAATGCTACAGGAGACAAGGAAAAACACTACATAATGATCAAGGGATCAATCTAAGAAGATATAACAATTATAAATATATATGCACCCAACATAGGAGCACCACAATACATAAGGCAACTGCTAACAGCTATAAAAGAGGAAATCAACAGTAACACAATAATAGTGGGGGACTTTAACACCTCACTTACACCAAGGGACAGATCATCCAAACAGAAAATTAATAAGGAAACACAAGCTTTAAATGACACGATAGACCAGATAGATTTAATTGATTTTTATAGGACATTCCATCCAAAAACAGCAGATTACACTTTCTTCTCAAGTGCCCACAGAACATCCTCCAGGATAGATCACCTCTTTGGTCAAAAATCAAGCTTCAGTAAATTTAAGAAAATTGAAATCAAAGCAAGCATGTTTTCTGACCACAACACTATGAGATTAGAAATGAATTACAGGGAAAAAATGTAAAAAACACAAACACATGGAGGCAAAACAATACATTATTAAATAACCAAGAGATCACTGAAGAAATCAAAAAGAAATTAAAAAATACCTACAGACAAATGACAATGAAAACACAATGATCCAAAACCTATGGGATGCAGCAAAAGCAGTTTTAAGAGGGAAGTTTATAGCAATACAATCCTAGCTCAAGAAACAACAGACATCTCAAATAAACAATCTAACCTTACACCTAAAGGAACTAGAGGAAGAAGAACAAACAAAACCCATACTAAGCAGAAGGAAAGAGATCATAAAGATCAGAGTGGAAATAAATGAAATAGAAACAAAGAAAACAATAGCAAAGATCAATAAAACTAAAAGCTGGTTCTTTGAAAAGATAAACAAAATTGATAAACCATTAGCCAGACTCATCAAGAAAAAGAGGGAGAGGACTCAAATCAATAAAATGAGAAATGAAAAAGGAGAAGTTACAACAGACATTGCAGAAATACAAACCATCCTAAAACACTACTACAAACAACTCTATGCCAATAAAACTGACAACCTGGAAGAAATGGACAAATTCTTAGAAAGGTATAACCTTCCACGACTAAACCAGGAAGAAACAGAAAATATGAACAGAGGGCTTCCCTGGTGACTCAGTGGTTGAGAGTCCGCCTGTCGATTCAGGGGACACAGGTTTGTGCATCGGTCCGGGAAGATCCCACATGCCGTGGAGTGGCTGGGCCTGTGAGCCATGGCTGCTGGGCCTGTGCATCCGGAGCCTGTGCTCCGCAATGGGAGAGGCCACAGCAATGGGAAGCCTGCATACCACAAAAAGAAAAAAGAAAATATGAACAGGCCAATCACAAGTAATGAAATTGAAACTGTGATTAAAAATCTTCCAACAAACAAAAGTGCAGGCCTGGATGGCTTCACAGGTGAATTCTATCAAACATTCAAAGAGGAGCTAACACCCATGCTTCTCAAACTCTTCCCAAAAATTTCAGGGGAATTTTATGAGGCCACCATCACCCTGATACCAAAACCATACAAATATACTACAAAAAAAAATTAGAGACCAATATCACTCATGAATATAGATGTAAAAATCCTCAACAAATCCTCAGTGTCTAATAACACATTAAAAGGATCATACACCATGATCAAGTGGGATTTATCCCAGGGATGCAACGATTCTTCAATATACACAAATCAATCAATGTGATACACCATATTAACAAATTGAAGAAGAAAAACCATATGATCATCTCAGTAGATGCAGAAAAGGCTTTTGACAAAATTCAACACCCATTTATGATAAAAAAATCTCCAGAAAGTGGGCATAGAGGGAACCTACCTCAACATAATAAAGACCATATATGACAAACCCACAGCAAATATCATTCTCAATGGTGAAAAACTGAAAACATTTCCTCTAAGATCAGGAACAATACAAGGATGTCCACTCTCACCACTATTATTCAGAATAGTTTTGAAAGTCCTAGCCATGGCAATCAGAGAAGAAAAAGAAATAAAAGGAATACAATTTGGAAAAGAAGTAAAACTGTCACTGTTTTCAGATGACATGATATTACACATAGAGAATCCTAAAGATGCCACCAGAAAACTACTAGAGCTAATCAATGAATTTGGTAAAGTTGCAGGATACAAAATTAATGCACAGAAATCTCTCACATTCCTATAAACCTAATGACGAAAAATCTGAAAGAGAAACTAAGGAAACACTCCAACTTACCACTGCAACAAAAAGAATAAATTATAATATACCTAGGAATAAACCTACCTAGGGAGACGAAAGACCTGTATGCAAAAAACTATAAGACACTAATGAAATAAATTAAAGATGATTCAAACAGATGGAGAGATATACCATATTCTTGGATTGGAAGAATCAATATTGTGATAATGACTATACTACCCAAACAATCTACAGATTCAATGCAATCCCTATCAAATTACCAATGGCATTTTTTACAGAACTAGTACAAAAAATCTTAAAATTTGTATGGAAACACAAAAGACCCTGAATAGCCAAAGGGGTCTTGAGGGGAAAAATCAGAGCTGGAGGAATCAGGCTCCGTGACTTCAGACTATATTACAAACCTACAGTAATCAAGACAATATGGTCTGGGGCTTCCCTAGTAGCACAGTGGTTGAGAGTCTGCCTGCCAATGCAGGGGACACAGGTTCGATCCCTGGTCTGGGAAGGTCCCACATGCCATGGAGCAACTAACCCATGAGCCACAACTACTGAGCCTGCATGACTGGAGCTTGTGCTTTGCAATAAGAGAGGCTGTAAGAGTGACAGGCCTGCACACCACGATGAAGAGTGGCCCCTGCTCACCACAACTAGAGAAAGCCCTCACACAGAAATGAAGACCCAACACAGCCAAAAATAAATAAATAGTAAATGAAAAAAAAAAAAAGACAATATGGTCTGGCACAAAAACAGAAATATAGATCAATGGAAGAGGATAGAAAGCCCAGATATAAACCCACGCACCTATGGTCAAATGATCTATGACAAAGGAGGCAAGGATATACAATGGAGAAAAGACAGTCTCTTCAATAAGTGGTGCTAGGAAAACTGGACAGCTACATGTAAAAAAAATGAAATTAGAACACTCCCTAACACCATACACAAAAATAAACTCAAAATGGATTAAAGACCTAAATGTAAGGCTAGACACTATTAAACTCTTAGAAAAAAATATAGGAAGAACACTCTTTGACATAAATCACAACAAGATCTTTTTTGGTCCACCTCCTAGAGTAATGGAAATAAAAACAAAAATAAACAAATGGGACCTAATGAAACTTAAAAGCTTTTGCAAAGCAAAGGAAACTACAAACAAGATGAAAATACAACCCTCAGAATGGTAGAAAATATTTGCAAACAAATCAACGGACAAAGGATTAATCTCCAAAATATATAAACAGCTCACGCAGCTCAATATTAAAAAATCAAACAACCCAATCCAAAAATGGGCAGAAGACCTAAATAGACATTTCTCTAAAGAAGACATACAGATGGCCAAGAAGCACATGAAAACCTGCTCAACATCACTAATTATTAGAGAAATGCAAATCAAAACTATAATGAGGTATCACCTCACACCAGTTAGAATGGCCATCATCAGAAAATCTACAAACAACAAATGCTGAAGAGGGTGTGGAGAAAAGGGAACCCTCTTGCACTGTTGGCGGGAATGTAAATTGATACAGCCACTATGGAGAACAGTATGGAGGTTCCTTAAAAAACTAAAAATAGAATTACCATATGACCCAGCAATCCCACTACTGTGCATATACCCAGTGAAAACCACAATTCAAAAAGACATATGCACGCCAATGTTCATTGCAGCACTATTTACAATAGCCAGGATATACAAGCAACCTAAATGCCCATCGACAGATGAATGGATAAAGAAGTTGTGGTACATATATACAATGGAATATTACTCAGCCATAAAAAGGAACAAAATTTGGTCATTTGTAGAGACATGGATGAATCTAGAGACTGTCATACAGAGTGAAGTAAGTCAGAAAGAGAAAAACAAGTATCATATATTAACACATATATGTGGAACCTATAAAAATGGTACAGATGAACTGGTTTGCAGCGCAGAAATTGAGACACAGATGTAGAGAACAAACATATGGACACCAGGGGGGGCTAGTGGTAGGGTACTGGTGTTGGTGTGATGAACTGGGAGATTGCGATTGACATGTATACACTAATGTATATAAAATGGATAACTAATAAGTACCTTCTGTATAAAAAAAATTAATAAAATAAAATTCAAATATTCAAAAAATATTTGAAGAGACATTTCTCCATAGAATATATAGAAATGTAGATATGCATAAGCCCATGAAACAAACGCTGAATATCATTAATTATTAGGGAAATACAAATCAAAATCACAATGTGACACTACTTCACACTCACTAGGATCGTTAGAACCAAAAAGACAGATAACAGCAGGTGTTGATGAAGGTATGGAAAAGTTGGAACCATCATACAGTGCTAGTAAGAATGTAAAATGATGCAGTTCCTTGGAAAACAACTTAACATTACCTCCAAATGTTAAACATAGCACTACCACATAACCCAACAAATCTGAGTATGCAAAGGAGAGAACTGGAAAAAAGTATATACACAAAAACTTGTATATGAATGTTCAAAGCAGCCATATTATTTATTGCAGCCCAAAATAGGAAACAATCTAAATATCCATCAGTTGATGAAAAGATAAACAAAATGTGGTATACTCATACAAGGAACTATTACTTGGCAATAAAAATAAATAAAACGGTGATACACACTACAATGTAGATGAACCCTGAAAACATTATGCTTAGTGAAAGAGCCAGACACAAAAGGCCACCTATGGTATGATTCAACATATACTGAATACCCAGAATAGAAAGTAGATTAGTGTCATGCAGCTCAATAACAAAAAAACAAACAACCCAATCCAAAAATGGGCAGAAGACTTAAATAGGCATTTCTCCAAAGAAGATATACAGACTGCCAACAAACACATGAAAGAATGCTCAACATCATTAATCATTAGAGAAATGCAAATCAAAACTACAATGAGATATCATCTCACACCAGTCAGAATGGCCATCATCAAGAAATCTAGAAACAATAAATGCTGGAGAGGGTGTGGAGAAAAGGGAACACTCTTGCACTGCTGGTGGGAATGTGAATTGGTATAGCCGCTATGGAGAACAGTATGGAGGTTCCTTAAAAAACTAAAAATAGAATTACCATATGACCCAGCAATCCCACTACTAGGCATATACCTTGAGAAAACCATAATTCAAAAAAGACATGTACCAAAATGTTCATTGCAGCTCTATTCACAGTAGCCCGGAGATGGAAACAACCCAAGTGTCCATCATCGGATGAATGGATAAAGAAGATGTGGCACATATATACAATGGAATATTACTCAGCCATAAAAATAAATGAAACTGAGCTATTTGCAATGAGGTGGATAGACCTAGAGTCTGTCATACAGAGTGAAATAAGTCAGAAAGAGAAAGACAAATACCGTATGCTAACACATATATATGGAATTTAAGAAAAAAAATGTCATGAAGAACTTAGGGGTAAAACAGGAATAGAGACACAGACCTACTGGGGGTGGGCTTGGGGATATGGGGGGGGCTGTGACGGGGCAGGGGAGAGGCATAGACGTGTATACACTGCCGGGCGTGGGGTGGATGGATGGTGGGGGGTGGCCGCGTGGCGCGGGGGGATCAGCTCGGTGCTTTGTGGCCGCCTGGAGGGGTGGGATGGGGAGGGTGGGAGAGAGGGAGACGCAGGAGGGAGGGGATGTGGGAACAGATGTATATGTATGACTGATTCACTTTGTTGTAAAGCAGAGACTAAGAAAAAAAAATTAAAAAAAAAAAAAAAAGAAAGTAGATTAGTGATTGCCACGGACTGGGTGTAGGGATGAATGGGGGAGAGGGTAACTGCTAATGGCATGAGTTTTTTTTGCTTTTAAAAGACATTGATGGGGGTTTCCCTGGTGGCGCAGTGGTTGACAGTCCGCCTGCCAATGCAGGGGACACGGGTTCGTGCCCCGGTCCGGGAGGATCCCACATGTTGCGGAGTGGCTGGGTCCGTGAGCACGGCCTCTGAGCCTGCCCGTCTGGAGCCTGTGCTCCACAACGGGAGAGGCCACAACAGTGAGAGATCCGCGTACCACAAAAAAAATTAATAATAAAAGTGAAAGACATTGATGAAAATGTTCTGAATTAGATAGTGGTTATATTTTCAGGACTTTGTGAATACACTAAAAACCATTACATTTTACACTTTAGAGGGGTGTGTTTTATGATATATTAATTACATGTCAATACATAAATTTTAAAAAAGAGAAGGAGCAATTTAACTATAATGCACTTGTAACCAAGACCTCAGCCAAGACCTTGGGTCACTCTGAGGATAGAACTGTTCTGAGATGGGGTCAGGGAGGCTGGGGTCCTGTGTCCAGCAGCTACAGGAAGGTGGCTGACCATTTTGACAGTTCTCCTCAGCAAAACGCAGTTCTTAGAGATGGATTCAGCTGCCAACCATCAGTGGACAAGCCTCCCAGTAGCTGGGAGAATGAGTGCCTTAGTCCTAAAGGGGGATATGATGGTGCACAGACTGTCCACATAGCCTCAGTCTCCCTCACTACTCCCTCAGCTCTGTAAGCCCCCAAACCAAATCTGATGTGGTCACCATGATACTCAGGGGTCTCATAATCTTAGTGCTTGATAAATGTGTTAAATGCATGAATGATGCCTCTTTGGTTGCTCCCACTTCAGATCCTATATCCTGGTCCTCAAAAACCTACCCTGACTATATTCTGAGAGTTTCTCTATATTATAAGGATCTCTACCTTACTCTCAAAGAGGCTAGCTGTACGAATGCTCATTTTTTCATTTCAGTGTTTTCACATCCCCAAACCTACCAATCAAGAGAAATACTGTTTGCTCTTATCCTTCTGTCCACAGATGAAATTACCTTGAGGAAGGTTTTGCTATTCATGGCTCTCAGAGGATCAAAATAAATTGGAGTGACAGTTTATTATGTAAATATAAGTGTTAGAAGAGTGAGCACTATCATACTGAGTGAAGTAAGTCAGAGAAAGAGAAATATATATGATACCGTTTATATGCAGAATCTAAAAAGAAATGATACAAATGAACTTATTTACAAAACAGAAACAGACTCACAGACTTAGAGAACAAACATGGCTACAGGGGAGGAGGGTGGGGGGAAGGGTTAGTTAGGGAGATTGGGATTGACATGTACACACTGCTACATTTAAAATGGATAACTAATAAGGACCTACTGTATAGCACAGGGAACTCTGCTCAATATTATGTAACAACCTAAATGGGACATGAATTTGAAAAAGAATAGATACATGTATAGGTATGACTGAATCACTTTGTTGTACACCTGAAACTATCACAACATTGTTAATCAACTCTACTCCAATATAAAATAAAAAGTTTAAAAAAAATAGTGAGCATAAAAACAAATATTCAGAGGATCTCTATGGCAAAGTGAGGAAAAGTAAAAAGGAAATTAACAATTATGAGGTTCCCACTACGTGCCAGGAATAACAGGCATTTAAGTTGCCCAACCAACCTGTTAGCCCTATTGTAGAGTTGAGAATACTGAGGATTCTGGAGATTAAGTGGCTTGTTCAATTTCACATGACTATTATGAAGTCCAAGGGCTTAGGGCAAGGGAAAGAGGCCTTAGTAGCCACTGAGTCTGGGCTGAGATTTGCAGAGAAATGGGTTCCAAGAAAGGATTGTGGTTTAGTTCTAGTTGTCAGGGTTTTTCCTGTGGCCCAGAATCCTACTCAAGCTCTTCAGACCCCAGAGCAGGTTAGGCAGGGGACAGCTAGAACTGACTTGCACAAACCCAGGCTGGGTATGGTGGAGAGATCTGCAAAACACCGGTTTACTTACCACACCACAGGCTGGATTCCACATTAGACCTCTGCTCACATAACCAGAGCACATGCCTCTCATTTCTAGGGCCAAATAGCCTGTAACCCGCCTAAGCCTGCCCCCACGGGCCACTTCCACAAGCTCACCTGCAATCAGCCTACAAACTAATTGTGTAGGGCAAGTTCTGAGCCCACAGATCTTTGGAGGAATCCAGGTGGGCACAGGTCAGAGCACACTGTGGTACCAGAAAACAGGTAGAATTTTGTGGCAGACCTAGGATGCTGACTCACTGCCTTCATGCCTCCATCTCTTGTGTGTTGCTGCTCAGGGAGCTGCCAATAGCCAAGCCTGACTGGTCCACTCATCAATTCTAGGCTTCCCTGTTCCTAAGCCCACCCCTTTGTACATGCTCAGCTTCCAGGAGCTGCTCTAAGCCCTGGGTCTGTTTGCATTTAGACTTTTGGACTCAGCTTCCAGGAGCTGCTCTGTGCCCTGGGTCTGTTTGGATTTAGACTTTTGGACTATGTCCAAGTTCTACTGGATCCTGGATATAGGGGTTGTGGTGCTCAGGTATGGACCCTTGTCACTCTTGGGGCAGGCTTTCCTCCTGGACCCTCTTCTGAGCGTGTCCTGATAGCTTTCCATTATAGGTCCAGACTGTCCTAGTCTCCATGAGGCACAGATGTTTTTACCAGTTCTCTTACTTCTCAAGGGACCGTGAAAACCTTTATATTTGGTCCTGCAGGTCTCTGTTGACTCATCTGTCTGCAGGGAAACCAAAGCCACAGCTATGGTTGTGGAATTCAAGTCGGCTTTTTACAAGCCTATATGGTGAGAGGGAAAAAAAAGTAGCAGTCAGTCTTTTCACCAAGTTTCAGAAAAGCCATTGTTTGGATCAGAAAAGAAAGCAGAAGAATCTAGTATACTTAAGTGTCAGTATTTTTATGTATTTTCTCATATTTTAGCCTTACAACAGTGATGAGCGTAAGTCGGTAATGTTTCCATTTTTGAATGGGAAAACATAGTTAGGCAAGCTAAATGACTTTCCCAGTTCTCTGAAGGTATTAAATGTGCTACTGCAATTCTAACTTGGGATTCTCAGACTCCCAGATTTCCATTCTGTGTACTCTGCAGGGCTGGATTTCTAAACAAATCTACCTATAATAATCACCTGTTGTTCTTACTAAGAATAGAGATTTCCAGGATTATTATCCAAAACAGATTCAGCAAGTCTTGGGAGTGGGCCCAGGAATCTGTGATTTTTTTTTTCAAGTTACGTGTAGGAACACTTCCTTCAACCAGACCAAGATGCTGTCTTTTACCTTCTGGTTCAAAAATCTTTTCTAGGGAATTCCCTGATGGTCCACGGGTTAGGACTTGGCACTTTCACTACCAGGGCCCGGGTTCAATCCCTGGTCAGGGAACTAAGATCCTGCGAGCCACGCAGCCAAAAAAAAAAAAAATCGTTTCTAAATCTTGAAGCAGAGGCAAGATGATGTTGGAAGCAGTGTGCAGTATGATTCGGAGAAATAAGTAATCAGCAGCAAAGAGATTCCTTCAGAGAACCTTTCTAGCAAGCAGTTGAGAGGAAATGAGGTCTTGCACTTAAGGAAGGTTGGTGGGGCTGGAAAGGGGGCAGTAGGAGGACATACTGTAGGGCAGATGGACGACATGATAGGACAAACGGGGCAGCTAGTATATGTCTCCTTTGCTCAGATGAGTTCTGGGATCATTGGGACTGTGATGGTGCTTGGAATAAAATTAGGTCATGACACAAAGAATGGAAAAGGAATAGGAAATAAGTGCCTTGCTTGAAGAAGACAGTAGAATCAAAGTCATTTTTAAGATTTTCTCAGCCACTGAAAATATTATTAAATTGCTTCTCTTCTTAACATGCATCAAAAAACTGTTTTTGATATTGTAGCTGCAACGAATTGAAACAAAACAATAACACAAAGCTAAATTGAAGCAAGGGAAGACTCTTCTCATTTTATCATCTTGATCTATTCTCTAATGAGAAGTCACAAAAAAAAGATTAAAGGAAAGGTCACCATTTATTTAGGATAAAGAAATGTATGCTGATGGTTGATGTCTTGAGCTACTTAATAAAATGAACTCAAATCTGGAGGAGCCATCAACACTCAGAAATAGCTTGTTTCTTATAGTAAGTAGAGAACAGGCAATAGATAGTGGAGAATACTTAACTGGTAATACTTCTTCTATCATGGATGTTATTCATATAATTCAAATGTTTTAAAGAACTTTAACTTAGATAAAGAAATAATTTCAATTGATTAGGGAAAACTTTAAGGGCTACATTAAACTAAACATCAACTTATATGTTTAGCTTGCTAGATAAATTCTGAAGACAGTAATTTCAGTTCTCAGACTCTATAGGAAGTAGATGGTATAAATATGAGACATTTAAGTTATAAAATGTGTAGGGAAACAATCGTGAGGCAATTAAAGTCTAATGTAAAGGCAAAAGTCCCACTGCAACTATGAAGAGAAAGGAAAATAGAAAAAAAAAGAGCTAAACTTATTAAGTATCTAATATATGCCAGACAATATGATGAATTTTATCTCATCTAATCTTCATAGTAATGATGAGAGATAGATATTCACAAATGGGGCAACTAAGCCTTAGAGTTTGTAACTTGTCCATACTGGAAAGTAATAACTGATAAATCAAGATTCTAAGACATCCATCTGATGTTACGTGACATCAACTCTTCAAATAGAACGATTCCACTCTCCTCTCTGTTATTCAAAACTCTCCTTAATCTTAGTTGTTCAAAACCCTCCTCAATTTTAGTTCTTAGCTGTATCACTCACCTTAATATTCTCAAAACCATCCTCTAACTAGACTGATGTCCTGTGTGCATTCCTAGACATTTGTGCACAGAATTTCTCCAACTCTCAAGGTTCAGTTCCATACACCCTTCCCTAAAACAGCAGCCAGGGCACTGCTGCCTTCATCAAATGCCCCCTCCTCTTCATTCATGGATGGCCCTTTTCACTAATGACCTCATTTGCCAATTGCAGTACTTGACCTCAGCCTGGGAATTCACTTTCCACACTACTTTGTGTTTTCTGAATCTTGTCATTGCTGAAAATGCTAAGCGATAACAAAATCTTGCATAACTTCTTCTTTCCTACAGAACTCAGTACAGGACCCAGAGTAAAATATTTTCCATTATTAGCACAAACAACAATAGTTAGAACCATTAATTCAGAATTTATAAAATGATTCCATCTCTGTTGTCTCATCTGTTTTAATATACACTTCATTAAATACTCATAAGAAACTTGGATAAATATTATTCTATTTTAATGTAAGTATTATACTATAATATAATAGATATTTCCTTCATGTATTCTTAAAGAAACAAAGAAACAGAGAGGATATAATTGTTAGCATCAGGTCACACTGTTGGGAAATAGTGCCTGTCTTTAGTGCCTCGCTTAGGGTTGACACTCTATATTTGTGTGATGAATGAGTAAATGAACAAGCTAGAATTTAAATTAGGTTTTTAAATTCCAAACTTTGTACCACACCATTCAGAATGATCTGTTTGACAGTATATGATTGTTTATGTTTTCCTCATAAAATCTTATTCCAGCGTGGTTTACACCGCTCTGGCTTTGCAGCATCTCAAAATAAGTTCCAGTGAATACCAAACTCATTAGCTGCCTCAGAGAGAGAAAACAGTATCTATCCTAATTTTAATAGGACTAAATTCTCCATGAATGATAATAAAAAAGTTAATGGTGACTTCAAACAAGCCTGAGCTTGAAAATTTGGTAGTCTGAGTGATCCTAATTACAAAAAATTTCTTAATTATGTTTTTTAAAACTTTTCATAAAGACATTATCATGATTACTTAGGATAAAAAAAATCATGGAAAAATATCCACTTTCTTCAAAGTAAACAAATGACATGTAGTTAGAGCAGGTCAACAAAAACTGCAAAGCAAAAATTGAACTTCAAATAGATTTGGAAGGACAATCAGATGTGTTTAACATTTAGAGCACTAAGCTGGTCTGGGGGAGCCTGCTTTTCTGAAGGGTGGGTGGGTCTGGACAAGGCAGGATGAGATGATGCAGGTTGAAGGAGAGTGGGAGTTGCTGTAGAGTTTCCCCTTCATTAGAATTAGAAGCATTCAGATAGATCTGTTCAGCTCAGAAATTTATAGATAACAATGGCTAGAGGATATTAACTTGAAGTTTTATGCTGAGAAAAAAATTAAATACTCCCTATAAAATACAGCATATACATATAAATATACTTTAAAATTAAAAGAAAGATGTAAATCAAGAGTTGTAGCTTTGGTCTGGTCTCAGGGTCCAGACCTTTCTTGAGAAGGAACTAGTGAAGAGCCATGACCCGCGTGTCTAGTAGAAGATAACCTGGTCATCTGGTTTCCCTTTCACAGGGCTCCTGTCCTACACTGTCTGATCTCTCCTAGGCAGTGTGTTGCCCTCTTTCAGGGCCCTTCTTACTCATCATAAATGGTCCTTACTGTTTGCTTGTTAACTCAGTTCTACCCTTCCTGATCTGAGCAAGCTGGGTCTGCAGTGATTCTGCAAGGATCAGCCATGTTCTGCTTCAGAGAGCTTCGGTACAGAATGGAACAAGGGAGAGGTACTAAAAGCTCAGTGGGGGAAGAGTCTGTTTATCCTAGAAGTTCCCTGTGAAAAAGACCCGTGGATGGGTGGCACACTGAACTTCTAGTATAATATCCTGGCCCTCTCCTTGGCAAGAGCAGCTCTATTTATTCCCGTTTAATTCATTTTCACCTAGTATTGTAGGGCATAAATCTTCATTCTTCCTGGGGACAAGTTCAGAGTTCAGGTTTAACTGAATCAAACTTGGGCCAATTTGAGCACAATAGTCCAGAAACAGAGGTAACAGAAGAAAAAGGTCTATAGAAAAGAAAAAAAGAACAACTAAGACAAGTGCCAGAAAGGCCACAGAGCTCTCAGAAAGGTAAGATTTATATGGAAAGCACATTTACATTTTTCCTACTTAAAACCCTTAGTCAGTGGGGTTTTAGATCAAGCTCAGGTCCACTTGACACTCAGAAAATCATTAACTATTATTGGGCTTCAGTTATATCAGCTCGTAAATGGTAATTTTGCTACTGTACCCTGGGACAGATCCAGTGAGTGGAGAAGAGGTAGGAGGTGATTCAGAAAGCAAAAGTTTCCAAAGAACTCCAAGATCCAGGAGGGTATATGATTTAGAAAACTATTAGTAGATTTGCTGAATTGAAGCGGAAGAGACAAAAGCACAAAAGAAGACCCAAAGCTTGGGGCAATCTTTTCGTCAGTACGGAAAAGGGAAGAACATTCTTTATTTAAAAACAAAACTGATACAATAATTCCTTCTACTCCATAGAAAGTACCTTTTCATTCAGGAAAACAATTTATTACTTTCTAGTAGAAGGGTTCTCATTTATGAAAATACCTAGACAGTCTGCCTTATAAAATGAACACTCTCAGGGCTGATCTGGGAGACTAAGAACTTCATCAAAGAGATTATTTTTATCTACATGTTACAGTAAGGTGAATTTTGAGATTTCTAGGGCAAAGAGAATAGAGTTCAGATTCTCAGGGCATCAGAAGGAGAAGGAAGAAGAGGGTTCTAGCCACATGGGGCAGGTGGAGAGCCCAAGAAAAAGATCAGAAAGAGAAATTTTTGATGAGGTTAGATAGTGAACCCAAAAACAATTAAGAAGAAAAGTGTAAAATTTTTAAATGTAAGTTTTTGTTGTTATAGTAAACCATTATACAAACACCACCTCCATTGCCCCAAACCTTTGCTATTCCTTTGGCACATGGTGAGGAAATCAAAGAAAAGGGGCCATGCCCCACATCTGGGCCAAAGTGTGGGGAGCAGTCATTCAAGATGAGATGCAGGGAAGATCCTGAGTTCAACTAGATTAGGAAATAAAGCAAGAAGTACTGGACATTTTATTGAAATTCTGGGGAAGGCACGATAAATTTCTTCACGATGTCATAGCAATTAAAAAAAAATTCAAAGGTCACTATGACCAAAGCCAAAAATACATTTATATGGTTTTTGCAAGACTCTTAATTAAACTAGGAGGATAGGTATAGTAATGTACAATCTTAGAGCAATGATAATAAAACACTTATCTACAAGTAGGTCAATATGGTGAGCTTGGACTTTTACTCCAGCACTTATCAGCTATATGGCTTCTCGGAACTTGTGTAACTACTTCTCTACTTCTCTGTAAAATGAATAAAGGCATAGACCCCACACTACAGAATTGCATGCATTCAAGCAAGCTGCACATGCAAAATGCCTAGCAGACCACCAACTATGACAGTACTTTTTATTTATTTTTTTTTAACATCTTTATTGGAGTATAATTGTCTTACAATGGTGTGTTAGTTTCTGCTATATAACAAAGTGAATCAGGTATATGCATACATATATCCCCATATCCCCTCCCTCTTGTGTCTCCCTCCCACCCTCCCTATCCCACCCTCTAGGTGGTCACAAAGCACCAAGCTGATCTCCCTGTGCTATGTGGTTGCTTCCCACTAGTTATCTATTTTACATTTGGTAGTGTTTATATGTCAATGCTACTCTTTCACTTCAGCCCAGCTTACCCTTCCCCCTCCTCATGTCCTCAAGTCCATTCTCTATGACTGCGTCTTTATTCCTGTCCTGCCTCTAGGTTCATCAGAACCATTTTATTTTAGATTCCATATATATGTGTTAGTACACGGTATTTGTTTTTCTCTTTCTGACTTACTTCACTCTGTATGACAGTCTCTAGGTCCATCCACCTCACTACAAATAAATCAATTTCATTTCTTTTTATGGCTGAGTAATATTCCATTGTATATATGTGTCACATCTTCTTTATCCATTCATCTGTCGATGGACACTTAGGTTGCTTCCATGTCCTGGTTACTGTAAATAGTGCTTCAATGAACATTGTGGTACATGACTCTTTTTGAATTATGGTTTTCTCAGGGTATATGCCCAGTAGTGGGATTGCTGGGTCATATGGGAGTTCCACTTTTAGTTTTTTAAGGAAACTCCATACTGTACAAGCAGCTCATGCAGCTCAGTATCAAAAAACCGAACAGGGCTTCCCTGGTGGCGCAGTGGTTGAGAGTCCGCCTGCCGATGCAGGGGACGTGGGTTCGTGCCCCGGTCTGGGAAGATCCCACATGCCACGGAGCGGCTGGGCCCGTGAGCCATGGCCGCTGGGCCCGCGCATCCGGAGCCTGTACTCCTCAACGGGAGAGGCCACAGCAGTGAGAGGCCCTCGTACCGCAAAACAAACAAACAAACAAAAAACACGAACAACCCAATCCTAGAATCATACTTTAAAATGAACCATAATGCTTGTGTTTATAATCAGAGTTTGAAAAAGGAGTGGGGGGCATACTTGTATTAATACAATGCACCATTTGGCAGAGTAATTAAGAACTGAAATTTTGGAAGCTGACCCTCTGTGTTCATAATCCAGCCTCCACTGCAAAACTTTTAGTACCTTTTAGAAGTTTTTTAGACTTCAGGCAAGTAACTTAACCTCTCTATGCCTCAGTTTCTTTGCCTGTAAAATGGGTATGATAATACCTCATGGAGTTATTCTGAGAATTAAATGAAATAATGCAAGCAAAGTCCTTTAAAAAAAAGTGCCTGGCACACATTAAGTCTTTGATAAATGTAAGTTGTTGTTATTACCACCTTGTGCTTAGGTTGCCAGTTCTCATAAGCTCCTCTGGGTCTGATGGATAACCAGATCCTAGGAGAAAAAAACAATCCTAGGCCTTTTTCAAAGGACAGTTGATGATTCAGCCATAGCAGGTGGAGTACTTTGAAGTGAAATCTTCAGAGGTAGAGCTAGCAGGAGACCTCAAAAAATTTGGCTAGACCATTTGGGAAAGAAACTCAGTACTCGTAAGTATTCACTGTGACCTAATCAGGTTTATTGCTAAGAATGAAATGAAATGATATCCATGAAACTGCTTTATAAAGTTTAAGGAAATATACTTGTGTTATTGTTGATTATTACAATACAGAAATTCAAAATTCAAAAAAACAAAATAAAATTCCTAAATTTTTGATCCTAAAACTCAGAAAATAATCATCTCTAAGGGTTTCACAGGGTGAAGTGTTTCCTCATGGGTCAGAAGCATCTCTAAGCCCATCTGCTTTAGAGGCATCATGGCAGGACTACAGAGCACTAAAATATTTAGCACAAAGATCAATAAATCTCCCCTTGTCTCCCCAGTCCTCCTTACTAGAAGTATTCTTGGATGCAGTCTCTAGGTTTTAGAATGTGCAATATTATTTACTAATAATGATCATAATTTATATTATTTATAAAATTAATCCTAGACAAATCTCTAAATACTTCTCTGGTTCTAATTTTTAATATATTAATAGTCATTTTATTTATTTTTCTATTTTAGCATAATTATAATTCATAGTACTCTACGAATTAGTGTGTTTGCCAAAATTAACCCAGTGATGTAAACAAATAACGGCCAATGAAAAGACCTATTTGTAAAGCTATATACTGATGTAATTGAAAACCACTTCATTATGAGTGCTTGGAATGAAATGTTTTCAACTGAATTATACTACAAACTACATAAGAGATCCAGATAAACCTGTACAGACAACTGTGAGCAAAGTTTTGTGGTGAAATGAAGAACATTCCTAGGAGTCAACCATGCCACCTGCAGAGAACACCAGTAACTTCTCCTAAGTAGCAGCCTTGTCACTCTATGTGTCTGGGACTGGGGCATCACCCACCAGGCCAGGCTGTGTCAAACATAGCTTGGAGCCCCAACTGCTTTGAATATTAAAATTTGGTTTGGAAAAGATTGCCACAATATAAAATCTCTAAATTAGATTTGTTAGTGATTTCTACAGTTCCCTCCACAAATGTTTTCAACATGATCAGGTGTAGGAGGCAAGATAACGGATTTAAATGAGATTATGCCACAAAAGACAACACATTTAATTAACAAATACTTTCAGAGCAAATATCAGATAAAACAGATAAAGTTGTTAAATGTTAATAAAGGTCTTTGCCCTTAAGATTATCATGCTATGGAGGAAAGGTCTCAGAAGGAAATAACTATAAAACAATAATACAATGTACAATAATGATACAAAAGAGGTATGGATAATATTTTTTGTGTTTTTATTTATTAACCTCTGTAATTTGACTAAACCATAAAAAAAAGTACACATTTCAGATATGGGAGTTCATTCTGTGGTCTGCCTTTAGTGATAGAAGCACAGGTCTGAGTGACTGGTGCTTGCTAATAACTTTCTTGAGTCTTAGTAGGACTGAAAATGTCTTTCTGTTGTTACTACATTTCAGGACAACATGCCAAGTTGTAAAATCTTGGTTTACATTTGATTTTTCTAATGATTTTATAGATGTTTCTTTATTGCTTTCTGGTTTTGATTGTTGTAGAGGAGAAATTCGAATCTAGTCTGGTTTTCCTTTGAAAATGAACTAATTTGTATTTGGTAGAATTAAGGTCCTTATTTTTGCTTTAAGGTTAAAAAAAATTATCAGAGAATGTCTGTATGTTAGTTTCTACTTAGTAGTTTTACCTGTACAAGGTAAGCCTTCTTGCCCTCAAGAGTCTTTATAGTTCTGGAAGATTTTCCTCTGTTAATAGTTATTGATTCCAATCCATTCACCTCTTGCAGCATTTCTGTGTCCTGAGCTCTGTGTCATTCATGTACTCTTATGTTAACATTATCTCCTGAGACGTTTCTTCTGCACCCTAAGTATGTTTTTTAAATTCATCTTTTGGTTCTCTAATTTGATTTTTAGCAATGTTGATCCTGCTTTTCTTCTATATACAGTAAAGATCTTATTTATATTTTGTCCACATTTTACTACAGCTTTAAAGCACTATCAATTACTTTTCATCTAATCTAGGACTAAAAGAAAAATGTCTCATCCTAATATTTTATTTAATTCTGTATAAAAATATATTTCAAAGTAGATTTTATTCTGAACCTAAGCATCTTCATTGCCTAGTGTGTTCCAATAATTTGTCTTAAAAGAAAACTCATCTTTAAATTTGGGTTGATAATATTCAATATTTTGACCAGAAGTCTAGGGGCCTTGCTTTTCAAAGTGTGGTGCATGTACTAGGTTTTTCAACATCAACTGGGAGCTTGTAAGAAATGCAAAATCTTAGACCACCCCCCAACCCAAACCTACTGAATCAGAATCTACATTTCAACAAGATCTCCTGCTAATGCATGGACACATTAACATTTGAAGACAACCTGGCCTAGATGAGTGAGATATTTAGTGGCTGGGGGTCATCTAAGTCAGCTGTGATAAGAGTAGAAGCCAACACCTAAGTCAGTTTTTAAAGTTTCTGTTTCTAAGGTGTGGAATGGAGAAAACATGCTTACCAAACTCTAAAGTGACCAAAGACTATACGGTATCCAGCCCGCAAGTAGTTTTACATGTTTATTTAATCGTCTTATCATGGTTTCTTCTCTAAAGCAGATTTAAACAGACAAGGCACACTAACTGAGCATTTCAAAGCCAGTCCAATGGAAGACTACTAGTGAATGCAGCTCTATGGCAGAGGAGGGAGGGGGAATAGACAGGAAGGGCTTTGCCTCAATCTAGGCAGGTGTTGAGATGCAGGCCAGTTATGTTCATACTTTTATTTTGAATTATCTCTAAAGGTTCAGTTAATTTAGAGACCACTGCTTTTATTGTCAATTGGTAATAAAGATGATGGATGGGCTTACCTAGGTGAGTGCAGGCCAAATTGGGATATTCACAATGATTCCCTCTGCTTGTCATCTTTATTCTTAAGTTTTTTTATAAATATTACAATGAGATCTGGGAGGAAGGTGACTCTTAGCCCAGTGGGTCACTGCCATCTCCCCAGAATTCTGCCATTGTAGGAAAAGTGAAAATCTGTTAAAATTTCAAAAACATTAGATCTATACAAGTCCCTCTTTTTAAAAAGAGAACATATTTCATTGGCATAAATTACTCTCTGCCCATGTGTTAATTCAATGAGTATTTAACAGACATTAGCATAGGCCCTGGTGATATGGCAGTAAACAAACAGATGAAGCTTCTTCCCTCATAGAGCTTATAATCTAGAGAAAATACACAGACACTATAAAAATAATCATGCAAAGATGGTAATAAATCATAAGGAACTAGAGATTACCAGGTATTTGTGTCTACTCTCAGGAGAAAGATATTGCTATTTTATAAAGGGTACTCAAAGGAGCCATCATTTTAAAAGTGCATTTCAACAGAGACTTGAGGGAAGTGAGGGAAGGAGACTTGCAAATGTTTAAAGGAAGAACACTGCAAGTAGAGGACACTCAAGGACACCAGTACATAGTAGGGCAGTAAAATATTTTTCTATAAATTCAGGAAAAAACCTAAAGACCAGAATGTTAATTATGCCCACTAAAATCAGATACCAAGTTCTGTTGTTTGTGGCTCCAAAATAACTTTTATGTCTCCCTGTCCATACTACTGCCGTGGTCCTAGTTCAGAGCCTCAGTATTTCTTGCTGGGATCATGATAGTGGCTTCATTTTTGGTCTCTTTGTCTTTAGTCACATATTAACCAAGTCTATCCTCAAGCAAAAATGTACTCATGCAACAACTCTGCCTAAAGTTCTTAAAAAACAACCACGTGGAGAAAAACAGCACAGAGATACACCACACACTCATTCAGGAAGGCCAATTCCAAATGGGTTTAATGCTTAAATCTAGAAATCATATCTTCAAAACTTTTCAAAGAAAATAGAGCAGAACAGATCCATTACCTCAGGCTAGGGTTACTTTTCTTAAGTAAGACACAAAATACACATAGAATAAGGACAGAGTCTGACAAGTCTAACTATAGTATAATTATGAACTTGTGTTTATCAAAAAAATTCAAATAAATAAGCTGTAAACTGGGAAAATCATTTGCAGTACACATAACTGACAAAAGGATGAGCATCCAGAATATGAAAAGACCACTTATAAACTGATACGAAAAACTTTCAAAAGCTCAAGTGGGTTTTTCAGAAAACAAGAAGTATAAAAGTAAATACATTATAAGAGGAAAAAAAAAAAAACCCTGCCTAATAATTGGATTATTGAAATGCCGTTTACAGCCCATTAGGTTAGCCCAGATTTTTTTTTTTTATGTACTTATTGACAAGGTCATGGAAAGCAGATTGTAAGGATGGGTTTTAAGTCAGTGAAATCAATTTGGAAAATGATTTAGTATTATCTTTTAAAATTAAATATGAACATTTACTGCAAGCCAGAAATAGCATCCTAGATATAGTCAATACTCTAGAGAAACTTTTTGCACAGGTACATGATGAGACATAGATAAAAATTTTATAGCAACACTGACAGTAGAAGCAAAAAGACAGAAACAACAAATAGCCATCATAAGGCTAAAATATAAGTGAATCGGGAAAGTATGTTCTCTACAACTACATTAATCAACAGAGCTAAATCTCACTAATATAAAACTGAATTTTAAAAAGTCACCAAAATATATGTTAAGTATTTTACTATTTAAATGAGTTCCTGAAATGGGGTGCTGCTAATCAACAAACATAGGGTTTCAGTCATGCAAGAGGAGTAAGTTCTAGAGATCGGCTGTACAATGTTGTGTTTATAGTCAACTATACTGTATTGTGCTCTGAAAACTTTGTGAAAAGGGTAGATCTCACGTCAAGTGTTCTTTTCACAATAAAAGATAGATAAAGAAACAAACAAACCATATATTGTGGAGACGTGTACAAATTTAAGAACCTTATCCACTGGAGAATATTTAGATTTCAGAGGGATATAAAGGAGACCTCAACTGTTTTACTCATGTTCTGATATGTTAAACTGGGTAGATGGGAGCACAGTATTGTTTTTTGTTATATTTTACATACACGTAATATGTATTCTTTGAATAAATGATATATTTCATAATTTAAAAAGGAGAGTGAGTGTTAGAAACAGCAAATCTTGGCTTCAAATCCCAGATGCTCTACTTTGTGTAATACACTGTAAGATTCACCATTTTCCCCCCATATATAAAATGGAAATGGAAGATTAGATTGCACAACATGAACAATCACTAGCACAATGCTTGGCACATGGCACGTACTGAATAAATACTGAATATTATGGGTGAGGGTTCTTTAATGACTTCTCATGGCTTGTTCCCTTCTTCATATGACTTATGTGCTGCCTTGAACTGGCCTCAGCCAGCCTGACCAGCTTCATCTCTCACCACTGCCTCTTCTCATTGCTGCTCCAGCCATATGTCATCATTCCAAATTTCTTTGCCCTCAGTTCCAAGCCCATTTATCTGCCATTATCCCTCAAGTCTCAAGATAAATCATACCTCTACTGTGAAGCAGACATCACTGTAGCACTGACTCCCGATGTAGTAATTTAGTGTTTATATGACTCCCTCACCATAGTATTGTCAACTACATAAGGACAGGGATCATATCTTTTCTCATCACTGTATTACAAGAAAACACGTAAAAAATAAACATGAACACCCATTGAACAGATAAAATCATAATTTTGGGGGCTTCCCTGGTGGCGCAGTGGTTGAGAGTCCGCCTGCCGATGCAGGGCACACGGGTTCATGCCCCAGTCCGGGAGGATCCCGCATGCCACAGAGCAGCTGGACCCGTGAGCCATGGCCACTGGGCCTGTGTGTCCGGAACCTGTGCTCCGCAAAGGGAGAGGCCACAGCAGTGAGAGGCCCGCGTACCACACACACACACACAAAATAATAATAATAATAATAATAATAATAATTTTTGGATAACCTTAGTTCTCTACATTCTGGGTTGGATTTTTAAAAACAAAGCATGTATAAATTTATTAATCCTGAGTAGATGAAGGTTTTGTTGCAAAGGCAAAATAATAAAGAAGTATTTCGAAAGAACAAAATATAGTTTAATCGTAAATATTTTCCTATTCTAAGGCTATGTGAAAGATACATATATAATCATCTATGAGAGAACACACACATCTATATCATCCTAAGAACATCATAAAATTGAAACAAACAAAATATATATATATATATATATATATATATATATATATATATATTTAATTATATAATGTCATTTGTCCACCAAGAATAGTAAGTAATCCATAATGGCAAAATGGAATGAGTGAATTTCTTTACCAGGTTTAAATCAATCATTATATTTATTTCCTGGGACATTTAGTAAAATGATCCAAATTAGTCTTGTATCATTCTGATTTAATTTAGTGATACCCATTGTAAACAGAAAGTGTGTTTCACAAGCTAGAAATGGCTAAAATGAAAAAAAAAATTCTAAGGTATTTATTCAAAATAACCTCTTGATATTTTGGAGGTTTTTTCTTTTCTTTTTACTACATATGCACAAATAATCATGCTTAAGGCATATATATAAGAGCAATTACTTAAGGAAGATGAAAAATGAATTGGAAATATGTGCAGAATGTATGAATTAATCCATAAATATTCTTTCTTCACTATACAAATGGAAAACACCAGATCCATTGACATCTTATAATAAATGGACTTAATTTGCTGGAGAAAATTGTAATAGATGTTAGAAGATGAAGAAGAAAAGGAATTGTCTGTGAGAAAAGTAAAGAAAGAAAAAGAATTTGAATAGTGCTATGAGATCTCCCCAGAATGTTCTTACAAAAATTAAATGTGTTTTGCGGGGAAATAAAAATAAACTTGTTTAAAGTATACCACATGTTTGTCTTTGCAGTCATAGAAGATGAGAAATAGGAAAAAAAAACAACAAAAAAACCCCACCCTGCTTCAGAGGCATGTTGTATAAATCAGTACTTCTCAGTCTTTAATATGCATATGATTCATCCAGGGATCTTGTTAAAATAAAGATTCTGATGCCATTTAGTCTGGGATGGCACTCAAATTCTGCATTTCTAATAAGTTCCTGGGGGATGCTGATGTTGCTGGCCTGCACCACACTTTAAGTTCCAGAGATAGAGGAAACTACATTATAGTTCCACATTGTAGTCCTACAGTCCTACACTGTAGTCCTAGCTCTGCTGCGTATAATGATGTCACTTGGATGTGTGGCAGCCTCTGAGCCTTAGTTAGGTATATCTAGAAATAATACTTTGCTCATCTTGTTATTGTGAGGTGTTTAGATGACATTAGTAAATCTCCAGGAACAAAGAAGGTATCCAATAACCATCAGTTCTTTCTACTGAGTGCTTTAAAAATTATTTGTTTAAACTTATGTTACTGAAAATGCAATTATTATGCCTCAAGTGTAATGAAAATCAATAGGGCAAGATATCACCTAAATAAATAAAAAATTAGATGTCATTTCATTTTTATAACATTCATCATTTTATGTACTTTGACAGATGTCTCATTTATAAGCTGAACATTATTAGAAGGAAAGAAATTGTTGGAAAGGTACTGCAAACATTTGGAAAAGAAAGAGGCTAAAACACAGATTTAGATGGTGACTTCCTCCCATGACATTTCTGTCTCAAAACAATTAGAGCCTTGGCAACAAACAGTGTTCAGGAGAGCTGTAGTTCCAACAAATTAAAGCAAGGAAGGGTTGCAGTAAAATGGGAGCTTGAGTCTTTCAAGTGTATGTAGAAAATGAGTTGAAATGTTTTAAAAATAAAATGATTAGCATAAGCCAAATAGGAACTGAAAATGTAATCAACAAAGAGTGTCTTAGAGGTTACCTAAATGATGCATTAACCTTTCTACAACAGACTCTATCAGAAACACTTAGGATCAACTAAAGAGCAAGATGAGACTTGTCTAGTTTTGCACTCTGGTTCCAGAATCCCTATCAGACTGTCATCCACATCATTTGTGTCTAGGTTTCTGTTTGCTATTCCATAATGATTCTCTTTTCTCCTCCTGTTTAGCTACTCTGGAATTATGTACCAATAGCACATGACAACTCCAAAAGGCAGAACAGAAATATGAAACAAGAACATCTTAAAATTAATGCCTTTTCTAGAAAGAAACACTCAAAAAATCTCTAATTCTCAGGTTTCATTTAAGGAGGGCTTCCTTTAGTTGCCTTTCTTATAGAAATTGTGGGTCCCTGAGGAGAAGCCTCACTTCTATCCACCACCTTGTCCATCTTCTGCTAACATGTGATGAGGGAATGAGCTCTGGACGCTTTGTCTCTAATATGAATTTTTATAAAAATAGCAAAAACTTAATAAAGATGAAATCATATGGCCCAAACATACAAATAAAAGAAAGAAAAAATAATGGTGTCATCCAAATATTCAGACAACCTGCCATAACTCCAGACCTTAACTGTCATCACCATAGTTGGAAATACATATAAGTCTTGTTTATAAAAAAAAGGTGGCAAAGAGACTTCAAGAGGGTCTCGGACTTCTTTGGGTCTCATGCCTGCTCAAAGGTCACATTTGATATTTCCCTGGGATGCCACCTGCCTTCTGAAGAATATAACATGACACACCCAGTGTCTCTGTAAAACAAAATAAATAGTTCTCTATCAATAGACAAGAAGGAAGTTCTATTTTAAAAAAAAATATTTTTAAGAAATCACTATTATAAGAGAAGAGCTAACACCTATCCTTCACAAACTTTTCCAAAATATAGCAGAGGGAGGAACACTCCCAAACTCATTCTATGAGGCCACCATTGCCCTGATACCAAAACCAGACAAGGATGTCACAAAGAAAGAAAACTACAGGCCAATATCACTGATGAACATAGATGCAAAAATCCTCAACAAAATACTAGCAAACAGAATCCAACAGCACATTAAAAGGATCATACACCATGATTAAGTGGGGTTTATTCCAGGAATGCAAGGATTCTTCAATATATGGAAATCAATCGATGTGATACACCATAATAACAAATTGAAGGAGAAAAACCATATGATCATCTCAGTAGATGCAGAAAAAGCTTTTGACAAAATTCAACACCCACTTACAATAAAAACCCTCCAGAAAGTAGGCATAGAGTGAAATTACTTCAACATAATAAAGGCCATAAATGACAAACCCAAGCCAACATCTTTCTCAATGGTGAAAAATTGAAAATATTTCCTCTAAGATCCAAGGTTGTCCACTCTTACCACTATTATTCAACATAGTTTTGGAAGTTTTAGCCACAGCAATCAGAGAAGAAAAAGAAATAAAAGAAATCCAAAATGGAAAAGAAATAAAACTGTCACTGTTTGCAGATGATATTATATTATACATAGAGAATCCTAAAGATGCTACCAGAAAACTACTAGAGCTAATCAATGAATCTGGTAAAGTAGCAGGATACAAAATTAATGCAGACATCTCTTGCATTTGAATACACTAAAGATGAAAAATCTGAAAGAGAAATTAAGGAAATGCTCCAATTTACCACTGCAAGAAAAAGAATAAAATATCTAGGAATAAACCTACCTTGGAGACAAAAGACCTGTATGCAGAAAACTATAACACACTGATGAAAGAAATTAAAGTTGACACAAACAGATGGAGAGATATACCATGTTCCTGGATTGGAAGAATCAACATTGTGGAAATGACTCTATTACCCAAAGCAATCTACAGATTCAATGCAATCCCTATGAAACTACCCATGGCATATTTCACAGAACTAGAACAAAAATTTCACAATTCGTATGGAAACACAGAAGACCCCAAAAAGCCAAAGCAATCTTGAGAAAGAAAAACGAACCTGGAGGAATCAGGCTCCCGGACTTCAGACTACTTCAAAGCTATAGTGATCAAGACAGTGTGGTACTGGCACAAAAACAGAAATATAGATCAATGGAACAGGATAGAAAGCCCAGAGATAACTCCCCACACATGGTCACCTTATTTTTGATAAAGGAGGCAAGAATATAAATGGAGAAAAAACAGCCTCTTCAATAAGTGGTGTTGGGAAAACTGGACAGGTACATGTTAAAGTATGAGATTAGAACACTCCTTAACACCATACACAAAAATAAGCTCAAAATGGATTAAAGACCTAAATGTAAGGCCAGACACTATCAAACTCTTAGAGGAAAACACAGGCAGAACACTCTATGACATAAATCACAGCAAGATCCTTTTTGACCCACCTCCTAGAGAAATGGAAATAAAGACAAACATAAACAAATGGGACCTAATGAAACTTCAAAGCTTTTGCACAGCAAAGGAAACCATAAACAAGACCAAAAGACAACCCTCAGAATGGGAGAAAATATTTGCAAATGAAGCAACTGACAAAGGATTAATCTCTAAAATCTATAAGCAGCTCATGCAGCTCAATAGCAAAAAAACAAACAACCCAATCCAAAAATGGGCAGAAGACCTAAATAGACATTTCTCCAAAGAAGATATACAGATTGCCAACAAACACATGAAAGAGTGCTCAACATCATTAATCATTAGAGAAATGCAAATCAAAACTACATGAGATATCATCTCACACCAGTCAGAATGGTCATCATCAAAAAATCTAGAAACAATAAATGCTGGAGAGGGTGTGGAGAAAAAGGAACCCTCTTGCACTGCTGGTGGGAATGTGAATTGGTAGAGCCACTATGGAGAACAGTATGGAGGTTCCTTAAAAAACTAAAGTAGAACTACCATACGACCCAGCAATCCCACTGCTGGACACATACCCTGAGAAAACCATAATTCAAAAAGAGTCATGTACCAAAATATTCATTGCAGCTCTATTTACAATAGCCCGGAGATGGAAGCAACCTAAGTGTCCATCATCAGATGAATGGATAAAGAAGATGTGGCACATATATATAATGGAATATTACTCAGCCATAAAAAGAAACGAAATTGAGTTATTTGTAGTGAGGTGGATGGACGTAGAGTCTGTCATACAGAGTGAAGTAAGTCAGAAAGAGAAAGACAAATACTGTATGCTAACACATATTTATGGAATCTAAGAAAAAACAAAAAATGTCATGAAGAACCTAGGGGTAAGACGGGAATAAAGACACAGACCTACTAGAGAATGGACTTGGCATACGGGGAGGGGAAAGGGTAAGCTGGGACAAAGTGAGAGAGTGGCATGGACATGTATACACTACCAAACGTAAAATAGCTAGCAGGAAGCAGCCTCATAGCACAGGGAGATCAGCTCGGTGTTTTGTGACCATTTAGAGGGGTGGGAGAGGGAGGGTGGGAGGGAGGGAGACAGAAGAGGGAAGAGATATGGGAACATATGTATATGTATAACTGATTCACTTTGTTATAAAGCAGAAACACACCATTGTAAAGCAATTATACTCCAATAAAGATGTTAAAAAAGAAATCATAGTATATTTCCAACACACACACACACACCAGACACACACACGCCAAATATTTTGAATATATGAAGAGTATTATTAACCAATAAGAAAAAAACCTGGTAACCAAAGAGAAATTTGGGCAAAAGACTTGAAGAATCTCTCAAAACAAAAGAGGGGGATCCACATGGCCATAACACGTAAGAAATATGGTGATGAAAATGTTAAGTCCAAGACAAAATACATTTATAACTATAGCAAAATGGGAAAATTGAAAAGTCAAAAATACCACCTGTTTTAAGGATACAAAGCAATTGAAATATCAATTTCTGTGACCACCTTGGTAAAAATTGTGGTATTACCTAGCACATCTGGACATGCACACCCCCGTTCAATTCAGCCAATCCATTTCTAGTTATATATTCTAGAGAAACACTATATGTGGGGCAGGTCTGATATTTTTTCCTTTGTTTCAAGTTCTTGGTTTTTGCCTTGTGACATGCAATAGCTGAAAATGACTTTTTCCGTCCAGTGCTTATGAAGCCCTCTCATGCAAGTGCTGTATAAATTGTTGAAAATAAAGTCTGAACCCTCTCTGTAAACATACAGAAAATCAATGAAAGATTCATTAAAGCACAGTATCCAAGGTAATCATAATTTGTTTTCTAAAGTATTTTGAGTAACAGGAAACTTTTCAATAATCTTTGCTGTGCTTAAGATAATAATGCCATTAATTAGTTTCCTTGAGAGGATTCCTGGGTATTTTGTAAACTATTTCTTTTTCACACTCCTGGGAAAGAAGTCATCATGAATTCAAATTGCAATCAATGCAGGCAACTCTATGCAAAGGAATTGTCTTCTCCACTTGATGTGCTCCGATTATTTCATGTTCTTAACCCATTTATCTCTGTTGCAAAGAGTGAGACACAAGGAGGGAGGGGACATCTCAGGCAACTTCTTGGCCAGATGGATCAGGAGAGATTGTGGCATAAAAACAGCAGTGAAAATGAACACCAGACACAGCAGACTGTATATCGCAATGTGCAAATTAACTATCTTAGTAAATGGTTGACCTTGGAAATGCAGAATGCTCTCAGTCATGAAGTTGCTTAAATGTAAGAAGTGTTGCTCAAAGGAAGTTTTCTCATGACTTAGTTCAAAAACGTCTTTCAAGGGCCTAACATGTGAAATGCAAGATAACATACATTTAAATATTTCATTTTTATGTATTTAAATAGCCCTTACTCTATGAAAGTTTGGGAGTCTTAAAAATAACATTGGACACTATGAGACCATAATAAAATAAATATAACATTAACTCATTCAGTTTAAAATGGAAGGGGAAGAATTGCATTCTAGCACCTGTTGATATGATTTGAGGTAAGTCTCAAACAATCCAATAATACTAAGTATAATAAGCAACCATGATATTAACACTTATTGGCTACTCCTCAGGTACTAGGGCTAAATGCAACATAGATGTTACCTTATATAATCCTCACAGCAGCCTTATAGAGTAAGGTACAATATTTGAATTTTTATAGGTGAAAAAACTGAGGTCAAGAAAAGCTAAGGTACTCTTACAACTTTACAATGATCATGGGGGAGCAGGAAGTTGGACCCAGCCTTGCCTGCCTCCCACAGACTCTGCTTGGTCTACTGTATACCTTCAGCCTCCTAAATTGTTTTTAGTGTTTAGTGTCTGCCAAGACAGCATCAGATGCTGGGAATTGGACCTGAAATTTCCTCGTGGTGTTCTATTATCATCAAGAATATAAAATAGAGATAAAAATTACAGAAGAAAAGGATAATTGCTAAACATATATGCGCAACATGTCAGGGGAGCACAGTGAAGGAAACAAATGTACTACTTTGGGAAGGAGGTGATTCACAGAAGAGGAGAAATTTGAACTGGTTCTAGAAGGATGAGTAGGAGTTTGCCAAGATGAGAAGACAGAATGATACTAAAATTAATAACAAAAACACAGATAAAATGTTGGTGGATACAAAAGTAAAGGATTTATTTGAGGAGCAGTTAGCATTTTTACTTTAAGTGCCTTCACATTTAAAGAGAGCAGTGTTGAAAAAAGGAAACATAGAGCTCAGAGGGGAGAACATAAGACGTGAAAGGAAGGTCTGCTAACATCTGCTAGTCAAAGATAAGGTCTAAGTAGGGTATGGCTTCATTAACACTGTGACCCTCTCAAAGTGTGATCTTACAGCGTCTTCATCATCTGGGACCTTCAAAATTCAGATCCTCTGGCCTTGACCCAGACCTACTGAAACTGAAGCTTCATTTCCACAAGATCACCAGGGTGTGTGTGTGCACATTACATTTGAAGAGCACTGATTAGATTAAAATGATAAGCTCTAAGAGAAACTGATATAAAGTTATATGATTGACTTCAGTATACTTGGGACACTCTAACTCCAATAATGCAGTCCATTTTCTATGGCAGGAAACTATTTGATATCTAATCAGACTAAGTGTGGGTCAAGAGTCCCTACACTTGGTGATTCCTTTGGTCAGGGAAGATAAATTTGAGAATGTGTATCTTCCCAGAAAACTGATAGACCATGTTGAAATGCCAGGGCTCTGGAAGTAGTGTCAGTTTTGAATGTCCACAATCCCAAGTCTAACAAAGGGCAGTTACTTAGTGACAAAATGGTGTCTGGATGAAAAGAGATTGAGAAAAGTCATTCACGTTTATTAAGGCTCCGTGTTGTGATGAATATGTAACATATGCTTTCTCATTTAAGCCTCACTTAAAAGAGAAGAATCTGTATATAAGATAGATACCCAACAAGGACCTATTGTATAGCACAGGGAACTCTACTCAATATTCTGTGATAACCTATATGAGAAAAGAATCTTAAAAAGAATGAAGGTATGTATATGTATAACTGAATCACTTTGCTGTATACTTGAAACAAACACAACATTGTAAATCAACTATACTCCAACAAAATTTAAAAATAAAAAAATGAATGAATGCTTGAGAGGAATATGAGGCTGGGAAAAGATAAATAATTTTCCCAGGTGTGATTACAGCAATAGTAGTGACAGTAATTTTGTAGCTAGCATTTACTGTGCACTTACTCTGTTCAAAATACTGGGCTAAATGATTTTATGCTCATTATCTCGTTTAGTTTTCACCACAACCCTGTGAGAAGATATGACTGCTTCCCTTTTACAACTTAAGAAATGGAAGGGTAGACAGTTTAAATGACTTCATCAAGGTCACATAACTTACAACTATTTATGCGTGAACACTGATGTGTTTGACTCAAAAGCCCATAGTCTTTCATCAGCACCAAAGTAACTACAAAAGCCATCGTTTGTTCTCTGCAATCTTCTTCAAATGACATAAGAGAAATTCTCTTATAACTTTTTAAAGGAAGGAAGGAAAGAAAGATCGTTTAAGGTGAATAATTATAAAGGGCAAGATTTCTAAGGTTTACAAATGAGATTATTGAACTAATGTTTGGTAAAAACATGCCCTTCAGCAAAGATGAAATAAACACTTTGCTGCAGTTGTCTTCATTGATTTATCAGCAGATGGATGGGTAATTGGATTTCCCTACCTATTCTGTCATGTCAAGTCTCACACAAATAAGTGCAGAAATATTTACATGCAATTTACAAGATATTAACTATACATTTCCAAAACAAACCTAAACCGGCCCCCACACTCATATATCAAGTTCTCTGTATATCAAGTTCACCCATATATCAATTCCCCAGTCACACTATAACAAAATCGATGGATGTGTCTGCATCCATCCAACACAGGTACCTTTACTGCAAGGTAGAATGATTTAGAGGAAGTGAAAGGGTTTGGGTCTTCACAGAGCTCTGTTTGAATCCCAAATTCCCCATCCAAGAGTCACATGGCCTCAGACAAGTTCTTTAATACTAAGTTACAATTTCTTCCATCTTAGACAAGAATTTGTGTTACTTCAGAGGATTGTTGTGAGGATTCAACACAGTCAAAAGGAGTCTGGTGGATAGTACTGCTTCATGGATGGTCCTTTTCTTCCACATTAAGCCTGGGGTGTCACATAGTCAGGATTTGAAAGATATATGTTTCTATCTTGAAATCAATACATCCGAGTAAACATCATAAATTGACAAGGACATGCAAGGTTGTGAGCAGTCACCATAATCTCTAGTTTTTTAGTTTAGTCCATCAAATCTGAGTTTACCAATTTGATCAGCTTGAACAGAACATTTGTTTGCACTGCAGTTAGATCATGCAGGGCAGCCTCAGGCTGATTTATAAAGTATGAGATACATATGTTCAAACCCTTCTTGTGCACCCATTTTCTGCTGCTGCATACCCCCCTGCTCCTTGACTTTCAGATATTTACATTTATCTGAGATGCTACTCACTTGTGGCAATACACGGAAACTTCTCTCTCAGTCTTGAATGATCTCTATTCTCTCCCTTTCCTAATGCCTAATTAAATATTATTTAAATACATCTGATATCAATGAGGTGTTAAAGTAAAAGGAATTTGATTTTAAAAATTCACAGTAAGTAGAAAGTAACCTGTAGTGGATTTTACTTTTTTTTTTTTTATACAGATCATTGTTATTTTTATTTGTTTATTTTTACGGTACGCAGGCCTCTCACTGCTGTGGCCTCTCCCGTTGCGGAGCACAGGCTCCGGACGCGCAGGCTCAGTGGCCATGGTTCACGGGCCCAGCCACTCCGCGGCATGTGGGATCCTCCCAGACCAGGGCACGAACCCATGTGCCCTGCATCGGCAGACGGACTCTCAACCACTGCGCCACCAGGGAAGCCCGGTCACTGTTATTTTTAACATGTAGTTTGATAGCAAATCAAATCTATATCTAACAGTGGAATTTTCCTAATATTTGGTGAGAGGTGCTTTCCCATATTCGAAAAATAAAAATTGGTCAGTGCAGCTTACATATGAGACTTTGGAAATTTAAAGGAACTCTGAGAAAGCAGGGCATGGCATAGGAATGAATCATGTTGAGAGTTAGATTGAATGTGTCTATTAGAACAGATAATCTGAATTTACCCACGGATGTTATGTGGAGAAAACAAAAGCCATAGGAACACGTGAGCATATCCATCCTCCAGAATATTCCTTTCCCTAGAAATTCTGTGCACTCTTCAAACAGTGTCTTAAAAGGTAAGCCTTGTTTGCCTCAGGTAAACAAGCTTTTCATCGGCAATACATCTGTCATATTTGACTGTGCTGCCTCTCAGTAGCCTGGCAAAAGGCAACTGAAAATTGCAATATTCCATTTGCAAAAAGTCTAAAATTATGAACTCTTGGACATCAGTGACACAATGATTAACCCTCACTTCTATAATATCACAGCTTGACGCCAGTAACTCATTGCTGGAGGGCTTGGCAATGTGCTAATGGTCTTCATTCCATCTGGAATGTGTCAGCTCATTTTTTGAAGACAAAAAAACCCACAAAAATAGTTTTCTAACACTATCTTGCCAATGTTTAAGGAAGCTGATAGAGTCACCACTTCAACTATAAGTTTTCATATATATATTTCAGTCCTTTACTCTAATTCCCAATGTGTACTGATCCCAACACCATAGATACATTTTTCCAAACTCTTGAAATTAAACATGGTGGTTGGAATACATTAAATGCTTTACATACATATATATCCAAAGAGTTGCCACATCTTTGAAGAATAACTTCTCTAGCAAAGCACGCTAGTCTCTACATAATAGGAATATTCCAGCACACACTCAGTATTCCAGGACTTAGTTTCCTGAAATATCTTTGTTGCATTTACTTTATTTTAATTCACTATTTCTTCCTGTGAACAAAATGTCTATTTACACTAATATTTTCATCTCTCCCATTCAGAAAGATTTGGCCAAATCTTTCCTACTTTCCAGCTTCTCCAAATCTCTTCCCCTTAGTTAAGCATCATCACAAGATCCCTCAGTCACAGCCTTTCCAGCCTGACACTGCCCCCAAGTCCCCTGTGTACCAGCTGTCCACACCATATCAAGTCTAAGGAATTTGGACTCTGTGCTTCAGGTCACTCTAAGTCAAATAAAAACTCAAAGAGGTGGACTCCTAGTCATACTTATAAACCTCTTTGGTTGACATTTCAGTACTTTTGATCACCTCATATTTTTCTCTTCATTTTGATATATTTTACTTGGTGCTTTGTAGTCTGGTTGTTAATCTCCAATAATTTCAAAATATTTTGATACAGAAAACAGACTGTTAGCAATAGTTATGTCACTTTCATCATTTTTGTCATCATCATGAGTAAGATAGCAAACCTTCATTGAGCACTTACTGAATGCAAGGCAATGACCTCAACGTGCAATATCCTTTTCTCCTTCCCCACAAAATAGAGCACAGTGACATTCAAAATTGAAATTTAATAATTGTTAAATGAATTAATGATATTTATTATTAGGATACTTAAAATTTAAGCCTGTTCAATGTTAGTGATCAAGTAAGCTTCCCTTTTCTGCCTATGGATAAAAATAATTAAGCTGATAATAATTTATCTGAGGCTTACTCACTTGTTAAAATCAAAAATCACAAGCAAACCTAGAAAAATCCTAACCAAATGTTAGATGTTTTTCCCCCAGGAAAGTAAATATGTAGAAACCCAGAGTATGGCTAGAAAAATTTTACTAATGTTAAAACTTGGTTCTCAAGTAACTGTTGAATACAGTTTTTTAGTTCTCAGTAATGGGCTATTACACACAGATATTCAGTGCAGGGGGTAATAAAGACAGAGAAATCATATCCGAAGACAAGAGATCTAGACAACTGGATAGGATGCCAAAGGGGAAACCAAAAGAACAAAAGACAAGGACCTCAAGGGAGGCGTTGAAGTCAAAGATCAAGTACAAACATGGATATGAGAAATCCATTTCAAGCCTCTTCTGTCCTATGTGTAGGGCCTAGAAGTTTAACAATGTATCAGGCCTAGCACCCCTGTCTGTGGGCATCCGTGCCTGCATGGAGCCAGGACCATGGCAAAAGATGAAGTCAAAGGCACTCATAGAAACCTCTTTTCTGGTTGAACAGTTGCCAGGGCATAAGAATATTTGTATTGTAGGGAGTGATCTTGAAGCAATCAGCCAAAACAGCCCATGTTTCACCGTCCTCTTAGCTGAGTCCTGCATGGACACTGCCTGCTACAATATCCCATTTGGCTTTTGGGAGTAGCAGAAACCCTAGAGACAACCAGTCCACCACTAAGCCTGGTACATGAATCCTCCCTTTAGTATTTTCAGTAAGTGCTCCCTGGCCTTTCCTTGAATTTCTCAAAATCCTATCTCCCACATGGCACTCCAGTTTTTAAAAAGATTTCCCTTCCATCAGGCCAAAAATCTCTTTACTTCTCTTACTTTCTAGGCAACAGAGATCTTCTAAAATAATATAGCCCCAGGTCTAAGCCCCTGTCTCTTTTGTTAGAATTCTGATGCTGACTAACCCTGTCATTAGCACTTGCCGACTCCCTGGCATACAGCAAGTACTCAATACATGATTGGCAGACCGCCCAACTACATGTTTTCTGTGTGATCATTGTCTATGTTGCTTAATTCCACTGTCAGAATGATGACTGATGTCAAATTACCCCTAAATCTTTGGGTATCCCCCCATCACTTGCATGACCTCTGTGCAACATACTTCCTACTCTGTGTGTTCTGGCTGATCCTGGCCAGTCAGTCCTTCTCTACATCCTGAGGGGCACTGGGTAAGGATGTAGGAATGGGAAAAGTGAAGTTGGTACCAGATATAAGAGACCTTAAATTCCACAATTACAAACTTGACCACACCTCGGTAGGCCAATGATTCTCAGTTTGCACACGGTGACCTGTGGATGTACTAAGAACACTTCCTAACTCTGCCTCCAGTTTCTACAAAATCTGGGTCTTTGTTGTTGTTGTTACATGTGATGCCAGCTGCTATCATAAAAAGGAATCATTAAATTTTCTTTGAGGAGGGAGGTGCTTCTTACCCACCACCTCCTCCTTGAGGGTATCTCCTTAAAAACATAACAGATCCAATAAGAAGCCTGATCTTTGATATTTAAAATATTAGGCTTCTACTAAAAAGAATAAAATCATGTAATTTGCAACAACATGGGTGGACCTGGAGATTATCATACTAAGTGAAGCAAGTCAGACAGAGACAGACAAATGTCATATGATATTGCTTATATGCAGAATCTAAAAAAAAATTATACAAATGAACGCATTTACAAAACAGAAACAGACTCACAGACTTAGAGAACGAACTTATAGTTACCGGTGGGGGGGTAGGGTGGGAAGAGGGATAGATTGGGAGTTTGGGATTGACACGAACACATTGCTATATTTAAAATAGATAACCAACAAGGACCTAGGGTATAATCAACAAGGACCTACTGTAACTCTGATCAATATTCTATAATAACCTAAATGGGATAATAATTTGAAAAAGAATAAATACTTGTATATGCATAACTGAATCACTTTGCTGTACACCTGAAACTAACACAACACTGTTAATCAACAATACTCTAATATAAAATAGAAATTAAAAGACATAAAATAAAGTATTAGGCTTCCGATCCTTGGAACTGTAAACATGAACCTACAAATTAATTCAGGGGTCTCTCACAAGTATACAGTAGACAACAACAGGGTGCATTCACTTAACTCTACAGGGAATAAGAGAAGTTGTCATTGTTGTTGTTTTGACTGCCATTTAGTTTTACGTGAAGTCCTGTCCAGAGTTTATAGTCTCTTGTGTGCTCCCTTATATGTGTAAATCTGGTGATGCTTCCTCACAGTGGAATTGTCTTCTCTCGTTCTTCTGTACTGGTACAGAGTAGTCTTTTTCTTTAGGAACAGGATTGTTCTATTTACTCAACACCACAACTCTGTATGTCGGTCAGCTCTGAGGTGAGTGGGTTATGTGATGTCTCAAATATCTGGGTACAAAAGTGCTATGAGAAAGAGGAAAATGTGGCCTATTTTTTCAGGTGGATACTCAAAGATATTGCCTCATGTATATAAAAGAGGGTGGAAAGGGCAGTAAACAGCAGCACACTTCTAGAGAGTGACACTTGGAACAGTTTTAGGCACACTTCGAGATATTTTAATGCAGTCATAATTATCCTAACAGTTATTGTATTATAATTCCTATTGGCTTGTGTTATTCAAAAACTTTTTTTTTTTAAGGATTTTTTTTTATTAGTTTCTGCTTTATAACAAAGTGAATCAGTCATACACATACATCTGTTCCCACATCCCTTCCCTCATGCATCTCCCTCCCTCCCACCCTCCCCATCCCACCTCAAAAACTTTTAATTCCTTCGACTGTACTGAGAACAAAAACAAGTTGAGGATCTATTGCCCTTAAAGAAGGCAGAGCCAAGCACAACTCTGAATGACAACACCCACATTATTTTCTATGTAAATGGAAACCCCCAAACCCAGTAAGTGTGATCAGGTTCTAGACATCACTTGCAGATGAGACAGAATGAAGTCAACAAGTAAGTTACTGCAAGAGTCCTCTTCTGAGCAGTGGATGGAGCTGAGCAGTGGTGGTGGAGAGTGCAAGGAGAGAACAGATTTGAGAAATATTTTGGAAGCAAAATTGAGCAGACAAGGGCATTTGATTAAATGGCAGGGTGAGAAAGAGAACAGTGATGGGTGCTTTTGGAGTTTTGAATCTGAGAGAATGAGAGAGAAGAAACACCATTTTTCTAAGTCATAGAATTTTAGATGAGGTATAGATTTAAACACTAAGTAGGTAGGTGGCTTAAGACATGGTCCACGCTAGATGCCAGTGAGGCACCCAGAAAGGCAGCAGGCTAGTCATGGGTAGATCAGCTCAAGATTAGAGTGGCATATTTGGAATGCAGGCAATTTATGTTTGTTTAAACTTTAGAAGTGGCTGCAGCCACTGAGTAGAGTGAACTGAAAGAAGTGACCAAGAGAGAGCCATAGGAAATGTCCCCTTTCTGTGATGTCATTGAAGAGGAACTCCTGAATCAGAGCAGGAAGAAGCTGCTGGAGGAGAATTAGGAGGACCCTCATCTACTGGAAGCCAGAGAAGGAGAGTTCCAGAAGATCAACAGTGTTACATGTAACAGAACAAAAATAAAGACTAATAAAAATGTTTATTTTCTTTTATAATTTTTTTTTCCTTTTTAGATCTTAATTTTTCTAATCCCCTCAATTTGAAGTTTTCCTAATTTTGGTCATTCTTTCATAGCTTCTTTAATTTATTTGAAAAATATATGTATTAGCCTATAACTTTCTATTATTTGGGGAGCATTTTTCTGGTATAATGTTATTGCTTGAGTCATTCTGCTTGTATTCTTTTTTCCTAATAATAGCTTACAATAATTTTGCATGGAAACTGATGATGATTAATTCTCATCGTCTTCTTCCTGTTCCTCCTCCCTTTGCTCTTCTCTCCTGTCTCTTCCTTCTCCTCTTCCTCCTCTTCTTTCTTTGGAGTTTCTTTGTACTTTTAGGAAGGCGGATGGGTCAGTAACAGCTTTCTTAGCATCATGGCTCTAGAGCTCCCTCTTCTGTCATTTTTGCAAAGTATCTAATAACAACAACAACAAAATGACCTCACATTTACTGATAATGCAGCCTCTGTTCTTTTTCCCTATTCTTTTAAACCATTTTTTTCCTTTTGCTTCTATTGTGGCTATTCTGATAAATTTGGGTTTCTCATCAGTGAGGGTCTTTGCCCTGGAGGGGACCTGCATTTGATTAGTTTAGACAGTCCCAGCGGTCCAGACTGCACAGCACTTGACTTCACTGCAGAGCCCTTGACCTCACATGGAATGGTCAGGCTGCTGATCCACGGTGGACCCACCATGTTTCAGTGGGAGTTGTGTGGCAACCTGAGGGTACTTCCGGGCTTTGAGGATCTTATGAAGATTTTTGCAGTGTACTCTATAGTTTGTGTTTGTTTTAATAACAAAATAATGTTTTTAATGTCTTATTATTGAGTAAAATCCACATTTCAGGAGAATGTGCCACACACCATGACCTCATATGAGCCTGAAAGTGCATATATAACCCCGTTGGACCAGCTCATATATCTGTCTTAGAAGTTTCATTACAGTTGTAGAGACACTGGCCAGACTTCAGTGGGCAGTATTATGTATCCTGCTTTTAAGAGTATACATAACTAAACATGAACCTTCGGTAAAGGAAATAATAGATATGACACTTCAAAGAGAAACAGAATTGAGGAGAAAAAGGAACTTCTTTTAGAATGAAGGAGACCTTAATATATGTTTTTTAAGCATGAGAAAAATTGGAAGAGGTGAGATTAAAAAGGCAAATGTTGAATAAAGAATACAGTCCAAAAGAATAAAATCCAAAAGAACTAAGAAAGGCTTTTTATAACAGGATTAGCTGTGCAACACACACACACACACACACACACACAAGAATATTAGTTGGAGAACTTTTTATTTCCAGTAGTTTTGTACATGAGCTTTAATTCCTCTTTCTCAGCACCAAAGAGAAGAAATCAATTTCTGTCTACATGATGGTTTGCCTGTAGAAATGTGAGCTTTTGGTGGGGAAAGAGGTAGAGATTAGTTTCCTTTTGTCCAGCACCAATGACACATCTGGGTGAGTGGTCAGTATTCCACAAGGGGGACATATGTATTAGAAGAAGAAAGTATGCAGGATGTAAAAGTTGATGGAGGAAGTGAGTTACAGGGAAGATTGATGTTAGCTGAGCTCCACTGATCCACTGTGGTAAAATAGGATATTATTCTGCAAATGTGTTTGTCTGAGGCCAAGATCTGTTTTGTGACAGCTGCAAACCTAAGCTGGAGGGTAACTTGGTTGATTCTACCCAAGAGCCATTTGTTCTGCAGCCAGGTCCAGCTCTTAAGGATATGGCAACATGACAGTGACTACAATTAGTATTCTTTCTTCTGTTTATTAAGCATTGTATTCAGTCACAAAAGGCTTAGACTTTAGGGAGTAAACAAAGTAAACAAATGAGCAGACTGGGCTTTTATTAAACCAAAAATTGTGTGGATTACCTGAATAAGCACCAATTTATACTTACTAATGAGAAATCGTTTCAGGCCAAGAAATACATTTCAGTTACATGGAAATTCTACCTGATCAATAAACACTAAAGCCTTGGAAAATATAGAGATTCCATGTCTACCAGACTCTATGGCATTAGTTATGTATTCTGAAACTAACACTGATCCTAAGGGATGATTTGTCAGGGAGAGAGGGGATTTAATCATGGGTTTTTGGAGCTTATTTTTCACCAAAAAAGAAATTATGGATAACATTTTGAGTAAGATGACACCAAACTTATTATATGAGGTATTTTCCTATACTTACAAACATACATACAACAATGAGACACAAAAGTGAAAAATAGAAAACCAGAAAGGTAGCTGGCTAGAATCAAGAAAACAGCTACACAGAGTAGAAACACAGAATGATGTTCACAGTCCAAGTCCTACTCCAGACAGTTTGGGGGAACTAAGGTAGAAAGTGGTAGCTGGGAGTTAATCTATTACAGGTTAAAAAAAATAAAGAGAATGTGGTATACTGGATTATATCATAATGTAAAATGCTCATTAACCCTCTTGGGGGAAGAATCTACTTTATTGTTCTATTGATGTTAGGCTTGGCCTTATGATTTGCTCAAAGCAATGAAATGTAAGCAAAAGTAATATGACTCCTTATGGAAGAAGATTTAGGAACCACTGACCAGTTTCCACATATCCTCGTGAGCAAGAAAGAGAAAATCCCATCTTCCTGGGTCTCAGAATGAAGGTAGTAATGAAGCATAGCCACAGCACTCCCAGCTGACATTAAGTGTGAGAAATAAAACTTTGTTCTTTTTTATGCCACAGACATAATGGGGTCATTGGTCACTGCAATATAACCAACCTTATTCTGACTAGTACCTGGATCTAAGAAGGCTTAATGTTTAAACCTACCTTATTCTGACTAATATCTGGACCTGAGAAGGACAGAAAATGATGGGGGGGGGGGAGGGTGGGAACTTTCCAGAGTTCTACCTCCTGGGTAGCTGCAGGCCTAGGGAGAAGGCAGTCAGAGACTCATAATCACATTGTAGGAAAATCACTAGCTTTTTTAATGGACTATGGTCAGGACATTTTAGGCAGGAAAAAGTGAGCATAAACAGAGAAAAAAAAAAGAGAGAATGAAACAAAACAATATCCTAGTCAAAAGTGAACCAGCAAATCCAAATTCCACAATTCATTTTGAAATCTAACATTAAAATTATAACATCACATCCAACACAGAAGAAAAATTGACTCCAGATGGAATGACAAAATTTCTAGGAGGGGCTTCCCTGGTGGCGCAGTGGTTGAGAATCCGCCTGCCGATGCAGGGGACGCGGGTTCGTGCCCCGGTCCGGGAAGATCCCACATGCCGCGGAGCGGCTGGGCCCATGAGCCATGGCCGCTGAGCCTGCACGTCCAGAGCTTGTGCTCCACAACGGGAGAGGCCACAACAGTGAGAGGCCCACGTACCGCAAAAAAAAAAAAAAAAAAAAAAAAAAAAAAAAAAAATTTCTAGGAGTTATGTTTCAAGAGAAAAAGGTTTTTTTTTAAGTCCAATTTTCAAAAGACAAGGGATTGTGAAACAAAAATAAAGAGAAATGAAAAGTTGATTTTACAGGTAGGTTTTAGAAAGAATTAATTAAATACACAGAAGATGAAAATAATCACTATTAAAAATAAAAAACGAGTCATGGTATAAGAGAAGTAAATGAAATGGAAGACAGTCTCACAAAATAGGTTGACAATCATGATGTAGAAATTATAAAATCTAATGAAATAAAAAATATGTCATTGGAATGTGCAACAATCAAAATGATTTTCAACAGGCAGAAGAAAAAAACAGGGAATGTGAAGCCAAATCAACTGAGATAATCTGGTTTGAGGAATAGTGTACCTCATACCATAATTCACACTGACATGTGCATAATGGACATCTCAGAAGGGGAGCAGAGAGAAAACAAAGCAAAACAATATTTGAAGACACAACTGAAAATTCCCAAAATTTAATGAAAAACAGTTTATACATTGAAGAAACTCAATGAACTCCAAGGAGGGTAAACTCAAAGAGATTCTATTCTAGATACATTATTATCAAATTGTCAACAGATAAAGACAAAGAAAGAGTCTTGAAAACATCAAGAAAAAAGTGAGCCATCACATACAAGATATCCTCCATAAAATTATAGGCAGACAGCTCACTGGAAACCATCAAGGCCAGGATGCACTGAGATGACATACTTAAACTGTTGAAAGGAAAACACAACTAATCAAGAATTCTATATTTAGCAGAAGTGTTCTTCAAAACCAAGAGGGAAATTAAGGCATTCCTACATCAGAGGGGTGCAGGGGTGGATTTGTCCTAGCAGAACTACCCTACAAGAAATACTAAAAAGAGTACTTAGGGCTGAAATCAAAGAACATTAGACAGTATCTCAAATCTACATGAAAAAATAAAGAGCAACAATAAAGATAAATATATAAATATTAAATACAGTACAGAATTTTATACTATTTTATTCTAATTTAAAAGACAATTACATAAAGTAATAAATATAAACTTTATTGATGAGAATATGATGCATACTTCAACCAGGGCTCGAATCCATGTCCCTTGCATTGGCAGGTGGATTCTCAACCACTGTGCCACCAAGGAAGCACAGGACCAAATGAAAGTTAAAAGCTTTTGCACCACAAAGGAAACTGTAAACAAGACAAAAAGATAACCCTCAGAATGGGAGAAAATATTTGCAAATGAACCAATGGACAAAGGATTAATCTCCAATATATATAAACAGCTCATGCAGCTCAATATTAAAAAAAAAAAAAAACCAATCAAAAGATGAGCAGAAGACCTAAATAGACATTTCTCCAAAGAAGACATACAGATGGCCAAGAGGCACATGCAAAGCTGCTCAACATCACTAATCATTAGAGAAATGCAAATCAAAATTACAATGAGGTATCACCTCTCACTGGTTGGAATGGGCATCATCAGAAAATCTACAAACAGCAAATCCTGGAGAGGGTGTGGAGTAAAGGAAACCCTCTTGCACTGTTGGTGGGAATGTAAATTGATACAGCCACTATGGAGAACAGTATGGAGGTTCCTTAAAAAACTAAAAATAGAATTACCATATGACCCAGCAATCCCACTACTGGGCATATACCCTGAGAAAACCATAATTCAAAAAGACACATGCACCCTAATGTTCACTGCAGCACTATTTACAATAGCCAGATAATGGAAGCAACCTAAATGCCCATTGACAGATGAACAGATAAAGAAGATGTAGTACATATATACAATGGAATATTAGCCATGAAAAGGAATGAAACTGGGTCATTTGTAGAGACTTGGATGGACCTAGAGACTGTCATACAGAGTGAAGTAAGTCAGAAAGAGAAATACAAATATTGTATATTAACACAGGTATGTGGAAACTAGAAAAATGGTACAGATGAACCAGTTTGCAAGGCAGAAATAGAGACACAGATGTAGAGAACAAACGTATGGACACCAAGGGGGGAAAGTGGTGGGGCGGGGGGGGCGGTGGAGATGGTGTGGTGTGGTGTGATGAACTGGGAGATTGGGATTGACATGTATACACTAATATGTATAAAATAGATAACTAATAAGAACCTGCTGTATAAAAAAAGAAAATAAAATTCAAAAATAAATAAATAAATGGGATCTAATTAAATTTAAAAGCTTTCACACAGAAAGGAAACCATAAAACAATGAAAAGACAACCCTCAGAATGGGAGAAAATATTTTCAAATGAAGCAACCAACAAGGGATTAATCTCCAAAATACACAAAAGCTCAGGCAGCTCAATATCAAAAAAACAAACAATCCAATCAAAAAATGGGCAGAAAATCTAAATAGACGTATCTCCAAGGAAGACATACAGATGGCTGAAAAGCACATGAAAAGATGCTCAACATCACTAATCATTAGAGAAATGCAAATCAAAACTGTAATGAGGTATCACCTCATACCAGTCACAACGGCCATCATCAAAAAGTCTACAAACAATAAATATTGGAGAAGTTGTGGAGAAAAGGGAACCCTCTTACACTGTTGGTGGGAATGTAAACTAGTATAGCCACTATGGAGAACAGTACAGAGGTCCTTAAAAAACTAGAAATAGAGCTACCATATGAACCAGCAATCCCACTCCTGGGCATATATCCAGAGAAAACCATAATTCATAAAGATACCTTCACCCCAATGTTCACTGCAGCACTATTTACAATAGCCAGGACATGGAAGTAACCTAAATGTCCATCAACAGAGGAATGGATAAAGAAGATGTGGTACATATATACAATGGAATATTTCTCAGCCATAAAAAAGAACAAAATAATGCCATTTTCAGCAACATGGATGGACCTAGAGATTGTCACACTGAGTGAAGTAAGTCAGACAGAGAAAGACAAATATCATATGATATCACTTATATGTGGAATCTAAAAAAGGGGTACAAATAAACTTATCTACAAAACAGAAATAGAGTTACAGATGTAGAAAACAAACTTATTGTTACCAGGAGGTAAAGAAGGGGGAAGGATAAATTGGGAGCTTGGGATTGACATATACACACTACTATGTATAAAATAGATAACTAATAAGGACCTACTGTATGGCACAGGGAAAACTACTCAACACTCTGTAATGGCCTATATGGGAAAATAATCTAAAACAGAGTGGATGTATGTATATGTATAACTGATTCACTCTGCTGTACATCCACAACACTGCACTAAAATAAAATTTTTTTGAAAATGTAAGTGGGTTAAACTTTCATATTGAAAGGTAGATATTAGCAGAATGGATTTAAAAAAATGATCCAAATCTTATGTCATCCAAAAGAAACATACTTTAGATTCAAAGAACCAAACAGATTAAAAGGGCAGAAAAAACTACCATGGAAACATTAACTAAAAGAGAGCCTGGATGGCTATACTAATATCAGACAAAATAAATGCTCAACAAAGTGAAAAGAAGATACACAGAATGAGAGAAAATATTTCCAAATCATAAAATTAATAAGGCACTTGTATCCAGAATAGATAAAAGAACTCTTAAAATTCAACAATACAAAAGCAACTCAATTAACACATGGGCAAAGGATTTGAATAAATATTTTTCTACACAAATGGTCACTAAACAAACAAAAAAGATGCTCAAAGTCATTAAACATTATGGGAATGCACATCAAAACAACAAGGTACAAGTTTTTGCCCTAAAAATTAAATTAAATGAAAAAGTTAATAAAAATTGTTGGTTAACATGTAGAGAAATTTGAACCTCATACATTGCTGGTAGAAATGTAAAATGTTGGAGTTGGTTTGGAAAATTCTTTTCAGTAATTCAAAATGTTAAACATGTAGTTACCACATCATCCAGCTATTCTACTAGGTATGCACACAAAATAAATGAAAACATATGTACACATAAAAACTTGTACATGAATGTTCATAGCAGCATTATTTCATAAAGGCTTAAATTTTAAAACAACCCCAATATTTACTGACTGATAAATAAATAAACAATATCTTCCATCCATACAATGGGATACTGCTTTGTAATAAGAAGAATGACACATTCCACATGAGTGAATCTTAAATACATTATGCTAAATTCAAGATGTCAGACACACACAAAAACTATATTGTATGATTTCATTTATATAATATGTCCAGAATAGGCAAATTCATATAAACAGAAAGTAGATTAGGGGTTGTTAGGGGAAGAGGGGAGGCTATTGGGAGTGACTTCTAATAGATACGGGATTTCATTTTGGGTGATGAAAATATACCACAATTTGATAGTGGTGATGGGTTTCACAACTCTGTGTATATACTAAAAAGAACTGAATTGGACAGACTGAACTTATATACCATGTGAATATCATGGTATGTAAATTATACCTCATTAAAGTTGTTATAAAAATATCAGAGAAAATATAATTTTCTAAAAAAGGGATAAAAATAAGAATAATAGCAGAGTATTTCTTAGTAATATTAAATTCTAGAACATAGGACTTCCCTGGTGGCACCGTGGTTAAGAATCCACCTGCCAATGCAAGGGACACGGGTTCAAGCCCTGGCCTGGGAAGATCCCACGTGTCGCAGAGCAACTAAGCTCATGCACCACAACTACTGAGCCTGTGCTCTAGAGCCCGCAAGCCACAACTACTGAGCCCATGTGCCACAACTACTGAAGCCCGTGTGCTTAGAGTCCGTGCTCCACAACAAGAGAAACCACAGCTATGAGAAGCCTGTGCACCACAAGGAAGAGTAGCCCCCGCTCGCCGCAACTAGAGAAAGCCCAAGTGCAGCAACGAAGACCCAATGCAGCCAAAAATAAATTAATTTTAAAAAAAAGTTAAAAAATTTTAGAACATAGTGGAAAATATTTTTAAAGCACTAACAGAAAATAACTATCATCCTCAAATTGGACACAAAACTATCTATCTAGAATAACATAAAGGCATTTTCAAGGTTTTCAGAGACCATCAGTTTACCAATCTTGAACTTTTACCAAAAAATACCTTTTAATAAGGAAAAAAAATGATCCTAGTATACTAGGATTTTAACAAGGATGATGGATAAAAGATTGACTTGAAAAAAAATCCTATATACCTCAAATAGTCCACTGGAATATATAATGGAAAATGAGTACCATTCACAATAACAACAATGTCTTCCTAATGTAGTAGGAATAAAACCAAAAGATGTGCAAGATTGTTATAGAGAAAACACATAGATAAATAAAAATAGAGATTTATTAACAAGAGCCTAAATAGAATGATATAACAGGTTCATGAGTGAAAGGAGTCAATTTTCTGAAGATAAAAATTTCCCTTAAACTAATTAATAATTCCAATACCATTCCAATGAAAATTTCAGTAAGACTTTTCATAAAACTTGACAAATTTATTTAAAAATATATGTAAAAGAACAAAGGCCAATAATAAATAATATTGATGTAGAAAGGACTTGCCTTACATGATATTAAGCTATATGATAAACCTATAAGTGTGATAATAATAGAGGTAAAAGAAAACATAGCAAAAAAAGGATAGATCACAAATGGACACCCCCTATATAGAATATTGATATATAATAAAGGTAGCTTTAAATAATATTTGAAAAAATATAGAGTAGCACCCTTTATTGTTAATCACCTAGAAACTTAGATGAGAATGATAACCATGGAATACAGCATCATGATTTTCTTGATAAAGGGAATAGGGGAGTATAACAAGGTAAGGCAGGAAGCTTCACATATAATTACAATCTTTTATTCTCTTAAATAATCCTTCTGAAATAAATATGGTTAAAATATTAACATTTGATAAATTTAGGTGGTGGGTGCATATGTATAACTCCAGTGAGGATTAAGTAAAGGAATGTACTTAAATTTACCAGTTCAAACTTTGACCTTAAGGGATATTACTTTCTCCTTTCTCTTTTCAAATGACAGATATTTTATTCTCTTTTGGTAGTACAGCATCAAGAAAGCTTTAGTAATTTCTAACTTTTATATAATTTTATTTGCTGACAGTAGCAACATAAGTTCAACCAAAAACTTCTTTGCCTAGTGATAATTTCAATTTCTCTTACTCTCAAACAAGGAAGCAACAATGACAATGCTAGATTCTCCAATTTCAACCAAAACGAAAACAACAAACATAAAATGTATAAAGTACAATCACTCTTGTTTGAGTGACTTTCTAAACTCCTTTCACAGGAAATATTCTTAAAGGAATTTTCAACTCTATTTCTTTAGCTATATGATATAATCTGCCATTGTATGGCATAAGAATAAAGCTATTTTCATTAAGACTAGGTTCATTATGCCTGGAGTGGATATTGACTAGAACATAGTGACATAACCAAGTGGTTCTCTCCAGCATTGTAGCCTGCAAAAGCTGGGCTCAGAATTCAAACCAATCAGTGATGTGAAATGGTCTTGATATTTGTATTTGAGTTTTGACATTCAGATAATTTGATACTCATTCTTCATTCCTACACACTGAAAAGAGAGTAGTAACAAACAAGACCAGGCTATGTCATGTGGACTCCAGGGAGCTACAAATTGCCAATTTCTTAGGACTACAGAAGTAGCTTCAGCTTGGATTTGAAGACAAAAGGATAATGCCCATGGGGACAGAGGAATCTGTTCAGGCTCATTTTAGGAGGAAAAGATAAAACAGGTAGTATATCTATTATATTTGCCTGTATCCATGAAGTAACTTTCTACTGTCTGTAATGCCCTTCTGTAACTTCTAAGTCCTAGAGAATTCCTCCTCTTTTTTCATGGTACAGCTCCTACATCGACTACTCCCTGTTTGCCTAGACGTTATTATTAGTCTATTCTTTATACATTCATAGCATGATATACTCACCTAGAGCTTCTGAAAGTGAATTACTGAAGAAGCACTTTGGTAGGTAATAAGGATAAAGTTGTGAAGGACAATTTTGCCTTTACAAGCTAGTGAGGGACATAGTTCAGGTAACGGGCCACTGCAGTAGGGTATAATACATGCTATAGTGAAAGACAAGAGGGAACAAAATCAATACAGCATCAACTAGTTTTGAGTGTGAAGGATAGTTGCAGACTGAGTCCTAAAATGAAAGCAGAGAAGTATGAAGTAAATACACAAAAAGGTGTATGTGTGTGTGTGTGTGTGTGTGTGTGTGTGAAAGAGAGAAAGAGAGAAAGAGAGAGAGAGAGAGGGAGAGAGAGGGAGAGAGAAAGAGATATTGAGAGAGTGTGAGTTTTGGAGAGATGGCTGGAGGAGTTAGGTGTTTCAACCAAAGGAAGCAGCATGACCATAGTTCCAAAGATGGGAAAAGTCTAAAAATTCAAAATCAATTCTGAATGGCTTGTCTGAGTACAAGAAGATACATCAGGAGAGCTGAAGTTAGCAAAGCAGGCAGGGTAGAGATAAGGGCAGTATTTGAAAACCACTATAATGACATTTGCAGGGATTTTTTTGGTCCTGATGCATCCATTCCTCCTTTCTTTATGTAACAGAACCTTTATTTTCTTTCCTTATAGCCCATGCACTCAGGAAAGATTGATTCTAACCCACCCTTTAGGGAAGGGGAGTAAAAGCAAGACCTACCACACACTCAGAGTTAACATTTGGTCAAAGTTTCTAATCGAAATGAAATTCAGGATTTTAGACTATTTTCTTGGTGTTTGAGGGAGTCAGGGAAGATGTAAGGACATTGTCCTTGCCGTTGGGCATGAACCTGAATACGATAGCCCAAGAAAAACTGGCAACCATCTCACAAACACCATGAGAGAACCAATCCGAAGCAAATTCAAGCAATTGGTTCTGGCCATGTGGTTTGAGCTTAGAATAGAGCCTTTCCTGATAACTCTGAAATTCAGTTACTAAAGCCAAAATACCAGCTTTATTGATTATCTTTGAATTTTGTTTTACGTTATAAGCAGTAAAGAGTCCTAACTGATAAAGACAGATTAAGGGCATTGATTTTACCTGAGAGAATTGAGAATTAACTGAGGAATTTTAAGTGGAAAGTAAAAAGAAAGCGTGCTTTAGAAGGATAGCCTTGATTTCTGGTGTGGATAAGATCATATAGACTCATTATTCTTTATTTCTCCCATCTTAGCACAACTATAAACCCTGAAAATAACACGGTAGGCTACCATAGGAGGACTCTGAAAGGTGGTAAGAGGAATGCAAACTAGCTAGGGACCTCAGGACTAGAGGAATGACATTATGCCCCAACATCTTCCAATTCCCACACCACTCCACACAACAGCAGATGATCCAGACCTGGTGTTCCCTGAATCCCAAACTGGCAGGAGTAAGCAGCCCAGGTAGGTCCCTTTCTTCCCTGATTAAACTGGGGCTCTACAAACAACAAGCCAAGGGAAGTACTCTTTGGCTTTGGGGTTGGAGTCCCTTTCCCCCTCCCCCTCCCTCCCAGAGACAACAGGCAGCCCAGAAGTTCGGCCAGGATAAAGCACGAGCCCATAGACAATCAGAGGCCAGGAAAAATGTTTTCACAGGCCCTAGAGAACAGGGAAGTCCAGTCTGGAGAATCACTATCTGCCTCACAGATGGCACCAGCAGGGATCAGCAAAAGACCCGGTGGCACCAGACAAACTAAGCAGATGAAAATAACATCTCAAAACCTTTGAAAATTAAGTTGCCATTAGAACTGGAGCTTAAAAAAGTAGGTCAGTATCTGCATGCTGAATGTCAAAAGGGTGATTGTTTGCTAAAATAGAAAATTTATCCAGAGTCTCCCAAACATAATAGTCAAAGTATCCAAGTTATAACTGAAAAGCACTCACCATGCCAAGAAGCAGGGAAATCACACAGTTTGAGTGAAAAATAAAAGATACAACATTAAGGTAACACAGACATAGAATCGTTTGACAAAGATTTTTAAAGTAGCCATCATAAAATTGCTTTAATAAGCAATTACAAGTATCCTTGAAACCAGTTATAAAACAGATAATCTCACTAACAAATAGAAATATAAAAATAATCAAATTTAAGTTATGCAACTGAAAAATGCAATAACCAAATTTTCAAAAAGTCACTGGAGGAGCTTAATAACAGAATGAATACAACATCAGAAAGGATCAGTAAACTTAAAGATAGAACAGAAAGATATCCTTGCCTATGGATTAGAGATCAGCAAGACTAGAGAGGTTGGTAGGGATATTACAGTAATAATCCAGTGAGAGAGGATGGTGGTCTGAAATGCAGTAGTGGCAATACAGAAAGAATCAGATTTTTGATGTGGTTTGGATGGAGTATAAATAAAACTTAGTGATTTATTTCGACACAGGTATAAGAAAAAGGGAGAAACCGAAGGTGAATTCCAAATTGGCTGAGGCAATACAGTCAATGTTGACATAGATGACAGAGAAAGCAGAACAGGTTTGGGAGAAAAAAATCATGAGTGTAGTTTTGGATATTCTTCATTTGAGGTGTTATTAAGATGGATAGTTTGACATGTCAGCCACTTAACACAATAATTAATGAACTCTCCATTGAATCAGGATAACCTAATTGAGCGCCTGGCATTTAGCAGGTACTAGTAAGTTTCATGAATGATGGAATGAATAAGGGAGTACGTTTATTTTCCTCTAAGTTCTAAGAACATTTTTACCTCAGCACAGAGGAGCTTAGGCAGACAAATTCACATGATTGCCACACTTCTAAGGATTAGCTAGACTGCTGAGATATCAATAGTCCACTGACAAATGAGACTGACCAGTTAATATGGGATGCCTTTGCGTATCCCAAAATGGAACTCAAGCTCAGTAATTGTAGCATCTAGCATTTAAGTCCAGACACTATAGACCATAGAATAAAACATTGGCCTAGTTTTTTGTCTTCTTTTAAATTTTTTAACATTAGAAAGAATACTTCACACATATGACTAAATTAAATCATCAGAGAAAAGTTCATCAACAACATATCATATTTTATCTCATATTATTTCTATTTTCTCCATGATTAACAATTTGTTTGGGAAGAAAAATAATGAAACTTTGAGAAAAATGTACCAGATTCTGGAATGTTAATCCATCTGGTACCCTTTCCTCCATCATAATTCACTTCAGTTAGATGTATTGAGACCCTTGTGTGATCTTCCATTGCTATCCAAGAGCCAGGGATTAATCTTTGGATCGTCATGTCAAGAATTTGTGTCCTACAAATCAGCAGGATATTATTCCTTCTGCTAGATCAAAGCTTTCAGGGAGTCCATGCCAGTATATCACCTGATACCTTTAGGAAGCAGCCAGCTATTTTTTTTTTTTTTGTCTCTCATTCTGATAAATGTCCCAGTGAGAAGACCTAAACACCATTTCCCTAGAGCTCTTGAGTATTCTGTTCCTTCACCATGGCACCCAAAGGAGAGTCCTAATTTCTACTCCAGCTAGCCCCACAGAGGACACAGAGCTTCCTGCCAGCCCTTATCTCAAGACTGGCATCTATCTCAGACTATATTCACAATGTATCTACACTGCCCTTCTGAATTTATGGTCTATTTTGGTTCCATTCTGACAACGCTTGCCTGGAACACGTTCGGATTGCCAAAACACATTCCTAGTGTTTGTTTCTTTCCACCTCTTGTCTGAGGGATTTTCAGTCTTCCCTTGGCATTTCTGCTTTCAGAATGTCCCTCATCTCATCTGGCTGAGGAACCTAGGCCACCTCCTAAGAGACATATTTTGACACAAACCAGGGTTCCATTGTAAAGGCCATTTAAAAAGATCATCATCATACTGTAAATACTGGGCATTTACAGAAGATGTGCTCAAAGAATAGAGGCTAGAGTTAAAAAATGTGATTTCGTCCACATAAGGGTTTTGAAAAGAGGGGTCATCACTGGGAATAGTGTTTTGTAAACTATGCTCAGATTCTTGATACACCCTCCCATTTTTCTAAAGTAACTGAGCAGAAAGAAAAATAATGAAAGTTTTGAGGGGCTTTTCTAAATCACTATAATCATTAAAATTTAAAACTTTCACTTTTGTAATTTAATGTAGTCAAAATACCATGCATATTCATGCCACTATTTGATTTTCATATTAAAAAAGGAGGTAAGTAAAACAAATAAGAGTAATATAATGACCCATTTTTATTGTATTCATTAAAGAACCAAAGAACATGGTTGCTTTATCTAGATTTATACCCTACACCAGGTGCGGAATATTTCAATTTTTTTAATATCTCAATGTTGCTAAATTACAATCTCAAGATTAAAACTTTACAGAACTGAAGGTTGGGTCTGCATCATATTATAAATTAGCTGTTTCATAATACCAAGCAAAGATTCATCAAAGGAATCTTACAATTCTCAACCACGGCATTGTTTACATGTGTATTAGTGTGCATACAAAAATGTTATATTTAGTTATATTCAAATAGTTAGTGAACATTATCTCAATCCACACTTAAAAAAGAAGAGAAAAGAGAGACAAGTTTTTTGACTTAATGCTAGTAATTTTCACACTCTGACTTTGCAGAGCTGGGACTTAAAACTTAGTCTTCTAATCCCAGTCTACTGCTCTTCACCTCACTGTGAAGAATAAACATATGTCAAAATCAACAATCCAACTCAGATGTATCATAAATAAATATCACAGTGATAAGAACTATTTTACTCTTAAATAATATTTGAGGGGAAAAAGTCCAAAATACCTTTCAATATTGCAATCATTTTTGTAGTTTTTCAAAATTCAAAAAATTATATGAAGTTGTTTTAAAGTTGACAGTTGCTATGGTTTGAACGTTTGTGTTCTCCCAAAATTCATATGTTGAATTCTTAATTCCCAGTGTGATGGTATGAGGAGATGCAGCCTTCGGGAGGTCTTAAGTCATGAAGGTGAAGTCCTCATGAATGGGAATAGTGCTTTATAAAAGAGACCCTACAGAGATCCCAACCCCTTCCACCATGTGAAGACACAGTAAGAAGGCTGCAACCAGAAGGAGGGTCATCGTCCAATCATACTGGCTCCCTCCTCTCAAACTCCTAGTCTCCAGAACTGTGAGAAATAAATTTCTGTTGATTACAAGCTACCCAGTCTGTGGTATTTTGCTATAGCAGCCCGAAGGGACTAAGACAACAGTCATGATTCAGTCCAGAATTCATTAGAATACACATTTGAAATTTAAGCCAAATGATTACGCTTTTTCAAGTATATTTTTCTCAAGTTATCAGTCAAGATGGGTACGAAATATAGAAATAGGGATTTAGAATATATTAGTAGAGCTCAGTTTCTGCACTAGTGTTTGAGGTATTCTAGGATGAGAGCACAAAGAAAGAAGCCACATGCAAATTATGTAATATCCTAGTATGTTATGTACCCAAAATTAAAATTAGTCAGAAAAAAAATAAAACCCACAATGTTTGGTAACGATAATCTTATCTCACAAGGTATTTATTTCCATTTTCTCTATGCATTAAAATATTCTGAATAATCTAGATACAACTTGGAACATGTCAGCTTTAGTCCTCAAAAACTGACAAAGATGATGATATAGGGCTCCTGTCATTTTTGATTGTTGGAATGTCCATTTTATTAGTGATTGCTTCTTTAAGTATAGGATCTTAAATACATATAAAGACCACAGTTATACATGTTTTATTTTGTTTCATGATCAAATTGCTTGAGAGTTAAGTTTAAAATTGGGAGAAAACTTGAACTTCAGCAATCTAGGTACTCAAGAGCAAAAGCTATTTCTACTTTTGCAACATGGATTTTCTGTCAAAAGCTTTTGTCTTTGCTTTACATGGTTTAAGAATCTGGAAAAATCTGTTATTATCCAATGAAAAAGATACAATGAAATTCCACTTAAAACAAAGTGAAGCATTTTATATCATTAAAATAGTCAATGACATTAGTTGCTATCAATTGTAAAATAGTTTTTAGTGAATGTGTTGTTTGCATCAATTCAGAAAATGATGTTAGGCAATATGGCTGGAAAAAAAAAGAACGTTTGGTCTGGATGCTTGAAGAGATTGGAATACCTACAGTTACTTGGTGCTAGCCGGGTTATTTAAGATGGAGTTATAAATCTCTAGGATAATCTCTGCTTAACGATGGGGGATTGACCATGTGCATATATTTTCTTTTCTTCCTTGGACCCAGTGAAAATGTTAAGTATAAGAATCAATAGGTCATAAATCAACAACAAATAAGAGACTGGTAAAGAAGTATCAGGGTATAAGAAATTTCTGTGAATTATGGAAGGCAGCAAGTTCATGGAAGAGCAGTAACTATTGCCCTGAGATGGAGGAAGTACCAGTGTGGGACATGATTGGGAAGTGAGACAGTGTTCCCAGTAAAAGCATAGAAACTTGGGACTGAAAAAGTGCCTAGCACACATGAGAGTATAAGGAGGACCTGTGACCAAACACATGATGATGGAGAGAAAGGGGAAAATACCATGTATGGAACTGGGAACATTCCCTACTCTGCCTTTAGATAGGAGAGGGGAAGGCAATTCCGTAGAGAAATTGTGACTCCAATGACATTCTGACATTTAAGGGCCCTCAGAATGACACCAGCTCAAGCCAGGTATCCTAAAATGAAGACCTCAAGCCAACCAGCAGTACACAATTACACAGAGCTCCAAATGAGCTTCTCATGTCTTGCTTTCAAACTTAAACAGAGGACCACAGAGAGAGAGAGATGATTCCCAGAGATTACAGAGAGGATTCACAGGAAGTAAGAAAATAACAAACTACCTTTAGAGAGATGCAAAAAAGTATCTTATTCATTTTTGTGGCAAAATTCTTGGGGAAAGGAAAAATTGGTGGATCTAAAAGAGCTCTTAGAGATTAAAATGCTGTGTTTAAAATAAAAAGAATTAAAACAAGAGTAGGAAGATAAAGAAATCTCCCAATAAATAAAGAAAATTGACAAATACTGGGAAAAGATGAAAGAAAAAATCACCCCAGGAAATCCAATAGCCAACGAAGAGAATTTTAAGAATAAGAGAACAGAAAACAAAAACTGGGGAGATGAAAATTATCCAGAAGATAATAAAAGGTTTCACAGAGCAGACAGATCTAAATCTCTAAATTAAAAGGGCCCATCAAAAGAATTTAAAAATACCCCTGCTAGCATGAGCATAGAATAAGGACATATTCAGACACACTAGTGATACTCAAAAAACGTATGCTCTTTCTTTGGTCAAAGAAGGGAAAACAAAATTTTAAACAGAAGGCAAGAAAATCAGAAAGCAACATTTGCAAGCCAGGACCACAGAGATCATAAATCCCAGGAGAACAGCTGGGCAGCGGATTGAGAGGGAAGCTGTGCAGAAGGGTGCTGGAGACAAAGGGATCCAGGAGAAAAGTAAAAATAATTGGTCACTAGGAAAGCTGAGGATGTGGGGATTAAAAGATCTGTTAGATACTCCAGAAAACCCAAGAAGTCTGAAGAAAGTAAATACTCTACTTGGCTTTGAAGTGCACAATATATTAGCATGAAAAGATTAATATTCTTCGTAGAGTCCCAGCGTTTAAAATATACCCATAAGGTAAGGAAGATATTTATGGCTACAGAACATTTAAGTGTTAAAATACATGGCAGAAATAGGATGACAGAAGAGAAGAGGAGGAGAAATAAAAAGTACTGTATTCTATACTTGAAATTTGCTATAAGAGGGTCATATTAAATGTTCTCATCTACTGTTCTTTAATTCATGAAGGATATCAGTGAGCTACTTGATATAGAAGACTTATTCTCAGAATAAGAAGGAATAGTTTACTAAGAGCTGTACTACAAGAAAACTATACTCCCACTCTCAACTCCACTGCCAAGACCACATTATTGATCTGGAATAAGGGAAAGAATGTTGAACCAAAACATTTAGACCTATATTTAAATCATCTATTACCCTACCAACCAACTTCAAGCAAATCATAAAATCCATCCTCATCCTTAAACTATTTCCCAGATTAATTTCCACTGAATACAAACAAATCTGGAAGAAAGTATATAATGTGTTCTTTTCCTAAATCTTTAACTAGTTGTGGTCAGTTTTTTAATGCTTAGCCTGACCTCTTCAGACTTTAGTATCCGCATTAAAAGTCAGTGTCACAATAAAAATGAGGAGGTTCACCAAAAAGTAAAAGGAAAAACTGGCAATAAAATGTTTTTCCTACTTCAGAAAGTGGTTGTTGCCTGCTGTTTACTTTTGTATATTCACAATGAAAAAAAATTAAAGCAAATTTTGGTTCACTGACCATCAAGAAAATATCAACAAATCTATCAAAATAACTACCTTTAGCAAACTCTAAAGCCTGCATCACTTTTTGCATTCAGAAGTAATTTCACTGGAACCATGGGCTCATATATCAAAAGAGCATTTAAAAAAAGAATTTTTTTCAAAGAAATAGGCACACCAAAGCAACTGAATAGGAAGTAATCATGTCTAACTTCTACAAAGCAATATTATCCTTTCTGAAATGAAAACTGTGAACACACAAAATCTGAGTTGAAATCAAATCTGATATTAAATTTCATTACTTAGAGAAGACTTGCTATGTCGGTTAAGAGCTGACATTTCAAAATAATTCAAAAAATCATGTTCAGATAGATGACATTTATTCATTCCACAAACTAAAATTTAGCCTACAAACCTTGTCCCACAGCACAAGAGAGCAAACATCTATATACATACCATATTGTTAGCATTTCACCTCAAGATGCGTACTAAGTTCCTTCAGTATAATTTTCCTTCAAAGGGAATTGGCATGAGGGAAAGATAAGAGTACACTCAATTAATTGATAGTGTGGCATGGCTTTTTTCATTAACTTTATTGTGTCTTCCTTCCAAAAGACCTATCTTTGGTATTTGTTCTCTCAGAAAAGAGTGATCATTTAAAGAATGGTGGTCTGTTTCAACTTGTGAGTAATTAGCATCCTTGAGTTCATATTTTCCTCACTACCCTTGAGGTTGAACAACTTGTCCTATTTCATTCTCCATGTATTTATTTATAATCTTTTCCACTATAATTCCAACATTTGCATCATGCTGAATTATGAATCCTTTAAACCCAGATTACATTTTTAAACTATTTAAAAATAATTTTTAAATTATTTTTTTGTTTTATCATATGCAAACCTTTAATATCCTGAAATTTATTTTGTGTAAATTGTGAGAAGTTAATTAATTTTATTGTTTTGTTAACACATAGATAGCCCAAGAGTAAATAATGTATTCTTTTCTAACTTAAAATATCACTTTTACCTTCTAATTTTCATATGTACTAGGTTTGTTCTGGAAAAAGGGAAGATAGTAACGATTAGTTTCCTAATTCATTAACTATTTTCTGACTTTCCTCATGTGTTTATTCTTTTAGTTTTACTTTGTTTTTATTGAAGTATGGTTGACCTACAACACTATGGTGCACATCACAGTGATTTGATATTTCCATATATTACAAAATGATCATCACAATAAGTCTGGTTACCACCTGTCACCATACAAAGTTATTACAATATTACCTTTATGTCCCAGGTTGTACATTTCATCCCTGTGACTCACTTATTTTGTAAGTGGAAGTTTGTACCTCTTAAGTTCCCTCACCTATTTCACTCATTCTCCTACTCCCCTCCCCTATGGCAACCACAAGTTTGTTCTCTGTATCTGAGTCTGTTTCTGTTAAGTTTGTTCATTTGTTTTGTTTTGTTTAGATTTTAAATATAAGAAGGCATATGGCATCTGTCTTTGACTGATTTATTTCATAATACCCTCTAGGTCCATCCATGTTGTCGCAAATGGCAAGAGTTCATTCTTTTTTTATGGCTGAGTAATTTTCCAGTATTCTATACCCATTCATCTGTGGATAGCCACTTAGGTTGCTTCCAAATCGTAGCATCTTAGCAACTGTAAATAATGCTGCAATGAACATATAGGGGTGCATATATGTTTTCAAATTAGTGTTTTTGTTTTCTTCAGAAAAATACCCAGAAGCAGAATTGCTGGATCATATCATAATTCTACTTTTAATTTTTTGAGGAACCTCCATACTGTTTTCCATAGTGGATGCACCAATTTACATTCCCACTAACAGAGCATTAGGGTTGTCTTTTATCCACATCCTCACCAACCACTGTGTTTTGTTGACTTTTTGATGATAGACATTCTCACAGTGTGAGGTGAAATCTCACTGTAGTTTTGATTTGCATTCTTCCGATGATTAGTGATGCTAAATGTCTTGTCATGTGTCTGTCGACCGTCTTTATGTCTTCTTTGGAAAAATGTCTATTCAGCTCCTGTTTCCATTTTTTAATCTGGTTGTTTTTCTGATGTTGAGTGGTATGAATTCTTTGTATATTTTGGATATTAACCTCTTATCAGATAAGATAGATTTTTATATATTAAATTGTATCCTGCAACTGTAATGAATTCATTTATTAGTTCTAATAGCTTTGTGGTGGTCTCTTTAGGATGTTCTATGTATAGTAAAATGTCATCTGCAAACAGTAACAGTTTTATTCCTTCCTTTCCAATTTGCATTACTTTATTTATTTTCCTTATCTGATTGCTGTGGCTAGGACTTCCCATAATATATTGTATAAAATTAGTGAGAGTGTCATCCTTGTCTTGTTCCTGATCTTAGAGAAAATGCTTGCAGATTTTCACCACTGAGCATGATGTTGGCTGTGGGTTTGTCATATACAACCTTTTTATGTTGAGGTATTTTCCCTCTATACCTACTTTGTTGAGAGTTTTTATCATAACTCGTTGTTGTATTTTGTCAAAAGCTTTTTCTGCATCTATTGAGATGATCACATAATCTTTACTCTTCAGTTTGTTAATGTGGCGTCTCACATTGTTTTATTTGCAGATATTGAACCATCCTTGTATGCCTGAGATAAGCGCCACTTGATAGTGGTATATGATATATGGTCCTTTTAATGTATTGTTGAATTCAGTTTGCTAATATTCTATTGAGAAATGTTGCATCTATGTTCATCAGCGATATTGGTCTGTAGTTTTCTTTTATTGTGGTTTCTTTGTCTTGTTTGGTAACAGGGTGATACTGGCCTCTTAAAATAAGCTTAGAAGCCTTCTGTCCTCTTAAATTTTTTGGAATAGTTTGCAAAGGATAGGTGTTAACTCTTTAAATATTTTGTAGAATTCTCCTATGAAACCATCTGGTCCTGGACTTTTGTTTGTTGTGAATTTTTTCTTTTTATTTACAGATTCAATTTTATTACTGGTAATCATTATATTCATATGTTCTGTTTCTTTCTGATTCAGTCTCAGGAGATTGTATGTTTCTAGGAATTTATCAGTTTCTTCTAGGTCCTCCATTTAATTGGCATATAATTGTTTGTAGTAATCTCATAGTTTTTTGTATTTCTGTGGTGTTAGTTGTAATTTCTCTTTCATTTCTGAATTTATTTGGGCCCTTTCTCTTTTTCTTTTTTGATGAGTCTAAAGATTTTATCAATTTTGTTTATCTTTTCAAAGAACCAGATCTTAGTTTCATTGATCTTTTCTATTGTTTTTTAGTCACAAATTCATTTATTTCTGTTGGGATCTTTATGATTTCCTTCCCTCAACTAACTTTGGGTTTTGTTTGTTTTTCATTTTCTAGTTCCTTTAGGTGTAAGTTTAGGTTGTTTATTGAGATTTTTTCTTGTTACCTGAGGTAGGCTTGTATCACTATAAATGTTGCTCTTTGAAATGCTTTTGTTGCATCCCAAAGATTTTGAATTTTGTGTTTCCATTTTCATTTGTCTCCAGTTATTTTTTATTTCCCTTTGATTTCTTCAGCGACATATTGGTTGTTCAGTAGCATATTGTTTAGCCAAACCATTGTGTTTGGAAAAGATGCTTGATATAATTTCAAACTTAAATTTATTGGGACTTATTTTGTGGCCTAGCACATGACATATCCTGGAGAATCTTCCATGTGCACTTGAAAAGAAAGTTTGTTTTGCTGCTTTTGGATGGAATGTTTATATATATATATATATATATATATATATTCACCTGATCTAATGTGTCAGTTAAGGCCAGTGTTTCCTTATTGACTTTCTGTCTGGATGATCTGTCCATTGATGTAATTGAAGTGTTAAGTCCCCTACCATTATTGTGTTACAATCAATTTATTACTTTATGTCTGTTAATAGTTGTTTTATGTATTTAGATGCTCCAAGATGGATGCATATATATTTACAATTTTTATATCTTCTTTATCATTATGTAATATCCTTGTTACAGTCTTTGTTTTGAAGTCTATTTTGTCTGATATAAGTATTACTCCTCTAGCTTTCTTTCTGTTTTCATTTGCATGGACTACCTTTTTCCATCCCCTCACTTTCAGTCTTTGTGTCTCTTGTAGGCAGCATATACATGAATCTTGTTTTTATATTAATTCAGCTACTCTATGTCATTTGATTGGAGCATTTAGTCCATTTACATTTAAAGAAAATATTGATAGGTATGTACTTATTGCCATTTTGTAACTGTTTTCTGGTTGTTTTTTAAGTTCTTTTTTCCCCTTCTTCTTTTGCCCTCTTCTCTTGTGATTTAATGACTGTCTTTAGTGTTATGTTTGGATTCCTTTCTCTTTTTGTGTCTATTATAAATTTTTGGTTTGTGGTTACCATGAGTTTTATATATAACAACCTACATATATACTTGATTTTTTTAGTTGATGATCTCTCAAGTTTGAATGCATTCTAACAATTCTGTATGTTTATCTCCCCCTTCCCACATTTAATAATTTTGACATCATATTTTACATCCTTCTGTGTATCCTTTAACTATTTATTGTGGATAGAGATGACTTTACTACTTTTGTCTTTTAGTCTTCCTAGTAGCTTTATTAGTGGTTGGTCTACTACATTTAATGTACATTTGCCTTTACCAGTGAGTTTTTTTCTTTTCATAATTTTCATATTTCCTTTCTGTTCCACTTAGAGAAGTCTCTTTAACATTTCTTGTAGGAAGTAGAATGAAGTATTTTACATTTTTTATACTAAGTTTGTGAATTACAGTATGTATTTTATACTTACAGCAGCACATCATAACTTGGATTAACTATATTTCATGGTACTCAATAGCCACATGTGGCTAGTGGCTACCATATTGGGCAGCTCAGATATAAGAAATGAAATTATGGGAATTCCCTGGAGGTCCAGTGGTTAGGACTCCATGCTTTCACTGCTGAGGGCACAGGTTCAATCCCTGGTTGGGGAACTAAGATCCTGGAAGCTGTGTGGTGCAGCCAATAAAATAAAATAAAATGAAATGAAAGAAAAGTTCTTTAAAAAAATGATATTATTTTTGTAGAAAGATTTTAAAATCAGCCATCATTTTAAACATGAAAAGCTGTTTCTCATTTATTGTAGGGTTTCCAGCTAGCTAAAATGTAAATGCATATACTGATAATATTCTTTTTTTATTCTTATATTAATTGCTTTGGTTATTTGTTATTGCTTTGTTTAGCTGTCTAGAATAGTTTTATTTTATTTTGTTTTGTTTTAGTCTTAGTCTTGTTTCGAATTCCTGAAAATCCTTAGTCTTGTTTTGAATCTAGGAGGAATTCTTGAAAATTCTACTGTTATTTTGATATTTGTCAAATTTCATGGCTAATTTTGTTAGTTCTTTTTAGTTTTGATAATTATTCTCCATTTTTTCCTGAATTGTCTACATAGATAAATCATAGCTGCTGCAATTTAAAACAATATAATTTTGCTTCATCCTTTAAAGTCCCTTCCTCCTACTGATTTTCCTGTTATTAGGCTTTCTAGAAATTCCAATATTAAGTTGGATGATAGAGATGATAATGGTATTTTGCCTTTTCCTTTTTTTAATGATTATGTTTCACTATGAATTATCAGGAGTGATTTTTTTCTCTTCCTTTTCATTTAATTTATTATAATCTTTTTTATTTTTGATTTGTAACTTTCTCATGTTTTCTATTCAAATTTTGCACACTTTTTTCTAGAACTCTCCCACATTGTTCCTCACCTTATCTCTTTGTGCTTCATTCCACCTTATCTCTTTGTGCTTCATTCTGGGTTGACTTTACATTTGCTAACGCTATCTCATGGATGATTTTCTTACATGCTTTTTCTTATTTTTGTTGTAAGTTTTCTTGTGAGATCACTAGCTTTATTCATTAGGGACTGGATGTGACCTTGATTTGGGCATCTCTATGGGGAAGCTTCCTAGTTGTCTCTCTTGGGACCCAAGTTTGTGGAGTAGGTTACCTGCTACTCTATCAACTCAAAAGTAAGAGTAAATTCAAACTTCAAACCATGGCCAAGTACTTATCTTTGGCTTTCTTTTTTCTGCAAAGACCCAGGTAGGTCATATTCCAGTTGAGGGCACTGGATGGGGTGTTTTCTAATTTTTATTTCACATGATATACATTATTTCAAAACTCATGGCTTTAGCCCTAAAGCTCATTTCCACCTGCTCATTCACATAGGACCCTTGGACTTTTCTCTTTGTGTGTTTTGTGCCTTATCTATCTATCTATCTTTTTCTTTCTTTTCTCCTTCTTTCTTTCTTTTTCTTTCTCTCTTCCTCCCTTTCTTCTTTCCTTCATTCCTTCCCTCCTTCCTTTTTTTCCTCCCTTCCTCTCTTCCTTTCTTTTTTTCTTTAAAGATCAGATCAGTATTATTATTATTATTATTGATTTCTATTTTTGAATGATAGGATGTATTGAGAAGATTTCTGTCAATGAGAGTTGGGACTTGTGGTTAGAAGTTTCCTTTGTACCAAGGACTTGTGTGCCTATGTGTGTTACCCTAATTTTGCTGGAACAGAGATATTCTCATCACACTGGCTATGCGTACCATCCTTGGTCCCCCCTGTTGTAGTTGTCATCTGTGCCAAGAGCAAACCAGAAGCACCATGATCAGGCTCTCTGTAATATGAGCGCTCTGGCATTTGACAGACTTTCAGAAAGTTTTGGTAAAACACATTATACCCTTCTGTCCTCGTGACTTACTCTTGTTTTCATTCATTGCTGCTGTTGGTTAAAGAAGTTAATGTGGCTTGACTGAAGGTAGAGGTGGTCTTTCACTCACACTAAACAGGACTTTTTTTTTTAACATTAAATTAAATGGGTCAGCCCTTTGCCAAAACCAATCTCACCTGCTTATTATTTTAGAAATTTCTCTCTGTATATAGAGCATGTGAAAGACAGGTTTTCACTAGCCCTCCATGATGAGATAGAAGTGCCTCTATTGCTCTGTTCTTTGCCAGGACAAGATGAATTTGGGATGCAGTAAAATGGATAGCTACAGATTGCTGACCTGGATCTTCATTAGTGAGAAGGTGAGGGAGAGCAATCAGAAATCACTAGATTCCCTTTTGTTAACATCCTGAAATACTGAGAATGTTTTTTCTAGATTTTTAATGAGGCTAGAGAGGGAAAGTTGAGTCTTATCAGAACTTGCAATGGGTTGTCATACATTTATTCATATTTTTTATATTTTATTATTGAAAGGAAGAATTTGTATTCACTGAAGTATTTCCCTTCTCTGCTTTTATCTCTCTAGAACTATTTCCTCTTATATTTCATGACTCATAAAAACCCTTCTATATTCGCTAATCTGGTCACTTATAATTTGGTATTTCATGACTCATAAAAACTCTTCTATATTCACTGATCTGGTCATTTATAATTTGGAAAACTGTTTGACTTTGGGTTTTAATTCTTAAAACTCTCTTAAAAACTTGTTTTCAAACCAAATGTTCTGTAAACTTCCTCATCTGACAGTGTCATCCAAGGGTATGCCCAACACTGAGCATTACAGACACTTGAAAAAACATAGATTCGGGAGCGTACTGGAGCATTAAGGTCAACCTCAAGTAAGACAATAAAAGCAGAATCAGGCTTGTAAACTTCAGCAATCTCCATTCCATCTCAACTGCAGTAAATCAAAATTGCTTCATTTCGACATGGGTATGACAAACCATTTGAGGTGAAATAGTTTCAATTCACATGGGACATTTTGTTCAAGTTGGCTTTACTGGTACTATTAGCATAGAGAAAGACTGAGAAAAAAACTATTTTGGAGAGATTTACAACTCTAGAGATAAAGACACTGACTAATATCATTTAAGCTGAAATTCTGAAATAAAATTACTTTGAAACTAAAACTCAATAAGAGTTTCAAATTTAATTAAATACAATTTGTCAAGAAATAAAACATATGCATTCCATTCAACTGACAACAATTATTCCTCTGTTCAGTAAGTATTTACTGAGTCATCCTTTCTCCTCCTTCTCAGTTATTCAAATGAATCAAAGCACTTCCTGTGTGAGGACTTTGAACAAAATAATCTCCTTCACCCCACTCCTGCCCTTGCCCCCAATGGCATCTTGTTAAGGAATGCACTACACATCTTTTAACTCTGCTCGAGCTTTACCTCCTCGGCAAATCCACCACATCTTTATACACTCTGCATTCCTTGCTGTTACTACTGAAGATATCCTCCTGCTTTTATCAAAGGGCAAAAGGGCAACCCTCCTACTTATGCACTAAATTCCACTCCACTTGCTTTCTCAGGAACTTCACTTTCGTAATTATTTTCTCTCTACATGTATTTTTTTTATTTTAACATAGAAAAGTTTCTCATAAAAAAAACCATAGCTAAACGTCATATAATGAATTTCTGTACTGACTGCTTTCTACTTCCTTATATTAATACTTCTCTCAACCAATTTCAACTGGGCTTACTTTCCCTATCAACCCAAGACACTGCTCCTATGAAGATCACAAGTGTCCTCCATGTATCCAAATCTAATTTTCAAATATCTTCTTATATTACTTCAGCCCCTAGTGTCACTTAAGATAGTTGACCACCTTCTCTTTCTCTTAGTTTCTGTAAGCCCCAATCATCCTGCGTTTTCTCACACCCCTTGCTGCTTCACTTCAGTCTATATTTTCGGCTTTTCTACTTTATTCTATTTCACAACGTCAGAGAATCCTGGGACCTCCATTTAATTTTTTTAATATATGTATATTTTTTAACCTTTAGACTCTTTCTAGGGGACTGCATCTTTCCCCTGACTTTAATCACTACCTATATATATGCTGATGATTCACAGATCCATAAACCTCACCCTGATCTCTCTGAAAAACTCTAGCCTCTACACAAACAGGCATCTCAAACATGCTTGCTGAAGTAGAACTATTGATTCCCCTCACTCTCCAGCTAAACCTTCTCAAGCTGTTATAGTTTCTGGATTGGGAAGAGCATCCATCCAGTTGCTCAACTGCAACTGGAAGTCATTTCTGATTTCTGTTTTCCCCTTGTTCCCCACATCCTTTCCATTGTCTAGTCCTATTGACTTTATTTCCAAAATCACACTTCCCCCTATGTGTATCAATAACACTCTGGTTCAAAGCACCAGAATTCCTTGTCTTCTAACAGATATCCATAGTTCTGTCCTTGCTCCTCCCTCCTACATTTATCACACAGAAGCCAAAGAGATCTTTTAAAACTGTAAGTGACTTGCATCACTCTGGCTTAAACACCTCCAATGGCTTCACATCACAATTAGCATAAAAATATAAATAACTCACCCTACATTAAAAATATGCACATGATCTAGTCCCTGATGACACTACACTTGCTCACCTTCCCAGTCTAAAGCAGAAGTTCTCAACCTCAGCAACATGGTCAGTTTGGACCAAATAATTCTTTGTGTGGGTTGTTGTCCTGTGTGTGGTAGGAGACCTCTAGCCACCTGATGCCAAGCAACTTCACCCCCAAGTAGAGGTGACCAAAAATGTCTCCAGATGTTGCCAAATGTCCCCTGGGGGGCAAAATTGATCCTGGATGAGAAGCACTTTTCTAAAATGATCGTAAGTCCAGACTGTCCAGATAATCCTGCATACTTACTGCCTAGTTACTATTACTCATAGCATCTACTTTCACTCTTAAAGTGTCCTGATTAGAAGGACAATTATATGGTCATCTTAGTCTTCATCCTATGTGTCATCATTCTGGCCTTTTATACGTATGTGTATGTTTTATTTTGAACATATCAGGTTTACCCAAGGCTTAGGGTCTTGGATGTTTTCTCTTCATGGAATGCACTCCCCTCAAAGAGTTTTTCCTCTCTTGTTATTCAGATCTCAGTTTAAATAATATTTCTTTTCTGATCAAATTGAAAATAAAATAGCAATCCAATCATTCTCTACTCAAATACGCATCACTGTCTGTTAAGATTGTGTATATACTTATTACTCTGCTTATTCTGAATCAGTGTCTCACCAATCACATAGATAAGAATAGATGCTTTGCCTATTTGCTTAGAACAGTGCTTGGTCCTCAACCCTCCTCCCAGCAAGGTTCAATTTCTGCATCTTATATCATTATTGCATTCTGGATGTTTACTTCATGGCATTTTTCACAAATATTAATTACTTACTTATTAGTATAATTATTTATTCTTATAAGTTCCATGAGGACAGGGTCTATATCTTTCTTTCTCAACTCTAAAAGGGAGAATCTGTAGTCCCTTGTAAAATGCACTGCTTATATATTTTATGTGCACAGTCAAATAAATCAGTGAATCACAATTAGTGCATATGTATATAGGGCGCAGGTGGGACATCCTTGGGAAAGCACATGATCTGATTGTAAAGTTCAATTTGAATTTTTCGAGATAAGTACACATTTATCCTTGAGAAGAATTTCACATACATTATTTTGTAAAATTCGTCATATGTGTGGTCGCCTTCCTTTCTTTTACCAAATGATTTTATAAACATTATAAGTCTTGGCTTCATCAGTAATTATAAATGATGGGGAAAATGTGTGTTTACTTAATTCCTCATACTGAATTTCCCTTGCAAATATAACAGTTTTTCCATTCTCTGATATTACATGTGAAGTAGAGAAGAAAATCAAGTTCGAACTGGTCAGGAAACAACTAACACACTAGCACGCTTCATAGACAGGCTTGTTCCCCTCAGTTGTTTCCACTGAATGATAAGGGGACCTCAGAGTCATTGTGGTACAGTCAGCATTACACTGGCCTCTGAGTGACCCATTTCCACTCACATTTGGTTATTCTTCTCTCAGGTTTACTGAAACTATACTACTTTAATGATAAAAGCAGTTGAAAGAGACCTATAAATATAGGTTCAGAAACCTGAACATTTAGATCTTAAAAGGAAAAGATGCAAAGGCCAAAAGAAGAACTGAATTGGGGGATGGAAGGAAGGGTTTGGTATTCTAGAGCAAGAGAAAAAACAGGAAAAGATTTGCCTGCCATTTGAAGATGCTGGTACAGGCATAACTTGTTTTATTGCCCTTCACTTTATTGTGCTTAAGAGATATCATGTTTTTCACAAATTGAAGGTTTGTGGCAACCCTGTATCAAGAACATCTGTGGGTACCATTTTTCCAACAGCATTTGCTTACTTCATGTCTCTGGATCATGCTGTGGTAAGTTTCACAATATTTCAAACTTTTTCATCACTATTATATTTCTTATGGTGGTCTGGGATCAGTGATCTTTGATGTTACTACTACAAGTCACTGAAAGTTCAGAAGATGGTTAGAATTTTTCAGCAGTATTTTCACATTTCTCTGATCTGAAGATCAGAGAAATGTGAAATAGATGGGACACCTAGACCCAACATCAGATCCTAAGGTCAAGTAGAAAATAAATTATGTATCAAATTTTGGTCTGTGATTGTTTATAAGTAGCATAAGTAGTTCATTAACAGTAGAATGGTTTTCTCTATTTTTGTAGATATTTCTCTTGCCTAATCTGTACACATTTCCTTTGGTTGAATTAATCCTCTCTCTTCTTTCAGGAATCTCCCCCTGTGGAAGCCAAGGATGTCAGAGCTGTCCTTTCCCTGCTGCTAATACAGCTGTGAGTGAAGCTTATTGCTTAAGCCTCACCTAAAACTATGACCCAGCATCACACCTGCAAAATGGCACCAAATAATATTAATCTCAGAGGCTTCTGGGGCAGAGAGACAGGGATGAAATGAAACTAAGTGTGGAAAAAGAAGAGATATTAGGTATTCAGTAAATGGTAAATCCCTTTCCAGGCTGACCATTTTGAGAATATACAAATTGTTATATTATAGAAGAGCACACATAACTCCATCAATGGTAGATGGTGTTATGACTACAAAAAACGTATAATAATATCTGCTTCTTTAGGACGAGGGAGGATGGATACATCTGACTATATATTCTGCTTCTGGGCACCACACAAACTGGGACACACGAAAAAGACAGTGGCAGATGGCCAAAAAGCACATGAAAAGATGTTCAACATTAGTAATTATTAGAGAAATGCAAATCGAAACCACAATGAGGTATCACCTCACACCTGTCAGAATGGCCATCATCAAAATATCTACAAACAGGGCTTCCCTGGTGGTGCAGTGGTTGAGAGTCCGCCTGCCAATGCAGGGAACATGGGTTCGTGCCCTGGTCTGGGAAGATCCCACATGTCGCGGAGCAGCTGGGCCCGTGAGCCATGGCCGCTGAGCCTGCGTGTCCAGAGCCTGTGCTCCGCAACAGGAGAGGCCACAAGAGTGAGAGGCCTGCGTACCGCAAAAAAAAAAAAAAAAAAAAAAAATCTACAAACAATAAATGCTGGAGAGGGTGTGGAGAAAAAGGAACCCTCCTACACTATTGGTGGGAACATAAATTGGTACAGTCATTATGGAGAATTGTGTGGAAGTTCCTTAAAAAACTAAATATAGAACTATCATAATATCCAGCAATCCCACTTCTGGGCATATATCTGTAGAAAATCATAATTTGAAAAGATACCTGCATCCAAATGTTCACTGCAGCACTATTTACAATAGCCAAGACATGGAAGCAACCTAAATGTCCATTGAAAGATGACTGGATAAAGGAGATGTAATATATATACACAATGGAATATTACTCAGCCATAAAAAAGAATGAAATAATGCCATTTACAGCAACATGGATAGACTTAGAGATTATCATACTAAGTGAAGTAAGTCAGACAGAGAAAGGCAAATACCATATGATATTACGTATATGAGGAATCTAATAAAAATGATACAAATGAACTTATTTAAAAAACAGGAACAGACTCACAGATCTCAAAATCAAACCTATGCTTACCAAAGGGGAAATGTGGAGGGAAGTGATAAATTAGGAGACTGGGATTGACATATACACACTACTATATATAAAAAATAGATAACTAATAATGACCTGCTGTATAGCACAGGAAACTCTACTCAATATTCTGTAATAACCTACATGGGAGAAGAATCTGAAAAAGAATGGATTTACTTTGCTATACACCAGAAACTAACACAACATTGTAAGTCAACTATATGCCAATAAAACTTTTTTTAAATGCATTAAAATAGTAATGTGCACATTAAGAAAAAAGAAAAAGAGCGGCATTCATATTTTTCTTTGCTGATAATGCCTTGAAGATTGTCCTGAATCATGCTTGTTAGGAATGGAATAGGAAGAATAAAATTACCTGAGCTATTCATGAGATATATCCTTCTGCCCCTGACCATTTCCCAGGTAAAGTTCTTTTCTAAGCAACCCAGGGTTCCAACTTGAGATACCATCTGGTTGTTCTCTATCAGCACAAAAAAAGATGTCAGTTTCAGCATTCTTTGATGTGCTGACCAACATGAATGTTGAACAGTTCAATTCCAAGATTATTATTATTATTACTAGCACAGTAGTCTCCAGTTGTACAATTGTTGGCATGTTTCTGCTCATGCTCATCACATATTAAATTACGAGTATCACTAACTTGATATTATGATAATAGAGACCAGTAATGAGTCACCCCCAATAGTATAAATTTTTATGTTAAACTAATATATATTTGTTTTAGAAAATGAAACCTCCTTAAAAAGTGTAAAGATGGAGGGATCTTATAAAGCAAATAGTGCTATCAATCAGTGAGATTGATCTCTGGATGGCAAGGTAGTTGCCAATTTACTGGGGTTAAGCTTGGTCCTTAGGAAATGTTGGCAAGTCTTCCTCCTGGCTTTTGTCTCTCTCTGTCTCTCTGTCTCTCTCTCTTCATCTCTCTTATTTTATTTATTTATTTATTTATTTATTTATTTATTTATTTGCCACCTGTCTTCTTCTGCTTCATTAACTCATGGCCCATCATGGCTACCTTTAAATGTAACATACAGCCCCCAAATCTATATTACTAATAAGTTGTGGGTAGTGAATTAGTTAATGAAACCCAAATAGTCAGAAAATCTGGAGGGATGGGTTTGGGTAACTGAAGGAGAAACTTCTTCCTCCTATGTATTTTAGTTAAGAATATTACACAAATAGGTCAATGGCACAAAATAGGAAGATCAGAAATAGAACCAAATAAATATTTGATATTTAGTTATGCCTTTTATATTTTATTTATTTATACATATATGATATTTAATATATAAATGTCATTTAAGTCATGAACATATATGCTACTGATAATTATATTACTAATGAAATCATCTTGGGAATCTGTGTAATCATCTAGGAAAAAAGAAATCTATATCTCTTTAAAGATTTAAGCATAAAATAATACAACTATCAAATTTAAATGGGAAAACTATTGAATAAAGTTAGTGAGAAAGATCTTTTCAAAATATTACACAAAACCCAGTAGCCCCAAAAGAAAGTAATTGATTCATTCTGTTACACTATGAGAAAGAAAGAGGAAAAAAGAAAAGGAAGGAAGGAAGGAAGGAAGTGTGTTTTCTGCTTGGCACAAACTACTATAACCAAAGACAAAATGTAAATGTTAAAAGAAAAAAACAAACGATTTCAACCTCATATCACTCACTATCAAAAGCCTAAATTCCTTTACATATAAACAACTCCTACAAACCATTAAAAAAACTGAACAGAAAACTCACCAATGGATATTAAGAGAGTTCACAGGAAAGGAAACTAGCTTTTAAACGTATGTAAAGATGCCCCATGTCACTCATCATAAAAGAAATTAGATTAAAAACTACATGACTAGCACCCTTCTAAGTTTGAACAAAGATAAAGTCATTTGATAAAGCAATATGTTGTGTTGAAGAGACTGGAGAAACAGGAGGTTTGGAGAAGGTGTGAGAGTTTAAAATGGTACTACTGGAGGACTGACAATGAGGACAAGCCCAATATCTACAGAGGTACATAGTTTGGATTCAGATGTTCCACTTCCAGAAATTTATCCCTCATACTGTTTAAAACAGCATACTGTAAACAAAAAATAACCTAAATGCAAATCTACACATAAGATGATATTTGTCATATAATGTTACATGCAATCGATGTAAAAAGAAATAGGCTATTCAATTGTAAAAAGAATGCAAATGTTCTATAGGTACTGAAATAAAATTACCTTGAAGATCCATTGCTAAGTGGAAAAGCAAAATACAGAACAGTGTGTACTATCAGCTGTTACTTATACCAAAAAAAGGGGGGATTTTTGGTTCATTTTGCTTTTAGAAATATATTATTTATTTATAATATACTATATTATAAATATAGGATAATAATATATTATGTTATAAATATAATGTATTTATAATAAATACATTATTTTCATTTATAAATATATTATAAAATAACTAAAAAGTTTTATAAGACACTAACAACACTGATTGCTTATGAGAGGAGAAATGGGTGAATGGGGAATGGGGTAGAAGACTTTAATTTTAAACCTTTTTATACTGTTTGATTTGAATCCTAGGAATGTTTTACTATCTTAAAATTAAATTAAGCCAAAAATTGTATTTTAAAATATTGTTACTATATTAATTATTCATAACACTTAGCAAAGTTGTAGACATTGAGTTGATACTAAATTTTGAAGTGGATGGACTAAAAAACATATTTAAAAATGAGAAGTAGAAAAACATGTAAACTTGGACAAGTTTCTGTTTCACTAATTCAATCAAATATACTTCTACATCTGATATGATGGAAGCATGTTAGGTATAATACTTGGGATATAGTGGTAACCATACCCAACACAATCCCTGTTCTGTTCTGTAGAATCTGCATTTTATTTTTCAACAATCTGCTGATTAAATTTCATAATGAAACACACACACACAAAATAAAGAAAAACTAAAATAAAGGTTTAAGAAATAGTCTGAGGATTTTATTTGAAACTATAGTGAAATATATTTAAGAAACAATAGCCTTTTACAAAATATGTTCTATATTAGAGCATGCTATTTCTCTCATTTTGTCTTCTTATTTCCACAATAAATCTCCATAGTTTTCTTCCTCTAGATATTGCCTATTTAGTCTTGTCTGTATTGTTCAAAAATGAATAGGGATAGAAATAACTATTTTATCTTGTACTTGTCAGAGTTAAATGATAACCTATACAACATATGCGAGTGTACTTGGCAAAGTTTCTTGCATGAACCAGAATAGGTCCTTAATAAATGTTATTTATATCAGAATTGGCTTATATTATAGAAATGTTTGCATTTTAAATTCCTCATTGTTCATTCTTAATTGAAGGGCAACATTTCCAGATTATCCACGAAACACTCTGATTGGGTCTGGAATGTGTTCTTAGACCACTGAGGTGGGCTATGCCCAATATCTGGAAACTTCCCGCAGGAATAATTACAGAGCACTGCTGTGAAGACAAGAAACCAGCAAAAACTGAAAATTTGAAAACCTCCTCATGGTTTAAAACACAGTGGGGAAGCAAGTGTTTATCTGCCAGATCAATTCCACATTAATTTTTACACCACTGAACTTTCTTGAAAGGACTGAAGTTTTCAAGATTCCAAAGAAAATGGAGACAATGGAGGTACCATCCAGTAAAACTGAATAGTTAACCTCTATTCATAAGGGGAGAGTGAAAAGTTAAGAGAGCCAGAAATTTAGAAGATCCAGTGACTGTTCTCAAAAGTTTATTCTCATATAAAACAAATCATCAAAAATTCATTATAACTGCTCACAATTTCATCAAGCGTTTGTTGTGTGTTAGGAACTAGACTATGCACCTTGTACTGTGTAGCTTAATACAGCATTCTATCCCAAACTGTACTAGTTATGCACCCATCTTTTCACCTATTTTAAGTTGAATTTTTAAGCATACCACTAGCCATGATGGAGAATGCCTTGCCCTTAACTCCTCATGAAAAATCAATCAAGCAAACAATCAAAGGATAGAGAGATAGATCTATCTAGATAAATAAATAAAAAGGCTCCTATTGCAACAAACATTCTAAAACCAACTTCTCTGTGTTACTTTGTCCTTGAAACGTCAGTTCCTTGGCTTAAAACTAAAAACACAAACACTTTATTGGTCCCTAAGAGAAAGTACTTGGAAAGCTAAAGGGTATAATCTTCAGATTAGAATTTAAATTCTTAGAAACTCAGTGATTTAGATGGGTTAATTAATTTCTCTGAATCTTAGTTTCTCCACTATAGAATAACCCCAAGTGAGGGGTGGGTAATAAATGAGGAGGTAGAGATAGTGGCATAGACAATGTCTGCCATACAGTATGTCCTCATTCCATGAAAACATCTCTGTTGGAATTAAAAATATGACCTTAGTATTAAGAGGAAACCCATAACCCTGTGTCTCTGATTATTGACAACAATGTGGTAGATTTTTATACTTTTCTGTCTCATCTTTACAATCCACATTATGAGAGGCTATTTACAATTTGCATGTCCAATTTTTAAAACTAGATAAAAAATGAAAGAGTGATGGTAGTACCAAATTAGAAATGAAGATGGTAATAGCTCAAATCATTCCATTTCATGTTAGTTACACAAGAGTGAAATTGCTCTATCATGCTCTCTCAAAATAGCTCTCTCAAGGAAAGGAGGATGGGGGGTGTGCAGCTTGGTACAGCACTATATTGGTCATCTCCCAGCATCAGCATCATATAAAACACTTTCAAAATTAACAAGTAATTCTGCTGTTTATCTCCAAAACATTACAGTTTCTGTGCACAGGATGTAAATAAATAGATGCTTTTAGGAAAGGCTTATTAACATAGAGGAAAATCATCATTTTTTTTTCTGTATTTCATAGAGGGTAGTGATAACTCTCTAGTGATGCATGTAATGTTATTAGATGTGATTTAAATTTATCCAAAATGGAGTATGAGGAGGAAGCACAAAAAGCTATGAGCAAGGTAATTTCAGATGCCCTGTACACCCTTGGGTAAAGGCCAATTTAGTCTTGTGGTTACCGTTTCTTTGTTTTTAATCTTCAGATACTCTTGGCAAAACTTTCCACCATTTTTCTTTCAATTCTTCTTATGCTCACTCAAAGTGTACCACTTGGAAACTTCCAAATAAAAAGGCCACTGGAATACTCACTAAAGGTTATCTCCACATAGATTTTCAGGGAAAATGGCAATACTTTATGGATACTGGAAGAAAGCTACATCAATGTATAAATCTCTGGTGTGGAGGTGCCATCCTCATGCATAAGTAATTAGCCAAATATGACAAATATAGAAATAAACTGAAAAATACTGTGTATATAAAATTTAACTGTACTGAAGGCTGAACCTACTCAGGCTATCAACAGCTTGTATGAGTAGTAAGAACCCTATTAATATCCCTCAAATTGGAGAGGGTAGGGGAAGGGCAGTGGGGGAGGGGTGGAACCAGAGCACCCATTCTGAACTGAAGCCTCCCAGAGCAGGTAACCCATGGGCTACTCAACTTCCGGCTTACACCAACCACAGGTGTAGGTGCCCTCTAGGCAGGGAAGGAGAGCACTGCTAGGATTTCCTGTTCAGAGAGGTAGGTGTGGGCAGAGTGGAAGCCTCACGGCAGGATTAAAGACCTAAATGTAAGGATGGATATTATAAAACTCTTAGAGGAAAACATAAGTAGAACACTCTCTGACATAAATCGAAACAATATCTTTTTTGATCCACCTCCTAGAGTAATGAAAACAAAAACAAAAATTAACAAATCGGATCTAATTAAACTTAAAAGTTTTTGCACAGCAAAGGAAACCATAAACAAAACAAAAACAGTCCACAGAATGGGAGAAAATATTTGCAAACAAAGCAACCAACAACCAAAAAGCACATGAAAAGATGTTCAACATCACAAATCATTAGAGAAATGCGAATCAAAACTACAATGAGGTATCACCTCACACCTGTCAGAATGGCCATGATCAAAAAATCTACAAACAATAAATGCTGGAGAAGGTGTGGAGAAAAAGGAAGCCTCCTACACTATTGATGGAAATGTAAATTGGTACAATTATATATATATATATATATATATATATATATATATATATATATATATATATATATATATATGACTGATTCACCTTGCTGTACACCTGAAACTAATACAACATTGTAAGTCAACTATATTCCAAGAAAAAAAAAATAACAGACAACATCACCACAGGACACACTCACTTACACTGTGGTAGGACTCCCTCACCCACCTGCCTTGGAGACCGCCCTGTTCTGCCAGGGACTGAAGTGGCATTTGGAAAAATAAAACTAGATAAAACCAGACGGCATTCTCCCTCCTTCATCCCGGCCCACAGTTTTGTAAAGGGACCCATACATAATGTCTCAGCAGGTACCTCAAAGTCTAATACAGCAGAATCTGAAGTGTCACACAGAAAAATAATGATGTTCAAAGGAAGGGGACCAATAAGAGGAATCATAATAATTATAACTCTATGGAAAAGAGCTACTGTCAACTTTTGAGACTTTTTCATTTTTCATATTTAGACTGCATAACTTATGGGGTTCAAATTCCAGCCCTACCACTTACTTAAAGTGTATCCTTGAGCAAACAGTTTTACTTATCTTTGTCTCAGTCTCTTCATCATTAAAATGGGGGTTTTTATTGAATATACTTCAAAGAGCCATCTGAGGATTATCTGAAAAATGGTTAGAACAGTGCCTGGCATGTAGATGCATCAAAAAGTGTTATTATCATTCTTTTAATAAGTATTGTTAATAAATATGTATTGTAGAAAATTAGAAAAATAGAGAAAAATGTTGACAAGAAAAATTATGTGTAATCTCACCATATTTTGCAATGCATGGTTTACAAATTATTTTTTAAAGAACATATATTAAATGTAAACATACATATTTTCCAAATTTGGGTGACTATATATTTCCACATAAAAATTACAAAACAGTTGGAATGCTATGACCTAAAATGATTATTAGTGGTAAACTCTGAGTGATGTGATCATGAGAAATTTTTTCTTTCTTGTAAATATATTAATCTTCCTACTGTTCTAGAAATGGTGTGCATTAGCATGTTTAATTGGTAAAAGTTAGGTTAGCAATCAAATATCTAAAAACAGCATAGACCTGATAGAATTGATGGACTTTGTAAGATTCAAAGAGGCATGATCAAAAGCTGATAATTCTAGTACTCTTCTTTCAAGGCCAGAAAAAGGGTATTAAGAATTACAAATTTTACATATTAATACATTCTACTAGCAATGCTTTTATGGCTACTGGAGGGCAGAGTAATGTAGGGGACTTAAGCATTCTGAGTAGATTTCAGTCTGGAAGACATCCCCTCTCATCAATAAGGATTAATGGGCCAAGAGCAAGTGGTTATTAGTTTATGCTTCATGCCCTCAAGAACCTTCTGTTTCTCCACCTAACTTATTAATGGAAATTTCCTACCCAGGACCATGTAGCCCATCTCCAAAGAGAATCATTTACACTTTAGTACAAATGACACTTGTAAAGTTGGGCAGTGTGCAGCCTGTGCAACAGTACACAACCACAGCACCCCATGTGAAAAACTCACTGCCATGCTCCTGCCTAGATAAGCCTTTCCTTCCACTTCATGTGAATTTTTATTGTCCCCCATTTAGATGATAGTTCCTTAAACTGTCTGGTCTTTTATGTGAGCTATTTGTAGTTGTTTGTACAATTTTTTCTTGCCTCTATGCAACTGAAGATATTTGAGGTCAGATAATATGTCTCATTCAGCAATACCATGTAGTTATAAAGGCAATAATAACAGTTAAGATAAAAAATAATAATACTAGATAACTTTTATTGAGTTTTCACCATGTGTCAAGCACAAACTATTCTGAATAGATTATTTTATTTAATCCTAACAATAGCTGTCTGCAGTAGAGACAATTAATATTTTATTTTATAAAGAAGAAAACCAGGACCCATCAAGGTTAAGCAACTTGTCCCATGTCAAACTATTAGTAAGAGTTGAATGAGTGAATGAAAAATACATTTTAATGTCTTATAGACAGTACATTCTTTGGAGCCTATAATTCACTTTAAATAAATGCAGTTTTCTAGACTATGACTTTATTGATGGTAGGATCCCTAATTACTACTGTTTGAATCCACAGCATGGTGTACTTTATATGTGCTTAATTACTTAGGGGATAATTGAAAGAATGAATAAAAAGATTATTTCAGCTGTGCACTTGACCCTACTTTTGAATGGCTTGCAGGGACAGCCTGCTCGGTACTGAGGGCTGTTTTCTTCTTTTAACCAGGGTGCCTGGAGGATTCTTCTACAGATAAAGAAACTGAGGCTCAATTGCACTGTGATTCACCCAAGGCCACACTGCTAAGAGCAAGTGGTCACAGGATTAGAATCAAGATCTTTTAACTCCTGATTCAGAGGACCTTTCCTTATACCCTTCCATCTAGTAGTTGTCACATTGCACACTTTTCCATATACTACATGAAATCGGGAAAGGCAAAAGGGTGGAACGTGGGTCTCTTTGGGAAACTTCCCACTGATACCCTTCAAGGAAACCTCTGCAACTGCTTAGCCAACTCCTGCCTGGGCTCCCAGGCCCCACATTGGCTCTTGGAGGCTCTCCCAAGTTTCCCTCTCCCTCACTGTGACACGCATGGCAAAGCACCACCACTCTGCCCTGGGCTGGCTGGTTTGGGCACTGGGTAAGTGATGACCCAATCTGCTTCCTGGTACACAGGGAAGGAGACCAATAGTGCTCAGACCTGATGAGTTAGTTGTCCCTGCAAAACATTCTGAAGTGGGCTCTGTGAACTGGTTCACTGCCTGGTGCTCCCTCTGTGGCTAGAACCACATGTCATGGCAAATTTACTTTTTGGATCTGCAAAGTGATTATTCCTGAGAAGTTGGGGTACACAAGCCCAGTTTGGAGTGATGGAAAGTCTAAAAACTCCTATCATATTTTTGCTAGCCTTCATCTGAATCATATCCTGACAGGCTGCTGGCATCTTACAGGGTACTCTGAGAGCACAGCCTGGTTTCTAAGATCCAAAGAAACCAAAGTATGAATGTAAGACAGTACTGTTAAAGTTACCAGGTTAAAACCAAGATGGAGCCACTCATGCTAATTCTCATATCAGCAAACAAAAACTTAACTAAGTTTCTATGCTTGGCTCTCCCAGAAAAGAAAGGCTTAGCTTAACCAACCAGTGCTTGCCTGCTCAGCACAAGTTACCTGACTTTCCTTTGCTCCATGTAAGTTGTGTAACCTTGCTTTAACCAATAAGCAAACACCCAGTTTAAGTTCCTTGTTCTTGGTCACTTTGGTCTTTAAGAATCTCTCATCTTATACAGTTCTTCAGAGCTCCTTTCTATCTGCTGGATTGGATGCTGCCTGATTCATGAATTGCTGAAATAAAGTCTACTAGATCAGTAAACTGTCTGTGGAAAATTTTCTTTTTATGGTTTTTATATAGACTAGAGATAGAAGTTATCCTCCATCCTCCCATGGGGAAGAGCAGATGACACTGAGAGTTTAAGCTGTATAAGCCCTGTGCCAAACTTGGGGCTTGCAGACTTATCAGCTCCCTCCAGCCCTGAGGATACTGGGTATTAGATGCTGATGTGGAGAGGAAGGCACAGTGAGGACCGGAAATGGTTACCACTGGCTGTGTGTCAGGAAAAGGACCCTCACTGCAGATGGGTGTCTTTTCCACCCTGTACTATTCTTTGATTTTCCTCTTAAACCATTCTCTGGAGCTGCTCTCAGGCTTTCATTGGCCAAGGATGAGATCAGGATCTTGCTGATAACTCAGGTTGGCATGTGCACTGAAGCAGGGAGACCCAGGACAATATCTGCCTGAAACCTTGGTCAGTTCATCATTCTTCAGTTCCATCTAGCTCTGCCTTAAGGCTAGAGATGGTACCTGACCTGGGTGGGTACTGAAGGTAAGAGAAAACAGGAGTCTACAGGTCGATCCTGTATTTGTGAGGAAAATGGATTTGTTCCAAAGCAATTACATTAGAAATCATCAAGAAGATGATGGTGCTTCCTGGAAGTTCACAGTGGCTATCCATGTGTTGGCAGCAGTAGGAAGCAGGGTACAGGTATAAGCTCTTCAGGAATTCTAGATTGGCTGGTCCTGGCTCCTCCACAGAAGGTCACGTCCTCTTGATCTTGATGAAAGTCTGCTCCTCTCACTGTCTTTCTTCTGAACCCCTGCTTATTCATCCTTGTGATGGGAATGTGGCTTCCATACCCTGGGTCCATATGAGGTTTTGAGTAATCTGACAATGCATTATACTTTTTTGAAAACTGACATCAAGATATTGTATAAGTTTGATTCTTATGTGTATACGAGTCTTCCTGAGTAGAGCTGACTACAGGTTCTTTGTGAGTTTTTGGAACAACAGGTCTGAAGACCCAGCCTGGGGCCACAGTGCAAACACTGGTCCTATCAGCCATTGAGTTTCTCACAGTGACATCCTGGCTTTGCTTCCCTAAAGGCAGGTAACTTGAGGTTATTATTATTACTATTATTATTATTATTATTATAAATTAATTGACAAAGGTACACATTTCTGATCAACTCTACATCACCTGGGGGAGAATAAAACAGCAGAGACTTCTACCCCTTGTTCCTTAGGATTTCACTAAACAGAACATGCAATCAGAAAATGGGGAGAGAAGAAGGGAGAGAGAGAAGAAAAGGGAGAGAGGAGGAAAAGCAGCGGGAGGGTGTTGGAGGGATGCTTATTTCCAGAGCAGAGTCATTCCAAGATACCATGAGCAGCAAATTAAACGATCCTTCAGCAAGAATTTTGACAAGGAAATTTCATTAGGGATTTACATCTCTATGGAAGCTCAAGTTGCTGCATTAAGATATGAAAATTGTGCAAATATTGTTCCTTAGAATAATGTTTGCTGCAGGTCATTGAGTTTCAGTCAATGAAATTTAGAGTGATAAATGTCATATTGAAAATAAATAGAGGAAGGAGGGGCCTAGGAAAGGAAGGAAAGAGCCCTGCAGTGGGGAGCTCAGGTCCCAAAGTCATGTGGATTGGAAGTTAGACTCCAGCATTAACTAGCTGTGGGACCTTGAGCAAGTTTATTTAATATTTCTGAGGCCTAATTTCTTCATCTACAAAATGTGGTCAATTGCCAGTAACTCTGCTGGACTATGATTGTGAGTGTTTAATGAGATAATCCAAGTAAAGCCCTTTGGCCCAGTGCCTAACACATGTAAACTCTAAACACGTATTAGTATGATTACAATGATGAGCAAGGAAGTAGGCTAATGTTTACCTGGAACTGACCTCCTGTCAATCATGGTGATAGATGGTTATAGGTATTATTATTGGCATTATACAGATGACAAGCCTGAGGCTCAGGGGCTTAATAAATCTGCCAAGATCACAAAGGAATAAATGTTTCCACCAGAAACATGCCCATGCTTATGTGTCTACATGTTTTTCTCCCTCACTAGCCTTGGGGGCCTTAGAGCTTAAATCCTGTTTGTACACTTCTGTACTAAGAGAATCTGACCAATTATAGATGGCCCTTGGTGGGTGCTCAGAAAATATTTGGGGAAGGAATTAATGATTGCATAAGTAAATAGATGCATGCATAGATGAATGGGAAATAAATGCTTTTCCCATTTAAACTGTGTCACAGGGACTCATCCATAGGTTTTTCAATGTTTTGTTTTGTTTTTTCAATTGCAAGGTGTATGGTCAGGACACTCAAGATGGCTGTTCTCTGGACATCCCCTGCTCGACTAGACTAGTGTCTGCTTCACCTATGCCCTACTCCCCTGACTGACGTTCTTACATACTTGCCCCAGGCTCCAGCTAATGACTGTCCTAGCTTTAGATCAGAACATCTCCACTCTGATAGTTTATCAAAGGGGCAGTGAGAAGCAGGCTGTCCCTCTGCTGGTTTCCCTGGTAACCAATGAGCCGACCTGATGTTAATTCCCCCTATAACTGGTAACCCTGCCTCCCACCCCAGCAAAGCCTGCCACCATGTTCTGCCCGCCATCTGCCACAGATGGTGGGGTGGTGCTCCAGGACCTTGCCTCAGACATGTAAGCTTCCTCATCCATTAAACCACTGCTGTCTCTTGCTGACTCTGGGCTCTTTCTTTGGTGTTGAAGCTGGGCAAGCACAGGGCTTGCAGGCCTGTGTAGTGCAGCCCAACACAAGGCATTCTGGCATTTTGATTCAAATAATGATATGCCATTTTACAGAAAACAGGATAAAAAGGAAAATTTTTTATATACTTCTATAACCCCAATACTTAAAGTTCCCTTTTAGCATTTTAGTGTACATTTTTTTCCACCTTTGGACCAAAGAAAATTCTTACTACAATCTTACATGAAAATAATTTTCTAACTTGCTGTTTCACTTAATAAGACTATTTCACATAGCTCTTATTTTAATAATTTACTGGAATGTGATCGATGTGCCATATAATGTTCTATTTAAACATAATCTTGTTTTTCAGAATGTGTCTATTTTTTCACCATTATAAGTATTGTTGAACTAAATATTTTTGTGTATGTGAGACCAAGGTTTTCAGGGTTGGTGACTCTGATCATGGGATCATTTTTCTTTGAGGACCACACAGTCCTTATAGTGGTCTCATTCTCAGCTTTTGCAGTGATGGACTATCATATTCAATTGAATGGCAAAGGTTTGATTAGACTGTGTAAAGAAAGATTATTTTACCCATTTTGTACCATATGCAAGCCCTGTCCCAGTACCCGTACTGGACAGATATTCCACAGCTATATAGGAAAAGAGAAAGGAAGGAAGGAAGGAAGGAAGGGAGGGAGGGAGGGAGGGAGAGAGGGAAGAAGGGAGGGGAAGGGAAGGAGGGAGGAAGAAAGGAAGGAAGAAGGGAGGGAGGGAGGAAGGAAGAAGGGAGGGAGGGAAGAAGGGAGGGGAAGGGAGGAAGCATAAAGGGATGCAAGAAAATAATAAAGAGAAGAAAAGGAAAGGGGACAATAAAAGGGAAGGAAAGAGAAAGAAAGAAGGGAAGAAAATAAAACAAAGAGGGAAGCTAAGTATAATACATCAAAGTGAATAAAAAGAGAAACAAAGAAATCAGCAAACCCATTCTTCTTTGTAAGATTTCTAGTATTCCAAATTATACGTCTCTAGCCAAAACCATACCTTTTAGACATCAGCTTAGCAAGTGGCAAAAATCACAAGATAGGAAAGATTTAACATTTTCTAGTAACTGCCCCCTACCTGGGAAACTCCTAGAGACCAGAGCCTCACATTTCAGAGAACACAGATCATGGCTAGCTTGGTTGCTGGCTTTTAGGCAACAACCACCTTTCTCTAGGAGAGCTAAATTTGCCAAAAATAGAGGAGTGAATGCGGTACAGTGGCAGCTTGCCTTGACAAGATAAAACACAAGCAAACTGAATTAAACAAAAATTTCCTTTTTAAAAAATATTACATTTACCCGAGGAAACATACCTAAAAACTCAAGGGGTAAATGAAAATATGCATTTTGAAAAGGTGCTGAAGGACGGCTAAACATGGTCATTATGCAGCGATGTGCACATTCACAGACCGGGTGGCCTCTGGCTGCTGTCAATGCATGATATTTCGCTAAAGTTTATGCTATGCATGTTTGGTATTCAGAAAACCAAAATATTGCCTTTACGATTTGGAAATGTCTGTCATTATCTTCACTGAACTAAACTTCTGATTCAATAAAAGTCCCCTTTTCCTTAGTGGCAATCCAATTGTAGCAGTCATTGAAAGAGCAGATTATTTACAGATAAAGTAAAAATTTCACGTTTGACCAGAATTGGGCATATTCGTATAGAACATTACTTTTTACTCTGTATAGAGACAGAAACTAATGAGTGGCAATATTTTGTAGTGGCAAATTGTCTTCTTTCATGAATGGAAAACAAAATAATTTGTCATTGGTACAGTAATCGCTGATACTCGAATAGTGTTGCTAAAAATGAGGTTTTCACAGTTGGTTTGAAAACTTCTTATATAATTTTTTATGTGTATTTCCTTACTTTAGGAAGGTAGAGGTTAATAGGTTTAATATTTTCACAAATTACCAACCAGTGGGTAAGAAGCAATACGATACTATAGTTCTCATAATACTCTTTTGGATAAATAATAAGGTCTTTTATGTTTCTATATTCTTGCTTCCATAATGGAGTGATAGTGGGGGAGTGTGAAAGCTAAGGGAGCAGGACTTGCTGGAGTTCCCAGCAGGGGGTAGTGGTAGAGATGAATCTGGAAATCAGGCCCCATCCCTGGAGAGGACCTACACCTGGACAGAGATGGTTCTGAACAAACTTTGAATGTGAGTGTCTGTCCCCAGCTCCCACCCTTGGCAGCATTCAGAGACACAAAACTGAGATACAGCCATCAGTGAGTTAGCAAATGTGGCTCAGAGTTTTATACTGTGTTAAAGACAGAAGAAAAATGCTTGACCTACTTGGATCCGATAAGATGGAATCAGTTTTCGGCAGAAATTGATCACAGCGGACTCCTTGGTAGCCTTCTTTGCACCTGAGAGAAGGGATAAATGACAAACATACGCATGTGTTTGTGAATGGTTAGAGATTTCAACAAGCAAAGTAGCCACCAATGATATCACAGTGAGAACAGTACATTCATGCTTTTGTATGGCTTGGTTCAGTCTGTTTCTAACATTGATAGTAGGTGAATTTTAGTCATGTCTGTGTAAGAAAACAGCACCACTTTGCTTTTATAGTTTTATAGGTAATATCTAATAAGCAAACTTAGTAGCAATTTAAGATGCCCCTCATAGTAGTATGAATAATGGTTACCCTCATAATTCTGCAGGATTCTTTATGGAACACACTGGTCTCTAAAAGACTGCAAATACCCTTTCAGAAAGCATCATATTGCAAGTGTTATTTTCCTAAGAAAAAATCATTTTCTAACATGATTGATCAAATATTATCAGTGGAGTTGGGCTGTTTATTTTCCTTGTGTTTTACTAGTTTGTTCATTTGCTAATTTTATCTTTTTTTTTTTTTTTTTAACTTTGCAATTCTTCCAGTCAGTGCCACCTAACTGCTGGGTCAGAAATAGCAGCATTTATTTCAGATCTGGCAAGATCTGAAAGGCATCTACCTCTATGTGCAAGGCCTCTGTGCATTTTCTTTAAACTCACATTTTTCTCTCCTCATTTTTCTCTTTTATATTCAGCAAACAGGTGCAAAGTGTGTACTTTCTGCGAGGCATTGTACAAGGCAACTTTCCTAAGGTGGGTACAATTTGGAGGCAGGGAATTTGCCTAAAAGCCCCTGCAATGGGGCATATCGCTTCAGCCCTGCCAGTCCACAGTCTTCTCACAGCTTGCTCAATCAAGGCTGCTTGGCCACCTCGGACAGCCTCAGCTCATCAGCTGGCAGTTCAAGGAACAAAATACAGCTGAGGCTCCACACACCTGCCTCTGAACAGTCTCTGTAAGCAGGGAGGTGGCATTTAGTATATCTGCTTGAAGCTTAATCTCTCATGCTCAAGTTAAGCAGGAACACATCCATTGTTCCTTGTGGGATGAATCTGTCCTACTTACCGAGGAGGAAATTGTGCTACTGGCATAAAAATTAGATTTAAAAAACAATCCTCTGGTTGTTAGAAATCTACAACATCAACAAAAGAATTCAAAGAGATCATTCTGTCAGAGATGGGAGCCATGGATTCTTTCTTCAGAATATGCTTTGTTTTCTGAGTGTAATAAACACTTTATTAGATAAAGTCTATTGCAACTGGAGCAGTCACAGTGAAAGGCACCTAGGTAATTTTTCTACCTTTCATTGTGAGCTGAATTGGAATACAGGTAATGGGGCAGGCTCTCTTTAGCACCTTTTTAAGCCTGGAATGCTGGAGTGTATTTGGCAATTTTCCCTATAGATTGAGAACAAAGATTTCTGATATATAGACACCCCAAATACCCAACAGGCTATTGAGAGAATTTGTTTAAGCAGACACATATTTTCATAACCTTTTTAAAAATTCATTTATTGCGCTTGAAATAAAGCAGGCATATCACTGGTTCGATAATGGTACAAAGTCAGAAAATACTTAAGACTGAAGCACATTTGTGATGAAGAAATAAACTCCTGTTCTCTGAAAGCTACCCTAACATTGTTAGTTTGACTTTATTCAAAATTACCTGAACCACAGTGTTTTGGTTTTCATTTTCTTGTAATGATGACTTAGGTGCTGGGTGCGTGCTGTAACATGCATTTACTCCTGAGGATTTTATTTCCAACATATGTGGGGGAGTTTAAGCACACTTCACTCTTTGTATCTTCATTTAATATGAAAATGGTATCCTAGGGAGATAGCTGCTTTTAAGGGGAAGTGCTTTTGTTTTGTTTTGTTTTGCTTTTTAAGGGGTTTTTATCACTTAAAATGCATTATTCCGTTTGTGTGTGGAGAAGAAAATAAGGGAAGATGTTTGAAGTTTTTCTAGTCTTCAACTGATTTTCCATGACTTTGAGCCCACTCTGAAGTGTTCAGGCCTCATGGAGTATCAGGAAAATTGCACAGTATGTGCCTTCATCCTGCCTTCACACCTGTGTGCTGGTATGAAGATAATAAAGGGTGATGTTGTTGGAGCAGCCTGGCCCAGGCTAGGAAACCTGCCGAGGGCTGTGACTAGATATGCAGCAAAGCCCTGCTCCTTTGTTAAGGTGGTCGCGTCCCTGCTAAATGTTGCTGGATTTTAAGGATGACCAATTAAAATTTCCACTTAAAAATCACCTCACCCTGATAAGTTCAAATCCATCCAAATTTGAAGATAAAATGTGGCCAGCAGGTAAAGCCAATGAGGTGGAATGAATTTATGACACTGTTAAAGACATAAAGCAAAGGAAAAAATGTCTTAAGATCCACTTCTGTTGAATAGATTGAGTTTGGCAGACCTTCTGACAGTGTGATAAACAGCACATCTTTTGAGAAATATCATTGCATGTTTGTTTTGTTTTTTGTTAGTTGTGGGGGGATTTTGAGACGGTTTTTTAAGATTTTTTGTTTTCTGAGAGATACAGGTATATGAACAAGAGAAATTCATGTAATAGAAAGTTCTGTTTGTTCATCTTAATAAAGCATGACAGAATTAGGAAAATTTTACAAGTACATGTGTAATCTTTAATGGTAAATACACGTTTGGAAAAAAAGCACAAATCTTGCCTTAACCAGGTTAAATACTCTATTATTTTTCTACTCTGCATTGCTTCAAAGCTCCACTGAATTCATCCACTGCCTGTTCTCTGAATTTATTTATCCCTGAGAAGGCTGGCGTCATAGAAATTTTATTAAAAATATCAGTGTTCCCTGGTGGTCTTAACAGGTAAGTTTTGCTTCTACAACTAGATGGCCAAAGAGCAGGATTAGAATAGAAAAGACAGCCACGGTTTATAAAGAGTTGGGTAAAGAAAATGGGAGAAGCGTTATCGACAGCAGAACAACCACAAAGTAAACTCAGTGTGCAAGAGCTAAGAATTTTATTATGAAAAAAAAATTAGTCTTAAATTCTGTGTGTTCATCTACTCTGAGATGAAGGACTTGTCACTTCAGAAATCAGTAAGTTCTTGATTGTGTTTTGTTTATTTACAAATTTAAAAGGCAGTGGGGAAGGGCATCATTGAGGAGACAATGTCCAAAGCAGGGTAGGGTGGATGAGGGGTTGAAGAGAGAACCATGGTGTGGTAACCCTGAATAAGGGACACTGGCCCCTGGCAATGAAGTGGGGTCAGAAATTGGAGATTCTGAGCCCAGTTTAAGTGTCAGCAAAGTATCTCTCCTGGTGAGCCTCAGGGCCAAATCACAAACCAGGTCCCTCCCTTTCCACAGGGATAGGGCCAGCTGTACAATTTCAAATGCAGACCTCACTTTTTCTACTCCTTACATCCTTCTGATTTGGCCCTGATGCCCCTCCCACTTGTTCAGCTGTACCTAAAATAACAAGCCACCCTTCTATTCATGTTTTCCCCTTCTATATTATCCCTGAGGAAAAGCCCAGTTTGTTTTTTTTTTTAAGATGTTGGAGGTAGGAGTTTATTAATTAATTCATTCATTTTTGCTGTGTTGCGTCTTCGTTTCTGTGCGAGGACTTTCTCTAGTTGTGGCAAGCGGGGGCCCCTCTTCATCGCGGTGCGTGGGCCTTTCACTATGGTGGCCTCTCTTGTTGCGGAGCACAGGCTCCAGACGCGCAGGCTCAGTAGCTGTGGCTCACGGGCCCAGTTGCTCTGCGGCATGTGGGATCCTCCCAGACCAGGGCTCGAACCCGTGTCCCCTGCATTAGCAGGCAGATTCTCAACCATTGCGCCACCAGGGAAGCCCCGAAAAGCCCAGTTTTAGAGAAAAGTTTTAAAAGGCAATTCTTGGGCAAAAGAAAAGAGAATAATACTGGCAAAGATAAGAAAATACAAAATGCATGATTGTCAGCTAGAAGCTAATACTTGATTTGTCTAGTGTGTTAAAGCAGAAGCAGTGAGCCTAGCACTCAGCCTGGATGTGGAGGGCCCCCCAAGGAAGAGACTTTTTAAATGGTCAGCTCATTTGCTGATGTTCCCACAGAAACGGGCATCCTTTGGCCAGCTAAAAGTGGCTTCCATGGCCATCAGCCCACACTACTAACTTCAGACCATGCCCATCTCTTCTCTACGATACTCACATACCAATTTATTTCTTTGAACTCATTTAATGAATAGCAACAAATTAGAGCTTATATTAATGACTTTGAGTGAAAATGTAAGAACTCTCACTTCTCACCAACAGCCTCCCTACATTTCCAGATTATTCTTCCATTTCTCCTGCTTCCTCCTGTTAGGAGAGCAAAGCAAAGCAAAGCAAAGCAAAACAAAGCAAAAACAAATAACACAAAAACTGTCCCATTGGGGGAACTATACTATCTATCCTCTCAATCCTCATCTGTTGATTCCCTGGTCATTTACTCATTACTGGAAGATGTGACCATTGCTTCACCTCCTTCTTCTCCATTGCTACTCTGTCTTCACTGCCACAGTCTCTGTTATCTACATGGATTCTCAGCCAACACGTCTCCTATCACTTCTTCCTCAACTAATCAGAATGATTAACAGTGTTGAGTTTATAGCCTCACTTAATATTTGCATGGATATACTTTACGCAAACCTTTTAATATCCCTGTTCCCCACTTTAAACCCGAACAAAATGGGAATGATACAAGGAGAAAAAATGAACAAGCATGCATGGTTGATATTACATACATGAATTTTGGCCATTTTTATGCTTAGGGACCTTCTACCTCGCGTATTTGCAGAGATGCATTTTACATAATTTACAGAGAGAAATATATGGAGGTTAGAAAAATGTTCAAATGTTTGCTTCAATCCTGGTGTAGGGCCTGGTCTCTGCATACATTTTAGAGAAAGTACACATGCTTCCTTCTTGGAAACTTGATTTTAGACATAAAATTTAAACTAGCAGAAATCAATTAACTTCACAAGAGAAATGGTGGCAAACTGTATGGTTTGTTTCCTGACTGTACCAACTTTTATTCATAGACCAAAAAATGGTAGTTACTCTTTGGTGTTACAGGAAAGTAGACACTTTGTCAGTGATATACAAGCCTGCCAATTTTAAGGGGCCTGTTAAATGCTGATTTGATAAAAGAACAATCCCTCCAGGTATTCTTCTTTATCTCCTGCCAATTCTCCTCAGCCTCAGTGTCAGCCCTTGGTTGGGAAAAATGGAAAAATCATCAGGCGTTTAAACTTTACATTTTAGAGGCAGGGTGGTTTGGAGCACAGCCTGGTTTTAAATCCAGGATCGGCTATTTACTAGCTGCTTAGCCTTCCTCTGCCTCCTTTTATTCATCTGTAACTTGGAGATAGTAATAGTAGCTTCCTCCTAGAATTATTATTAGGAGTAAATAACACATGTTGTTCATGGTAAGCACACAACACGTGTTAGTTTTTTTAAAATATTCTTTGAATTTGGAATCATCATCCCAGGTTTTCAAGTGAGGAAACGGAGGTTCAGAAAGGTTAAACATCTTGTTCCAAAATCACACAGCCAGTGAGTACTTGAACTAGTACTTGAACAAACTCAGCTGGAGTTGACTTTAAAGTCCTTGCTTGATCTGTGGCATTTTCTGACATTCTTCATGGAAATTCAGTAGATACATAAATCATCGTTCACCCAGGTATCTTTCCTAAGATTAGTATTTAAATATATGGTTCAAATATCATGAACTGAAGCTATGGTAAGAATTAAAGACCTAGATTTGTAAGTTATTATCCAATTTCAAAATGTTCTTAAGCAAACCATGTCACAGAGGGTGGTCACTGATTTAAAGGCAAATGTCCTAAGCTTTGTGTTAATTTAAGGGGTATTCACTAACTATGGATCTTTAGGAGTACCACTCTTAAAGAATGACATTTCTTGATTGTGGACTGTCCTCAGTTTAAAAAAAAAGAAGAAGAAAATGAAAAAAGAAAAAAAAACAGAAACAAAACAAACAAACAAAACCAGAGGATACAGTTTCAACAAGGTGAATGAATTGCCCAGCATGGAAGAGATGGGGGTTCTAGAGCCATAATCCCAAACTAGGTCTCTATCTCTGAATGCAAATGTGTGCTGGGGAGGGGGGGGGGCAGAACCTTTTTTAGCTAAGGATCTGCAGCCTAGAGTTATAGGCTCAAAAATTATTAATGGTGTTAGAACAAATTCCCTTCCCTGCCACTCACTGCTGAAACTGAGATCTAGGGTTTGCTATGGAGGATATTGTGACACTGATTAAGGTGTAAGTTTTCTTTAGCTGAATTTAGAACTTAATTAAGTGGTCTTATTTAAAAGGAGCACTAATTAAGACAGCAAGATCTTTAAGTTAATCAACTGGAATTAAATTTACCTATAGCCTGGCTGTAGGTACAGTCTTTCTAAAATCCTTTGAACTACAGATGGAAGAATTTAGAATCGGATTATTTTAAATTGCAGAGCAACAGCTGCCTTCAAACCCATGAGGGTCCTCCAATGTGTTATCAACAGTTTTCAAATATATCACAAATTCCATGGCTGAGTCAACTGTTGCTTATAATGTCACTCACAACCATGATTATTCTTGCTAATGAAGTTAGACCTGCAATTTTCAGAAAATGTAAAGGTTTTTAAAAATTTCCCCTTAGCAAAGTTTGAATTCAAAAGTAGATGGAGGCCAATTACTTCATCATGAGACTGATATGATTTCAGAAGTGAATTTGAAAGCATCTGCTCAAATTCAGGAGGTGTGCTGCATTCAGTTAATATTTGAGCCCTAAAGCCGAAAAGGAAAAGAATGATTTCAAGTCTGAGACATTAAAAATATATAAGAAACATGTGTTTCCTCAACTGCAAGTTCCTCTCAACCATGTGTAAACATTAGGCGCCTGGTCCAGCAGTTACCCATACACTTCATTGGTCAATTTTAGTACCAGAGAGACAGAACCTGTTTACATCGTCCTCTTACTCCCATATATGGTACATTCACTTTTGAACAATCAGTGGCTAAGGAGTTCTCATGTCAGTCTGAATAAACATCTTGGCCTTTATAGAAATTTCTGACCCTATTTGGTCAAGAGCCTCACTCAGCCTTATTACTTCATTAACAAAATTAAAACACATGACATGACATGAAGGTACTATGCAGCTTAGAGTGCATAGTAATAGTATCCGAAGCAGCTATGTGGGCTGAAAAAGCCATTCTATGTAACTTAGCTTTGATTTTTACTGCATCTAGAGGAAAAAATAATCCCTTTTTAGGCTAAGAAGGTAAATTAAGAAGTAATCTATTGGCCTTCTTGCAGGAAGACTAATTTCAATATCACATTAGAGGTAGTAAAATAATAATTGTCTTTATCAAGAACAAAAGGGTTAGGGAGTAATAATGACAAGTGGAGGATAGATGGAATTTTGCTTTATAAATTCAAATTGAGAAAATGTTATGTTATTGATTTTCTAGTATACACAAATTCTAACATGACAAACATGAGATTCTAGTTTTCAAGGGAGGTAGCCTGTTATGGTGGAAAAGTTACGTCCTATGGATGCAGAATGACCCCTAATTCTGCCATGTAGAGGTATGACAGAGGTCAGTGACTGACCTCTCTAAGGTCTCAGGTGCTCATCTCTAAGTGGGGTTATGAGCCTTGATTTAGTGTGTGCTCTGTGCACATTGCACACACACAGACATAGACACACATTGCCCCCAATGCTTATAAATATGTTTAGTAATCAGAAAATTTAGGCAGATAATTTAGGTTCTAACATTAAAGTCAGAGGACAGTCATGCTCTCCTTCCCCCACTTCTTTAGTTAATTCAAAGTTCCCATGACTGCCTTTGATAATTCCCAGCCAACAATGGACCAGGATTTATTGTCCCATCTACTCCCTATGGTTCCTCTTTATTATTTTCTCTTAAGATGTCACTAAGATTGTGAGATTAGCCAATCACAGACTTTCTCTGAGGCTTAAGGTTCAACTATTAGCAGATTCCTTCACTTTTCTCTCTCTACTTTCTTGAAATTAGAAGTGTAATTGACTCACATGTTGAGACTATTCAGTGGAAGAAAAGTGACAACCGTCTTTTCCAGCTCACAGTTCAGCAAGAAATGTAAAACTGAGCCAGAGGAAAACATGCTAAACTTGCTATTTTAGTCAACTTGGGCTGCCATAAAAACATATCATAGACTGGGTGGCTTAAACAACAGAAAATTATTTTCCCACAGTTCTGGAGACTAGAGGTCCAAGATCAAGGTGCCAGCAAGGTGTGCGTCTGGTGAGGGCTCTCTCCTTGGGTTGCAGATGGCTGCTTTCTGTTACCTCACATGGTGGAGAGAGAGAGATTGATCTGGCTCTCCCTCTTCGATCTATCTCTGCCACTTCTTCTAAGGCCACCAATCCTATCAGAATAGGACTCCAGCTGTATGGTCGCATTTAACCTCAATTATCTCTAAAAGACCCTATCTCCAGATACAATCACACTGGAATTTAACGTTTGAACATACGAGTTTTCAGAAGACACAATTCAGTCCATAACCATTACTAAGCTGGGTAACATAGCTATAGAGTAGCAAAGACCAGAATTTGCATTCTCCTGTATTTAGGATTTCCAGATAAAATACATAACACCCAGTTAAATCTGAATTTCAAATAAACATTTTTTTTTACATCAGTGTGTCCCACATGTAATATGTGGGACATACTTATACTAAAAATGTATTCATTATTTATCTGGCATTTAAATTTAACTGGATGTTCTGTATTTTATTCCCTAGATCTGGCAATTGTACCTACATGAGAGTAAAAGCATCTGAATAGTCAGAGAAGTAAGAACCATCAATAGGAACATCTAGATTAAAGTTAATGTATAATATTTTTGCTATCACTATATCTTGTTCTGATAAATTTAGCAATCTCTTGTTTTAAGGATAAGGAGCCTGGGCACATTATATTTATTTCTATCAACCATGCAAGGGACATAATGAGCTCACAGAGTCTGGAGGAGGAGAATAAGAATTTCAATAGCTAGCTCTTAAATGGCCAAAGCACTGAAAGGCTACTTCCAGAATGTGGTGAAGATCAAAGGAAGTAATGTTGTTTGTAAATGTTAGGTGCAGATTTGTGACTTGATCAGGTGAATCACTAGCTACTATTTTGCATAAATTCTGAATAAACTGTAAGAGCATCCTTGCCAGGAGCCCAAGTAAGACCAAAGGAAGAAAGAGGGCCCATTCTCCCTCCTTCATTCTGCAGCTCACTTTACTTAGGATCATTTTAATACTGAGGCACTCATATGTTGTTGAATTTGAAAAACAGTGAACACAGATGTGGGATACAAGGCAACGATAACCTAAAATCAAAGACACAACATAAGAAAAGGCTCCTCTGGAGGACTGTGATGTCCTTTCTGGAATTCACTGTTCTCAGAAGGAGACAGTGAGAGAGCATGATATCAACAAGAGATCAAACACACCAGCCTTGTTCCTTGCCTGGGTAGTGTGGGTGATTCCTGAAGCAAAGCCATACACAGCTTGATAAGGAAGAGTGAAAATAAAAGAAATCTGAGACATAAATCTTATTTAAAAGGTATCTTTATGATTGGCATTATAAAGCAGAGAAGGAGCTCATTAGCGAAAGAACCGATAAAACCACTCACAGCATGCTTCAAAAAGAAGTGGTAATAATTATTGCCTCTCTAAGAAAGGGGGCAAAATATCCACACAATGTCATTCACAAATCTGTTTGCAGACATCACAGAGCAAGCTGCAAAAAGTCCCACAGCTTTCAGATTTAATTAAGTGAAGAAAGCAAAAAAAAAAAAAAAAAAAAAAGACTCTTACAGCTCACATGTCTGGATCATAGAAATTCTACGTGAAACATGATTTTTTTAAAAGGCATTTTAGAAACCCCTAGAGTTTGCTGAACCCTCATTCAACAGCATAATTTCCCCTGTTTCTCCCAGGATATTGTACAATCCACTAACGGTGCAGCTTTTCTGCCGGCTAAAGGACGTGGGCAGCTTTGATCCGAATTACAATAATATATCTCCTTTGTGTGATAAATGATTTACTGCTGAGGATAAATGGATATAATCTTTCATTATGTATGACATTCATCAGCAACAAGGAAGCTTTGGACTGAATGGAAAGTGATTTCATATTAAAAGCCTCATGCAACTCAGAATGAGATGAAAGTGGGGTCTTGCCTTGAAAAAAAAAATGGCACAGGCTTGTAAGTTTAAATGGATGCTCAGTCTAATATAATTGTTACTGTAAGTTTGAAAATCTGTTAGGAGGAAACCAGGGAAATATGTGACTAGATCAACCTCAGTTTTGCACAAAAAAGCCCCATTTCTTAACCATACTATTCTACTTACTGAAATGTGTCATTAAGTCTAACTTTGAGAACTGAGAGTAGTGATAGAACCAGGTAGGGAGGAGGGAGTAGAAGTGGGGGGTTGTGTAAGTGACTTAAATTCCCATGATTATGGAAAGTCAATGTATCATAACTAAAGTAGATAAATAAAGAAACAGAGGTTTAATATGTTATTTAGAGATATGAAGTTAACAAGCAGGAAAATCCTAAACAAAATGGTTTACTAAGCACGTCCAAGTGTTTGGGGAGGGGTACATGTTGGGGGAATCGGGCATGGGAAATTAGTGCAAAAGGATAAGATCAAGGCTGGTGGCTTTTCATTATAAGCACATTTGTATTTTTTATTTAAAAAATATATACACTTAGATGATGAAGACATGTAAGTAGAGCAAATCATTTAATTTTAAAAATGATTCAGGGCTTCCCTGGTGGCGCAGTGGTTGAGAGTCCGCCTGCCGATGCAGGGGACACGGGCTCGTGCCCCGGTCCCGGAAGATCCCACATGCCGCGGAGCGGCTGGGCCCGTGAGCCATGGCCACTGAGCCTGCGCGTCCGGAGCCTGTGCTCCACAACGGGAGAGGCCACAGCAGTGAGAGGCCCGCGTACCCACCCCCCACCCCCCCCCAAAAAAAAAAGATTCAAGTTCTTTGCTTCATTGACTGAGGGGATTCCTGATGGCACAGTGGTTAAGAATCCACCTGCCAATTCAGGGGACATGACTTCAAGCCCTGGTCTAGGAAGATCCCACATGTCGAGGAGCACTAAGCCTGTGTGCCCCAACTACTGAGCCCCCATGCCACACTACCGAAGCCTGCGCACCCAGAACCTGTGCTCTGCAACAAGAGAAGCTACTGCAATGAGAAGCCTGCACATCACAAGGAAGAGAAGCCCCCACTCTCTGTGACTAGAGATGCTAACGCATATATATGGAACTAAAACAAACAAACAAAAAATGGTACCGATGAACCTAGTGGCAGTGCAGGAATAAAAACATAGACATAGAGAAGGGACTTGAGGACATGGGGTGGTAGGGGGAAGCTGGGGCGAAGTGAGAGTAGCATCAACATATATACACTACCAAATATAAAATAGATAGCTAGTGGGAAGCAGCAGCATAGCACAGGGAGATCAGCCCGGTGCTTTACAACAACCTAGAGGGGTGGGATAGGGACGGTGGGAGGGAGGCTTAAGAGGGAGGGGATATGAGGACATATATATACATATAGCTGATTCACTTTGTTGTACAACAGAAACGAACACAGCACTGTGAAGCAATTATACTCCAATACAGATGTATTAAAAAAAAAAAAAGAAAGGCAGACCAAAGACCTTAAGAGATACTTCACCAAAGAAGATATGCAGATGGCAAATAAACATATGAAAAGATGTTTCACATTGTATGTCATCAGGGAAATGCAAATTAAAACAACAATGAGATACTATACACACCTATGAGAATGGCCAAAATCCAGAACACTGTCAACACCAATGGTGGTGAGCATGTGGAGCAACAAAAACTCTCATTTGTTGCTGGTGGGACTGCAGAACGGTACAGCCACTTTGGAAGACAGTTTGGCAGTTTCTTACAAAACTAAACATACTCATATCACATGATTTTGCAATCATGCTCATTGGTATTTACGCACAGGAGTTGAAAAGTTATGTCCACAGAATAACCTGCACACAGATGTTCATAGCAGCTTTATTCATAACTGCCACAACTTGGAGGTAACCAAGATGTCCTTCAGTAGTGAATGGATAAATAAACTACGGTACATCCAGACAATGAAATATTATTCAGTGCTAAAAAAGAAATGAGCTATCAAGCCATGAAATCACATGGAGAAAACTTAAGTGCATATTACTAAGTGAAAGAATTCAATCTGTAAGGCTAGCACAGTGGTTGAGAGTCTGCCTGCTGATGCAGGGGACACGGGTTCTTCGTGTCCCAGTCTGGGAAGATCCCACATGCCGCGGAGCGGCTGGGCCCGTGAGCCATGGCCGCTGAGCCTGCGCGTCCGGAGTCTGTGCTCCGCAACGGGAGAGGCCACAACAGTGAGAGGCCTGTGTACCGCAAAAATAAAACCCAAAAAAACAGTGGTTGCCAGGGGTTGGGTTGGGGGTTAAGAAATGAATAGGCAGAGCACAGAGGATCATCCAGTGCTCTGTCTGCTCTTTCACATTTCCTCTTAAAAAGAAAAGACATTCCTAAATCTACATGCTACCTCTGATGCCAAATGTTTTAGTCATTCCAGTGAAAGCATATGTTTTGTTGGAGATCAGTCAGCACAGTACAGCTGGCTAGAGTTCTGGTAACCAAGCAAGGTCAGAAAGAGGTGGCGATACCAATGTCCCTAGCTTGGACAAGATCAGATAGTGAAATATGTTCTAAACCTGAATGTCATATGGAAACTGGGAAAATAACACAATGGCATGGGTAAGGATGGGTAAGCTAGAGAAGACATATGAGGGGGGATATTCTTCCTAATGGTGATATGGGTAAGATTCTTGACCTTTAATTAAAATGAAGGAATATGCAATCTGGTACAGCTAGGTTGACAAAAATTAAGTAACCGTCCATAGTCAGCAAATTCAAAATATAATTCAAAGGAATGGTATTTAACTGGAGTGTTTGGTAAGTTGAAATAGAAACTCAGTAGATGAGCAGTGACTTGAAATCGATAAAATATGATTATTTTCTAAAAAGAGAGAGAGAGAGAGAGATTCAGTTAATCAAGTTATGGGTGATGTATCTGATATTCCTATATGTGTTTTACCTAGGAATAAATCAAGGAGAAAGTGTTATCAGAAAGCACTTCTACATCTTGTAGTGTAATAGATGAGCAATCTGGGCTCTCTGAAGACTTCCTCTGCTCAAAGCACAGTGCTGAGAGATTTACAAAGGTTAGACAAAGTAATCCTCATGAAACTGATAAAAAGGAGATGGGGTTAACACTCTTTTATAGATGAGGAGACTGAAGTTTTAGAGAAATTAACTTCTGTGTCCCAGGACACATGGAAAATATGTGTTAGAACTTGGATTGGACAACTTAAACCAACACTAGAGATCATATTTATTTCTCTACCTCATGTCATCTGTGACTGTTCAGATTGTGTTATGTATCTATTTAAAGAGCTCTACTTCATTAACTACTTTTTGAGGAGGAGAGGACCTATCATTTTACGTTTATGGTACAAATAAAGATAAAAGTGAAACTAAGAGTTTAACGATTTGCCCACAGTTACATCATGACATAACTGAATTAACTTGAAAAAGCCTAAAAGAAAAATACAATGATATTTAATGTGGCTTTTTTAAAACGCAGACTCAATAATATATTATCACATTCTAATCTCTCAATTCATATGCTCATTCAAAAATTAAATATATTGAGAAAGAAAAAGTTGGTATATCTGAAAGCAGAAACTTCTTTAAATATTTGAAACCAGGAAATTTAATAGACAATTGATTGACCACGTGAAAGAAAGGGTAAGAAGCTAAAGAAAGAACAATAGAGTCACACAGGAATTGACAACAACATGGAATCACTCTCACCCCTAGGCTGAAGGGATAAAGTCTGAGTCCAGGAAACTAGGATAAATCCAGTGGGTCCATCAGACCAGAGCTGGAACCCTAAATGAACCTAGCTGCTGCTGGAAATAAACCAGGAAACAGAGAAAACAGAAGGTAGAGAGAGAGAGAGGAAAAAATAGAACAGGAAATAGAGTCCTGCCTTCCAATTTAGTGCTTCCTACTGGCCAACTCCACTCAGAAGCCATTGGTCCAGACAGCCTAAGAAATGTGGTTCTGAAATAGAGAAGAGAATAAAAGATGGGCAGAGTATAGATGTAAAGCAAACATGTAACTGATCCGTTGAGTTGGTTATACATGGGGTACATACTCTAGATAGCACACAATTAGGTATATATCCACATATTCATATCTATATAACACAAACACCCATGCAACTTAACACGAGCAGCAGAAGGCCATTATCCCCAATCATTCTAGATAACAGAAATCTTACTAAACTTGTAAAAACTATACTATTAAGCCTTTGCATCAGTCTTCACTAGGAATCTTCCCTACTCCTTCCAATCTACACCCACCTCTACCACAAACACTCACGGGCACCTAAATGCACATGCACGGGCCCAAACTCTCCCACTCACAGCACATTGAGGGGTATAATTCACCCCTCTGGGCGCTCATTTCCTCCTCTGCCAACAGGGCTAATTGCCCTGGCCTGGCGCACAAAAGAGAGCCGTACCTACTAATTTACTTAAAGCTCATAAACTCTTTTGAAGATGAAAAGCTCTAGTTTTCTCATTCTGTTCCTTTGCTTCAAATAAAAATCCACCTTATATAAAGGTTTCTGGGGGATTTACTACCAGACTTCTATCTAGAAAAAGTTGTACCACAATTACAACTTTAATGACCTACTCTAAAAATTCCCAAGACTATGACATAATTAGTTCATTTTATAATCAGTACTTTAAAAAAATCATTTGTCAAAAGTAAATAAGAAGTGACTGGGGCTCTTGGAAGTAATCTACATTATTTGATGTAGAAAAGGGAGAAGTCATATTTATCAAGTACCTACAGTTTTTCAGATTCTGTGCTAGACACTTTACATAATTACCTATATATTCTACCCAGGATTTTTATGTCAGCATTGTTTTATTTGTGGTTTTAAAGGTGAAAAATAGAGGTTTGGAATGATTAAGTAATTTGATCAAGTCACAAAGGTAGTAAGGTTTGAAGTTGTGATTTGTGTCCAGGGTGTTTTGCCAGTGACTCTTCATTTCTGAACATTGGAAAGCTTGTAACTTACTTTTCCTGAGCCCACAGCTGTCAACCCCTATATTAGAACCTTTAGTGTCAATAGTAACTTTTGCTACAAACAGGAAGTAGACATTGAACAGTAAAAGAGAATAATCAGAATCAAGAAGACTGCCCTGTTCTTAGTACAAAGAAACCACACCTAGTACAGGCTTACTTGCAGACAGCACCCTTTAATAGGGAAACTGAAAATAAATTATTTAGAAGAACATGTTGATGAATGGCAGAACTGGAGACAGTCTCCTTTGAGGGGAGGAAAGTGGGGTTGTCATCACATAGCTGATGACTAGTTTGGGATACTTGTTATGGGAGGCCTTGATGTATACAATGACCTACCAGTGAGTGGGAGTGGAAGGGACTAAGATTCTGGCTCACTCTAAGGAAAGACTTTTTTTTTTTTTTTAAACATCTTTATTGGAGTATAATTGCTTTACAACAGTGTGTTAGTTTCTGCTTTATAACAAAGTGAATCAGTTATACATATACATATGTCCCCATATCTCTTCCCTCTTGAGTTGCCCTCTCTCCCACCCTCCCTATCCCACCCCTCTAGGTGGTCACAAAGCACCGAGCTGATCTCCCTCTGCTATGCGGCTGCTTCCCACTAGCTATCTATTTTACATTTGGTAGTGTATATATGTCCATGCCACTCTCTCACTTTGTCACAGCTTACCCTTCCCTCTCCCCATATCCTCAAGTCCATTCTCTAGTAGGTCTGTGTCTTTATTCCTGTCTTACCCCTAGGTTCTTCATGACATTTTTTTTTGATTCCATAAATATGTGTTAGCATACGGTATTTGTTTTTCTCTTTCTGATTTACTTCACTCTGTATGACAGACTCTAGGTCCATCCACCTCACTACAAATAACTCAATTTTGTTTCTTTTTATGGCTGAGTAATATTCCATTGTATATATGTGCCACATCTTCTTTATCCATTCATCTGTTGATGGACACTTAGGTTGCTTCCATCTCCTGGCTACTGTAAATAGAGCTGCAATGAACATTGCAGTACATGACTCTTTTTGAATTATGGTTTTCTCAGGGTATATGCCTAGTAATGGGATTGCTGGGTCATATGGTAGTTCTACTTTTAGTTTTTTAAGGAATGTCCATACTGTTCTCCATAGTGGCTCTATCAATTTACATTCCCACCAACAGTGTAAGAGGGTTGCCTTTTCTCCATACCCTCTCCAGCATTTATTGTTTGTAGATTTTTTGATGATGGCCACTCTGACCAGTGTGAGATGATATCTCATTGTAGTTTTGATTTGCATTTCTCTAATGATTAATGATGCTGAGCATTCTTTCATGTGTTTGTTGTCAATCTATATATCTTCTTTGGAGAAATGTCTATTTAGGTCTTCTGCCCATTTTTGGATTGGGTTTGTTTTTTTGATATTGAGCTGCATGAGCTGCAGGAAAGACTTTTAAACAAATCCCTACAGAAGTGGAATGTTACTTCAGTGGCCCAAAACCACTTGGTTGAAAAATTCAGTGGTCCTGTATACTCAAATTACTCAAAATCTGCTCTGTTTGGAGATTATGTAAGAGTTTTCTCTTATGCATAAGTCAATATTTTTCTACAAGTCAGTGATATTGGATGAGTACATTGAAGAAGCAGCTGATGCCAAAACATTTGCTTATAGAGTATTCCATCTTTAACAGTCATGATCACTGTTCTATATGAGAAATTATTTACATAATACAAAGCTCATGGTTTAGGATGAAGCATCAGATGAACCAAACTATTTCTAGATGCAAAACTTACTAAATTTCAATACACTTTTATATTTTTTAAGATATTATTTTTTTCCCTTTATTTTGATTAGGATTTGTTCCTGAGTTTAGCCCACATTAACTAATGAAAGAACTAGTAAAAACTAGTTCTAATTTTAAAATGTGATTTCATATTCATAAATTTATTTTCATTGATTACCTAGAAACCTTTTTCCTCTATAAAATATTTTTGAAAGATACTTGCTTTAAATTTTCATAATTTGAACATCTATATTCTTGTGAACAAACTATTTAAATTTCCTGTTATAGAGTAAGTTATTTTGATTACCAGCCCACTAGTTGTTCTCTATGGATCCTTTAAATTATGCATAAACACCTTTGCAATCAATGGTAATCAGTTTCCATCCTAATTTGCTTTCCATGATGTTATTAGACTTGGAATAGCTATAGTGTTGGAATCTCTAGAGCCTGTGATTTCTTTTTAACAGCTTTCCTCAATAATTTTAAGTGCCTTTCTTGAAATGAATTACCTTCAGTTTCATATGGACAAAGAAAAGTTAGTTTCATCAGGTGTTACTGAAGCTGAGTTTAATTTTAGTTATCATTAGCAGGGCACATGGGACCTCTATGTCTATACTTCTCTTAGAGGAGGACTTCTAGAGGGCGACCAATCATCTAGAAATGGGTGTGCTCTGAGTCTCAGAACTAATAGTTTCATGAAGAAGGCTGTAAGTGATTCTCTCTCTCTCTGAGGTTCCATCTGCCTTAATCTGAGATATATGGAGGTGTGTGCGTGTGTGTGTACGCACACGTGTGAATACTTGGGTTTGTGTTCAAATAACTATTTTCATGTGAAAGCATATATCTGTGTATGATATGTGTGTGTGTTTATTATTTTTTCCATGGTGGTTTGGAGGTTGGGTGGGGTGGTGATGAGGCTGGAAGCAAGGAACACAGCTTGAGGTGACTGCAGTGGTCCTGGCAGAACACCAGACTGTGGCGTCACGGTTCCCCACCCACACTGGAAGCCAGAGACAAGCAGATTCCCACTAGCTCTTCTGCTTTTTTTAAAAGAATTATGTCACTTTATCTCAGTGCTATACAATATGAGAAGATAATATTTCCTCTTAGAATATATGTATGCTTAATAATACCTCCATTTACAAATTTACTTCTATGCTAATTATCTAAAATATTCTCTATTCACATTTAGGTCTTCCTGCTGTTGTTTCTAAATCATTATTCTGCCAATTAATCAGATTATTTTATTATTTCTACAGAACTGCATGTAAACCAAAACAACCTCAAGTTCATTTTTTGTTTGTTTACATCTTAACATTCCAGCGACATTGTCTCTCCTTTATGTCAAAGATTTGACACAATTCTTTAAATATAATAAAATAACTAATATTAACTGAACATTTAGAAATCAACAATAAATATGCATTTTATATGTATTATCATTAAACCTCTGTCCTGTGATATTTCCAACTCAATTCCCATTTATTTGTTGAGGAAACTGAGTCTCAAATGTTTATATATATGTATATGGAAATAACAGCTAGAAACAGGAAAGATACAATGCACCACCTTGGAAGGTAATGTACTTTCTGTCACTATAATACTCAAGCAGAGGTGGGATGACAACTTGTCACGGATGCCACCAGAAAGAGTCAAGATTCACACTCAGGTCTTTAAACTCCTAAATCTGTCCTCTTTTTCCTCAACTCTACTCAAAAAATATAGTCTCACTATTGAGACACTAAATGGTGGTGATGATGCTGAGGGGAGTTACAGAATGAACATCTCCTTTCTATTTAATATTCAGAAAATCAAAGTAAGCACTTGGAGTGAAAGGGCTACATTTTATTTTTCATTTTGATGTTTAAGAATACACAGTCAGAAATACTATAAAATATAGTTCACAGATGTTCATAATCAAGAAATGTGGACTTTCCTCAGTGTCATGTCATAAGCCTGATTTGATTTGGTTTCCTACCACTGACTTGATTGGTAGGGAAAAGAATCATTTAAATATACTTAAGAAATAGTGAATAAGAACTATATACATTGCTGATTAAAAAACCCTTCTCGGATATACCACAATGTTCTTCCTATTAGTCTATCTGCAAATGACATCACTTCTTGTTTACACTGGGTCATGTTCTGACCTTGTGTGAAACCCTGATCTTTAAATTAGTGCATGATATATTCCATATCCAGGGAGAATCAAAGGTAATCCTAGTTAAACTGAAAAGGGTAAGGCACATTTTATATAAAATAAATAGTTGATGTAAATCATAAGAAAAAAATGTTTTTGGTGTTTTAGGAAGAATAAAAATAAATGCAAAGAAAAATAATTACTAAAGAAGCATGAGGCAGGGTAACTTCCACAGTATGCTTTGCTTTGTCCCTAAAACAGAGCTGGTTCTTCAGCTGCTCACAGTGGGCATCTTAGTGTGAGAAGGGAAGTTCACTTTTTCAGAGAAGCATTTCATTCCCATTTTCAGGAAAAAAAAAATGAGAGTTGAAATGTCACTGTTTATCAGAGGTAAGAATCAAGAGGCACAATACTAAACAAATCTAAACCATGGCAAACCTTAGGGTAGCGATATTCATTTTGAGTGGGCCTGGTGTAGAGCCTCAGGTTTAACATTAGCCAGTCTTAAAATACAATTTATTTTTTTCATAGGGAAGTGCACAGTGGTCCCTAGTCCTTTAATAACTCTTCATAAAAAAAACACCAGGCCCTCAATATGGATTCAATAAATTCTCTGTGTTAATATTCTTTTGGATATCCTCAGAACTTTTCACTCTCAGGGCAATGTGAGGACAGTTTGATTTCTTTATGTAAGTTTTCTCATTTGAGAGAAATATTCATAGTCAGGGGTGCTGTATCCTTGAATGGCTCCAAGATCCTTTCTGTTGCTAAAGGTAGAGTGCTCTGGCAACATCCATGACCCACTCCGTCTCCAACACCTTCTCCAAAGGCAAGAAAGGTGTCAGGCTTTAGCGTGAACTCTATATAGATCCTACCACTTCTTCCCACCACCACTGCTACAACTCTTCCATGGATTCCTGAAATGCCCCTTTCCTGGTCGCTATGCTTTTGCCCTGGCTCCTTAATGACTATTCTCAACACAAAGATCAGATAATCCTTTAAAAATATAAGTCATATTACCTTACTCCTCAGAGAAACTCCCCAAGTCATGAAAATGAAAGACAGAGTCCTTTACTGATGAATAAGGTCCTCCTCTTGTTCTCCTGTAATCCCTCTAAGGTGTTTTTTATGATTCTTCCCAAACCATACCACTCCAGTCAGAGCAGCCTCCTTGAAGTTCGTCAAACACATCAGGAACATTCTCATGTTCCCTCTGCCTGGGATGCTCTTTCTGGCATCTCTGTGACAAGTCCCCTCATGTCCTCAAGGCCTGGCTCAGATGGCACCTTCACAGTGAGCCCTCACCTGACCACCGTAACCTGCCTCCCATCCCTAGCCCCCAGGCTCTCCACCCCTCCACCTTTGTTTTCAAAGTGTGCTCTCTGACCTGTGGCAACAGCATCTCCTGATAACCTGTTATGCAATACAAATTATCTGCACCCAGCCCAGATTTACTGATCCAGAAACTCTGGGGGTTTCTGAGAATAGTGATCTGTGCTTGCACAAGCCCTCCAGGTGTTTCTGATGTACCCTGAGGTCCAAGATTCATTGTCCTATAGTAACATTACTTAATGAAAAAAATATTAGAAGCTTTCCCTTTCAAGTCAGACGTAACAAGGATGCCAGGTTCAACCCTTCAATTAGTCAGTTTCTTGATGGTTTTAGCCGGAAAAATATGAATAGAAAAGTAAATACAGTTTAATGAAATCTACAAATTTACTAATTTTCCAAGACATTATAATCCTTTAAAAAATCAAATTCTTAAAATTAATAATGAATTTCATTAATCTTGCTGGCCAGAACACAGTATATAAAATCCTTGCTTTTCTATACCCCATGAGCAAATATTTAGAATAAGGAAATTTTTTGAAAAAAAAATCCTATTCAAAGTGACTACTAAAATTATAAGTGCCACAGAATAAACCTAACCAATGGTGCATAAGATCCTTTTGGAGAAAATTATAAAATTTCATGAAGTATCTAAAACATTGTTTCTCTAAACAGAGAAATATGGAAGTATATCATTTTCCTGAATGGAAAGAACAACACTGTAAAATAGCAATTTTCTCAAATTTATCTACAAATTAAATGCAGTTTCCCATGTGTGTGAATGTATGTGTATGTGTGCATGTGTGCATGATTCAAAAACTAGATAGGATACTAAAGTGTGAAAGAAATTAAGTTAGTAAATAAATATATAAAGTTTTGAAGACACACAGGTAAGGGGGATTTGCCTTACAAGATATAAAGACTGGTAGTAAAGACAGTGTGAAATTGGTCATGTGATAAACAGAACAATAGTAAAGAATAGAGAGAATAGAAACAAACCTACATATACTTAGACATCACTATAACACTTAAGTAACATTAGAAGAAGTCAGAGGCAAGAGGAAAAATCATACACAGAGTTGGAGAGCCACTGATCATACATATGAAAGAATGAATTAGAAGATGGTCTCACCACACACACACACATGCACATGCACACACGTACACACACATACAAATAAATTCAGTTGCATTACCTATTTAAATATGAAAATATTTTTTAATATTTAGAATACAGCAGAAAGATATCTTTATGAACATGGGCTAAGGAATAATTTATTGACAAAGATGCACAAGAAAAAAATGATAATTAAAAACAAATCAATTTGATTTCTTAATACAAAAATGAAAGACATTTCTGCACCATTAAAAACCACCAAAACAAAGTTTAAAAAGAAAGTCAAAGATAGTAAGACTATTGCAAAGCATATAACTAAGAATTTTCCTCTTATGGTGTGTAAGTAACTTTTAAAAATCAGTAAGAAAGGAAAAATGCAAACATGTTCAAAGGACTTTAACATGTAAATAACAAAGAAGGAAACCCAAATGACATACACCCCCAAAACCCAAAAAAACAATAATGAAACAAAAAGTTAAAAAGGATATTCTCTAATAATTAGAGACATGAAAATTAAAATGAGGTGTCATTTTACATCCAACATAGGTGCAAAAATGAATTCTAAATTGTGGTGAATTATGCGGGATAGTGTGTAAATTGGTGCAACAATTTTGTAGAATATAAAAGTAAATGAGCATGCTTCCTATGACCCAGAGGTTCTATTTCTTGCCTTGCTTTATGCCCACAAAGGAATTTTCACACTATCATCTCACAGAAGATATGTGCAAGAATGTTAATGGCAGAATTTATTTTAATTGTGAAAATTAGAAGCAGTCAATATGGCCATAAAATGGATATGTATAAATAAGCATAGATTGTTCAAAATTACAATGGAATAGAAGCCTACTGTAAAAGTGAATGAACTATTTTTAGGTCAAGATGCACAGAGTTCTTGTCTCAGAAATTCCTCTGCTTCAAGTAATTATTCACAATGGTTAAAATATAAAAATGAAAATCTAAAAGCAGCTTCTGGTATGAATACTAGAAAAGGAACAGAAATCCAAAGCATGAGTGGTTCTGCAACCATGGACTTGTCAGGCTCAGGATCCAAGTGTAAATTCTGGAAGTCTATACTTCACCTCCTTCAGGAAAAAAGGGCTAAAGGTGACCTCATGGAATATAGGAAGAGTCAGGCTCCCTGTTTGATACTTGGGGACCAGGGTATATGGTTCATCCCCTCCAAAGAAAAGCAGCTTTAAAAACTGCTGCTAAGGAAGAAAAAAAGCCTGGGATTATAACTCTAGAGCAGACATGGAACTGTCTGTGATGATGGGAAAGAACTGTTCATTAAGGTACCCATTAGACACAAATGGCTAGTGCTACTGGGAAACTGCATTTTAAATATTATTTAATTTAGTTGATTGGAAATTAAATTTAAATAGCCACAAGTGGCCTGTGGCTACTATTGGACAGTATTGCTCCAAGTAACCAAAAGGCCTAGGGAGAAGAAAGAACATGGAATTCATGAGCTGATTAGACTTCTGCTGGGTTGGGGACTGAATCTGTGTATCCCCAATATCACAACTTTATAAAACCCAGTTCTGGATTGCCTGAATCCAGGGGGTCTCAGAGGCAACTCACAATAGCATTATAGAGATGGATGGGCATGAAGGAAAGTAAGCAGGGAGAGGAGAGGATGAAGGTAGGAAGAGAGAGGAAAAAAATAAAAAAAAGCGCTATACACAATTCTTTGATTAAAAGGAAGCTTAAAGCAAATATTGAAAACATATAAAGAAACTAAACCCTATAAAATTGACAGTCAATAAAATTCACTCCAGAAAAAAATGATTTTATGGAATAATTGTTTTGAAAGATGTTTAAAATGCTCAATGAGATAAAATATTAACTCAAATTAAAAAATAAGCATAAAACAAAAGCATCCTCCCTCTAAAAAACAAAAACTCTCATCTTATGAAAGATAATTAATTAAAATCATAGGGAAACTATAATATAATGTAAATATATCATATAAGTTAGAAAATGCATTCAATGGGTAAACATAACTGGATATAATTAAAACACAAATTAGTGAATTGAAAGATGGTCCTGGGAAACTTACCCAGTAAAAAACCCAGAGGGACAAAGGGATAAATCATACAAAACATGTAGGACAGATGGAGAGGCTGTAGCATATGCTCAACAGTAATCCCAGAAAAAAAAAAAAAAATTGAGGGCAGAAAAGCAATATTTGAAAAAATAATAGCTGAGGATTTTCAAGATTGAAAAAAGATAGATGTTCTCTAATCAAAAAACATACTAAAAGTACCAAAATATATAACTTCTAAAATAAATCAATCCAGAGCTAGATAGGTTATAGTAAAATTGAAGAACATCAAGGATTAGGAGAAAAATCTCAAAGCCAATCAGAGGTTGCATTAAGGAAAAAATTCATAGAATGTGAAATCTTAAATTTATCATGATGGCTACTTTGAGAAAGAATGAAATGAAAGGGAAATTTTCAAAAAGCTCTCAATTGTTTCTGTTGTTGTTTTTGTTTTTCATAAAAAAACCCTGCAGTTAATATGCAAATATTTATATGATGAAACTGAGTGATGGGTGCCACTCAGTTTTTTATGATTTCTAAAATAGGTTATACTTTTTAGCATTTCAAATTTATACTTTTTAATTGAGTGTTCAGAATAAAATATTCAGAAATAAATGAATTGAATATACACGTATCATATCTAAATGGTTAGATTTATAAAGCATGATGTAGTATGGAAAAATATAAAGAAAATAAGTTTGTATGGCACCTATCAGCTGAGCACCAGCCCTATATAGGGGCAAAAATGTAAATGCTTGTCCAGGATGATGACTCACAAGGAAGGAAAGTGATCTACACAGTGAAGGAAGAAAATGTTCAAGAGAGTTTAGCTTTGTCTATCATGCTTAATTTTTTTTTAAATACAATTTCTAAAGCAAATATTACTGATATTTTTAAGGAATTACTCCATTCTGGAGACACAATCAAGAAAGGAATGGAAACATTACATAAAATGATTTCAAATCCCAAAATTCTAATTAGGCAATCATAAGTTTTTCAAATTTCACATGTCCTCCAAGATTTTAATGTGTCATTTTGGGGAGGCAAGCTTTCTGTTGCTCTTACCAGCCACTGACAGCATCTAACTTTGTATTGTGATGAGGTATTTTAGCTGAAGAGATCATCTCAAATCCCTAAAATATGCCTACATGCAAAGTGTTGAGATAGGCAGCTGAAGATTGAGAAAAAATTTATAAAGGGAGTGGGCCATCACACAGGGTGGAAGTGGTGGGCTTGGGGGCCAGGTACAGGCTGTCCCGTGACTCTACATTCACATGTGGAACTCCAAAAAATCCCAGATTCTAAATATGAGCCTGACCTTCCAGATCATTATCAAGGTAGGAGGGTAAGCTTTTAGCTTGAATTATAACATTCAAGGTTTTAATATATGGCTGGCTTCTAGGGTTGCCCTCGGCTGGTCCCTAAAAAAATTAGGAGCAAAATTGGACACAGGCTCCATATAAGTGGTGGTTTGGGTGTCAGTTGGCAGGCTAACTCTAGGAAAGAAGAGTGGGATTTCACAGGTAAGCTTGGGACTCTGTCATGTATATACTAAAATAAGAAATTCTTCAATCTGGGATGGATCACTTGAACAGATTTTTCTCAATGGGCAGAGCTGCCTTTTCTTGTAGATGGTAGAGATAAAGGTTATCTCTAAGTTTGCTTTGTTCTACCTCAGATAACAAATCAACACTATAAGCCCTCCTCAGCAACATTGATTAATTCCTTTTGAGAGCAGAGTTAGGTAAGGTTTTAATCTCCGGAGAGAAAACAATTGTAGAGCTTGCAGCTTGGAATACAGGAGGGCATGGAAGTGATGGTAAAGGGAGAGCAATAGACCAGCTGACCTAAATGCACCTATTCACTTAACTAACACTGGAGTGGGCCTCACACTTGAGCTTATATTAGCATCCCCTGAAGGACCTGCTAAGACAGATTGCTAGGCACTCCAGAGAGCCTCTGATCAAGACCCCTGATAATCAAAGCAAGATCCAAGAACCAGCAGCCTCAGCTGTCTGGAATGACATGCAGACTCTTGGCCACCACTCCAGATCTTCTAATCGGACTCTGCATTTGAACAAGTTCCCCAGGCGATTCAGATGCATGTAGCGGTGTCAGAAGGGCTATCCCAAAGGGCTTGTCACATATTATTGATCATGAAATGCAAATACCACAGAACATGCCTTTCTCTTTCCTACAGTTTTCTACTTTATGCGAATTGTGGTTTCTTCCACTCGTTTCTACAGCAAACTAGTTCAATATGCATTTGATTTTTAGGATTTTCTGTCCAAGGATTGCCACCCCTACTTATTTGTGAGCACTATTATCAACTTATTCTTATTTTTGTATTATTTCTATCATTCAGTGATTTGGGTGGGATGGGGGGAAGATAGATGCCTTTTTAATGTAATATTATGAGCATATTATTTTATAAAGAAAAATTTGAGCAGCTATTTATTTGAATTATGAGTTGAGTCATGCCTCAAATATCAATATTTTAAAAAATTTGGATGAATTATCCTTTACAAATGAACAAGTTGTAAATACCACTGAGAATAATTATGAATTAACACTTGCCAAACCTTGGAAGATAAGAGTGCTGCCAATAGACTGGAGAGGGTTGAGTATTCTTACTTTGAAGAGATGAAGACAGTTGTACCAAGTAAATCAGGAGTGTTGTAATATAAAACTGTAAAGAATTATTACAAAGTTCTCTCATGGACTGGATTAATAGGACAAGACAAACTAATAGAACTAACAAAGCAAACTAGAAGAATGACGTAGAGTGCTTCTTGATTTTCAGCAGAACATATGATGTCCTTGTGGGCAAGATAACGGGATATGATGCAGTTTGGATTTATAGATTTATAGTTAGTATAATCATCAACTGTCCCTCAAAAGTGCTAATATCACATTGGACAGAAGCCTCGAGCAGCATGCTGCAGGCTTTGTCCTTGCACTTGTCCTTCATCACTTTTATATTAGTGATTGGGATAAACACCTGGATGGTGTGTTGGTGTGTGTGTGTTTTCAGGAGGTATCAGGGATAATGTGAAAGCAACCTGAGAGGAAGAGCTAACATGACAGATGATACACCACTCAACTTTCAAACATATTCTCAGCAACAAAGTCTGAAAATAAGGATCAAAGAATAGAAGTTGACATTTCATAGGGATAGGTTTTGCAATACCACATTCAGTTGAATAACTCAATTATGCAAAGGTGGGATAGAGATACTTTGGGGGTAGAATTTTGTATCAATAAAGTCTCGGGGTTGAGTTAATGGCACATGACGTATAAATCATAGAGGATTTAAAACAATTTTTAAAAGACAACTTGTTTGGTATTAAGATACATATGCTTCCCTGATTGATGATGGTAAGTGAATAAAGTAATCGTGAATTGATTAACAGGCTACTGAAAGCCTAGACAGAAATCTGATGTTCAGAGCCAAAAAGAAGTCTCTCACACTCTTAATTCCCTTATGAGGACTCAGTGTAATAACTGTATTTTTCACCAGAACAATTAGGCATTGTTCAGAGAGCATCTTTGCTTAGGTAGCTGGGCCAATTGCCTCAGCCCAGGAACTCATGAATTTCATAAGCAACATATTATAGCAAATCTCTTGATATAAAATGAATAAAAACCCTCTAGAAGTACACACTGAAGGAGTCAAATCTGACGTATAACAAGGTGCTTGTCATATGGTACTTCCTTAATTATCACTCAAGACTGACAGGACCCAAAACACATGTTCACCAATGTGTGTGGTTAGTGCTACCATGTTATTTCTCCAGTGAATAAAGGGTTAGAATAAACCTTACTTTCTTTTTAAGAGTGATTTAGTGAACACTAGTTCCTTGAGTTCTATTAGTAATACCCAAGTTAGAGTCAATGAGTATAAATGTGGAAAAAAACTGAGTCAAACAAAATTAAGCAGCTATTTTTAACTGCAAGGTGTCTCAGTGTCTTTAATCTGTCAATGTATACTGCGAATTTCTAAGGAGAAATATGAAATGCCATATTTTCCCCAGCTTACATAACAGTGAAATCCCCCCTTAAAAATATCTTGTGCAACTAATTTATTATAAAATACACTTTAGAAAACAACTAGAAATTTTCTGGGCTCCCTTACTAAATTTCTATATACAGTGTCTTTCTACTCATTCAGATGCCTATAAACAAACAAACAGAGAAAAGATAGTAAAATTACAAGAAAATTCACTAAGTCTCAGTGGTAGAAACAGAGTGGAACCTGAACGCATCATTATTATACAAATACCATTCTTCTTAATACTACGGCAGTTATTATGATTTAACAATTTGGCTACATTCAAAATATGTTTACCAATATATCTACATCTGATACAAAGTTTATATCTCTCATTATTTTTCCAGAAGATTCACTCTTGCAAAAGATCCCCAGCTTAGTGTATCTTGCTTGCTAAAGGGATCATCAAGAGAGTCAGGCGTTCTACCGGCGTTTGAGTCAGAGATGAGAAAGCAAAACACCTGTTCTGGCTGGAATTTACTCCTCTGGGATACTTTTAATATCTCATTCTATGCTGAAACTCTCATGATCCCTGTGCTTCTGACATCCAATCTGCTCCCTTCCAGTTCTCACTACACCTGCCTCATTGCACCCCCAATCCCCCAGCATGGCTCACCATCTTGTCAAGCTCTTGTTTTTCAATCACATGGCTTGTGTGTAGGGAGGGATGGTACAATATTCCTAAAATAAATGATTTCATGTATATTTGGTATCACTGGTTCAGTGGAAAGTACTATATCCAAGGAAAGTATAAAATTCCTAGGATATTATTTTTGCCCTCAATTCCAAAATTAGTTTCTCTGGACTTTGAAATTGTAGAAGTAAAACTTTAAAATAATTATTCTCTAGAGACTGTTTTCAAATACCTTTTTCTTCCACATTTTCAGTCAATTGATTGTCTCCACCTAACCTGTTTTCATGAAGAGAATGTAGCTGTTACAATCAGCTTGTGAACAAAGGAACTATGGGAACCCACGGGACAATTTAAGTATGCCTTCACTTTTACCACATGAAATACCTCACAAGCTGGCAATTGTAGTGTGACTTTCTTTTTAGCACAGCACTGCTCTCTGTCCTATAGCCCTCCCTTCACAGCCAGGTTCCATCTCACAGAGTAACTCAGACTGTAAGCATGGTGCTCAGACTGCAACCGTGCTGGCCAAGAGGTCAGAAGACTCGGGCTCAAATCCTAGCTCCATCACTTATGTTTTTGTGGGACTGGCCAAGTTCCCGAGCCTCAGCTTATTCTGTTTATAAATGAAGACACTAACACATCCCAGTAGGCTGGAATATTACATGATAAGGAGAATGAGAAAGTTCTGCATTTAATAGACACTCACAATGTGTAAGCTAATATGAATTCTATGAGCTAATATGAGTTGTTTTCTGCCATAGTTTTCAAGCTTAATATCTGCAAATTAAGACAAAACAAGTAAAACTAAACATTGTTGTGAGATAATCTGTTTTAGAGCACTTAGAATACTAAAAGTGCTGTGCAAATATAAAAAAGAACACTGCTACTATTACTACCAAAAAATTGTCCAATGAAGACTGCTCTATTTTTTTATGTGAATTGCATGCCTTTGAAAATTTTCATCATCCATACAGTTTATTGAAATGTTGTAAGAGAATTCAATTGTGCTTAAAACTCATCTCCTTGCTTGATCATAGGGCTCTATCCATACATTCCTGAACTAATAATGATGCTCTTGATCTTTTGATTGCTTCTAACCTATGAATACGTAGCCAGACTCTTGGGATCTCAACAGGGCTCAAGTACAGCCATGAAATTCTGATCAAGTTGAAGTCAGGAGTGTGACAGATTTTTGCTGTGAACATAAGTTAAAGTTTAAGGTAAAGGAAAAAAGAATCCTGGATACTCATTCTATAGACATCAACCTTAGTAGCTTGCAAAAGACTGACTATGCTTCCAGATATGTGGGAAGAACCTACTAGGGAAGAGGAATTTGGCAAATCACCAATGGTACACAATTGTCATTAAATGACTAACATTAACCTGCTTTCTAGTGCTTAATAACTGTTTATTACAAAGATTAAAATGTATCCAACTCTTACTATTCTCATTTCTTTTGTATTTGAGTTTATAAAATGATCTTTAATATATCATTTATTATAATGTGCGGTTTCACCTGTACTGTCCTTTTACATTTGCATTAAATTTAATTAACTCCATACAAAATCTCCCATTTTTATAACTCCCATTTTCAAACAGGAAAGTTGAGGCTCTGAAGGCAATGTGATCCAAAGCCCACCATTTTAGAAATAGAATTGCTTTTTCATGAGAAAGGCTGGAGATAATGTGTTCTCCAGTGTCTGAGAATCACTGATGCAACAGATGTATCTTCAATCAATTGATTTTTGTTTATTTGCCAACCATTTATTTATTTATTCTGTTGCACTCCCTGTATCCTTCCTAGACAGGTTAAAACTACATTGCAGGACACAGGGTGTAGAAACAAACAGAAGATAATGTTGAAAAAAAGGACACTCTGCCTGCATATGGCTTATAAAGAAATTTTTATGACAAAACAGATGGTTTATAAAAAAGAAATGATTCTCCAGCCCAGCTGACATTATACTCATTAGATGATCAGAAGGCACCTACCAAAAGTGATCTGATTGTAATACCAACATTTATAAAACATCGTGTTTGCCTCCACCTCCCAACAGCTTCTGTAAAAACCTAGCTGCATGTTTTTCTTCAAGTTGAAATTCTTTATCCTTAAAATAAAAAGCTGTGTCCTCTCTCCACATCAGACGACCCAAGACATCCACCACTATGGGGAAAAAATGGAAATTCTTGGCTCATCAAAGTGATACATTAATAATCTTGGCAATAGTTCAGGTTAGTACAGGTACTTTCCAAACATCCACATCAAACACTTTTCATATATCTAAGTCTCCTGGAGTGACAAGTCTTATATGATTTTCAAGCTGGTTTTCTCAGGTAGAAACTGCCAGTGTATTCCTCAGTCTATGATATAACCTTGATGAATCAATTTCCAGTGTGTGATCTAACTTGGGACTTTGATCAAAATGATTTTCACTTGCAATGTCTGTGAAGCGCTGAAAACAGGTTCACATGAGCTATAGCCAGCTGGGCCTCCATGGGTGAAATACCATACTCCTAATTGTACTTATCCTGCTGAATTTCTTCTTGATGATGGACAAAGCATGATGGAATTATCATGCTTCACCATGTGTAACCTTCTGTCTTCTATACTGTTCTCTGTATCTGAATTGATGCAGAGACCAAGATATGCATTCTTAATGCATTTATTAGAAACCATGCCATGTACTTCAAATACACACTGCACACAAACGTACACAATATACACACACATACACCATACAAAAATGCATAAATGTTTAAAAAGTCAACAAATACTTATTTGTATAGTATTTTGTGATGGAGAAGAATAATACATGAAAATTGCCTTCTTATTAGGGCCAGGGACTAGGGAGAAGGCACATATAAAGCATTAAACACAAACAGATAATATAAGTGAACAAAGCTCCCTCTATTTCAGGGAGTGGGGCATTTGCTTAGGACCACTAGAGGTGGTTGCAATTCCCTAGCTAAGTATTAGATACAGAGCAAATTTTCAAGGAAAAAATAAAAGAATTGTCCAACCAGTTAGGAGGGAGGGTCAGTGTCTTACTTCTAGCTTGACAATGAAGCAAGGATGCAGCTACAGATTTGGGCAAAAGTGGGGGGATAAAGATGATCTTTGGCTGCAGCTAGACTGAGAAGAACCTTGAAACAATTTGAGCAAGAAGGTCCTGGGGTGTTACAATTAACACTTCATTTCTTGATGGTATTTTCCTGCCTACCTATGTTTGCTTCCTTCCTTCCTTCCAAATGCATTAAGTGAGTACACACTAGGGACTTGCCTGGACTAGACAATCACTTCAAATTCAATACAAGCTTATCTTAATGACATTTCAGGATTTTATTATGCAGCTTTTTCTATTGCCCTTGTGAAGATATCCATAGCACAGTCATATTTCAGGCAACTTGATTTGCCCTTGGCAAACCCACTATTTTTTTTGAATTTTAGTTTTTTATACAGCAGATACATATTAGTCATCCATTTTATACACATCAGTGTATATGTGTCAATCCCAATCTCCCAATTCATCACACCACCACCCCTACCCCCTGACGCTTTCCCCTGTTGGTGTGCATACATTTGTTCTCTACATCTGTGTCTCTATTTCTGCCCTGAAAACCAGTTCATCTGTACCATTTGTCTAGGTTACACGTATATGCATTACTATACGATATTTGTTTTTCTCCTTCTGACTTACTTCACTCTCTATGACAGTCTTTAGATCCATCCACGTCTCTACAAATGACCCAACTTCGTTCCTTTTTATGGCTGAGTAATATTCCATTGTATATATGTACCACAACTTCTTTATCCATTCATCTGTCAATGGGCATTTAGATTGCTTCCATGACCCGGCTATTGTAAATAGTGCTGCAATGAACATTGGGGTTCATGTGTATTTTTGAATTATGGTTTTCTCTGGGTATATGCCAGGTAGTGGGATTGCTGGGTCGTATGGTAGTTCTACTTTTAGTTTTTTAAGGAAACTCCATACTGTTCTCCATAGTGGCTGTATCAATTTACATTCCCACCAACAATGCAAGAGGGTTCCCTTTTTTCCACACCCTCTCCAGCATTTGTTATTTGTAGATTTTCTGATGATGCCAATTCTAACTGGTGTGAGGTGATACCTCATCGTAGTTTTGATTTGCATTTCTCTAATAATTAGTGATGTTGAGCAGTTTTTCATGTGCTTCTTGGCCATCTGTATGTCTTCTTTGGAGAAATGTCTATTTAGCTCTTCTGCCCATTTTTGGATTGGGTTGTTTGTTTTTTTACTATTGAGCTGCATGAGCTGTTTATATATTTTGGAGATTAATCCTTTGTCCATTGGTTCACTAGCAAATATTTTCTCCCATTCTAAGAGTTGTCTTTTTGTCTTGTTTGTAGTTTCCTTTGCTTTGCAAAAGCTTTTAAGTTTCATTAGGTCCCATTTGTGTACTTTTGTTTTTATTTCTATTTCTCTAGGAGGTGGATCAAAAATGATCTTGCAATCATTTATGTCAAAGAGTGTTCTTCCTATGTTTTCCTCTAAGAGTTTTATACTGTCTGGTCTTACATTTAGGTCTCTAATCCATTTGGAGTTTATTTTTGTGTATGGTGTTAGAGAGCGCTCCAATTTCATTCTTTTACATGTAGCTGTCCAGTTTTCCCAGCACCATTTATTGAAGAGACTGCCTTTTCTCCATTGTATATCCTTGCCTCCTTTCTCATAGATTAGTTGACCATAGATGCATGGGTTTATCTCTGGGCTTTCTATCTTGTTCCATTGATCTATGTTTCTGTTTTTGTGCCAGTACCATATTGTCTTGATGACTGTAGCTTTGCAGTATAGTCTGAAGTCAGGGAGTCTGATTCCTCCAATTCCACTTTTTCCCCTCAAGACGGCTTTGGCTATTCAGGGTCTTTTGTGTCTCCATACAAATTTTAAGATTTTTTGTTCTAGTTCTGTAAAATATGCCATTGGTAATTTGATAGGGATTGCATTGAATCTGTAGACTGCTTTGGGTAGTATAGTCATTTTCACAATATTGGTTCTTCCAATCCAAGAACATGGTATATCTCTCCATCTGTTGGTAACACCTTTAATTTCTTTCATTGGTGTCTTATAGTTTTCTGCATACAGGTCTTTTGTCTCCTTAGGTAGGTTTATTCCTAGATATTTTATTCTTTTTGTTGCAATGGTAAATGGGAGTGTTTCCTTGATTTCACTTTCAGATTTTTCATCATTAGTATATAGGAATGCCAGAGATTTCTGTGCATTAATTTTGTATCCTGCAACTTTACCAAATTCATTGATTAACTCTAGTAGTTTTCTGGTGACATCTTTAGGATTCTCTGTGTATAGTATCATGTCATCTGTAAATGGTGACAGTTTTACTTCTTCTTTTCCAATTTGTATTCCTTTTATTTCTTTTTCTTCTCTGATTGCTGTGGCTAGGACTTCCAAAACTATGTTGAATAACATTGGTGAGAGTGGACATCCTTGTCTTGTTACTGATCTTACAGGAAATGCTTTCAGTTTTTCACCATTGAGAATGATGTTTGCTGTGGGTTTGTCCTATATGGCTTTTATTATGTTGAGGTAGGATATCTCAATATAATGTCCATTTGTTTTGTATCCATTCCCTCTATGCCCACTTTCTGGAGAGTTTTTTGTTTGTTTGTTTGTTTGAACATCTTTATTGAAGTATAATTGCTCTATAATGGTGTGTTAGTTTCTGCTTTATAACAAAGTGAATCAGTTATACATATACATATGTTCCCATATCTCTTTCCTCTTGTGGCTCCCTCCCTTCCACCCTCCCTACCCCACCCCTCTAGGTGGTCACAAACCACCTAGCTGATCTCCCTGTGCTATGCAGCTGCTTCCCACTAGCTATCTATTTTACGTTTGCTAGTGTATATATGTACATGCCACTCTCTCACTTTGTCACAGCTTACCCTTTCCCCTCCCCATATCCTCAAGTCCATTTTCTAGTAGGTCTGTGTCTTTATTCCCATTTTACCCCTAGGTTCTTCATGACATTTTTTTCCTTAGATTCCATATATATGTTTTAGCATGCGGTATTTGTCTTTCTCTCTGACTTACTTCACTCTGTATGACAGACTCTTGGTCCATCCACCTCACTACAAATAACTCAATTTCGTTTCTTTTTATGGCTGAGTAATATTCCATTGTATATACGTGTCACATCTTCTTTACCCATTCATCTGATGATGGACAGTTAGGTTGCTTCCATGCCCTGGCTACTGTAAATATTGTAAACATTTTGGTACATGACTCTTTTTGAATTATGGTTATCTTAGGGTATATGCCCAGTAGTGGGATTGCTGGGTCATATGGTAGTTCTATTTGTAGTTTTTTTAAGGAAACTCCATACTGTTCTCCAGAGTGGCTGTATCAATCTACATTCTCACCAGCAGTGCAAGAGTATTCCCTTTTCTCCACACCCTTGGAGAGTTTTTAATCCTACATGGTGTTGAATTTTGTCAAAAGCTTTTTCTGCATCTAGTGAGATGATCATATGTTTTTTCTCCTTCACTTTGTTAATATGGTGTATCACATTGATTGATCTGCATATATTGAAGAATCCTTGCATCCCTGGGATAATCCCACTTGATCATGGTATATGATCTTTTTAATGTGTCGTTGGATTCTGTTTGCTAGTATTTTGTAGAGGATTTTTGCATCTGTATTCATCAGTGATATTGGTCTGTAATTTCCTTTTTTTGTATTATCTTTGTCTGGTTTTGGTTTCAGAGTGATGGCCTCACAGAATGAGTTTGGGAGTGTTCCTTCCTCTGCAATTTTTTGGAATAGTTTGAGAAGGATGGGTGTTAGCTCTTCTCTAAATGTTTGATAGAATTCATCTGTGAAGCCACCTGGTCCTGGACTTTTGTTTGTTGGAAGATTTTTCATCACAGTTTCAATTTCGGTGCTTGTGATTGATTTGTTCATATTTTCTATTTCTTCCTTGTTCAGTCTTGGAAGGTTGTGCATTTCTAAGAATTTGCCCATTTCTTCCAAGTTGTCCATTTTATTGGCATATAGTTGCTTGTAGTAATCTCTCATGATCCTTTGTATTTCTGTAGTGTCTGTTGTAACTTCTCCTTTTTCATTTCTAATTTTATTGGTTTGAGTCCTCACTCTCTTTTTCTTGATGAGTCTGGCTAATGGTTTATCAATTTTGTTTATCTTTTCAAAGAACCAGCTTTCAGTTTTAATGATCTTTGCTATTGTTTTCTTTGTTTCTATTTCATTTATTTCTGCTCTGATCTATATGATTTCTTTCCTTCTACTAACTTTGGGTTTTGTTTGTTCTTCTTCTCTAGTTCCTTTAGGTGTTGATGATTAGATGGTTTATTTGAGATTCTTCTTGTTTCTTGAGGTAGGCTTGTATAGCTATAATCTTCCCTCTTAGAACTGCTTTTCCTGCATCCCATAGGTTTTGGATCGTCGTGTTTACATTGTCAGTTGTTTCTAGGTTTTTTTTTATTTCCTCTTTGATTTCTTCAGTGATCTCTTGGTTATTTAGTAACATAGTCTTTAGCCTCCATGTGTTTGTGTTTTTTATGTTTTTTCCCCTGTAATTGATTTCTAATCTCATAGCATTGTGGTCAGAAAAGATGCTTGATATGATTTCAATTTTCTTAAATTTATTGAGGCTTGATTTGTGACCCAAGATGTGATCTATCCTGGATAATGTTCCATGTGCACTTGAGAAGAAAGTGTAATCTGCTGTTTTGGGATAGAATGTCCTATAAATATCAATTAAATCTAACTGGTCTATTGTGTCATTTAAAGCTTGTGTTTCCTCATTAATTTTATGTTCCAATTATCTGTCGATAGGTGTTAAGTGAGGTGATAAAGTCCCCCACTATTACTGTGTCACTGTTGATTTACTCTTTTATAGCTGTTAGCAGTTGCCTTATGTATTGAGGTGCTCCTATGTTGGGTGTATATATATTTATAATTATTATATCTTATTCTTGGATTGATCCCTTGATCATTATGTAGTGTCCTTTCTTGTCTCTTGTAACGTTCTTTATTTTAAAGTCTATTTTATCTGATATGAGTATTGCTACTCCAGCTTTCTTTTGATTTCCATCCCCTCACTTTCAGTTTGTATGTGTCCCTAGGTCTGAAGTGGGTCTCTTGTAGACAGCATATATATGGGTCTTGTTTTTGTATCCATTCAGTGGGCCTGTGTCTTTTGGTTGGAGCATTTAATCCACTGACGTTTTAGGTAATTATCAATACATATGTTCCTATTACCATTTTCTTAGTTGTTTTGGGTTTGGTTTTGTACGTCCTTTTCTTCTCTTGTCTTTCCCAATTAGAGAAGTTCCTTTAGCATTAGTTGTAGAGCTGGTTTGGTGGTGCTGAATTCTCTTAGCTTCTGCTTGTCTGTAATGCTTTTGATTTCTCCATCAAATCTCCATCAAATCTGAATGTGATCCTGCTGGGTAGAGTAATCTTTGTTGTAGGTTCTTTCCTTTCATCACTTTAAGTATATCATGCTACTCCCTTCTGGCTTGTAGAGTTTCTGCGGAGAAATCAGCTGTTAATCTTATGGGATTTCCCTTGTATATTATTTATTGTTTTTCCCTTGCTGCTTTCAATAATTTTTCTTTGTCATTTTTTTTGCCATTTTGATTACTATGTGTCTCAGCGTGTTTCTCCTTGGGTTTATCCTGTATGGGACTCTCTGCACTTCCTGAACTTGGGTGGCTATTTCCTTTCCCATGTTAGGGAAGTTTTTGACTATAATCTCTTCAAATAGTTTCTCGGGTCCTTTCCCTCTCTCTCCTCCTTCTGGGACACCTATAATGCAAATGCTGTTGTGTTTAATGTTGTCCCAGAGGTCTCTCAGGCTGTCTTCATTTCTTTTCATTCTTTTTTCTTTATTCTGTTCTGCAGCAGTGAATTCCAACATTCTGTCTTCTAGGTCACTTATCCATTCTTATGCCTCAGTTATTCTGCTATTGATTCCTTCTAGTGCATTTTTCATTTCAGTTATTGTATTGTTCATTTCTGTTTGTTTGTTCTTTAATTCTTCTATGTCTGTTAAACATTTCTTGCATCTTCTCAATCTTTGACTCCATTCTTTTTCTGAGGTCCTGGATCAGCTTCACTATCATTATTCTGAATTCTTTTTCTGCAAGGTTGCCTATCTCCACTCCATTTAGTTGTTTTTCTGGGGTTTTATCTTGTTCCTTCATCTGGTACATAGCCCTCTGCCTTTTCATCTTGTCTATCCTTTTGTGAATTGCAAACCCACTTTCTCTTTGTAAGACAAGATGTTACAAAGGTTATATGGTCAAAATGTCATGTGAGTCACCCCTAGACAAAAATGTCTATGAGACCAACACATTAGTTTTAAAAATTAAGTAGTATGCAATGCAACTGTGGCGTAGTAAAAAGAGTACAGATCTATCTGTCAAATGGGTTTCAGGAATATTGTGGAATTTGTAGCAATTTTTGAGTGCTGTTATAAGCAGTACTAATAGTTAACACATTGCATGCTTACTATGAGCCAGGTAATATTTGTTCATCCTCATTTATTCCTCACAACCACCTTATGAGTTAGACATTTAAATGATTATTTATTTATTTTCCCTATTTCACATATGAAGAGACAGACTTTGAGAGGTTTAGGTTTGCTTGGGAACAGAACAAGAATGAGGTGGAGCTAGGGCTTGAATCGGAGTCTGTCTGATGCTCAAAACACATTTTCTTAATCACTCTACTATGTCTCCACAAAAATATTGTATATAATAGAACTTATGCAGATAAGTGAAAATGCTATTTCCTCCCATATTTTTGCACTTATTTTTTTTTTGCAATTGTAATTTTTTTGGGTTTTTAAGGCCTATGTTACAGAGTAACCTTTTTCCCTATTATATTCTCAGATGCAATATACATATAATCTTGTGCCTCCTTAAGCACCCCTTCTCAACTAATCAGTCTTACAATAACATCAAGTTCCTTTTTTTGTTTTTCATGCTCAAACCAGCAATTCATATTTGTGGAGCTGATTTTATCCTGGTATTGTGCAAATGGTGTGTAAGTCAACGTTTCCCAAGGGGAAGGGGGGGGAAAGGAAGGAGAAAAAATTGAAAAGTTCAGTTGTGCTGTGAATTTAAACACTTTTGGATTCTCCTTATTTGCATGCTATAAGTAGGAAGTGGGAAAAATACAAGAGGTTACTTGAAGGTATTTAAAAAATAGCTACTGAAGTACAGTTCTGTAGAGCTGAAAAACTGGTTGTTCTTGATTAATTTGGCTGCTCCCAACATCAAATGGATTTTCCTTGCCAGTCCTCTGCCTTTCATAAGGCAGGGCAGTCATACTTCACCTACAGCGCACTCAGTACCAGGCTGTCACAGCCTCACAAAACTGCACATTTATCCAGAAAGGCAGATACTGATGGTTCCCCGGAACTCAAGCTAATTACAGAGTGATGCAACTAATGACTTTCTGAAATCAGGTCTGAAGTTCCCTTTTGCTTCTCGTCCCCTCCCCTACAACTACTAAGGGTCCTCTTTTCTCTGCTCCCCACCTCTTCTCACATAGTGATGCTGATAAACCAGTTTAAGAGTCATTAAAGTCATGTTGAAATTACAATATTCTACTTGCTGTTGGAGTTCCCATAAATTCTGTAGTTGGTTGGTAATAGGATAATTTATTCTTCCAGTGTTCGAATATTTTGGACAATATAGTAACATAAAATTGGGTGTGGCGTTTGTCTATACCCTTTAGCTCTGGTAGTGGAATATAAATATGTATGATCTTCTCTTCGAAGAGACAGACCCCAGGAATGAACTCTTGGGGGTCACATCAAGATGGCTAGCTGCCTGGATTTTCTTGATGAGAACCAGATCAACTTGGGAACTCAACATCTCTCTCATTTTTTAATACATCTTTTCTTCAATCTGACAGCCTCTCCCACTCTGGTTCCCTTCAGCAGTTAGTTTTCTGGACTTCCCTAACACTTTCTCCTACTTCATCATCCAATAATTTTGGTCATATTAAAATTGTGTTAGTGCTGTTATTTTATGTCAACTGAATTCAACAAAAAATAAATTTGCTCATTATAAACATCTGTGTTTACTGGATGTTCCTTAAAAAGGAGAGTTACATGAAATTCAAACTATGGAATAGTTTGTTTACTCATTTTATCCACATTTACTGAGTACTTGCTATGCATCAGCACCTGATAATTAGACCACAGACTTTGAAGTTTTCAGCTTAGAAGAGGAAAACACATGTAAACAAACAAGTAGAATAAGATGTATTGATAGAAGCACCTAAGGTATGTAAAGATACAGTGAAAGGAAGTTCAACATAGATTAATCATAGGCAATGACCTTTAAGTAATCCATTTAATTTGCAGTGTGTCAGCAATCATACTGGACAAATATGTGGCATCAGTTGTAATAAAAAATGGTAAAATTCACTAAGACAAAGCCAAGTCTCTCTGCTTGTGAGTATTCTCTTGCCCAGGCAAAGTTGTACACATTCTTCTGAACACCCTCTCAAAGCTCCAGGCTGTTTTTTTGGTTCTTGGCATTGTTTTCCCCCCTTGACTGAGAGTTCCCCAAAAGTGGCATGTGTCCGGCCCTCTCCTGGCTGCTAGCACTACATATCATGCCTGTTGCTAAGAAAGCCTTAGAAAATGCTGATCAAACATTTAGAAAAAGGTATTTCTTTAGCCTGAGCATGGCTAGAACTAGGGAATATGGGAATCAGTAAAATAGTTTATTTTTTCCCAAACGACGTTTTCCTATGTGCTTCGTCCCTTCTGGGTTTATTCCCGACCCTCATCCTGTTTCATAACTCACCTCAAATAATTTCCTTTCAGTTTAATTCATTCTAAATAATTATGAATTACAAGGTCAAATGATATGACTATCTTAGGCGTATATTTTAGATACATACAGGTATATTCTGATTATGAATTTGTCAATGACTCCTCTTTGCATAATGGAGAATGTTGCCACCATGATGGTCTCTGGGGAAAATACTTTGCATCAAAGAGTCCAGTTACACAAAGGAGCACAGCCTGGTCTTAATTCTTGGGAGCCCTAACCCCGTTTAAAAAATAATAATAATCTTGCATGGAAATTCGGGGAAGATATCTCTAACATTGGTATATCTTTTTTAGCAAAGAAAAGTGATTCTCTGTTCTGTCTGAGAATGCTTGCACTTTGGAGAAGCAAATAATGGATGTGAGGGATGTGGTGTCAGCACCCGAGGTAGGAGCTGATGATATAATGCAAACAGACAACTGTCAAGGTGATTTAGTACATAGTTTCTCACCCTGGACCACAGATGGAGGTGCTGACTCAAAAAGGCTCTGGAGGAAGCTTGCAGGTAAAGGTTTTAAGGGAGAGCTCCCCCCCACGAATATTGCACAGTTCAGCACTTCAAAATGATACAAGTGGAGTTGTCATTTCTTAAATAAAATAAAATGGCGGCCACATGATTCAGGAAGGATCAGAAAACATCTACTTGGGGTAATTTAAGAAAATATTTCTCAAACATTGTATCTATTTAGTGGGGTATCTTTATCTTCCTTACTATAAAAAAGTAAGAGTCATATTTAAAAATTTGGAAAATGAAGAATAATAGAAAGAAAAATGGGAAAATTTATTCTTCAGAAGTAATTACTATTAAAACCTACAGAAATTTTCTTCAGTCTTTATATTTAGTACCAGATTTTTAAAACTATATTTTAGAAATTATGTGTGTGTATATATACAAATGACACATGCAGTTTCCATACTAGTACCATGAATCATTGTGCCGTATTATATTTAGGCTTTCCATGAATATTTTTCCTCCATGCTATGTCAAGTTTTTGGTCTTATATATCATGCTGAAATTTACATTTTAGTGTATTTTTCCCTTTCTTCTCTATTTATTGTTTTCTTAAGTTAAAATATCAGAAATAAAATTACTCAACAGTTAAAAATTGGATGAGTTACTAAATAATTATGGATTATGAGGTCAGGTTATAGAACCACCTTAAATATATATTTAAAATACATACATACACATTATTCTTATTATAAAAAGATATCAACTCGATGCAGGAAATTTGGAAAATACAGGAAGTATAAGTAAGTAATAAAGTCATTCACACTCCTACCACTTAAACATAATCAATGATAATATTTTGGTGTATATCCAAGGCAAATATATGTTTCGGTTAATGGGAATTAAAGTATATATATGCTTGCATAAATTGCATTTCCTAAATATTATAAAATGTTCCTATTTCATGAAGTTATTACTTGAGATGACAGTGGTTAAATGGCTGCTTTAAAATCCTATTGATGTGCCATATATTTTCTGTATATGTCCCTAGTGGAAATAATTTTGGTTTTGTCAGGTTTTTAATATATTAAATAAGGTTCTATGAACCTTCATATATATATATATATCTTTTTCAGTTTTGTGCATAACTAAAGTTTACAAAAATGAATGTATTCAAAGAATGTATGCATTTTTAAGAAAACATATATCTTTAAAGTAAAACATGGCAACAAGAAAAATGAACTTTTAGTAAGCAGTTACCATCTGCCAGAATTATGAATAATTCTTTACCTATATTCCTTTATTTATACCTAACCATAACCTTATAAAATTGGGATTATCTCCATTTTATAGTAAGAAAACTGAAGCACAGAGTGATTTGGTAATTTCCTCATGATCACATAGCTGGTAAAAGATGGAACCAGGATGTGAACTAGGACAGGCTGGTTCCCGTGCCAGCACTCTCCAGGTTGGAACAATTATAGCATATTCAAAATAGAAATATTCCTATCTAGTGTTGTTGGAAAATTGGAAAGGCATAAATGAATCCTTTGCTCCTTTTTCAAAACAAATGAAATGATCATCAACAAACATTCATTAAATAAAAGACTTTTTCATTTTTTGAGTCTGGAAATTTGGTTAAAAAATAGAATTTCTAGTTGTAAAATATTTCATACTTGACAATATCCCATTGGCTTGACAACATGTACCACGTTATTTACATTAGGGAAAGTGTAAAAAGAAGTACTCTAGCGGGATTTTACGCATGGGGTAGTCAGGAGGGAAAAAAAATGTGACAAAGTAGAATGTGATTAATTACCAATTAGTAAGGAAGATCAAATAGGTCAATAATTAATTGTGAACAACCAGGACTCACAGGCATCAACAGAGACAACCTGTGGGACAGCAACACTTTTAGTGACGTCAGAGCAACAAATGTGTTTGCTGACTAGATGTTGTTTCCCACCATGTGTTCTTACCCTCTGTTGACCCGCTTTCATGACCATGAGTATTACAGTAAGGGAACTATCTCTGCCTCATAGGCACACAAAGTACTATAAATATATATATACATATATATTTTTTTCCTCTTAGTTCTAAACAACATGGTATAATTTTTTAAATGCTAAACTAGGTCTGGTCCTAGGTCTTCTTTTTACCAAGAGATGATAGACAAGCCATACACATTCTCTACAATCCAGTTTTCTCATCTTTAAAAACAGAAGTAACCATTGTCATTTATCCTTCCTTATTAGGATAAGTGTACGTGGTTTAGGAAATGTAATGTACTGGATACATCTTATTTTAGGGGAGGCATTATAGTGCACGGGAAAGAGTAGATGCAATAATGTGTCAAGATTGGAATCCCTGCTCTATCACATGATGGTTTGTCTTTGCAACTTATTTGACACCTCCAGACTTTGGCTCTTCATCAACAGAAGAGGAACGTAGCACTTCTTTTATAGGCTTGTGTGAGAATTAAATAGGACAGTATATGTACTAGGCCTGGAGCAGTTCTTGACCCTGATTATGAGAGCATCATAAGTTTCATCCTCTTTTCTTAAGAGGGTTTATATTTTAATATAGGTATTAGAGAGAGAAGAAGAAAGTGGAGAGATCACTGTCATCCACAAAAACAAACAAACAGAAAAACCTGAAATTTATTGAGATTCTGTTCTGTTTGCATTTTTGTTTCTGGCCTGCTCTTAATATCCTGAAATATGAGTCTTGGCCTTATCACTCTAGACAGAGCCTACATTTACAGTGAGATCTAGCAGGTTGTCAGCAGCTAGGATTTCAATCTGGAACTCATCACAAGTGTGTATGCAGGGGAGAAGGAGATGCTAGAGAAAAACAAATAAAGGTAATATCTAATTTTTGAACAAGAAAATAGTATTTGAATGGAGACACTGTCATAAAGCAACAGTTAGGATCAGAGCCAAGAGCCCATCAGTTGAATTACTAATTAATAACCCATTCAAATACTGTTAAGTAATTTTATTTCTGATATTTTAACTTAAGAATCTAATAAAGAAGAAAGGGAAAAGTGCACTAAAATGTAAATTTCAGCATGATATAGAAGATCAAAAAATTGAAATAGCACAGAGGAAAAATATTCATGGGAAGCTAAATAAAATAAGGCACAGTGATTCAGTGTACTAGTATGGAAACCGCATGTGTCATTTGTATATACACACACATAATTTCTAAAATATATTTTTAAAAATCTGTTACTAAATATAGACTGAAGAAAAATGCATGTGTCATTTGTATAACACACACACATTTCTAAAATATATTTTTAAAAATCTGTTACTAAATATAAAGACTGAAGAAAAATGCATGTGTCATTTGTATAACACACACACATTTCTAAAATATATTTTTTAAAATCTGTTACTAAATATAAAGAGTGAAGAAAATTTCTTTAAGTATTTGAATGGAGACAATGTCATAAAGCAACAGTTAGGATCAGAGCCAACAGCCCATCAGTTGAAGTACTAATTACTAACCCTTCATAGGCCTTGCATTATTAGGGGATTTTCTGAGGTGAGTGCCAGCAGGAAACCAGGGGAAATTTGTATATCTTCAAAATGTTGTAAATACTTTCATTGAGGGCTGTTTAAAATCAGTTTTTTCTTTAAGTTGACCATGCTTCCTGTTCCCAGGAATTCAAATGAATAATAAGTCGGTTCCAGGCAAGGAGAGGGAAAACAGAAAGAGGGAGTAGGTGGTGGGGGAGGGAGAGAAGTAAAGCAAAGATACACACTGAAAGAAAGAATGAATGAATGGGCTGGGACTATGAGGGAGACTGGCACTGAAAGACTGTAATGGGGATTTAAGAGATGAGTTCTATTTTGACATCATTTTTCAAGTAACTAAAGAAATAGAAAACATACAGTAAAAATGGCAAATAATAAAATACTGAAGGTCAAGTAAGAAATTTGTGTTTCAGGTGATGAAAACTTTTCAGGTAGTACAATGAAGAAGGGGAGTCCATAAGATCAGCCACATTAAGGTAATGCGATGGAGTGCTGTCAGTTTCATTTTACAGGAGTCCGTAAGTTTTCTGTTTTTATATATCAATGAAAGTTTTGTTCAGTTTATATTATGACAGAATAAATAGAACTGTGACTTCTGCTTTATAATAGGTAATGGTGTTTTCTCTCATATTTTTGATAGTAACACATTTGCTAGGGGGAAAACATGCAAACTAGAACCAATCCCCTCTCCATCTGCATGTAATCATATGCTGTCCATTTTTGAGGCTTATGTCTTTGGGGGAGATGATAGGGAGGCAATCCTCACCCATCCAGGCAGAAAAAATGGATGACAATTGCTTCTGGAGTTAGGATTCCCTAATTTCCTATGAAATGAAAATGGGGAAAAAATTACCAATTTTAAGGAAATCACTCTAGTGAAATCTAAATTTTCTCTAAATATAAGAGACTCTCTTTCCATGTACAATACATGCTTCCTTCTGGGCCATTCTACTGTACAGCTGAAGCTTTCTCTCTGACACTGTAGCTCATTCTCCTTATGTGTGCAGAACTGGATTATGAAAATGATGACAACTAATGGGGAAAAATCCTGCCATGTTGACTTATGCCTCTTGGGGTAAGAAGTATTGGGAAAATTCTTGGTCTTCTGAAATAGTTTCGGGAAAGGGCAACCTTTGGGTTTCAGACTTTCATCTTGGTTTGCCCCAGTTAGCAATGTATCATGGGAAAATGTTGGCAAGCAAGAATGAAGAAATGTTAAGTAAAATGTACAAAGTCTACTATAGTCTTAAAATCTCTGGTAGAGATATCTAGTGCTCACCCATATCTGCTTTTCTTCTTTTTTCTCCACTCATTGTATTTCCCTTTTCCCTTGTAATTAAGTCAGATGATAGTTCTAGCCAATGAAATGTAACTGGAAGTGACATGTGTCATTTCCACTTGAAGCAATGAAAACCTGCATAGACCCTCCAATATTCTTCTCTTCCAAAATCTGCCCTGGAGTGTCACTCAACCCACACAAACATTATAAGAATAACTTAAATGTGAATTGTGTTAGGCTGCTATGACTGTGAGGGCTTTTGTGTTACTGAAGCATAACCTATCCTACTACTACAGGTGCTCACCTGAGGCTTGGATTATCAGTCCTGAGCATCTGGTGGACTGTCACAGTCATCACTAATAGTAGTTCTAATGGTAGTTGAGTTTCCTTATTCCAAATAGGATCAGAGTAACATGCAGTAACTGACTGATGGAAACCAGCCTAAATTTATTCTGCCTTGGTGTTCAAAGTGCAGAAGAATGACCCATTGTTTTGCCAGATTGCAACTGTTGTTATGAACATACATTATATACTCAGTATGGCAACATTCACATTCTAGTTCTTTCTCAGATATCATTTGCAATTACCTGAAGATTTTAAGATTGATATTTTTCCTCCCAGAGAATCGAACTGTCAATAGTAGGATGAATCATATGAAAGTGCCAACATTTAATGAGTTTTGATTAATAATTTTATAAGGTGCCACCTAGTGTTTTCTTTATTTTCAAAAATAAAGGGGTTTTTTGGGGATTCCTTCTTAACAATCATAAACATTCTCTCTGCTGAAGGAAGAATGGAGAGGGTTTTAAAAGAGTAGGGATTCAGACACACAAATGGGAATGTTGTATTTAGTGGGCTATTTCTATCTGTAGAAAATTACATCGGGGCTTTTATATGCTTAAACAACTTCAAAGTCTATCGGCAGCAGAAATCAATCTATAATATCCACCAACAAAAAAGTGCATGGAAATTATATCTAAAATTATTGAGGCTATGTTTTCATTTCTCACTAAAAAAGACTTATGGATTAGTTCTAGGTGAATGCCATTCTACATCACTTGATTTATAAACTTGCTACTTAATAAAACTCTAATTTATATGCAGAAAGTTGTTTATTTCTTGGGAAATAAATATTATTGTGATTCAGGAAACTGAAATTAGCTCATTAATTGGAAGCATTCAGTAAATCCTTTCTAAGTGAATGACCAACAACCACAGGAGTGATTTTCTATAAATAACTTTGGCCCTAAGGATCTTCAAAAGTATTTGTTAACCAGCAAAACCTTCAAGACTGATGAAAGAAAAGTTTCCAGTAGAAAACATTAATTAAACAATAACCAGTCTGATTGTACCACCAATTCTCAACATTTCCTAGAGTAGAAAATTGCAGTGATTCTCCACTCAAAGCACTTGGACAGATGTTGACTGAGCACCTACTACCTGCCAGGCACCATGAGAAACTTTAAGGGGAGCATGGATGAATAAAAACTTCACTGAGCTCAAGCCTAGGTGGCAGGTTAGATATATAAGTGCATACATAGAATAGGCTGTAGTAAGTGCTGTAATACAGGTATGGTCAAGGACACTGGATGCACATGTGGAGGAGTGAACAATTATGCCTGAGAAAGATACAGACTATGAGTTATATTTTATCTATATGTTAAATACTGCATAGGAGTCCATAAGTGCACTCAAGAGGTGGAAGATCAGAGGGGGAGAATGCACAGGTGGTGATGTGGGGATAAGAATGCATAGTGAGTTCAATGATTCACATGTTGTTAGGGGGGGCTAAAATGTGAGATGCATGGTGGGAGAGGAATAACTGATGATTAGTTTAGAAAAATCACTTGTGCTGGGCCCTTCCGAGTTGACAATGGCAGGAGAAATAATATGAAATTTAGCGGATGGCACTGGAGACTCACTGAAAGATCCAGAGTAGAGGAATAACAAAGATCATATCTGGGGATGGGACTGTCTGCTGGATGGCTGGGGAGGGGGGTTGAGTTAAAGGTGTGGAGATTGGCTTATTCTAATGTATATCTTATTCTCTCACCCCTGCCATTGATATTACTCTCTTAATCCATTGGTGCACCCTCTATCCACACATATCTACACACATCCACACCACCCAACTGGATTCCTGTCTTCTTATCTTTGCTCTCAAAACTCCCCTGCACTACAGCACCCTTCCTTCTATCTTTCCAAACCATGACCACTCTGCAAGATTTAGTTTAATTTCTACTTCTGACAAAAAACTCACAGAATCTACTGAAAGATCAGATTTATGTGACAAAAAACTTAAATCTGATACTCTTGAAGCATAGAGAAGAGCTAAGTCAGAATTATTAAAATGATCTGATCTATTCCTGATGATCGAGGAAACAAAGACGGCATAAAGAATAACTACAAGCAGGAATATAGTGACATGGAAATGTTAATTGGGCATCTAGGAGCAGCTGCAAGTCTTTCTTTGCCTTGCACAGGAAAATATAAAAGCTGACAGTCAAATGGCTGCCTGCTGAGTAAAAGCATACAGCTTGGTAAGACTCAATGTGAACCAGGGCAAAGTACATTTTGAAGCCCATTAAGCCTTAGGAAGACTATAAATAAGAAAGTCTTAAGATGAATCCAAAGTGGTTAATGAGGCCAAATGCCTCGATTGACCTAAGATGGCAGCTCCAGAGGGCATGATGGCTTACTTACTGAGAATGGAAGCTTGTCAGCAGGAATGCTAAATTGATTCTACCTGCGTCTCTTTAACATGAAGCCATCAGGACCTGAGTGCTTGGTTCTCTGGGAATCCAAGAATATGCTGTATGCTCCATCACCCATTCTTCACTGACATTTACATCTCCCAGCCAGGTTCACTTATTGTTCTCTTAGGAATCAAAATATTTACTTCTTTCATACATCCAGGACATATATACATTGATCAGATTTTAGGGATTTTGCTAAACCAAGTTTAAAGGGCATCTTATTGTGTGGAAAAGCAATAAAAAGAAAATACATCAAGATGAAAGGCCCTGGGCTTCCCTGGTGGTGCAGTGGTTGAGAGTCCGCCTGCCGATGCAGGGCACACGGGTTCGTGCCCCGGTCTGGGAAGATCCCACATGCTGCGGAGCGGCTGGGCCCGTGAGCCATGGCCGCTGGGCCTGCGCGTCCGGAGCCTGTGCTCCGCAACGGGAGAGGCCACAACAGTGAGAGACCCGCGTACCGCAAAAAAAAAAAAAAAAAAAAGAAAGGCCCTTAGGATTCAAAGACAAGAATTTCAGATCCTGAGCTGACTGCACTGAGTCAAATATACATATTACTGACCTCTCTTGTATGAATAATAATAGCAAAAATTTCTGGAAATGTCTCATGTGCTCAAGCTAAATGGTTTACAAGTTTAATTCTTATTTAATTTTCACTTGATCCTTTGTGGTAGTCACCACCACTACCCCATGTTACATATAGTTGGAGATAATAGTAGTACCTGTCTCATAAAATTGTCATGAAGGGTAGGTGAAACATAAGTCTGATAGGACCATGCCTAACACAAAGTTAGTATTAATAAATATGGTTGTTATTATAGTTGTGATCATTTCTATTTTCCAGATGTAGCTAGAAGTGCCTGCCTTCAGAACTCTCCTGGTTTGGAAGGGAGCACAGACCTGCACAGGCACATGTACAAGCACATTTGGACACTGACAGAGATACATTCAATGCAAGGTAGCATTACAAAGGAGGGCTGTCAGCCAAGTAAAGCAAAGTAAGATATTTGTTAAATACTTTGAACAATACCCACGAAATAGCAATCACATCATAAACATGAGCTAGGGTGGTATAATGGGTCTGAGAGAGGACAGGATCAAAGAAGGCTTCCTGGGAAGATGTTTGCACTAGTATCTGGTCAAGGGTGACCACAGGATAAGGGGAAGGACAATATGCAGAAGAAACAACATGTGTGTGGTCCTTTTGAAAGTAGCAAGTCTCTCAGTTGAACAAGACTCAGCTACAGGGCAGGAGAGGTCTGCAGGTGCTGGAGAATCCTGTGTGCCATGGAAGGGAAACAGAATTCAACTGCAGGACATGGGGAAGGGTCATCAAAGATTTTTAAACAGGAGAAGTAGCAGAAATATTCTTGTGGCCAGGGTACGATACTGGAGAGAGAGTATTCAGGGGTGAGAAGTAGAGAGCTGACCTTTAGAGGGAATGGTGACTAGATAGTGAGGTCATTTTTTCCCCCTGTCCCTTTTGGCATCTCTGTACTACAAGTTCCTGAGGTCCTCTTCAGGGCACCAGACCAAGAGTACCTATTTTCTTTGAATTAAAGCAGAACTGAGTTTGAACTCAATAAGAAACATATGAGGCTATTTTCTCTCAATAATTCCTTTCCTTCTATCATACTACAGTGTACTTTCTATAATTTATTCACCCCAGGGTGCACTTACACAGTGCATCTGTTTCATCATTATTTTATTATTTCTTCTTGCTTTAAAATTGCATGAGCCACTGAGAAGCAGAGATGATGAATAGGGAAAATAGCTGGGCTCTTGCTAGATGAGACTATGGTTAAGGGTTGGGGGCCTCTCTACCTATCCAGTCATCTATAGTCTTATCCATTCATTTTTCATATTCTTCTGCTCATTTATCTTTCAATAAGCAAAATTAAGGCCTTCTAATTTCTTAGAAGATCTTCCTTCCCCTTCTCATATTCATTTTCCCAAACCCACTGCCATCAAGTCACACACCTATTGAAAAACACTGTAAATGTTCTGAAGTCTGATTCCTTACTATGGCACTCAAGGTCCTTAAGAATCTGCCCAATTCTATTTCCTTGACACTTCCAACAATTCCAATTTAGTCAAATTGTTTCTGGAACAATTTCCTGTACCTTTGCTACACAGTTTCTTTCCTCATGCCATTTCCTTCCTCTCTCTAGTGCAAGACACAGATTTGATCCCACCTCCTCTATGGAATGTCTTCTGTCTTCTCAAGTTCTTTTAGAACTTTTATCAAGACCACAGTGTCTTTCTCCATCAGTTACTTAGAAGATGTACTTGGAATATAGTCAAGACTTTTACTAACCTTTTCTTTGGCTTAGAGAACATCATACATAATGGGAGTTAATTATCAAAGGGAGAGGAATGAAAAGCAGTAATATTGACCAAAATTTGCAGTTTCCTCTGCTCCATTAATGATAATTACTGGCTTACTTCTAGAGCTCAACTTGAAATTTGGTTTTTAATGGCAGTGAAAGAGAGATTTCTATTTAAAGATATATCCCCTAAAGCATTAACTAGCATTATATATATTTGCCTCTTGGTTCAATTTTAAACATTTTTCAAAAATTGGTGATGATGTAAAAAGACATGTTAAATTGACTTAGTTTGGAATCATGCACCATCCCTTTTGGTAGAAATGAAAATGTGAATTTCATCCACTGTGATGCAATAAAGACTTCTAATTTATTTGCTTTTTTTTTCCAAGACAATGATTACATTACCCATTATCCCTGAGGGAACAGGCTGCTTTCTCAATTCTTCTGCTTTAATCTCTGTATCTGTACTCATTAAAATATATTCTTATATCTAAATATAATAGAATTACACATCTATGGGAAGCTAATGTTACTTTATTGCTTGGTGAGATCTCTAACCCAATACTTAAAACAATGAATACAGGGACACTCTAAATGTATACACAGAAGCAATTTTGCAGGAAGCATCCTGTTTGCAAAGAGATGAACTCAATTTGATAGTATGCAGACAAGTTGTACCTCTGGGCTCTTGCCCATAACTAGCATTTTCCTCAGTATCTATTTGCCTGTGCTTAGTTTAAGAAAAAATAAAAATAAATAAATAAAATGAAATAAGGCAAGCAAACAAGTTGGTTTTCTAGCTCAATCCCTTAACAGTTATGCACTAAAATAACTGCACCTCATTCTTTTCTGAGAGCATAACAATTTCACCACAAAAAACACAATTACTTGCAAAAACTACATATGAGAACACATATTTCAATAGAATGGGCCAGAAAACTTAAACCAATTTAGAGTGTTTTTTTAATCACTCTATGGATATGAAGAAGTCTAGGCTGGATCAACTAGGTATATTTCTTCCATTCATGGAACTTTGCTGAAAATCTCCTCATCTAAGCCTTCTCAAGCAATTTTTCTAATATTAGTTTAAAGACACCAGTTTACTTTGCATCTGTAGCAACATAATAATAATAATAAAAACAAAAAATTAAAAACAAGATAATAAATATAATGACAACAATAATGAAAAGGACATTTTCATCGAATGTTATAGTAGGGAATTTTTTATCCATTATTAATTTAATTCTTCTATCTCAAGAAGCTACTATATACAAAGTTCTTTAGTAGGCATTGTGATCAAGGTGAAAAAAAAGAGAAACGGGGAAGAGAAAGATGGAGGAAGGGAGAAGTAAAATTAAAACATGGTCTGTACCTTCACAGAACTAACTATTTGGGAGGGGGAGTGTGTTGAACATCTGTCATGTTCTTTGCACACTTTGCAAAGGTTTTTAGTTCTTGTCCTATATAAAGAAACTGAAACTGGAAATTATAGTTTATATGTATAGATTATATTATGTGTACAGTTTATATAGATATATAGTGATTTTTGCAAAAAATTCAATCAGCAGGTCAATACTCAAGAAAGGCCTTAGATCTACCTCAAAAGACTGACAAATAAATTTATATGTTTAAAACTAACATAAAATATTTAAGAGAGATATGAATTTTCAGGATTTTTTTCTGCTTAACATAATTTTAAAAACCCCAAACAATGAATCAACTAATTAGCAGTCCTCGTCCGTAAAGTGGTTATTTCTGCTAAATTGTACAATATCATTCAACTAGTATGTACAAGTGTTACTAATTTACCCTAAATCAGGCTGATTCTAAACTTCAAGACTTCGCATCACTAGATAAATATAAAATCATTCTCTATCTATCTATCTACCTACCAGATATCTTCTATCTAAGTGAACAGTATATGATGTTTACAACACACTGGAAGCTCCAAAAAGGCATGTGACAAGGACTGTGAGGACAGAGACATGCTTAGGTTGGAATCCAGGGGTAGCTGATAAACCATAAATGGTGAGAGGACATGGTGCTTCAAAGAGAAGCATACTTCAAAGTTTTTGTTTCCCTCCTGCTACTCAAGTCACCTTTCTGAATCTTTTATTCTCCAAATTTTCTTCTGAATTTATGGTTCTCATCACTCTTGAAAGCTATCAGTATCTTTGAGACCCCTCTTTCTCTTTCCCAGTATCCTATTCAGCAAGTGGTCACTGAGAACCGAGGTCATGCCATAGCCTGTGCTGGGTACTGGGGAGAGAGAAATAAAGGGGCTTAGTATCCTATTGTGAGGAGCCTAACAAGCACTGGCATATTACAGGAGAGGCAAGCAATGGGAAGAGTGGATTGTAAATCACCCAATATTTATTCTGTACCTACTGTGGGCCAGGAAGTATTCTAAGCACTCTTTCAGCCATGGAGGAGAACATTTACTCGAGGTACATCCAGTTAATGTTACTAAGTCAGTTCACTCATGAACATATTATTAAATAGCAAGGATACCAAAGAGTAGCTCCTTCCTTTTAGAATATGTCCCTTTTATTGATGAAAGATAAACATGTCATTTGTCGATTGCAGGACACTATTATGTCCTAGAAAAGGGTAATAGAGCACAGGCATTCCACTAGTCCCAAATGAGATTTTCAACAGCTCTCAGCCAAAAAACACTGGCCTAAGATTTCAAACTAGACTGAAGTGCAAAAGATTTCCTCTTATTCTGAAATTGCTCTTCCTATCTATTTTAATTTTATTTAGCTTATAAAATGCTTTTGATAGCTAATATTTACTGAGACTTTCAGCACACTAGGTATTTCACTTTGATGGCATCATATTCATATTACTGAAATCCTACAGCATAGACACTATTATAATCTCCAGTTTACAAAGGATGAAAATGAGTCTCAGCAAGTCTAATATATTGCCTGGCATCAGTCAGCTGTTCAGTCAGTAGTGGCAGTGAGAGGTTTCAAACCAGGCAATCTGGCTACAAAACCCATGCTCTTAATTACTGTACCATAATGCCACACAAAAGGCAGTTTTCTGCCCACATCATCTCTTATCACAAGGAAAACTTACCAACTAAGAATAATTCCCCAATTATATTTCAATCTTATAGTCTTCTTTGAAATATACAGTCTGATAATATCTTGTCTAAAGGCTGGGCTGCAAGGCTACAGAGAACAGAGCATGAACAATTTGGAAAGAAAGAAACTCACCCCATTGTCCGGACTTTAAACTCTTGCCCAGAACAGCTTAAAGCTTAAACTCCAGCAGCCACCATGGTCATGTGGCTAACACCCCTGGGTAAGGAGCTTTCCATCAGGGATTGGATGATAATGGAAATCGAAGCCGCTTGTAATTATTTGTGTAATACTGCACTTTCAATTCTACTGACGCTGCATCGTGAAACCAGGGCATTTTTTAAATGCATTTCTAGTCGAAGAAATGGCTCTAAATAAAGCTCCATCATATACACAATCCTATTGCACTACACTGAATACTCAGAGCAAACATCAGCTTTGTCAGTTCATACCATGATCAATGTCAGTTCATAAACACTGAACACCACTTAATACCTTGGTCTTTACTAAATAAGTCCAGAGACTAAAGATTCAAATTATGACAAAGGAAGAAAAGGGTGGTCTGGGAAGGAGTTTAGGATTGGGGGAGGACGTTTTTGCTTTTCTTAGAATATTTTTTAGCATTTTACAAGGAGCATGCATTCTGGTATTACTTGAATAAATAAAGTTTTAATTTTAAAAATATTCAATCTATTCATTACTTTATCAAATACTGTTTGGTTATCTAGTGTGTCAGGCAATCTGCCAGTCATAATTCAGCAGTGGATAAGATTAAAAGGATGACATACCTGATGCCTCTCATAGTCAAGAGAGGAGCAGAGGGTGGTATTTAAGATCCAGCCTCTGGCACCAGTCTACCTGGGTTAAAATTCCAGCCTCAAAAGTTGTTAGGCATGTGGCTTTGCTCAAAACACGTATCTTCCAACTTCCTCATCTAAAATATGATAGCCATACTAGCACCAACTTCATAGAATGTTAGGGAAATGCGTAGGATGTTAACATGTATAAGGGGCTTAGAACAGCCCTGTTTGGTACTTGGTAAGTTCCATATAAGCTTTGGTGTTGTTAGCAACATGGATAATACTTTCCATTAGCTCTTTCTCAACTTGTACGAACCAGGGCACTGATAATTATGTAGATAGATATAGTATATTATATGACAATGTCAAAGTAGAGACTTTCATAGAGATTATTTCATAAAATAATGTAGCTAAAATGATTTTGAAGCTGAATGTCATTACATAAATGAAAAACTTTTTTTTTTTTTTTAAGTAGATAAGGACAGTCTTTGGACACAGATTACCTCAGTGGAATCCAGCTTCACCACTTCCTGTCTCCATAATCTTTAGTAAATTAACTTTTCCCTCTGTATCTCAATTTCATTATCTACAATGAAAAGATGGTTTTTATCTCAAGGGCTCAATGTGATGATTGGAGTATGTGACCTATGCGGTTATACATGGTTCTGTGCTTTGAAGGGCCCTGAACTTTAATACTCTGACATCATAAAATACTCTTAATCATTTTTGAACAAGGGCTCTGAACTTTTACTTTGTACTGGGTCCCAGAAATTATGTAGTCAGTCATGACAACAATTAAATGCGCTACTATGTAAAAGAGTAAAATAGTGACTGACACAAAAAAGTGCTATGTGTTAGCTATTATATTATTTTGTTCTCTTTATTTTGATATTAGAGAGTCTTATTTCCAAGTTATTATAAAAATCCAACATTTCTGTTTCCCCTAGAACAGAATATATATATATATATATATATATATATATATATATATATATATATATATGTGTGTGTGTGTGTGTGTACATAATTTAAACGGTTATTTACCTTAGCATCAAATGCAATATATCACCTGCTATGAAATGTCATTTTCATGAAGAATATACTAGTTTTATGATAGGCTTTGGTCACAAAGTTCTGCCTATGACAGCACACCTGTCCAAATGAAGGTGGGGAGTGGAAATGAGTGTGGGTCCCAGGAAGAAAAGATCTAACACTTACGGAGCATCTCCTATGTGTAAAGCAGCACAACTATCATCTCTTTCAATCCCTGCAGTGTTCCTATAAAGTAACATTATCCTACTTTTGTAGATGATAACACTAAAGTTCAAGGAGTTCTATACAACCCAGCCAGAATCACAAAAACGAGAATATCAAGATTTGAACCCAGGTCATCCTACTACAATTTCCAAATTTCCATTTCTGTCCATCTTGGAGAGTGAGTAAATGAATGGCATATTTATAAGTCCCTCATTTTATATATGTACATCGGACTTTAAGAAGTGAAAGGAAATTTCTTGAAAAAGCAATTACTTAAGAACTGGGAATAGCCCAGTGTCCAGGAAAATACAGGATGGTTCTGTGTTCTGAAGTAATGTCTTCATCTCTTCAACATTCTTCTGATGAAAGGAACTTCTCAAAGTGCAATAGGCACCAGAGTCCGTGGTCCTGGCTGTGCTAATGTCATGTGCATCATGAAGCAAGAGTGATCTCTTAGACAAGAAGGCTGGGTGTTTCCACTGTTGTTCTATAATTTAAGCAATGTTCAACTGTATGAAAAGATATTCAGGGAGGAAAATAATAAGAGGAAGAAAATGATCCATGCGGGAAGAAAAGCCTGAGAAAGAAACAGAAGAGGTTCATTTTCATGTCTCTTCACTTTTGAATAGAAGATCATATTGCCTATAAAGGTATCTATCAGTCACAAAAAGTGCAGAGTCACAAACCTACTCTGAAGAAAATGAAACTCTCAATGTCTACATGCAAGCTCAAATGAAAATGATTATGAAGAAGTAAAGGGAAGATTTTTTTAAAAAAAAGATTAAAAGAGACATTGGCTAGAGATCTTCTCAAGCACAAACACTGCACAAATTGGAAGAGTTGGGAGGCCTAAGAAAACAAAGAAGCCTGATCGAAGCTCCCTCTGCCCCAGGATGACACAGAGGCCAAGAAGTGCATTAACTCTCCCTAAAAGCATTTCAAAACTACAAAAGAAACATTGTTCAAGGACAAAATCAAAATTCAGGGGCTTGTACTAGGGAACAACAGATGGAAATGGCAAAGAAAAGGATTTTCATCCTCTTCTTTGGTCCAGGGACACGGCTCCAAGGGGTCCTCTGATGCCTGTCACCTTTAGAGCAGCCAGAAATGCAAACATCCTTAGCAGAAGAAAAAACAAGTTGGTTTTCTATAAAGCAATCCAAATGGATGCTTTAATTTTCTATCAAAGTGGTACTTTATATGCTACAATTACTCATCCTCCAAATAAAAAGACAAATTCAATTTTGTTATTACAGTCATTTTTAAAATGCACACAGACTGTCTAAAGATTTTTGCTATTGATTTGAGCAAAATAAAGATATTTTGATGATACTGTTGAATGATAATACACCTCTTTAATTCCAACATGTTTATTTCTTTCACTCTAAAAGTCTTGCCAGCCCAACTGAATGCAGAGCTCCAGAAGCGTTCATGGGAATGAAATTATGGATTCATAGAGTTTTGCCACTGAATTAGACTTGCCCAGGCATGTAAACAAAAGATGAACTTCTCTGCCTGTTTACAAGTGAAGTATTGTACATCACATATAGAATGCAGAACTGACTGTGGAAAAAACTGGCCTTCATCTGAGAGATTTGAGACTTTCCATCAAGAACAGAATTGGCACCTTCCATAAACACATTTCCCTCAGAACTGGTGCTCTAGGTTGGCAGATATGAGGAGACTTCTTGATGAGCCAGACTTTTAATAGATTCAAATGAGTGGTATACCTCATTTGAAGGACCATTCATTGCTCAGGTCATGAAGGGGATTGTATTCAACCACTTATTAAAAGCCTAGAGATTGTAATGTTTAAGGCATATTTAGGTATCATTGAAAAGGCAAGTATAATTCTACAGGAGAATGAATGAGTAAGTGACAGACTAGGAAGACTGGCCACATGGAACAAGAAGGGTTTCAAATTCCAAGCTAAGAATTCTGAACTTTATCCTAGATAACTGAGAGCCACTGGAATTTTTCTGAGCAGGAAAGTGGCAAAATGAAAAAAAAAAAGTATAGCATGGAAAGTTTAGGGAGCAGTAAGTAGAAAGAGTTGATAGGCAAGCATGTAGATGAGATGCCATTTTCTGATTAATTCAATGCTCTAAATTATTTTCTCTCCCTGTTCTCCTGGCATGTATATCTGTCGTAATTCCAATCTGAATAAATCCAACTACCTTCTTTCCCTGATTTGCAGCCCAGAGTCCCAGTTTATATGTGTTGCCTTGGTATTCTATCTGGTTAGCACCCTTTCATTCTTAAACATTTCCCAGTTTGGACAATAAATCATATGACCACCCTAATGATCACCAGCCACTATGGAGCCAACTTTTTTTTTTTTTTTTTTTTTTTTTGTGGTACGCGGGTCTTTCACTGCTGTGGCCTCTCCCGTTGTGGAGCACAGGCTCCGGACGTGCAGGCTCAGCGGCCATGGCTCACAGGCCCAGCCACTCCACGGCATGTGGGATCTTCCCGGACCGTGGCACGAACCCGTGTCCCCTACATCGGCAGGTGGACTCTCAATCACTGTGCCACCAGGGAAGCCCGGAGCCAACTTTTATGCTCCACTGATCAAATCATTCTCCTAAACTCCCCTTTTACTGTTAAAGTTCCAAGGATCAGTGTTGAGTCCTAGGCTCTCTCTCTTCTGGCTCTATATTCTTTCTCTTTGAGCATTTGCACTCATGCCTCTGGCTGAAATTGTCACCAATTTGAAAGAGACCGTTCATATTGTCAGTGAAGACCTCTCCCTTGTGCTCCAGACCTAACTCTCTAGTTGGCATCTTCACGTAGATACCTCAAAGTCACTTCAAACTCCACTTGTCTGAAAGCCAGATGAAAATTCATAGCTGTTGTTACCCCCCACCCCCAGTCCAATTGCCCCAAACCTTGGATTGTCTCCAGTGTGCCCTATCTCAGTGGGCCTTACCACCACCCACCCAGTTCCCAAGCCAGAAACCCAGGAGGCTTCCCTGACCCCTTGCTTTCCTTCACTCTCACATCTGATCTCTCAGAAATCTCTGCCACTTCGAATTCCAATTATCTTCTTCTTGAAACTCCTTGCCTGGCCAAGGCCTACTTCTTCCCAAGTTCTCAGTACTTCAAAGACAGTGTCTTGAATTTCTTGACTATGTCGTTTCCCCTATTTTACAAATTCACAGAATCAAGTTCTACTGGCAATATGCAAGCTACATAGAGTGAGAGAAAGAGGGCAGAAAGGAAGTCATTATCTGGAGATGCAGGCTATGGCCTAACAGGTGGGCCTGGACTGGAAAAGCAAATCTGCAAGTGTCACTAATATTAGAGTTATGTAAGGAGAGAATATATGAAAAAAAAAACCAAACAGAATAATTCAGGACTGAAATTTGGGGAACATACCTACTTGGATATGAGACAGATGGAAAGACAGAGAGAAGAAGAGATTAGAGGTAAGCAAAAAAGAAAGAGATCCCACTCATTTAATTAAACTCATCAAAATTTACCTATGAGAAATGGATGACAGCATTTCTTCAAGTTATTTTCGGCTGCTGCTTAATTATGATTTCCCAACTCATCTTGTGAAGCAATCACACATGTGATATTAGAGCATCCTAAGGCAGTTTTACTTTTGAACAGGTATGTAACTTCAGCTGAGTTCATTCACCAGTCTGTGATCAGCTCCTCCACTACCAGTGAAGTGTCCTTAACCCCATTTTACAAAGGACAAAATAAGGATGAGAGATATGCCCCAGGTCACAGCCAGTGAGTGGCAGGGCCAGGACTAGAACTCAGAACTCAGATCTCTGTAAGCCCTGCACCCTGTACAGCACAGCCCTCAAAGGACAGGACCCACAAAGCCACTGCTTCCTGTACCCTTGGTGGTCCTCAGCATGCCAAAAATGACAAATTCAGGCCAGGGAAAAGCTCTTCAGGCCATCTGCTGCTGAATTAACGGTCAAAGACACTTGCTCTGGGCAGGTCCTGAAAATTACCTAATCTCTACTTTGATAAAAACTGGCCAGAATTCTCTGGCTTCTCAGGCCACGTTAAGATACAACAACCTACTGGACTGATACCACCCAGGATAGGGACCCAGACAGAGGTTAATCCTCCTAGAACAGCAGGGCTTACTGAGAGTGAGGTAACTAAGAGGAAGGTGCTGAAGTCCCAGGTGTTGCAGATGTTTAGAAGCTGCAGTGCCCTGAAGCATGATAGGTTTGCAAGGTGCTGATGAAGACCTCAGGGCATGGGGGCCATGGACTGGCAAGAAGCCGGTCTGACCCACTGACAAGGGAATCTGTGGCTTCAGACCCATTATCACAGTCACTCTCCATCTGAGCAGGAAACCAGGAACTTGGGCATACTCCCCACCAGAGGTGGATATACTGTGCAGGGAATGAAGCCAAAGTTCAGGATCCATCTCTTGTATGATCCCCTGAGGAGGCTGGGAGTTGATGGGCAATGCAGAGTGTTCTACATGGAGAGGAGAAGCCAGGTTGCATTCAGGAAACTTTCTACGTAAGCAGTTTTTAAAAATACATTACTTAAAAATAGTGCAAAGAGGAGAACTGGATCTCCAAATCTCCAGTAACTTGTTGTAAATTCTTTTTACGTTTGTAAATTTGCATTCTCTTCTTAAAGAGGGCCACAGAATTGTATAAGCTTTAGGATCTACAGGGGAAGAGCCCTGGTTTTGTGAGTCTTGAGGCTTATGACCCTAAGTTTCTCTTCAGTTTCACACTAAATATGCTCTTTAAATCTATTGCTAGACAAACAAGCTGAGGGAGGAAGGCAGTGACTGAAGCCTCTTAGTGGGAGTGAGGGATCTTTCTACAGGTTTCAAGAAAAGTAGGTATTCTGTCCCCAAATCTTTATAGCCATACTTGGTCATTTGGGTACAGAAAAATGACACAGACTCAGACAGCAAGCATTACTGAGATAACTAATAATTACAAGTGTTACTCCATCTCTAGCAATTCACTGTGAACCTGGGGAAAGTGAGTTTGTGTGTGTGCATGTGCACTTCTGCTGTATGTATCTGTGTTTCTGCTGTGTGTTTGTATTTCTGTGTGTTTGTGTGCCTGTACTCTGTGTATTGAAGTGGGGATTAAGAAGAATATTTATTGATTTGTGAAGGAAAGATAGACACAAAGAGAGAGACTTAAACAGAGATGTGAAAAACCAGGGCAAAGAGAGAGGAGAAATGGTGAGTATGAGAAGTGAGGGTGGGAAGAAATGATGTATGAATGGATGGATGGAAGGAAGGAAGGAAGGAGGGAGAAAGGGAAGAAGGCAAGGAGAACAAGTAGGTGTTTTTCTAATCACCATAAGCAAAGTTATCTTGAACCTTTCAGGAAACAATATATTAATTTAAAAAAATCTTGTGGTTATTCTGACAAAACGACCCTCAGTAAAGTAATTTTTAATTGGAAAAGTCTCTAGTCACCTGGGTGCCAAAAAGTGAAAAACAAAAACAAAAAACAAACAAAAAAACCCCATGTTACAACCCTTTCATTCTTATTTCACATTTTTTTTTTTTCGCGGTACGCGGGCCTCTCATTATTGTGGCCTCTCCCGTTACGGAGCACAGGCTCCAGACGCGCAGGCCCAGCGGCCATGGCTCACGGGCCCAGCCGCTCCACGGCATGTGGGAACTTCCCGGACCGGGGCACGAACCCATGTCCCCTGCATCGGCAGGCGGACTCTCAACCACTGCGCCACCAGGGAAGCCCGTTATTTCACATTTTTGATAAATGTGTCTCATATGGACCATTTCTGCCAATGGCAAATTTTCTTTATGTTTTGGAATTTGCTTTCCAGCAGTTACATAAAAATTTCACTACTGCAAATGTCAGGGAGTTCTGGAGTTCAGAAATAAACCATAATTGGGAGGGAGTTTGGGTAGCAAAATTAAACTGAAGAACCAGGAAAATAAAGTAACAAAAGTCTACTCTTTGTTCAACTCAAAAAAATGATGATCATTAGAAAATTGTACACTGCCCCCAAACAAAGAACACTTTGTTCTGGGACTAGTCTCCAAACATCTTAACATCATAATAACTTTTTATTCATATTTCCACTGCCTAACAAGTATCTACAATTAGTAGGTGCTCAATCAAAATTTTTGGAATGTTACCAGTTTTGTCTCTAAAACTTCTTGCTTGTGTGCATGTGTGTGCGCATGTGCACCTCTGCACATAAACATGTTAAATTATCTGGAATATTACAACCATAATGTCTCCTGAGAGGCATTCTGGAGGTGAGTGAGGACTTCTGAGTGGAACCATGAAGCTCTCCAACGATCCTAAGTCCTGTCTTTCTGAGCTCAGAGTGATGGCGGGAAGTAAGCACACATCAGCTTCCTGATGCCCTTTGCCAGGAGTGGGGCTTGACACTGCCCAGCCATTGGTGGTCTACTTTTTCCTCCTCTCTCAAGTACCAATCCCCATTTTTTTTTGTTTTGTTTTTTTTTTTGGCCTCTCCTTTTGAGATTCTCTCTATCCTATGAGTTAGAAAGACAAGCCTTTCTTCCCAGCTGGTGGCACTTAGAGTTAAAGCATTTGAGCTAAAGATCTCGTTGGAGTCTGTGGATGCCATGTGCTCAGCCTTCCACTGTTGAGAAACCTAAGTCAGTGGCAGCTGGAAAGCAACTTTAGCTTCAGATCATCAGCCCTGTCCCTTGTGGTGAGGACATCCTTCGTCATGTCTGCCATGGAACTGAGGCATTAAAGGGCCACTTCTGGGCAGTGCTTATACTCAGAGTCCTCACACTGTCCCTAGGCTATTACATGTTTTTGTAGAAAGACAAAAATCTGTGTGCCACATAGGGAGGGGCTGGCCATGAGAATCTTCTCATGAGCCTGCCAGCTTCCTTTGGGCCTGAGGCTATGCTTTGACCACTCCTGAGTTTAGTCCCTCATTTTCCTATCAGCGTTGGAACCCGAGGTAAGGAGACTGGACAGAGAGGCAGGGACCCTCTTTTGTGGACTCAGATGCACAGAACTCACTTTTCACTTCAATTTGGTGTCCATGAACCTCCTAGCAATAGAAAGGATGTCTCTTCAGCACCACTGTTGCAGAAAAGTTGTTACATGATTTGCAAGAGCCTCATTAAACTACACATTTATTACATACCATGTATTTGTTAAGCCAATCCACACATATTCATTAGCATATTCAAGTAAAAGTAAGAATGAACAAATGGCTAGAGTACTGAGAATAAGGAGATGTGGTACAATTTGCCTCTGGAAAATCCAGCTGAGTAACCGGAAGCCACTGATGAGTTTTAACAGTGCAGAGTGAAGGGTGAGAGAGCCTGAGGTTCCCATCAGACTTGCAGTTTGAAAAGAACACTAGCTACAGAGGAGAAAAGATGAAAAGGATTAAACATATGGCATTACTGGATTGGAAATTCTTCAGCATTAGTCCACAAAATCATACATGGTAACTGACTATTATGCTGGAAACAAAGACGAAAGGAAATGGATGGATCTGGCAGACTGGAAATCAAATTTTTAAAATGGCAAATAACGAGGAGAGTAGCCTCAGAGAGGAGGCTTAGGCTTTTAGCCTGTGGAACTTGATGGTGATGGAGTGTTAGCCTGAGAAGTGAACCCTGGAAGATAACCAGGCTAAATGGGATCACTGGGATTTCAGTTGTCAGCAAGTTGAATGCAATGTGCTGTTGAGACATTAATGGGAAGATGTTACGAAAGTCTAGAGTTCACAGGAGGGTTTGAGCTCTAGATAAAAATTTGGAAGTCCTGTGCACATAGACGGTAAAAGCATGTTGCCAAGGAAGAGAGTACAAAGTGATATAAGCAAAGGACCTGAGAGAGTATGTGGAAGTACTCTAACATTTAATGGCTGAGAAGCAGCAGCTGAGCTTGCAAATGTGACTACAAAGTAGTAGCCAGGGGATAGGAGGAAAGTGAGTACAGTGCAATACACCATGGATGTCCGGTGGAAAAGGAAGTCGAAACAGAGAGGGTGGATTCAACAAGATAACATATTGCTGAGATTTCCATATTGTGAGATGAGGACTCAGAAATGTTCTTTATGCTCTGTGACGTGGAGGTACATGGATATTATTGTATGGATGGACCCAGAATCGAAGCAGCATTAAGGAGGAAATGAAAATATTAGGGCTGTTTGTCTGGCATACAAAAAGGAGGAATTAAGAGACTAGAAATGTTCATGAGGTTAATAAAAGCAGATGAGGGTAGGTGTAATGGAACAAGCCAGTCAGGAGGAGATGAAGATTTCTGAGAGCAGAGCAATGGAATGAGTCTAGAGGTGATGATTATGTCTCAGGTGTGGCCATCGAAGTGGGTGGATGTGATGGAGTGACAGAAAAAAATATGGAGATGAGGCTGTCAAGGCCATGGTGTAGAACTGGTGGAAGCCAACACTGTCCTAAAAGATGAGGTGTGGAAAAGTCTGTAGGTGACAATAGCCTAGATAGGATTCATTGTGTTATAATGTGTCTCAAAGAATCGTCTTTTGTTTTTCAAGAACTGAAGGAATAAATGCTATCAGAAGGGCAGTGGGTAATCAGTAGGCCAGCAAACCTACTTTCAGAGCATGAGGGGCATGGGAAAAAAAACATAAAAATCAGCTTTTCGTGGAGAAGGTGTGTCAACAGTGGACAGTCAGGTTTCAAGAAGGGAAGGGGTTGTGGAGGAAGCACTCAGAAAAAAAAAATGGCTGAGAATGGGAATGGAAGGATATTTGTTAAATACAGAGGCACAATTCCAGATGTCGCCATGGACAATTCTGAGAGAAAGGGAAGGAAGTGGAGGTCAGGGTGAGCAGTAGGAAAATATGAATTGTGAGCAGAGGACAGAGGAGACGAAGGAGGCGACACGAACACTTGGAGCATTCTGTAGTAAGAGATGAAGAGAGAGAGCTAGTTGCACTAGGCCAGGTGTCTCTTCAGCTCAGGGCTTTGGCTCCCTTGGCCATAGGTCTGAGCCTCATAATGACAGATGACTGTACCGCCATGCGGTGAAAGCAGGTATATGTTGTGGGGCCTGGGATGACAGGGACCCCTGAGACTACTGCATACACATGTCTGTCATCATGTACCCTACTGAGAAGTGGAGAAAGTTATGGAAGAGACTGTATCAAACTTTTTGAGTTCTTGGACCCCCTGAAGATGTTCCATCTATAAACCTCAATTTAATTACCATGGCCCACCTTATTAGGACTCAACCCCGAGCTGCTTAATTTTGTTGCTAATATGCTCACTTTAAATAGCTTCTGCCTGGTGGGCTTGGGACACATTCCCAGCAATCACTAATCTGGATGAAACCAATCCTCCTTTCTATTAATTAAGAAGTGGCTTTTCCTCAATAATTAAAAGAAAGTCTTCTTTGGCAAATTGTTAGTAATCCACCAGTGATGAAAAAACAACTTTGGGAGTGTGTGTCTCAAATGTTTCACTGGTTACCAGATTTATTGGCAGTTTTTTTTTTTTTTAATTACCTAGTACTAAGAGGACTGATGGACAGGATGAAAGTACATGAAGGAGAGGGTGTAGTGCAGAGAGTAATGACAAAAACTTTACGATGTTACTATTTAGAGCACTTACTAGTTCAAAGATTGTAGCAGCTCCAGTACAACTGTCATCCGTGGTGATATATATTACGGCCATAAAAAACTTACTTAGAAATATGGGGGTAAGTGTGTAAGAGAGAAGTATATTTGAGCACACGTAACTATCAACCTGTAAGCCTGGGGCTTTGCCAGCCCCACCACATGCAAAGCATCCCCAGGGAGTGGGCATGCCATGGGTTGGTTTAAGGCTAACCAGCTTGATGGTTCAAGCTTCCAATGACATTTTACATTCAGACGAGGTCAGTGACTTAGCAGGTCAGTAGCCTTGGATATGTTTCCTAGCCCTGGAAATACCTCTTATCATCGATTTTTCAAAGTCCAGATAGGATTTGGGTATAGAAGGTTTGCTATAAACATACTCATCATTGGTAGCCAACCTGGAACATGGGATGGCATGAGTGCAGCTTCAAACATCTTCACACAAACCCCACGTTTCTAAGGTTCGTGGTGACAGTCCCCAGTGGCAAGAACACACCTCTCTAAAAGCCGCAAACCCTTGACAAGTTGCTGAACTCGTCCTTGAAGGTCTCGCTGAGCTTAAGGCACACTGGGTTTTCAAAAAAAGTCTCTTAGGGCTACCCTGGTGGCGCAGTGGTTGAGAGTCCGCCTGCCGATGCAGGGGACACGGGTTTGTGCCCCGGTCCGGGAGGATCCCACATGCCGCGGAGTGGCTGGGCCTGTGAGCCATGGCTGCTGAGCCTGCACGTCCGGAGCCTGTGCTCCGCAACGGGAGAGGCCACAACAGTAAGAGACCCGCATACCGAAAAAAAAAAAAAAGTCACTTAGGTACCCCCTTTCCTGCTCCATGTTGACAGAGGCCAACCAGCTTAGCACTCATAGAATTCCTCTTCACCTTTTGTCAACTCCCTTTATGGCATGAGGTTCGGTTGTGTGCTCATGGGGCAATCTGGGGGAAAAGATACCCCAGATAGGTGATAGTTCTCCTTCATACCCCCTTTCCACATAGCCCTTCTCAGGTCCATTTTCCCTGCACACACTGGCTTTTTGTTTGTCTCCATCCAAACATTTTAATTCTAATTGTCTTATGTAATTCGACCCCTGTTAAACCCAATGGCAGATGAGCTCAAACAAACATCAGGCCTTGCTTAGGCTCAAGCTCTGACCTTGGCGGTCCACATATTTACCGACTTTCCTCACAGAAAACTGTCACCATTCTCTGGCTCGGTGATGACCTAGGTTCAGTTCATTTATCTCACTGAAACTCCGTTTTTAATTGGGATACTTATTCCTGTCTGGCCAGAGACTGCTACTTATCTATTCAGTATTCATCTCCCCAATCATTTGGTTAGAGAACACGATTTTTTTTATTTGGAATGACAGTGATTGCCACTAAGAGATTACAGGTAGAAGTCATGAAATGGGGCTTCAAGAAGCTCTTTTCACATAATTTTGTCCTTTCATTATTCCTATTTGGGATGCAGCTATAACAGCTGGAGCTGTAATAGCTGTCTTGTGACCTTGAGGATGGGAGCCATGTGCTAGGGAGAGTAAAGCATAAAGTTAAAAGGAGGCTGTGACCCCACTGACTTTATGGAGCTTCCTTAACTGCTTTGGACTCTTACCAAGGAACCTACATGAAAAAGAAATATACCTCTATCCCATCTGAGCATCTTTGGTCAAATCATGAGAATCTAAATGATATGCTCCTTCCCAGTGATCAGATGAGAGTTAAATATGAGCATATATGAAAATGCTAAGGCAGTAGCTGGACTCTGCACATGTCGGTTTCCTCATACTGTAGCTTCAGCCTGGCTCTCATGAAACATCATGTGGCCATTTGAGCTGTAACTGACTCTGTCCCGGGCACTGGGAATTGAGACTGTTTCCCTGAGTGGTTTGAGACAAATGCCTTGATAATTTCAAGGACTGGCTTTCTGTCTACACATCTTTTAGAGGAAGGATACCCTAGGCCTTCTATTAATTACAAACACAATCTGTGAAGTGGCTCGTGTGTATTCATGATTTAGAAAAGAAAAAAGTATTTTAAGGCTTTGCTGGTAGCTTTGAAAGTTTTCTAAAGTAGAGCGTGATTATGTCTGATGGACAAACAACCTGTAGCCTAGAGGGTACTCATCATCACTCCCCCACTCCTCTTCATGTGTTCCTTTGCATTCACACATCAAAGTCACTTCAAAAACATAAAAAAAGAAATGAAAGAGAAGAAAATAGGCAGCCATGACAGCACACAATGCAAGTCTATTATTTTAGAAACAGAACTATGTAGATACAGCAAACATGATATCAGTATTGCCAGCAACATCAGTCACATTTGGCTTTGTGCTCCCTTCCCTGGCTTTTAAGAGCCTGCTGAAATAAGGGTATGGAGAGAAGGAGGTGCTTGTTCTCCAAACCCTTCACAAAACATCTCCCACATCAGACAGAAAACCTAGCCCCAAGTGCTGATGAGGCTTCTGAATATCTGTGTTTGTTAGTTCAAAGGCCTGAAGCGTTAATGACCCTGGGGTCTTTGTTTACTGCTCTTATTTGGATCATCTCTTCTTGCTTCTTATTGAAGACAAACATTTGAGTAGAGTGTGTGTGTATTTTGTTTTGGAAAGCAGTGTATTCATTTCCATACCACTTCAGTAGGCAATTGTGACTTCCACAGACCTGCATATGTAAATATACCACATACATGGTCCTAGCTCTGGTTAGAGACTTAAAATCATTGAACCCCTGCCCAACACCACACACACACACACACACACACACACACACACACACACACACACACGTGTGTAAGCTCTCGAGATCCTCCTTCCTGTAACTCCTATTGGTCTGAGCACAACTAAAGGTAAACAGAATTGACAACTGAATGACATGCAACAGTTTTTAACTGAGCCGCTGTTACTGTTTGTCCAGTGAACATTGCTATGCCATGATGCTCCACATAAATCAGACAGGCACACACACACACACACACACACATCAGAGTACATAATAAAGGCATCTGAAAAATTAAAAAATTACCCCTACTGAGTAGCACAGTAATAGGCAGACAGATTAAATTAAATCAAAACATCTCTCTCTCTCTAAATACATATATATGTGTATTCTAATATAATATATATAATAGTATTTCCCATGTGAAAAATATTTGAATAAAAAAATTATCCTTTAACAGTTTTATCTAGGTTTAATTGACATACAATAAACCTCACATATCTAAAACAAAATTTTGATAAGTTTTGAAATATGTATACACCTAAGAAACCATGGACTACAGTCAAGATAATGAGCATATGTCATAAACAAAATGAAAAGATAACCTATGGAAGAAAATATTTGCAGATGATACAACCAACAAGGGCTTAATTTCCAAAATATACAAACAGCTCATGCAACTCAACAACAAAAAACAAACAGCCCAACTGAAAAATGGCCAGAAGACCTAAATAGACATTTCTTCAAAGAAGACATACAGATGGCCAACAGGCATGAAAAAATGCTCAACACTGCTGATGTTTAGAGAACTGCAAATCAAAACTACAGTGAGGTGCCACCTCACACTGGTCAAAATGGCCATGATTAAAAAAGCTACAATTTTTTTTTTGGCTGCGCTGAACAGCTTGCAGGATCTTAGCTGCCCAACCACAGATCGAACCTGGGCCCCCTACAGTGGAAGTGTGGAGTCTTAACCACTGGAGCACCAGGAAATTCCCTAAAAAGTCTACAAATAACAAATGCTGGAGAGAGTGTGGAGAAGAGGACACCCTCCTACACTGCTGGTAGGAATGTAAGTTACTGCAGCCACTATGGAAAACAGTATGGAGGTTCCTCAGAAAACTAAAAATAGAATTACCATATGATCCAGAAATCCCACTCCTGGGCATATATTCAGACAAAACTATAATTCAAAAAGATACATGCACCCCTATGCTCATAACAGCACTATTCAAATAGCCAAGACATGGAAACAACCTAAATGTCCATCAATAGATGAATGGATAAAGAAGATATGGTACATATATATATGTACAATATATGTACAATACAATAGAATACTACTCAGCCATAAAAAAGAATGAAATAATGCCCTTTGCAGCAACATGGATGGACCTAGAGATTACCATACTAAGTGAAGTAAGTCAGAAAGAGAAAGACAAATACCATATGATATTACTTATATGTGGAATCTAAAATATGACACAAATGAACTTATCTATGAAATAGAAAGAGACTCACAGACATAGAGATCAGACTTGTGGTTGCCAAGGGGAAGAGGGGGTGGAGGAGGGATGGACTGGGAGTTTGGGATTAGCAGATGCAAACTAGTATATATAGGATGGATAAACAACAAGGTCCTACTGTAGAGCACAGGGAACTATATTCAAAATCCTGTGATAAACCATAATGGAAAAGAATATGAAAAAGAATGTGTGTGTGTGTGTAAAACTGAATCACTTTGCTGTACAGCAGAAATGAACAGGACATTGTAAATCAACTATACTTCAATAAATTTAGTAATTTTTTTAAAAAAAATAATGAGCATATACATCACTCTCAAAAGTTTCTAAGTTTCTCTTTGTAATCACTCCCTCCCATCCTTCCCCAGTCCCCCTTCTTCAGATAACCACTGATCTACTTTCTGTTAATATAGATCAGATTGTATTTTCTAGTGTGTAGTCTAAATGGAATCATTAGGCATTCTTTATCTTTCCCTCAGTGTAATTTTTTTTGAGATTTACCCATGTCGTAATGTGTATCAGTAAAGTTATATGTTAATGGACATTTGGTTTGTTTCCTAATTTTCCTTATGACAAATAAAGCTTCTGTGAATGTTCATGACAAGTTTTTGTATAGAAATATACTTTTATTTCTGAGAAAATACCTATGAGGTCATAGGTATAAATTTAACATTTTAATACTTTGCTAAAATGTCTTCCAAAGTTATTGTACCATTTTATACTTCCACGGGGCGGATGAGACTTACTACCTACAAATCCTCCTTAGTGAAATGTCTCTTAAAATCTTTTGCCCACTTTTTAAGCTGTGTTGCTTGTTTACTTATTTAATTTTGGGGGTTATATATATATATATATATATATATATATAAAATTCTGGATACATTCTGTGGCTAATCTTTTCATTACTTTAAGTGCCATCCTATTTACTTATTTATTCTTGCATATAGATGTCCTGTTATTCCAGTCCCTTCTGTTAAAAACACCATCTCACTCACTTGACTTTGTACCTTTGTCAAAGAAACAGTTATTTGTATATGTGAGCTCACCTATTTTATTTACCTATATGTATATCTTTATCCTAATATAACACTTTTTCATTACTATAACTTTGCAATAAGGCTGGAAATCAGGTAATATCAGTCCTCCAATTTTGTTCTTTTTTTCAAGACTGTTTTAGCTATTTAAGGTCCTTTATATTTCCCTACTCTGCAGAACAATACTACATTTTATCTTTTTTTTTTTTTTGGCCTTTTTGTGCCCATAGAAATGTCTCTTTCAGTAAGAAAATATAAAACTAATACAACTTTGTCATCATGTTCTGTCATGGCACTATTTTTTTTAACACAATTTAAATCTTTGATCCATTTGAAATTTATCTGGTATATAAGAAATAAGGCAGTATATAATTTTAAACCTAAATAGCTATATTTTATTCAATATATTTTATATAAGTTGCAACAAATAAGCCTTTCTCAGTGAAAAAATTCCATACTACTCATTTAGACAATAACCTATTTTTAATATATAATTGTTTATACTTTTTAGATACTTCAGAGATTGTCCTGGTAACATGTTTTGGTGGTAAATACATAAAAATACTGTTTTTTCCATCTATAGGCTTCTATATTACCTAGAGATTTGGCCACCCAAGAAATTTCTTCTGATGTAGAGGAATTATTTCTCATGGTGTTTGTCTTCAACATATTATTTATTGCATTGCTGTATAAACGTTTCCTTGTTGCCTCCTTAATAAACTGTAAGCTCCTTGGGAAAGTAATCATATTTTATTTACCTCTACATCAACAGAACAAGTCACACAGTGCAATTAATCAATCAATATGTAATAAAAGAATTGATAGAATTTTCTGATAGACACATTGAATGACATCCAGCCACTTACTTATCATGCTCTGCCCACATTTAGAAAAAGTCTAAGATGACTATATAATAATACAATTTCTTTTTACCTTAAGCATATCTGTTTGTCTGGAGTGAAAGTTTTTTCCAAAGGTTACAGGTTGCATGCTTCAGGGATGGAACAACTGGTATTTCTAAATTCTTTTTAGCCCAAGGTTCAGTCAGCACCATATTCTTGCCCATGACATTAGAAAATGACACCAAGCTATATTCATAAGCCTGCACACTACACAGTCAGAGAGCATATGAACTCTCTTTTAAAATGATTTGCATGGAGTCTTAACTACCTGCCCAAAAGCCTGCAATGAGAGATAAAGTGCTTGAGAATAATAAAATGTATTTTAAATCCTCTCATTCAATGTAGCTCCTCCAACCTTCCTTTAAGAGGGAAGGAAGTCATGTCCAGTCTGTCACCAAAAATCACATCCCAAGAAACCTGGGGAAAAATGGTATTTGTATACTCAGCCATAAAAAAAAGAATGAATTAGGGCCTCCCTGGTGGCGCAAGTGGTTGAGAGTCCACCTGCCGATGCAGGGGATACGGGTTCGTGCCCCGGTCTGGGAGGATCCCATATGCCGCGGAGCGGCTGGGCCCGTGAGCCATGGCCGCTGGGCCTGCGCATCCGGAGCCTGTGCTCCGCAACGGGGGAGGCCACAGCAGTGAGAGGCCCGCATACCGCAAAAAGAAAAAAAAAAAAAAAAAAAAAAAAAGAATGAATTAATGCCATTTGTAGCAATATGGATGCAACTAGAGATTATCATACTAAGTGAAGTAAGTCAGAAAGAGAAAGACAAATACCATCTGATATCACTTGTATGTGGAATCTAAAATATGACATAAATGAACCTATCTATGAAACAGAAACAGACTCACGCACATAGAGAACAGACTAGTGGTTGCCAAGGAGGGGGGGGGGTTAGGGGAGGGATGGAGTGAGAGGTTGGGGTAAGCAGATGTAAGCTGTTATATATGGAATGGATAAACAACAGGTCCTACTGTACAGCACAAAGAACTATATTCAGTATCCTATGATAAGCCACAATGGAAAAGAATATAAAAAAAGAATGTATATATATGTATAACTGAATCGCTTTGCTGTGCAGCAGAAATTAACAGCATTGTAAATCAACTACTTCAGTAAAAAAAAAAAAAGAAAGAAAAATAAAAATGGTATTTGTAGTTCCATTTCACAAGCCCTAAAAACTACACGTATAATGTAGTTCTGTCTAACTGTTCTATGCAGCTTGTTATCCAGTTGCAAATCTTGGCTGTCCCAGGGTCTCTTTGAAAGATAAAAGTCTGCAGTAGTACCTAATTTCTGGCACTGCATGCCCTTGCCCCACTCTGTGTGTGAGTGTGTGTGGTGTATGTGTGGTGTGTGTGTGTGAGTGTGTGTGTGTGTGTGTGTGCGTGATGCATTTTTAAGAGCAGGAGCTTCCTCCTTTTGTGATCGTGTGGTATGGCTCAAAGAAACCCTATCTATCCAGATGGTGGAACCCTCACTGTTCGGACACAGTTTATTACCACCTTATTCATTCTTTGTAGCCATTCCAAACCGTCTCCTTTCCCCTGTTACTCTCATTCTCCATTCCCAGTATCTTCAATCTTGGTAGGATTATGGTGACCCTTTTTAAAAATCATTATTTTTTACCTGTACAGTCCACACTAGAATGGAATCCTTTTCCCTTTCTTTAATTAACTATCTTATTAACATAACTCCTTCCCATCCCTGAGGTCTTACAAGAAGATATGTGTCCCCTACAAAATCAAGCCCTTCCATCTCTTATTGGCATTTTGTTACTCAAATGCAGGATCTCTGGCCTCTTGCTAGACCTGTTGAATTAGAATCTGCATTTTCATAAGCTATCCATGGAATCTGCAAACACATCGGCAGAGCACTGGCCTAGACCTCTTCTCTCATTGACATCTTCACTATTGGTTGAGTCCTCCGCTGACGTTTACAAAGATGTCAGCATCATCTCTAAAATATCTTTCTTCTGTCCTGCCAGCTTCTCCACTTAGCACCATCTCACTTCACTGCTTAATCTGTGAATATATGACTTTTCTCTACCTACTGATTCTGTAATACCCTGCAGCCTCTTTCAGCCCCCTAATTTGTTCCTGGAAATCTTGACAGTTACCAATGCCTTTCTGCCAAGACCTGTTAAACATACAAGTTTCAATTCTATCACACCAGTGTTATAATTATCACTAGTTGAGGTTTTGGTAAGTCTCGGAAGCTATGATAATAAGCTCTATTGCCAAACCTGATATTTTGCAGAAATAGTTACTCATGTTCTTCCTATGCATTTTATGCCCTCCAAACACCCTTAACATTCTCAGCCAGGTTCAGTTCCTTCAAATATATACTCCTGCCCAGAGACATATGTGGGAGGCTGTATTAGTTATCCATTGCTGTATAACTACCCCCAAAACAAAGCAGTTTAAAACCACACATATGTATTAGACTTTCTGAGAGGAAGAAATCTAGAAGCAGCTTATCTGGGTGTTTCTGGCTCAGAGTCTCTCATGACATTGCAGTCTAGCTGTCAGCAGGGCTACAGTCATCTGAAAGCTTGACTGGGACTAGAGCAGGGTTTCTCAACCTTAGAACTATTGATATTTGGGGCTGGATAATCCTTCGTTGCTGGGAGACTTCTTTTGCATTATAGGATGTTTAATAGCATCAGTGGCTTCTATTTTCTAGATGCCAACAGTACCTCCCCTTCCAACTGTGACAAGCAACACAGGACCAGACATTCCTAAGTCTCCTGGGCAGCAAAATCATCCCTAGTTGCAAACCACAGGGCTAGAGCCTCTGATTCCAAAATGGTGCACTAATAGATTGTTGGCTGAAGGCCTCTGCTCCTTGTTGGCTCTTTACCGGGAGGCCTCAGTTCCTTGCCATGTGGGCTCCTCCATAAGGATGCTTGAGTGTTCCTATGACATGCGGCTAGCTTTCCCCAGAGTGAATGATCCAAAAGAGAGTATGGAGGAAGCTGCCTTTATGACCTAGTTTTGGAAGATGCACTCCTTCAGTTCTACAATATTCTATTTATTACAAGTTAGTCCTTAAATCAAGCTAACACTCAAGAGAAGAGGAATTAACCTCCATTTCTTGAAGGGAGAAAAGTATTAAGGAATTTCTGGAAATATTTTTAAAGTACCACAAGGCTCCCTATTAAAAAATGCCCTCCTCATATAAAATGTTCAGGAACTTATAATGAAATATCTGGTTTATCTCCCCACCTTGTTATTCTTCCTTTTTTTGTGTGTGATATCTCTTTCATTTTGCCTACATTATGTGTCTTTATTTTGATATATTTTTCTTTCCCCCCTACTGTGAAACCTGTGAATCTCTATTTAATCTAGAGATCTCTAAAATCCTTTTCACACAGACATTCCTTTGTTTCTTAGCCCATCTTCCTGTTCCAGACTTCCACAGCCCACGGTGGTCTCCCTCATCCAGACTCTCACCACCCTCATTTTATACTTTGTACATATTGCCTTCTTCTAGACAATCTAAACTAAATAAGAAAATTAACTAAGGGCACTGGAAACAGTTGGCCCTCATGTCCTTACTCTTTCTCCTCATCTCTCTGGGTTCCTGTTACCTTCTGCCTTTCTCAACTACCAGCCTAATTACATCCTTCTATCAGTTAGAGATGTTTGCATGCAAACCGGAGCAAAAGCTTCTCTGGTTAGAGGAGGTAAAGTGTCTGAAAGAGTTTTTCCCCAGTGTGTGGCCTTGAAATTACTGTATCAGGATCATTTGATGGAATGTAGAAATTGAGGCTCTATCTAGACAGTCTGACTCTGTCAGATATCTGGAGGTGGGGTGTCAGCATCTGCTCCTTTTATAAAAGCTAAATGATTACTGAATCTTTTGTTTTCCTTTCTATAACAATATCAAATAAACAATTATATGATCATGGAGACGTTCTTCTGGAATTCTAAGAGTAAAAATCTACATCAGATTCTGTATGCCTCTGAAAATGACTTGACCAGTTAATGACTGTTACATAAACTAAGGAGGATTCAGCAATTAGCCTTCTGAATCTTACAGTGTCTATGATACTCAAAGTCAGAATCACTGGAGATATGCCCAGCTATGAATCACTTTCTCACCAAAATTTGGATATCACTTGCGTGACTTTCTTTTTATTTGCCAGTGAGACGGAGATGACTCCCTCATGCTGATATAGGAGAGGCCAAACAAGCAACATTAGGTGTTTTGCTGTTGTTGTTGTTGTTTTTAATAAAATATTATAAATTAAGAACCAGCATATTAAATACCAGAACGTTTTAAAGGAATTCTTAGTTGTTGGGGAGTAGCTGTCAGCTCTAAGCACAGCCCAGGGCCAGTTTCCTAGTTAATGTACAGTAGCCAAGGCAAACTCCTGAGTCAAGGTTGTTAGAGCAATTACAAAATACTAAGGGTTGGAAACAAAGCATACAGCCTGAAAAGAAAACACACACACACACACACACACACACACACACATCATGAAGTTGGAGAAGTTTGGGATTTGGGGAAGTAGGTCACACTAGTGTTGTTGGTTTTTTTTATGTTTTAGTTGAATGTCGAATAATCTTATGGTACTACCTGGCGCCATGGTTATCTGGCTCGATTGACTGAACAGGGTTAATTTTCTGGGAATTCTTGGATTTAGCTGAGTCTTTGAGAAGCTTACAGGGATGCAATCTGCTTCAAAGATATTCTTTCACTGCAAATGCCCACCATTACATCAATGAGGTCACCTGTGGGTTAGTTTAAAAAAGTGTTTCTAATGAGAATTGCAAAATACTCTCAGCACATAGCCAGTCTATCCAATCTCCTGTACTACGAGGCTTGACGAAACTTTAGCATGGCTTCTAACAGCTTAAGGCTGTGTCCCTAGGATGAACCCCGTCCCTCATAAAATGCCTGCCTGAGAAAGCTCAATGCTGCCGGGAGAATTATTATCTGTTCTATCCAAAACATAGGAATAGACTGATAGGCCTCTGAACTCCCACTTAGAGCAGATAGTTGAGAAAGCTTGTGATTATAGAGATCTTCCTCGACTTAAGATGGGTTTACGTCCTGGTAAACCCATCATAAATTGAAAATATCATGTCAAAAATGCATTTAATAGACCTAACCTACCGAACATCATAGTTTAGCCCAGCCTACATTAAAAGTGCTAAGGGGCTTCCCTGGTGGCAGTGGTTGAGAGTCTGCCTGCTGATGCAGGGGACACGGGTTCGTGCCCCGGCCCGGGAAGATCCCACATGCCATGGAGCGGCTGGGCCCGTGAGCCATGGCCGCTGAGCCTGCACGTCCGGAGCCTGTGCTCCGCAACGGGAGAGGCCACAACAGTGAGAGGCCCGCGTACCACCAAAAAAAAAAAAAAAAAAAAAAAAAAAGTGCTCAGAACGCTTACATTAGCTCACAGTTGGGCAAAATCATCTAACACCAAGCCTATTTTATAATAAAGTATGGAACATCTCATGTAATTTATTGAATACTGTACTGAAAGTAAAACAAAAACAACTGAACAACAGCAACAAAAAAACCCAGAATGTTTGTATGGGTACAGAACGGTTCTAAGTGTTTGAATTGTTTATTGTGTTGTTGACTGGGAGCTGTGGCTAGCTGCCTCTGCCCAGGATCAGGAGACAGTATCGTATTGCATATTGCCAGCCCAGGAAAGATCAAAATTCGAAATCTAAAGTAAGGTTTCTCTTGAATACATATCGCTTTCACACCATCATAAAGTCAAGAAATCCTAAGTCAAAACATTGCAAGTCATGGACCACCTGTAAATCTTTTCTCTGCCCTTTGAGATGTAAATCTACCACCTAAACTGTCTTCTCAAAGACCTAGGAGCCTTCTCTCTTTGAAATGCAAACATTCAAGGAGATAGCACTCTCTCCTCATTCCCTTGGGAAGGTAAATGTCTATCTTTTGTGGGCACCTTGCTCTAACTCACATCACTATTTCCTATCTTAAAGATAGAAAATTTGTTTTCCTCCAGGTAAGTGCCATACCCAGATAGCCCATCACATGGACCAAACCACCCCCTGCTTATTGCGCTTCAGAGACTTTCCTTCAGAATACTCTAGCATTTAAAAGTTTCCTGCTTTTTACTCTGGTGAAGTGAAGCTCAGTTTCCACTGGACTCTTCCCAACTGCAATACCTATTACTATATTTAAAACACATAACTAACAAGGAACTATTGTATAGCATGGGGAACTCTGCTCAATATTCTGTAACAACCTAAATGGGAAAAGAATTTGAAAAAGAATAGACATATGTATATGTATAACTGAATCACTTTGCTGTACTCCAATATAAAATAAAAATTAAAAGAAATCTGTCTTGACTGTTTTTAACCATTGCCCATCTTTATCTATCTTTGACAGTATGATTTACTCTAATGGGAAGTTAATTTGTCTTATACTTGAAAATCGGGGTATATGTTATGATGTACTTCTAGAAAGAACATGAATATAAACCACAGGTGAACAGTAATAATGTTGAATTTTATATGAGCTCTGTATTCCTAGAAGCTGGGACACAGGGAAGGTTGAGAATTCCCCCCTCCCATTCCTTTTTATTCCTAGAAATGAGAAATGGCTAAGTGCACATGACCACCCTGTGCTTGTATATTCCAAGATAAGACCCATTCCAAGATGACACATCTGTCCTCATTACTTCCATAGACCTGATGATGATTTCCTTGTCTACTGGCCTCTATAAAACCCCAGCCACATTCTTTCCTTTGAGCTGTTCCTCAAAGGGCGGAGTCAGCTGCAGAGCCTAGAGGTGGCTGGGATGGGAGGAGGGGAGGAACACGCATCCCAATTCCCAAGAGTATTTCCTGCTTGGTTCCCTCCCATTCTTTCTTATGGACAATTGGTTTTTTCTTATTTTCATGTAAGTGTCATTAAGAACACTGTTTTAATATTTGCCCAGCCTCATTCCAAGCAAACTGCTAAACTTAAGCCTCGATTTCATAGAAATTCTGGAGCAAGCCACTGAACTATGTTTAAATTACCTTTTTTGCAAGCTGACAGCTTTTATCTCCAGGTGCCACAGCTGGGGGAAGGGGAGTTGCTCCATGAGACATGAAAATTATCACAGAAGAAAGGGATTGGAAAAATGGAAGAGATTTTGAGGCAGAGCTCAACACAAAAGTCTTATTTGCCTTTTTTTTTTTTTTTAATACCTACAACCATGAAGGGCGGCAAACTTCTTTGGCAGCCTTAGTAGAAGACTCAAGGAGAGGACTGTCAAATGCATTAGTCTTCAAAAAAAGTCTATATTCACATATTCCCTAAGTCTTGCTCTGCCCTGAATTTGTGCACCGGCAATCAGAAACAGAAACAGCACAATCAATAGAAATATATTTGCCCAGCTGATGATGGTAGAGGCAGAGGTAGTTTACACACTGAAGAAGAACTTTGGAGCAACTACAGATGAATAATTTCTGAAAGGAACTGGAACACTGATGGCAGCCTGGGCTGTAAAATTCAATGAGAAGGATGAGTAGCCATATAAGTGTGGCACATTAATGCAAATACAATACTGATCAGGCCAGGACAGTGACTTTCACCAGCCACTTCAGGAATAAAAAAATTCAGTGATGCACTTCATCTGTTTTTTTGATCTGGTGCACAGAGAGAATAATCCCACACCTTGCAGAAGGCGCTGGAAGAGGAATTATTCTCTGACAGTGACAGATCCTGAGTGAAGTAAAGCCTTCAATTATAAGTGAAGAGCTTTTCAATTATTGTTTAAATGTTGGTAAAACCACATAGATGAGATATTTCTAAGAGTATTTGAAATCAGATACTTCTAATTTAATAGTTTTGTTATGGCACCTCTGACTCATTAAAATGCTAGGGAGGAAAAAGGAAAGTATGAAAACACATGGCTGAAAAATGGAAGTCAGGTAACCTTTGTTATACTATCAACAGGCCCTTCTAAAACTTTAAATTTGATTATTCTGGGTTGAGAGAAAAACATGTAGGATTCACTTCATCATATACAGCCCAACTGGAAAAAAAAATTTAGGCAGTTGAATCCATGCCTTTATCCTTGTTTAGGTCCAACAGGGGAAAAAAATTGTGTTTCGTTGGGAAATGATGCATTGTTTCAGCACACTCCTGCGATATCTGATTTTGATTCTGTGGGAGTTATTTTACAACTCTGTAAACTGCAGATAACTCATAGCAATGCAAAATGATTCTGGTTTGAAGCATGCACATTCTGTCTTGTCTGGTAGAGTTTCGATTGATTTTCCTCCCCCACTGTGGAAGACACTAGTTTGCCTCTACTTGCACATTCATTTCAATACTCCTAATTATAAATAATGTTCTTTGGTTCTTCTTCCAACTGGTTGTAAGGTCTCACTAGTTTCCTCATTAATAAGTTAAATAAAATTTAACATGCTGAGAGTCATGATTTTACCTTCTTTTACAGATTATATCTAACAGCTCAAAACCTAACTTAAACAACAACTTTAAAAAATAGAAAGAAAAGGCATGAGCCCTCAAGCTTTAAAGAAAATAAGCAGAGATATGAACAGCTGTTTGGAAGCAGAAAAGTTTCTAGTTATAATTGATCTAGGAAGTGAATGCCTTAGAAACTTAATAACTATGAACATAGAAAGGGAAGCCAAAAAGAAAAAGCCATTCCCATATGTGAATGGAAAGCATCAGGAATTGAAGGAATCCAGGTACCCTCTGAAGGTGGAGTAGAGCTGAAAACACAGTGGCGTATAGCTTGTGAAAGGAGAATTAAATACCCTATGCCTCGCCTTAAGGGAAGCTCTTCTGTTAGCGTCTAGAAAGCTGTCATCCAAGCACATAAGGCAGAAGACTGGAGGATTTACCGTTGTAGAAATTGATTGGTCAAAGAGAAAAGACCTACTGCTGCTGGTGAAACCCAACTGACCCTACATCCAGAGTATCCAATGAGCTTTTTTAGTGCTTTTAAATATAAATGGTTAATTAAGGATCAGATATTTGAGAAATTCTCCAGTGAGAAAGAGAGACAGAGAGACAGAGAGAGAAAACAAAAGAAATCAAAAAAAAAAAAAAAGGAACTAAATCAGAGAGCCAGTTAACTGACAAATAAGTGGACTCCAAGATTAGCTCAGGGACATATTGGAGAACAGAAACTATACACAGTATTTTTGAATGTAGCAAAAGAGTCATTTCATTATAATGAAAAAAGGATAAATTATTTTAATAATTAGAGTTTGGAAAATTGATAGCTTTGGAGAAAAAAATGCAGTAAATTGGAACACAAAGATTCTAAATGGATTCAAGTCTTTTCCAAGGTGACACAGTTTATAGGTTTATAGTTTATAGGTCTTAGATCTTAGGATCCACTTAAAGAGCATTAATAGATTATTATTCAGGCCATGGGATACCTTGGCAATCATATCTTCTAAGATTATTTTGTTATAAGGAAGAATAGTCAAGATCTGCACATATTTTTTAAATTATATAAATTTAAAAAATATATAAAAGTAGGCAAGAGTATAATAAACCCTATCATCCATTTCAATAATTCTGTCATGACCAATTTGATCTCATCTTCTGCCTTCCAATTACTTTAAATTAACCTCATACCATTTTGTTAATATACATTTTTAGAATCTACCTCTATGTGACAAACATCCTTTTAAATATAGATATATGTATAAATATATATATATATACACACACATATATATACACACACCATAATCACACATAAAATTATTAATACTTTCCTAGTCAAATAGTCAGTTAGGGTTCACATTTCTAATTGCCTCATACATGTTAAAAATGGTTTACACAGTTTTTTTGCTTTGAATTCATCTTAAAGTCTGCTCAATGCAATTGGTTGATATTTCTCTTAAGTTTCATTTACCTTACAGATTTCTCTTATTTTTCTCTTCAATAAAACCAAGCTCTTTTCCCCTATAGATTTCCCTACAGTCTTATTTTTGCTAGTTTCAGCCATAGTGTCACCTAACATTTTCCTCCATTTTCTGTATTTTCTGTAAGTTAGTAGTTGGATCTAGAGGTTTGATCAGAACCAGGTCGTATTTTGTCAATCAAGACTAATTCATAAGTGGTGTACATTCTTCCACCATGAACTACATGATGCGTGGTTGTCTCTCATCTATTGATTTTAGCAGTTGTTAATAATCAATGTCTAGGTCTATTAACTCATTTGGAGTTGCCAAATGGTGATAGTCTATCAGTTCTTTCTCACTTGCCAGCTAGAATACTTAGAAAGAAAAATCTTCCTCAGTATACTGTTTGGTTACCTCATTGGTTAAGGAGATAAAAGGTAAAATAAGATAAAAGCTTGGTTTTCTCTATTCATGGGTTTATTTTTTTTAAATGATGAGTTGATTCACAAGCACCCTGCAATGATAAACAATAAATTTTGTTTTCTTTTGTATTACTGTGAATCCATGGATTTTAAACATATTTGATGTGTTTTGATTGATTAGTTTATTAACTTAATGCTTAAACTGTCTGACATTTGGCCAGTTGGATTCTGTCTCTGCTGGGGCTTTGGCTCTAAACTGGCTCATGAGTGCTCTTAATGGGCCACTGCAGTTTCTGGTTTCCTTACTACCTGTCATTAGAATGTTGCAGGCTCATAAGTAATGATACTTAATATATTTAAGTGAATATGACATATTAAACATTATATACATGACTTCAACTTTATAACACACACACACACACACACACACTTCATAGAGTCGAGCCTAGGAGTCCAAATAAAAAATTCCAAAATGTTAACATAGATTTGCTCTGGTAGTTTAATGATTAACAATGATTTTTACTTTCATATTTATAGGTACCAATATTTTATAATAAGCATATATTACTTTAAGGAAAGCAGACTAAAAAATAAAAAGAGTTCAGATTTTGTAGTAAGGATTTTGTATTATCCTAGCAAATAAAATTACTCTAACAATTCCTGTTAAATCATACAAGCTGTCCTTGAAAGAATGGTGAATTAGTTGATATTTTCAAGGCATTTAAAAAATATTAGGTCTGTGTGGCATTATTCCATTTAGCTTATGACATATTAATAATGCATTTTATTTATCTGGCATTTTAAATAGAGCTTAATGAATTAATAAACATATTATCTAAACATGTTTAATAAAGACCTTTCAAATGACTCATCTAAATGATTCTGTTATAATTTTATAATAACAACTGCATTTATCACTTTTATTGCATTTGTTCCTTGAAAGTATTTTGCAAACACCTAGTTAGTTAATACTTAATACATCTATCTTCAGGTAAAATGGATAAAAGGTATCCTTGCTCTATTTCTACTAATAGTCCAGTCTAGACAAAAGATGGGCTGAAAAAAATCTGCTGTTGTCCAGTTTTTAGAGAAAACTCACTACTATGTGATTCTGGATTTGAGTTCCAGATTAAACATTGGTAGGGCTCAGAAGATGTTGTTAAGAAATGCTGTCATAGCAATATAAGTATAGCTTCTCTGGTTTTCAATGGGAGTGTTAAAAAAGTCCAGAACTTATGGCAGCTTTGAATAATTTCACCAAAAATTGAGAGAAACCTATCACCCAAATTCTCCCAGCTAAATATCCCATTAGCTTTCTACAATGGATGCAACTGACCAGTATTGTGGTGACTGCCTTCATAATCACCAGCCTGCTCTTTAGATGGGTAAATGGTATCCTGTGCTCCATTTAAGGGTCTGCATACATAAAGATACACTGTGTAGCTTATTCAATTTGGTCTTTTCATAAGAAGACAACAGAGTTCAAGGGAATGATTCCAAATAAAAGATTTCACTTTGACAGGCTTACCAAGGTAATGGTTATATGATAACTTTAAAAAAAAATCTGATTTCAGGAATCCCTTGGAGTGTGATTCTAGATATTCAGATCTCAGGTGTCTGTCAAGAAGTCATTCACAGTAATGGATAAAATCTAATCCTTGCCATAATATGGGAACACCAGCTGGGACATTAGTCACAATTAATTTCAGAATTTATTTCAACTCTGACCTCCCCAGGTCAGAGCGGGCAAATGCAAGCCTGTCTTAATAATAATTACCTTTAATAGTGAGTGTTTTAAAGATTACCAGAGTATTTCCAAGGACATGGTGCAATATAATGTTTTACTTTTCATGAGAGTACTTACATTCAAAACAGAACCAAATTCCAAAATTAAGTCCATCATATTGTTTTATGCTTAGACTAACTCCAAGTCTCCAATCTAGACGTAATGTACATTGCATAATCAATGTACCTTTGAACATGGTGTGGGAAATGGGTATGTTGCTACTATTAACCTTTATGAAGAAATTGCACCAGCAGCATCTGTAGCAAGAGCCCGTCATCCCAGAATAGCACTTGTAATGTGACGCATGCACTTAATTCAGCATTGTACCTTTTCCCACTTCTTTAGTTTTATTTGATAATATTAAAACAACTCAAAAGTTATAGGAAAGTTGCCAGCACAGTACAAAGAATTTTTTTTCCTGAAAATTTTGAAAGGAAGTTGCTGACATGATCTCTACCACCCTCAAGAACTTTACTGTTTATTTACAGACAAGGACATTTTTGTACATACCATAACATGGCTGGAAAAATTAGGAAATTAACTTTGCTACATTATCACCTAATCCTCAGACATCATTCAAGGTTTATCGATTTTTGCAATAATGTGTTTTGTACAAAAAGACCCAAGTCAGAATTAAGTATTACATTTGGCTGTCACACCTCTTTAGTTTTCTTTAGTTTGGGACATTTCTTCAATTTTTTCTTAACTTTCATGACTTTGATACTTTTGAAGATTTCAGGCCAGTTATCTTGTGTAACATCTCTCAATGTGAGTTATCCTGATGTTCCCTCATGATTAGATTCCGGTTATACATTATAGTTGTATGTAATGTCCTATTCCTCTGATTGCACCTTATAGGGTGGTGAATTTGTCCCAATTGCTAAGGATGTTCACATTGATTACTTGATTAAAATGGTGCATGACAGGCTTCTCCACCATAAATTTACTCTTTCCTTTTGTGATTAAAAAGTATTCTGTGAAGAGGCACTCTGAAACTATGTAAATATCCTGTTCCTCATCAAATATTTATATATCAGTTATTTATATCAAAAAGGATTCATTTTTTCCTATTTTATTCAATGAGCTGTTATCTATTACTATCACCCTACATGTGGATACCTCCTCACCCCTTTGGCTCTGACATCCTATACCAGGAAAACCCCTTCCCACTGCATGAGCTCTTTCTTCCCACTTGTACTCCAAAACCCAACCTTAGTCCACTGTGGTGTCCCCTCTCCAACCATCCTGGACACAGCCACATACTTTGCCCTGCTCCACCTTATGGCTTTAGGACAGAATTGTTTGAGAAAAGAAGGGAAAGAAGAGAAGGTTCTAGTTTTGTTTTGTAATGCTCATAGTGTTACACTACATGTAATACTATGCATGTCTAGTCTGTTGTTTTATGGTAACAGCATTTACTCCTGATATTAGTGTCATGTGTGTATGGAACAATTCAGACACTATGAGGAAGTGTAAAGCTCAGCCAGGAAGGGGCATGTTCCCCACCAAAAGGCAGACCATGAGTCCTGCCCCAGCACAACAGAAACCTATTTTATTTGAGCTTTATATATGCATCCCACAGAAGGACACTTCCTCAGCTCTAGAGCCTCCTCAGAAGACAGGAACAGGAACCTTCTTGGGGAATGGGAAACACCCCAACAGCTCCAGCAAGGGCATGTATTTCTACAGAATCCCAAGACAACAAAAGCAGCTAAAGCGGGACAAAGGCCCTTGCATTTTGGGTCACTGAAACTTTAGAAACCGAGTCAAGTTTGAATCTTTCATTGATGAGAGAAAACTTTTCAAATAAGAATACAGGTTCTGACCCAAAGCAAATGTAAGACAAGATAGAATCATAGCACAAAGGAGAAGACAAGAGCCACATGAAAGCCATAGTAAGGGACTCTAAAGAGGTTTAATGTACAATCCTGACCTCTCCTAAGATTCATGCCCCTGAATTGCCTGGGGTTTGTTGCATATAAAGCCATGTGGATAAAGGTTTTTCTTCAAGTATTTTCAAGTGATTTTATGATCACCTTGATACATTTCAAAGATATATTCTTTCTAATTTGGTTAAGAAGAAAAGTCTAGAGCAGATCAAACCAACCCATATACCCAGTAGCTCTCCCAGGGCCCAAATGAGCAGGACGTGACTGACCTCATCCTCTTTCCTCATCCCAACCCACATTTATAGAAAGGTGCCTCTGATTGCTTCTCTTGTCTTCTGTCCCCTACAATTTGTAACAATGCAACATTGTAACATATAGCACTCTATCTACCCTCCATCTGCTCTGCATATTGAAGACAAATGACTAATTAAAGATGTGCTGATTAATAAATGTGAAATGGGTTCTGTTCTCCTTTAGTGGCTCCTTAACACTTTCTCCAAAGTAATTTGCACTGATCAATGTTTGACCTTTTTAGGACAAAGTATCAGGCTGAATTCTGTCAGACTTCCTGAGTATATTCCTCTGAGTAAGAGATTTTCATATATTTGGGGGAAGTTTTGGTTCTCTTCTGAGTTCATTTCATGGGATCTCTAAAACCATTGATGAAGCTTATTTTATTTCAACTTTCTATATGTAGGCCCCAATTTACCTTGAAATTAGATATGCTATTTTTAAACATCTATAAATACAGGAAGATCACAAAAAGAATATTAAAGGAACTCAGTAATTTCGTTTTTATGTGTAATACATACATACATACTTATATATACTGCATACAAAATCACACTTGTACATATATGTTGCCAAGCCTTGTTTTGTGTCTTGTTTTTCCTTTCCTCCTCTCCTCAATCTGCTTTACACTGATCACCCAGCCATGACTAAATGCTCTCTCCAATGCACTGCTGTCAAAAGAAAAATAACTCCACCATTACCTTGCATATGGCTCATTCTTGGGCAACACCTCCTATAATTTGGAGGAATTTTCCTGACTCTTAGTCCAATACTCAGATGATCCAACACCAAACAACCTTACTGCTAATGTATCATAACCCATTGGATGTTATGACCCACTCTCTATTTCTGCCCAAGTTCCAATCACTGTGGGGTTTTTTTTGTGTGTGTGGTACGCGGGCCTCTCACTGCTGTGGCCCCTCCTGTTGCGGAGCACAGGCTCCTGACACGCAGGCCCAGTGGCCATGGCTCACGTGCCCAGCAGCTCCGCAGCACGTGGGATCCTCCCGGACTGGGGTACAAACTGGTGTTCCCTGCATCAACAGGCAGACTCTCAACCACTGTGCCACCAGGGAAGCCCCACTGTGTTTTTGTTACCAGTATTTTTACTATCTTTCTTAATAATCTGACTAGAAATGCAGCTCTTTTTCTAGGATTGGGCTCCTGCCTTTTTCTTGCCAGTTTTCCTTTCACAATTTAGGGCAACATTTACCAAAATGTATTTAGCTGGATTACACTTATGAGCTTCTCTGCGGACTTGATCTATGCTCAAGTCAGTTTGGGAAACACTGACCACTACAAACTCCTCTTGTAAATTCACAGTACATATTGGTACATTAACAAGTCCAAATAGCTCCTCTCCCAACGTTGGCTATAGCCTCCATTTTTCCAACAACATCTATGGAAAGAATGGTCCATGAACACTTTGGATAATCTGGTTAATAGTCCTTCACTTTTGTAAACACCAGTCTGCTGACACATTCCTGATGCTTGCAAATCTGAATGTTTCCATTTCCAGATTTCTAGGCCACACTTCAAACCTTAACTGGACCTCACTAATACTAATTATCTCTATAAAATGCATCTATTCCCTCTCTTCTCATCCTCCAGACAATGGTTAATGGTGTTTCCTTTGTCTGCTTTTTCACCCTCCCAACTCTATTAGAATATTTGGGTTTTGTGTTGGGCTCCTGCACCAGTCCATTGGTTTGTGACTATGTCATACAAGTTGACCAACAGGATAAAGTGGCCTTTCAGCTCTGACACAGCTACTTTCAGACACTGTTACTTACTAACCAAGAGCTAATCCCTCCTTTTCTTTGCTAAGAGAAACTTAGTTTTGTTTATGATGATACTGGGCCCAGTCTAGATACAATTAATGATTGGTTTAAACAAATCATGGAAATTCTACTCTTCTATGTTCCTTTTGTCACTAAGTATATTTATGTGACACACTTCCAGTAAATGCACTATAAGAAGTCTTCTGTATAGTTTATAGAAAACAGTTTTCTCCTAATAAAAAGAAACCTCCTTTACCTTTTTCTTTTTTCCTTAAACATGGTTATATAAAGATGTGATGCTTGGAGCTGTAGTAGCTATCCTGTGACCATGAGTTGATAAGCCTGTGTATGGCAGAGTGAAAAGATAAACCAAGTCCGAGAACTTGATGACATTGATGAGCCACCGCATTCAAGACAAAGTCACCTATATTGAGATATCTTAGCTATGGGTTTTCTGGTATTGCAGCCAAAAGCATTCCTAACTGGTGTAAGTTTCCACTCAAGTCACTGTCACAATAGCCTGCAGAGAGTAAAAGCTGAATTAATTGTATTCAATGTAACCAGTCATAATCACCAAGAAAAAAGATTAAACAAAATAAACAATAACAAGGTAAGTGGATAAGAGCAAATGACTTGCATTAGTATGGTTCAAAAGCATTTTTGGATACATAAAATGTGACACCCACTCTACTAATTGCTAGATACAAAGGAAAATATTGTAATACTGCACAGGCTCTTTCTTTTGAGAAGCTTACCACCTGACACAAAGAAACACACAGGGGAAAACAGCCATATGATATGTCATTGTAAAGGAAATTTTTGCCAGGGAAAAGTTCAGAGAAAGTCATAAATATGTGATATTTGAACTGATCCTTGAAACATAAGTGCTTTTAGTAAGAGAAAATGTGATATTTAGGAGGAACAGGAATTGAAGAGCACTCAAGGTAAAGGGGAGAACATGGAGGTATAAAATCTCTTGAGTCCTCCAGGTAAAACAGACGCCTCAAAGAAAGTCTCTGGATGTCTTATCTAACTAAACGTGGGCAAAGCATATCTCCAACTCCCTGAAACAGTAGCTACTGGAGGCCCAGAGGCCAGTTTTCATCAAGGGACATCCACCTGGTTTTTAAGTTGATGTTCACTATGCACATTACTAGCACATGGGAGGAAACACACACTGAAATATTTAGAGACAAAGGGCCACTGATGATTTTTTTTAAGTTATATATTGATCAACTGATTGATAGACTGCAAATGCTAAACGAGGTAATATGCAAATGCTAAACGAGGTAATATGTTATCAATAGGTGAGTTTAAGTAAGAGTATACGACTGGTATTTGAAATGCTTTTATTTTTGCACCTTTTCAGTAAGTTTGAAATTATTCCCAAAGCAAAAGTAAAAAATGACAACAACAGCGTATCCAAAAACAAAAACCCTGAACACTGTCAGGGCTGCACTGAGCTATCCTGTTTTATAGGAATATAAAATCTAAAAGGAAACTCTGAGCCAATGTGTAAATAGGTGTTAACGATTCATTGTACTATCTGTAAAGACTAAGGAACAAGCTGAAGGCACCTTGTGATGCCTCCAGTCACATGTGAGAAAAAGCTGAAGGGGAATTAGAGGAGTTTCAAACATCATCTCCAAGATTATGTAAAGTCCATCTTTACCTTGAGATTATGGAGAACTCATGCACAGAAAGGTTTATGCCTGGAGAGCACACAGAGCTGGAGGTGGAATCCCGAATTAGAATCAAAGGTTCTCACGGGCTCACACATGAGAAATATGGGGCATGGCAGATGCAGCAGCCCAGAATCTTCCAGGAAAGCTCAGGAGCTAGCTGGATCATATTTAGAAGAAATCATAATCTCTAGCAGAAGAGTGCTCCTGTGTCTGTGGAATTTGAATTGGTATCTGTCACATAGATTAACAACATTTCTTAGTCAACACTGCAGTAAGGACAATTCTGGTCCCTCTCTGACTAGGGAGTTGGGCTTAATTAGCACCTTTCTGCAAAGTGCTGTATGTTTGTTCTCTTCCTCAGGAGACAGATTAATGACTAACTCCCAGAATTTATCCTGAAGGGAAGGTTATAGCAACTACCAAAATCCTTCCTTAGAGAGGTGCTAAAAAGTCATGCACTGTATTTGCTTATCTGAATGCAATTTTAAAACCCATTGTAACATTATACATCAAAACCTTGATTATATTCATATCCAGTAACTCCACTATTAGTAGTATAAATTAAGGAATAAAAAAGAGCTTTGTGAACAAAAATGTAGTTTTTAGGGTTTTTTAGCAGTAAAAATAATAGAGGCAAACTTCATTGCCCAACAATAGGAAGATGGAAGAATAAATTAATGTGCATCTAATGTGTTAAGGTATACTATATTAAATTAAATTTGTATTTTTAAAAGGTTTATATTATAAAATTGTATTTTAAAGGGTTTATAATAACCAAGAGAAATATTTTGGAATCAGATGAAAATAAAATGTAAAACTGGCCACTGGAACTGTTTTTTATTTTTTTGAAAGAATTAATGATTTAATAATTTGAATGAGTAATACATTTGTAGCATGGACACATCATGTATATCATTTTTTTTTAATTTTTTTTCTTTATAACAAATTTAATCAGTTATACATATACACATGTTTCCATATCCCCTCCCTTTTGCGTCTCCCTCTCACCCTACCTATTCCACCCCTCCAGGCGGTCACAAAGCACCGAGCTGATCTCCCTGTGCTATGCGGCTGCTTCCCACTAGCTACCTACCTTGCGTTTGGTAGTGTATATATGTCCATGCTGCTCTTTCACTTTGTCACAGCTTACCCTTCCCCCTCCCCATATCCTCAAGTCCATTCTCTAGTAGGTCTGTGTCTTTATTCCTGTCTTACCCCTATGTTCTTCATGACATATTTTTTTCTTAAATTCCATATATATGTGTTAGCATACAGTATTTGTCTTTCTCTTTGACTTGCTTCACTCTGTATGACAGACTCTAGGTCTATCCACCTCATTACAAATAGCTCAATTTCATTTCTTTTTATGGCTGAGTAATATTCCATTGTATATATGTGCCACATCTTCTTTATCCACTCATCCGATGATGGACACTTAGGTTGTTTCCATCTGCGGGCTATTGTAAATAGGGCTGCTATGAACATTTTGGTACATGTCTCTTTTTGAATTATGGTTTTCTCTGGGTATATGCCCAGTAGTGGGATTGCTGGGTCATATGGTAGTTCTATTTGTAGTTTTTTAAGGAACCTCCATACCGTTCTCCATAGCGGCTGTACCAATTCACATTCCCACCAGCAATGCAAGAGTGTTCTCTTTTTTCCACACCCTCTCCAGCATTTATTGTTTCTAGATTTTTTGATGATGGCCATTCTGACTGGTGTGAGATGATATCTCATGGTAGTTTTGATTTGCATTTCTCTAATGAGTAAAGATGTTGAGCATCCTTTCATGTGTTTGTTGGCAGTCTGTATATCTTCTGTGGAGAAATGTCTATTTAGGTCTTCTGCCCATTTTTGGATTGGGTTGTTTGTTTTTTGTTATTGAGCTGCATGAGCTGCTTATAAATTTTGGAGATTAATCCTTTGTCAGTTGCTTCATTTGCAAATATTTTCTCCCATTCTGAGGGTTGTCTTTTGGTCTTGTTTATGGTTTCCTTTGCTGTGCAAAAGCTTTTAAGTTTCATTAGGTCCCATGTGTTTATTTTTGTCTTTATTTCCACTTCTCTAGGAGGTGGGTCAAAAAGGATCTTGCTGTGATTTATGTCATAGAGTGTTCTGACTATGTTTTCCTCTAAGAGTTTGATAGTGTCTGGCCTTACATTTAGGTCTTTAATCCATTTTGAGCTTATTTTTGTGTATGGTGTTAGGGAGTGATCTAATCTCATACTTTTACATGTCCCTATCCAGTTTTCCCAGCACCACTTATTGAAGAGACTGTCCTTTCTCCACTGTACATTCCTGCCTCCTTTATCAAAGATAAGGTGACCATATGTCCGTGGGTTTAACTCTGGGCTTTCTATCCTGTTCCATTGATCTATCTTTCTGTTTTTATGCCAGTACCATACTGTCTTGATTACTGTAGCTTTGTAGTATAGTCTGAAGTCAGGGAGCCTGATTCCTCCAGCTCCGTTTTTCGTTCTCAAGATTGCTTTGGCTATTCGGGGTCTTTTGTGTTTCCATACAAATTGTGAAATTTTTTGTTCTAGTTCTGTGAAAAATGCCACTGGTAGTTTGATAGGGATTGCATTGAATCTGTAGATTGCTTTGGGTAGTAGAGTCATTTTCACAATACTGATTCTTCCAATCCAGGAGCATGGTATATCTCTCCATCTATTTGTATCATCTTTAAGTTCTTTCATCAGTGTCTTATAATTTTCTGCATACAGGTCTTTTGTCTCCTTAGGTAGGTTTATTCCTAGATATTTTATTCTTTTTGTTGCAATGGTAAATGGGAGTGTTTCCTTGATTTCACTTTCAGATTTTTCATCATTAGTATATAGGAATGCCAGAGATTTCTGTGCATTAATTTTGTATCCTGCAACTTTACCAAATTCATCGATTAACTCTAGTAGTTTTCTGGTAGCATCTTTAGGATTCTCTATGTATAGTATCATGTCATCTGCAAACAGTGACAGCTTTACTTCTTCTTTTCCAATTTGGATTCCTTTTATTTCCTTTGCTTCTCTGATGGCTGTGGCTAAAACTTCCAAAACTAGGTTGGATAAGAGTGGTGAGAGTGGGCAACCTTGTCTTGTTCCTGATCTTAGTGGAAATGGTTTCAGTTTTTCACCATTGAGGACGATGCTGGCTGTGGGTTTGTCATATATGGCCTTTATTATGTTGAGGAAAGTTCCCTCTATGCCTACTTTCTGCAGGGTTTTTATCATAAATGGGTGTTGAATTTTGTCGAAAGCTTTCTCTGCATCTATTGAGATGATCATATGGTTTTTCTCCTTCAGCTTGTTAATATGGTGTATCACGTTGATTGATTTGCGTATATTGAAGAATCCTTGCATTCCTGGAATAAACCCCACTTGATCATGGTGTATGATCCTTTTAATGTGCTGTTGGATTCTGTTTGCTAGTATTTTGTTGAGGATTTTTGCATCTATGTTCATCAGTGATATTGGCCTGTAGTTTTCTTTCTTTGTGACATCCTTGTCTGGTTTTGGTATCAAGGTGATGGTGGCCTCGTAGAATGAGTTTGGGAGTGTTCCTCCCTCTGCTATATTTTGGAAGAGTTTCAGAAGGATAGGTGTTAGCTCTTCTCTAAATGCTTGATAGAATTCGCCTGTGAAGCCATCTGGTCCTGGGCTTTTGTTTGTTGGAAGATTTTTTATCACAGTTTCAATTTCAGTGCTTGTGATTGGTCTGTTCATATTTTCTATTTCTTCCTGATTCAGTCTTGGCAGGTTGTGCATTTCTAAGAATTTGTCCATTTCTTCCAGGTTGTCCATTTTATTGGCATAGAGTTGCTTATAGTAATCTCTCATGATCTTTTGTATTTCTGCAATGTCAGTTGTTACTTCTCCTTTTTCATTTCTAATTCTATTGATTTGAGTCTTCTCCCTTTTTTTCTTGATGAGTCTGGCTAATGGTTTATCAATTTTGTTTATCTTCTCAAAGAACCAGCTTTTAGTTTTATTGATCTTTGCTATCATTTCCTTCATTTCTTTTTCATTTATTTCTGATCTGATTTTTATGATTTCTTTCCTTCTGCTAACTTTGGGATGTTTTTGTTCTTCTTTCTCCAATTGCTTTAGGTGCAAGGTTAGGTTGTTTATTCGAGATGTTTCCTGTTTCTTAAGGTGGGATTGTATTGCTATAAACTTCCCTCTTAGAAGTGCTTTTGCTGCGTCCCATAGGTTTTGGGTCGTCGTGTCTCCATTGTCATTTGTTTCTAGGTATTTTTTAATTTCCTCTTTGATTTCTTCTGTGATCACTTCGGTATTGAGTAGTGTATTGTTTAGCCTCCATGTGTTTGTATTTTTTACAGCTCTTTTCCTGTAATTGATGTCTAGTCTCATAGCATTGTGGTCAGAAAAGATACTTGATACAATTTCAATTTTCTTAAATTTACCAAGGCTTGATTTGTGACCCAAGATATGATCTATCCTGGAGAATGTTCCATGAGCACTTGAGAAAAATGTGTATTCTGTTGTTTTTGGATGGAATGTCCTATAAATATCAATTAAGTCCATCTTGTTTAATGTATCATTTAAAGCTTGTGTTTCCTTATTTATTTTCATTTTGGATGATCTGTCCATTGGTGAAAGTGGGGTGTTAAAGTCCCCTACTATGAGTGTGTTACTGTCGATTTCTCCTTTTATGGCTGTTAGTATTTGCCTTATGTATTGAGGTGCTCCTATGTTTGGTGCATAAATAAAAATTGTTAACTAAATTAAATTCTTAACTAAAAATTCTTACTTTGAAAACAGTGGGAGGAAATAGCCCAAGTATGAAGAGTTGCTCTGTTTGGAAGATAGGACTATAACGGACATATCCTATTTCTACTTTTCCTTCTGGTCCAAATGTCTTAAGTTACCACAACTATTTTTATTAAGAAAACCAAAGCAATGAGAAAACTGCCTATTTTGCCTCTGCCCACACAGTCTGGCTATGTTACCCTATGTTGAAAAGCTTTCCATATTGCTATTATTTCTTAAAATTACCTCTTTCTTTGCTTTTCTCTGACTTTTTACTTTCTGGCCCCTCACATTTTCTTATTTATTCTTATTCCTAATTAATATGGGATTTGGAGTTCAAATCTGCCAACTAAAAATTGTCACTTGCCATCTGCCTCTACAAGGATGAAGTCACTAGCCACTACAGTCACTGACCTTCAACACACCCTAAAAGTTCAGGGTGGAGATCAGGAATGAGGCCCTCTGTGCTCTGGGAAAAACTGGCAGAACAGGCCTTCAGACAGATGTTTTCAGGAGATTTTATGAGCCCAATTCTTACACCTCCTCATGTCTAGAAGAGCACTAAAATCATAAATGGTGGCATCTGCTCCTCGTGACTAGCAGAAACCTTCTGCAAAAATGTGTGTCTGACTGCATGTACCCCACTTCACCAAAATCCCATATATACTGACCTCCTCCCCTGCCTCTTCGGAGCAGTTTCTCAGAGTTTTCTGACATGCTGTCTCCCGTGATACAGTCCTCATTTTGCCCCAATTAAAACTTAACTCACAACTCTCACATTGTATGTTTTCTTCAGCTGACAAATCTTTGTGCTGAGATGTGCACTGGAATAGGCCCATCCGTTTGTGTTGGCTTTTGCTCGTGGCAGCAGAAATGCCACACTCCCTACCTGCAGCTGTGGTTTGATTGCTACCAGCCCCCTCCTCCCATTTACTGCTACTAACAGAGGGTGATCTGTGGCTCCTGCTCTGTGGGTTCCCTTTGGTTTCATTTCCCCAGAACTGTGCTAAAGCACATCCTCCACTGGGACAGTTGCTTAAACACCTTTCACCCCGTTTCTCTTCACTGACAAAGAGGGAATATTACATTGAGACTACCCGGGAGGCAAAGGCATTCGTGAGAAAAGCCGTTTTATTCTGTTTCTGTCCCCATCGTCAAGCTTATCTTTGAGAATGCCCTCAGTTTTAAAGGTGATTATTCACAGAGACACCTTTACTTCTCCCAGGTGTTATGTCCTGAAATATAATGGAATCATGGTAGACAGGAGCTTTTAAAGTCTACTTTTAGTTCATTTCCCCAATCTGAATGGAGATGCTCTTTGCAATCTCCTCACCCAGGTATTGCTCAACTGATCTTTAACCAACTCCAGCATGCACTCATAGTAGGAATCTCATTACCTCATGAGGATGCCCTTTTAGGGGCAACTTGCTTGGAAAGTTCTACCCTAGACCCAAAGACTTCCCTCCTCTATCTTCTGCTCACTGGTGAAGGTTTCATTTAAGAAGTTACATATTTAAAACCATTTCTTTCTCACTGACCAGACTGGTGTCTACATTTTTTGCAGACTGTAACCATTCTTATAGGTTAAGAAATTGTCTCTAGGTGGTAACATGAAAATGCACACATTATTCAATTTCTTGTTATGTCTCTAGCTCCAGTTTCCTAAAATCTGGACTGAGAAAAGGTATGCAATTCATTGTAATCATGTGAATCCCCTCATAGGCTATGGGGAGAAGAGGAGATATTTTCATTTTTCATAAAGTTTTCATGAAGTTCAAATGTTGGAAGTAATTTCATAAGCTTAGTGTCCTTTTGAGTTCCCATTTGACACTCCCAGAAAAAGGCTGGACGGCCTCCTCCTTCCCTTGAGTGCCCCTCTCTAATGTTAATATGAGTGCTAAATGCTTTATCTCTTTTTTTTTTTTTTTTTTTTTTGCAGTACGCGGGCCTCTCCCTGTTGTGGCCTCTCCCGTTGTGGAGCACAGGCTCTGGATGCGCAGGCTCAGCGGCCATGGCTCACGGGCCCAGCCACTCTGCGGCATGTGGGATCTTCCTGGACCGGGGCACGAAGAACCCGTGTCCCCTGCATCGGCAGGCAGACTCTCAAACACTGTGCCACCAGGGAAGCCCAATGCTTTATCTTTTAGTATCTTTTATTTCTTCCTGACTATAAAACAGAGATATTATCCTCATTGAACATCTGAGGAAGTAAATTTCAGACAGGCTCCACGGCTAAACCTCATGGGAAACTTCATGGGAAGACAGCAGCAGGGCCAGGGGCCCAGCTCAGCATCAAGTGTCCTAAATAAAACTCCTGTGCTCTTTCCAGTATACTACGTGACCATTTTATATTCTTAATCTCAAGCCAAATCTATCTTTCTCTTGTTTTTCCTGCACAAAATAAGTCTAATCCTTATGCCACAAAGGAGCTATTCAAATCACTGAACTACAGTAGTAAATAATGTCCTCAAACATTCATTTGTACTCTCATGTCCTAACTGCTCCCTGAAATGACAGAGGTTCCAGCCCCTTCTCTGCACTGGGTCATCACTTCTGAGTGCTGTTCAGAGGGTGCCTAGAACTCAACAAGATATTACGCATGAATAGTGGGAAACCACTATTTTCCTTGCAATAAAGTCACTATCCAAACTCAGCTCAGGGCAGTGGAATCACCAGAGGGGTGGGTGAAGAGAAGTCAACAGGGGCCCTGTCCTGTTTGGGCTAAGATTATCCTTAGATAACCTAGAAGTGAGTTTTGAGTCGCGGTTTGAATGATGGGTAAGACTTGCAGCATTGTGGAGGAAAGACTGAGTGTGAACATTCATTTGGCACTTGTGTTAGAATAATTTCAAGATCAGGACACTGTCTGTGGGCTTCTCTGGAGAAGAAAGGTGAATTTTTGTGAATGTTCTGATAAAGAGACTTAAAAACGATTCTTTCAGTATATAATAATTTGAATGTGTGATAAAAGTTTATCATTTTGATTCCAGGAAATTGCATGCCATCTTACTTCAAACTGTGCGGGGGTTTTGGTTTTTTTTTTTTTCCAGTGTACTACTTTTTTATTCTTTTATTTTTTTTCTACAGCAAAAATAAGCCAATGGAATTTTTCCCCTGCTCTTCCTTTCATGCTGTTGACTGCATGCAGTCAAGATGCTAATTACAACCACCTAATTTAAATGCCAAGTTTACCCTGAAATAGATCCCAGTAATTCTGCAAAATTACTATTGGGCATGGAGGATGCAAAAGATATGCTCAAATAACCTGTATTTTGCTTAAAGTGATTTAAATGGAGAACTCTAGCATTTTCAGCTTCCATGCCCAGCAGATTACATTGAGAGTGTGCAGGATGGTAACCATGGCTGGAAGTGCACTGATGGAGGCAAAACCCGTCTCTAATGGCAGAGTCCAAAAAACCTACTTTATTTTTCGTATAACCAGCCAGAACTTCTGTAAGAAGCAGCCTTACTAAAATATAACCGTTGCAGAGTTATTAAACCACAATGAATAGCAATATGATTAAAGAGTGGCTAAACCAATCTATGAATAGTCTTCTTTCTCAAAGTAGCTGATAATAAAAATAAATGTATGGAGTACAGTGGAATTGAGCAGTATGGGACTATGCCAGAGAGCTAGTAAAACTGACATCTACTAGTCAACTTTGAGTCAGATAGAGGAGAACTTCCTGGTATTGGCAGAACCTAGCAGAAAAAAGGTCTGAAGGAATAGGAATGAGCAGGCCTCTGCTCTTAACTATTATGAGTCAAGAACTGGCTGACTGTCAAGTCAATCAACAACTGGCTGATTGTCAAGTCAATCAACAACTGGCTGATTGTCAAATCAATCAACAATTGACTGATTGTCAAGTCAATTGGATGATGTCAAATTCAATATTCTGGGAACAAACGGATTTAGAAGTTACTCTGTGTGGGGGCATGGAACAGTAACTCAAGCATTGGATGGAAGGAAGGGTCAGGTTAAATTCTTCCTTAATATCTTCTTAATATCCTTTATAGCTTATTTAAGCTATGATTTTGAAAGTTAATGCCCTTTACTCAAGTGAATTCACTTCTACAGCCCAAAGAAAGAGTTTTTAAAATGATTTATGTGCATGGGGATATTTCTTTATTCCTGCCTTTTTGCACACTCTCCCCTATAATGATTGAGGCTGCGGGTTACTTCAGAAGTTTAGAATACTCTTCATGGTTACAGAAGGCTTTCCTGGGCTCTACCCTTCCCCAGGGCACACACATATTTCCATCATTCCCAGGGTCCATAGAGTTGGTAGATTACCCATAGATGTATTTTGGTCCTTTTTCTTTTTCATGACTAAATAGCTTGAATGACCTCAAAAGGAAAACTGCCGGAGTCCATCAAAAATATCTAATCAATTCACAAATATTGATTCATCATCTACAACTTGCAAGGATCTCCTTTTCAGTTAGCTGATTCACAGCATGAGTAGAGTCATTCAACCACTGATGGTGATTCTGAGTAAACTGATGATGATTAAGGTCCCTGAATGTAGGGCCCATCAGCTTCAGTGATGCCAATGCGCCACCTACACTAATAATCACAGACTCAGCTCTATCACCAAGTCAGCATATTAAAGGCTGTGAATGGCAGAATGCAGAGTCCAATCCAATTAGCTTTGCAATGGTGTTTATCACCTAACAGGATGCCCATTATTTCCACTGCATGTTTGACAACCTCTACTTTCTCTTTCTTATCTTGTAGACCCAAACATATCACAATAAGGAAATTGGAGATGCACATTTGCACTGTCCCCTTTTGCAACATCGTTGCTGCTACAATGATAACACATTTCACCATTTATATATCTTGTGACCCTATTAACCAACATTCAGTATGTTTCCCTCTTTAATTTAGAAATGCTTTTTGCCATGCCACGCATCTGCCACCAACTCAGGTAAGACTGAGGATAAATGTCTGGGTCAGTAGCACATGAAATCTAACTGAATGGCTCAGAACTCTTGCATTTACATCTGTTCTGCTTTGCAAAGACCAGAGAGATAGAAAACAAGGATGGAGGTTGAAATAGTCTCTGAAGCGCCCAAGCAAAACTGGGCCCTATATTAGAAAAATATTGCCTCAGATTAAATGTTTACTTCCAAGGATGCAATGCCATATTTTACAAAAGTTATTTCTAGACAGTGGTCTTTCTGCATTTCTATCCATAAAGGGCATATTAATTAGGTTGTCACATAAACCAACTCAGTAATAGGACAGTTATTTGTGTATTTAATTGAATTCTGGATTATAAACTCACTGTTCATTGTTACAAATGGTTATTATAGATTTGGGACACATTTTTTTAAACAAAAAGGAGTGTGGGAAATAGAAAAGTACACAGGCTAGGTTCACAGGGCATATAAGCCTCTTTCCACCACTTACTAGCAATGAGAGGGAAAGTTAGCCTTGAGAGCTACAGGCTCCTTATCCTTAAGTGAGCATATTAACACTTTAAAAATGGGGTTTCTGGAGGATTCAAGGAGGCCAAGACTGTGAAGCAACCAGCACAGTATCAAGAGAGTACTACACACACTCAACATGCATTAATATCACTTCTGGTCTGTCCAGAGTGGGAAAGATCTTTAAGGTCCTTTGAAGCTCACTGATCTAGCAACTCCTTGATATGTATTCAGGTTCAAAAATGCTTTATCAAATGTACATATTATACATTTGTCCTTTCTTGAATTTAATAAGGCATTTGTGGTTCCCAAGTACTAAGTTGGGTCTAATATTCTATGAATTTATTAAGCAGTCTATTTCATTTATTCCTTATAAAAAACTAAAAAAAAAAGTGTCAAGCTGGTACATTATGGTTATTTTAAAATTAACATTGGATTAAACACTTTATATGTATATGTATGAGTGTAGTTAACAGCAGAAATAATAACAAATATAGGCTTATAATTTCCTAGAATAAAAAGTTGTTAAAAACACTGAATTTTTAAAAACTGATTCAGACATTTTCAACTGATAAATATTTCATTTTGTAATTTATGTTCTCACTAGTGTAAGACAGCGTATGATGTTACCATGCATTCTAGAGGTATAGAGATATCTAACTGCATCACCAGATTTTGCCACCAAGGAAAAGTAAGAAAACAGTTCAAAAAAAAAAAAAAAAAAAAAAAGGAAGGGAGGGGATATTTGGTAGTAATTAGAGCAAAAGAGTTTCTATCTCAAATGTTAAATCTTGTGGCTTCAAACATGAGCTGCATAGCAATTCAATAGAAAGCTTATGAAAGAGGTGATTTTTCTTGCTGTTGTCTTTAATGAAACAGAGTTGACTTTTTAGAAAGTCAGACTAAATAAAGAAATAATACTCATACATCTTAAGTGCTGGAGGAATTTTACATGTATTAACTCCTTTAAATTTTACAATACTACTGTAAAGGTGTGTCAATTATCCAGACACACATTTAGTATGACAAGAATAAAGCATTAAGTTGTTAACTAAAGTCATGAAGGTAGTAATAAATGCCAGGTCTTTCTGTCTCCAAGCCCAAGATAGCCCAGTGCCTTCTAAGGGAATCCTGTTAGGAGTGGTTAGGAAAGACCAAGTAGGAGTGTGAAAATTTTAATGTGGATGCAGGAAGCCTTCTAGGGTTCCTTCTCCACTCCACCTGTCTCTGAAAAAGAACATGTAACTATGGGGGAAGCAAATGCAATAGTCCAGGCAGGGCCATAGTAATGATTTTGTTGTTGTTGTTTTGGTTGGAACTGAGACTTCTACCCTGTGCACATGCAAAAGTATCCCCAAAACGCTGCACAGAGATTATATGCTTAAAAATAATTTTCATAATTATTTAAAGTCCATTGCCTATTTTAGAAGGAAAAGGTTTTACCTTGCAAATATCTGCCTCTTCCACTTTCCTTCCTGCCTTGCAAGAGGTGCTAGGCCTTTCTGTATCACTACGACTGTACTGTGATTTGGCTGAGAACTCCAGGAAGGCTGGGCCCATGTCTACTTTGTTGAACCCGGTATCTATCCCTGAAGCCTAACACAATACCTGGCACAAAGAAGATGTTAAAGTAAAGTGTGTGGGAAGGATGGATAAACAATAAGCAAGTAAAATCTGAAAATCCTGGAACCAGGAGGAGAACAAATCTGATTGAGAGTCCTCACTGGAGGAGAGAAAAATGAACTAAGCAGATTTTCGAGGCGCTGCCTAGGCAAATCCCAAAGGGCAATAATACAGAGAAGCATAGGCCCTTTACAAAAGTCAGAAGGAACCTGGGGCTGAGGGACCAGTTCGGGCACTGTGGTGTTAATAACAGAGCTCCAGAATGCTTCAGCCCTACTCCCAAACTTTACAAGGAGGAATCCCAAAAGTAACAACTTTTCACATCCTTCTTTATTTGCTGAAGGAGTACAAAGAGAAAGAACAGAATATCTAGAATCCAATTCGTGTTATCACTATGATTATTGGAACCCCGGGTGAACTGCGGTCTCATTCAAATACAATGAGGAAGCCCAAAGTTTAAAGAAAGTCCTGGCAGAGATTATAGAGTAGAACTATAATACACACATAGTTTTTCATTTTAGGTTTGAATCACAATAGAAAAGAGGGTGGAGATAATGGAATGAACATGGTATTCGTCTCAGGCAAATGATTTTTATCAACTCCACTCTTACACTCTCTGTATCTTTTCTCCAAATAAATTAACACAACCCCCATCCCCGCAAAAAAAAAAAAAAAAAGACCATGTTGTTGTGAATTTCAGAGGGATAAAATTTCTTGTTTCAAGAAAGACAATTTGCTTCCAAGTCCGAAGAGGAAGGACCATCGCTGTATAGAAATGGCATTGCCTTTATGACGAATAACACAGCTAATTTCTTAGGTCCTTACTAGCTTTATAAATGTGAAATTATATTTTAGTAAAAGGAAATGCCAGAGATAACATATATGCAGTTCGATCCCCTTACAGAGTATGCTTTGAAAGGGTGTTAAATGTGTTCCGTTCTTTCTCAGCCACAAACAGTTTTTGGCTATCTGCTGACCCAGATGAAAAAGGGAACTAGAAAATTCTGTGTTCCTTCCCACATCTTTTATTGACATGTGAATTGAGGTAGGAAGAATGAAGCCTGGGAAACCATGGTTAATGCTTGCATTCTACTTCACCAACCCCAGGCACAGGCTCTGAGAAAATAAGACAGACATATGGACATGCTGGGAATTAACAGATTTGAGTCAGGCTTTGGCTGCAGTAGCTGTGAAAAACATGGATGTTGGTGCCAGACATGCCTGAGCTTCCAATAGTACTGTAATATCTAATAGCTGTTTGACCTTGGGAATTAACTAAGCTTAAGTTCAACCATCTTCAAAAGGAAGTTGGTAAGGATAGCTTCATCTTAGTTTTTCCATGAAGAGTAAATGAGATGTTTTAGTACTTCACCCCAGTCTAAGCTGTTTCAAGTTAATCAGATCAATGTTATTTTATAGTCCGTGGGAAAGTGTTAATGGCTTTTAGTGGGATCTCTGTCTTTTGGGAGAATAACCAACCCTGTGTAATCTCAGGTAATACTAATAGTCAACACACACTATTTATTCTGTCAGCCACTGTGCTGTTTCACAGGCATCCGATCATTCATTCATCACACCTCCATAAACTGGTTACTATCCTCATTTTAAAGGGAAAAAAATGAGGCTTCTCTGCCAGAAAATAGAGCTGGTCAGTTGTTAGAGCTAGGGTTTTCCCAAGGTCTGTTTGTTTCCATGGCCCTTATATTAAGTTTTGTTGGGGAAAGATGAGAGAGGCCCATGAATCCACTTTTCACCATCATCCATGATGTAACCTTCCAGCAGGTCTGATTTTATCCTGATCAATAAGTCTTTAACTAGAGCAAAAGGGGAAGCTTGAAGAGGCAAACTTTTAAGTTCCACAAATCTTCAAGATTCCAACTTCCCTAATTTACATGTGGAATAATAAAAAACTTAGGTGTAATTGTCATTTCAACACTGGGGCACCAGTTCTCAGTGACACTGGGCAATTTAATTAAGCTCAGATGCTCTAAAATGAAATTAAGTATCTCCATCTCACTGAGATGTTATGAATATTAAATAATATATATATATATTATACCCTTGATGTTGCCGATTGCAATAAGCACATAAGGGATTGTTATTAACCTGCAGATGACAAAAGACCAAAGGCACTTACAGAAAAAGGATGAAGGCTAGTGCTTCTTAATCTTATAAGGCAGTGGTGAGTAGGATGACTTAGCGATTGTATTCATGTTCTAGAGTTGCCACAGTAAACTACTACAGATTTCATGGCTTAAACAAAAGCCAGAAGTTCAAGATCAAGGCACTTTCAGGGTTGGTGTTTTCTGAGACTTTTCTCATTGACTTGCAGGTGGGGTCTTCTCCCAATGTCCACATATGGTCTTCCCTCTGTAGTGTATATGTCTCAATATCCTGTGCTTGGGATACAAAATTAATGCACAGAAATCTCTGGCATTCCTATACACTAATGATGAAAAATCTGAAAGAGAAATTAAGTAAACACTCCCATTTACCACTGCAACAAAAAGAATAAAATACCTAGGAATAAACCTACCTAGAGAGACAAAAGACCTGTATGCAGAAAACTATAAGACACTGATGAAAGAAATTAAAGATGATACAAACAGATGGAGAGATATGCCATGCTCTCTCTTGATTGGAATAATCAACACTGTGAAAATGACTATATTACTCAAAGCAATCTACAGAGTCAACGCAATCCCTATCAAAGTACCAATGGCATTTTTCACAGAACTAGAACAAAAAATTTCACAATTTGTATGGAAACACAAAAGACCCTGAAAAGCCAAAGCAATCTTGAGAAAGAAAAATGGAGCTGGAGGAACCAGGCTCCCAGACTTCAGACTATACTACAAAGCTACAGTAATCAAGACAATATGGTACTGGCACAAAAACAGAAATCTAGATCAAGGGAACAGTATAGAAAGAACAGAGATAAACCCACGCATCTATGGTCAACTAATCTATGACAAAGGAGGCAAGGATATAGGATGGAGAAAAGACAGCCTCTTCAATAAGTGATGCTAGGAAAACTGGACAGCTGCATGTAAAAGAATGAAATTAAAACACTCCCTAACACCATACACGAAAATAAACTCAAACTGGATTAAAGACCTACATGTAAGGCCAGACACTATAAAACTTAGAGGAAAACACAGGCAGAACACTATATGACATAAATCACAGCAAGATCCTTCTTGACCCACTTCCTAGAGAAATGGAAATAAAAACAAAAATAAACAAATGGGACCTAATGAAACTTAAAAGCTTTTACACAGCAAAGGAAAACATAAACAATGTGAAAAGACAACCCTCAGAATGGGAGAAAATATTTGCAAATGAAGCAACTGACAGAGGATTAATCTCCAAAATTTACAAGCAGCTCAAGCAGCTCTATTTCAAAAAAACAAACAACCCAATCCAAAAATGGGCAGAAGACCCAAACGGGCATTTCTCCAAAGAAGATATACAGATTGCCAACAAACACATGAAAGAATGCTCAACATCACTAATGATTAGAAAAACGCAAATCAAAACTACAATGAGGTATCACCTCACACGGGTCAGAATGGCCATCATCAAAAAATGTACAAACAATAAATGCTGGAGAGGGTATGGAGAAAAGGCAACCTTCTTGCGCTGTTGGTGGGAATGTATATTGATACAGCCACTATGGAGAACAGTATGGAGGTTCCTTAAAAAACCAAAAACAGAACTACCACATGACCCAGCAATCCCACTACTGGGCATATACTCTGAGAAAACCATAATTCAAAAAGAGTCATGTACCACAGTGTTCATTGTGGCTCTATTTACAATAGCCAGGACATGGAATCAACCTAAGTGTCCATCAACAGATGAATGGAAAAAGAAGATGTGGCACATATATACAATGGAATATTACTCAGCCATAGAAAGAAATGAAATTGAGTTATTTGTAGTGAGGTGGATGGGCCTAGAGTGTGTCATACAGAGTGAAGTAAGTTAGGAGAAAAACAAATACCATATGCTAACACATATATTTGGAATCTAAAAAAAGAAAGAAAAAAAATGGTCAGAAGAACCTAGGGGCAAGATGGGAATAAAGACACAGACCTACTAAAGAACGGACTTGAGGATATGGGTAGGGGAAAGGGTAAGCTGGGACAAAGTGAGAGAGTGGCACGGACATATATACACTACCAAATGTAAAACAGATAGCTAGTGGGAAGCAGCCACATAGCACAGGGAGATCAGCTCAGTGCTTTGTGACCACCTGGAGGGGTGGGATAGGGAGGGTGAGAGGGAGGGAGACACAAGAGGGAAGAGATATGGGGACATGTATAACTGATTCACTGTGTTATAAAGCAGAAACTAACACACCATTGTAAAGCAATTATACTCCAATAAAGATGTTAAAAAAAAAAGAGGCAAGCATCCTGCCAAAGTCAAAGACAAATGTCACTCTTGTAATAAAACTCAATTATAGCCAAATTAATAATAATAATGTTGTGGCCTGTTAAAGAAAATGGAGCAATTTTGAGGAAATCCATCTAAAACATTGGGAGAAACATATAACCACAGAAGCTCTAGCAGCCCCGATGGGCAGGAGACACAGATCACAGGTGGAATTGTTGGCCAGGACACGGGTCCTCACTGAAGGCCTGAGAAATACTCTTCTCTTCTGTAATGATATTTTAGTTGACTACTTTATTAGAAACAGTGAATAATCAGAATTAAGCAACCTCACAGAACTTTAGAAATGTTTGCCCAGTGTAGACAGATGGACCCTAGCTCCCTACATCAACAAATCACCCAAACACAATTGAAGACCTGAGGAAACGTTTGCATGGTGTAGAGGAAGAAACTGTGATTTCCGTGCCAATCAACCTGTGGCTTATGCAACGCTCCCATACTTATGAAACTCTCTCCTATTGCCTTGCCTTGGTCTCCTGCCAAGCGGTACAGGGAGCTCACTTTGACATTGTTTTTCATAAGAAATCTCATTTCTCTTAGCAACTTGTGGTTTTCTTTTTGGACTTCATAGGCAGATTCCACAGAGAGAACAATCAAGAGGAGACTATCACACTGGGCATTTTACTAATCCCCAGCAGACGTTTATGTTCCAGCCTTGCAGGCTCCCCAGAGGTCCTTAGCCTCTCCTCTCCTCACTCACTGGTGTCAGACTCCCCTCTCCTTCATGCTTCATCCTTCTCCATGAACTCTGACTGGGTGTCTCCATGCACGTATGTGTGTGTGTATGCGTAGCATCTGAGCATCTTCCCCAGGCTTGCACAGGCAGAGCCCCTGCCCATTACAGCATTGGCAGAGAACACCCCTCAACCAGGGCACTCAGAAAAAACAGAGGGTTTCTAATCCTCCAATGCATATTCACAGAAACACATTTTACCTTCAATTTTATAATCTAAACAATTTGCTTAGCCTCTCAGGGCTTCAATCTTTTCATACACAAAGTGAAAACAATTCATACCTTATAAGACTCTAGCAGAGCTTAAGAAAGATAACCTATATATGTGCCCAACAGAGGGTTTGGGCCAGCAATCATACTCAGTGAAAATCAGCATTCTTCCCTCCCTATTGATGGAAAGAGGGAGAGACAGAAGACTACAGGAAACAGAAGGAAACGTTCAAGAAAAACACAATCTATTGACATCAAACGTTATATGCTATGAACCACTTTTTTTTATAAGTCTATCATTCCCTTTTTTTGATAATTTAATTTATTTATTTTTGGCTGTGTTGGGTCTTCGCTGCTGAGCATGGGCTTTCTCTAGTTGCAGCGAACAGGGGCTACTCTTCGCTGCAGTGCCTGGGTTTCTCATTGCGGTGGCTTCTCTTGTTGCAGAGCACGGGCTCTAGGCACACAGGCTTCAGTAGTTGTGGCTCACGGGCTCTAGAGCGCAGGCTCAGTAGTTGTGTTACATGGGCTTAGTTGCTCCGTGGCATGTGGGATCTTCCTGGACCAGGGATTGAACCATGTCCCCTGCATTGGCAGGCGGATTCTTTTTTTCTTTTTTTTTAAAGGGCTTCAAATGCTTGGCTTTTTAAAAAATTATTTATTTATTTATTTATTTATTTATTTATTTATGGCTGTGTTGGGTCTTCATTTCTGTGTGAGGGCTTTCTCTAGTTGTGGCAAGTGGGGGCCGCTCTTCATCGCAGTGCGTGGGTCTCTCACTATCGCGGCCTCTCTTGCTGCGGAGCACAGGCTCCAGACACGCAGGCTCAGTAGTTGTGGCTCACGGGCCTAGCTGCTCCGTGGCATGTGGGATCCTCCCAGACCAGGGCTTGAACCCGTGTCCCCTGCATTAACAGGCAGATTCTCAACCACTGCGCCACCAGGGAAGCCCGGCAGGCGTATTCTTAACCACTGCACAGCCAGAGAAGTCCCTATGATATCATTTTTAATGAATGCATTATGAACATGCTGCAGGAGGAAATGGAGAACATAAGTGTAGAATGGTAGAATGATTTATCAGGGAGGGCGTCACGTGGGAAGTAGTTCTTTGAGCTGGGACATGAGATAGTTTGGGCAGATGGAGGTGAAGAATAAGGCCATTTAGTTCTAAGACTTGATTTCAGATAAGTTCCCTTGTTTGTGGAAGCCTGGGGTTAAGAGGGCAGGGAAAAGTGCTCATACCATTACTGCTGGCCACAAGCAGCATTCAGTTTGTCTACACTGTGTGCATATGGGTTTTCAAAACGGTCGGGTAAATGTTGAAAAAAACATTGCACATAAATGGACAATATTAAAAAAAACACTTCTTTCGAATGAAATGTTGGTACCTGTTCCTCAGTGTTTATATCCAAGGTTGTATCTCCTTCAACATTAAGTAAGAAAAAAAAAATGAGTGCATCTAATTAAATCCATGTAATAGGACAATAAAATAATCAATATCCTGAATAGCAAGAGTAGGTTGTTTTAATTTTGAATACCAATGGCTTTTGAGTTACTATGGCAATCGTGTTCTCTGGGAGATTATAATAGATTTTTTAAAACATGTTGAAGGGCATTGTCTTGGCGAAGTTTTTCACTGTGCGCTTGCACGCAGACAGGTATGTCTATGTGTGCACCTCTGAATGTACGAGTTATGTGAGTGCATGTAGCATACATGTATCCTGTTTAAAAGAGACCATTGCTAAGGCTAAGTACACTAGTATTTAAAATAATATATAAAACACATTCTTGGTATTCTCACTAGCCTTTTTATCTCACATGAATAGTTAGTTGCAAGGAAAGTTCAGATAATCAGTAACAGGTAATTATTTTCTGTTTGCTGGTTTGTCTGTTTAATGGTACATCTTATCTGCCTCCCTTTCCCTTTTTCATCTCCCTCTTCAAGGATTAAATGGTTAGCTTTTATCAGATCCCCCCACATACAGAATTTTGCTATCTCTTTCTGCGATTGTGATGAGTCTTAATGCCTGAAATTTATTAAGCACACTAGGAAGTGAAGGATCCAGCCTATCACAGAAGCACCACTTCTAATGGTATCTACTGAGGTCCCATAGCATTGTGTTTCCTATTAAAATAATTTAAAATCTGCCTAGATAGATTTGTAGTAAACCACTGTGTTATGTTTAAATGTTGGGGATGTTAACTAAACATGTAAATAAATACTACAAGAAAGTGTTTATTTGAATAGGTATACCTAAAAAGTATAAAATAAAAAGGACAATACTGAAAAATTTGTGTACTCTGAATAGTCTACAGGTGATGTAATAAAGAAGGAACATACAATTAACAACGAGGAACTAGAAATAAAGATATAAATTTAATTTGAGTATGTAGTCTTAAGTAGAGTCTTTGCATCCGAAGACTCTAGATATATTCATGGCCAGACATTTTCCTTTATATATCTTCCTATAATCAGGTATATATCAGTGAATTCTCTAGGATACATTTCTAAATTCACAAACTATGTCTAGACTGACTGAATAGCTCTAAACAGCTACAGTAATGAATAATAAATTAATCAATTCGGACTTTTATGTGATAGGTAATTAGCGAGAGCTTTAAGAAGGTACTAGAATGCTTAACATTGTCTTCAAATCAATGACATCTGGACTCACAGATTTCCAGATCTACCTTAACCCAAACAGGTGTGTAGAATAATAATAGATCCCAAAGGCTACCACCTATTTATCAATAAACATTAGAGACTATACAACAGCGGTTTTCAAAGTGTGGTCCCTGGATAGGTAGCATTAAGATCACCTGCGACATGTTAGAAATATAAATATTAGGACTGACCCACACTTACTGAGTCAGAGACTCTGAGAGTGGGGTCTAACAATCTGTGTTTTATATAAAAGCCTTCTAGGAGATTTGGGTGCAGAAGGAATTTTGAGAATCACTGCTGATAGGTAATGGGATTAAAGGGAAGGGGAGAAAATGGGCAGTTTTATAGCAGGTAGAATAATGGTTAAGACTGTGAGCTCTGAACAAAAAGTGGATTCAAATCTTGCTTCTATCACAAATTTCTGAACTTCATGCAAGCTATTTCTCTTTCCTTAACTTTAGTTTCCTTTCCTATTAAAAAAATTGTAATAAAGCATTAACTGCACATAGTTAATGCTCAGTAAGTAATGATTATTTCATTAATGATTTTTCTAAGCCACAAAATTAGAGCTGGCAAATGCTTATTAAATTCAATTTGACTTTTTAAAAATCAATTTATTCACATTTTCCAATTTGTAAAAATTAATTCTGGCTATTGGCATAAAGCTCTAGTATTTATACTTCTCTGCCCACAACTTGTGAAATAAACAGATTAAAATGAACAGAGTATAAACATGTCAAGCTCATTGTAAAATGCTGTTCTACACATCTGCACTAAAATAAAGGTTTTCAAACTTGGCTCCCATGAAACACGAATGTTCCACAAAGTGGCCCAAGGTAGTCTGCTGTTATAAAATACTGGTGCCCCTTCTGTTTTTTTAATGATTGACTAAATATTCAAATATAACTAAACAAATGACAACTTACAGATATGAGCTCCCCCAAGCATTATATTCAGTACAGGAAGAAGTACATGCATATAAAATAGAAATATTTTCTAGAATATATGTATTATCATCTCATAAGGTGATTAGCTATATCAATGTCTCTGAACATTTCACAAACTACCTCCTGAATTGCAGCCTCTCAAAGACTGAGAAGTACTATTCTTAAAGGGTATTCATCTCTAATTGGATGTAAAATTTTCTTGTTTTTAATCCACTAATCAACAGCAATGTCAATACCATGGATGTTAAATCTTATTTTTCATATTATTGGACTCAAACTCTATGATCTAAATAGCTACAGAGAAATGTTGAGAACCTAGAATCACAATGACTTTAGAAAACAAACTCATTTTATATTCTAAGAGATATTAGTAACGCTTCATGCCTCAGGGCCACAAAACATTTCCCTCAGCACCCAGCATTGCTAAGCAGTACCTTTGGAGTCAGAAACATATTTTAGAACATTAATACATATTTTCAATGTCAAACTTTCCAGCCAAGAAATGTAGGCTTGCCAGCACTGCATGTATATTTGAAATGCACATTACAAAAATATGATAGTGTACAAATCTTATAGCATATCTAAGAATAAAGTTCTGAAGGGACTTGGGAAATGCCAATAATTCATAAATAAGAATGTATCTCACTAAATATCAGATATTTTTCCAAAAAAATAAACTTCTGTGCACAGGAAAATTTTCAGTAATATCAATTTTGAGAACTTCCAGAATCTGTGGAATTAATTATTTGTCCTGCTAAATTAATGCCGCATATCTTTTCACTAATTCAAAAATATTTGTACATTATTAGAATAGATCCCATTAATAGCACTTGCTTCTACTTTGGGATCCAGAATGAGAAGTACATTGACTCTTCATTTAATATCAGTTTTCATATATGTATGTGTGTGTGTGCGTGTGTGTGTGTGTGTGTGTGTATTTTACCACGGTCCTACAATATTTTTTAAAGGAAAATAGGAGAGAAGAGAAAAAAGGAGAAGAGGAGGGGAGGGAGGGAGGGAGGAAGGAAGGAAAGAAAAGAGGAAAGAGAGGGAAGGAAAGAAAGAAAAAAAGAAAAAGTTAAAAATTTTAAAAGAAGACAAATCTATTCCAGATGAAAACTCATTGAAAACAGATAAAGCTCTTTGACAAATGGCTGCTTAATAAGGTATAAAATATCTTTAAAAACCATTAGCCAGTATTATAATTAAAGTATATTTATCATTTATTCTGGGGCTGACATAATAAAATAGACATTGTTGTAGAAGACTGATGGGAATTTAAACTAGGACATTCTTTCTCGGTAGCAATTTCACAATAAATATTACTAATCAATAACAGAGTTATATTTCAGTCCTAGTAGTTCCCCTACACAAAGCTGTATATTCAAAACATTACTAAGTTGTACACAAATAATTTCAAAAATATAGATTTTCTTAAAATGTCTGTCCTTCCTCACAATGGAATACAACACAGTCATTAAAAACCATACCTTGGGGCTTCCCTGGTGGCGCAGTGGTTGAGAGTCTGCCTGCCGATGCAGGGGACACAGGTTCATGCCCTGGTCCGGGAAGATCCCACGTGCCGTGGAGCGGCTGGGCCCGTGAGCTGTGGCTGCTGAGCCTGCGTGTCCGGAGCCTGTGCTCCGCAACGGGAGAGGCCACAGCAGTGAGAGGCCCGTGTACCACAAAAAACAAACAAACAAACAAAAAATACCTTGTTCAGACTAAAGCAAAACTTCTCAGTCTTCTTCTTGTCAAGATGTATACCCTGAATAACATTCAGATAAAAGTCACTCACGGCTCCCAGCATGAGAGCCGTGTCCTTTTCCTCCCTCTCAAGAAAGCAAAAAGGAATATAAATTAGTAAGAGTGACTCTGTACCACAAACCTTGAATCTGGTATAATTTTTAAGATAGTAAGTCATTCCAAATTTATGTGTTTTATGTATCATGGGTATGAAATTATGCGGCACTCCTCACTCATAACCAAAACACACCAATGTGCTTGGGATAAAGTCCATGGATGAGGATTGAACAGATTATTTCAAAGTACGTAAAGATGTCACCAACATTGTTTAGTGAAAAAAATCAATTAGGAGGCATTCTATTTGTCAGGAATTACATACTAATGAATGCATTAAATACAATAAAATTGAGGGACATTAAAATGTGATATTAGGTAGAATGCCCCCAAAGTAGTCATACCCTATTCCCTGGAACCTGTGAATGTTACTATACATGACATAAGGAAATCTGGAGATAGAATTCATGGATTTTAAAGTAGAGAGATTAGCCAAGTTGGCCCAATCTAGTCACTTAAAAGTCTAATCACTTAAAAGCAAAGAACTTTCTCAAACTAGAGGCAGAGGAGATGCAGCAGCAGAAGTTGGAGTGATTGAAGCATAAGGATTTGAAGCACCATTACTGGTTTGAAGATGGAGGGGGCAGCACAACAAGAAACACAGGAGCACTAAGTGGGTGAGAGACGCTACAGCCTGACAGCCAACCAGGATTCAGGGACCTCAGCCCTACAGCCATGAAGGATCTGAATCTTCAACGACTTGGAGAAAACCTGGAAGCAGATTCTCCTCCAGAGCCTCTAAGTAAGAGCCCAGTCCAGCAGACACCTTGATTCCAGCCTTGTGAGATTCTAATCAGAAGAGTCAGCCAAAGCTACCCAGATTTCTGATCTAACGAACTACTAGATAATACATTTGTTTTATTTTAAGCTGCTAAGTTTGTGGTAATTCATCATGGTATTACTAGAAAACTAATATTGTAGGTATATCAGGGTTGTGAGATGAAATTAATTTTATTTTCTTCTTTACCCTCTTGACTTTCTAAATATACAGTGAGGAAAAAAATAATTAAATTTTAACTTAGTTAAACTATATCCGCTTTTCACTGAGATAAGGTTTAGTGCATTTATGGAGATTCTATTATCAGATCAACTGTGATTCTTAGCAGGTTATTTTTTCAAATAAAGCTTTATGCAATTTGCTCTTCTGTCTCTGAAAATATGATCCACTGACATAATATAACCCTTCAATGTTTAAATCAAAGTTGTTCTGTAATTTTCCCAACTGATTTGTCACCACTATTCTGGCACAGAAAATAACACTTCTGCAGTTATAAAGGAGAAAAGATAAACCTTTCTTTCTGAATACATTGTTGTCCTGAGTGACAGACAATGCCAAGGATGCCCCTCAGACTTGCCTAGAAGGGTAAGTCATAATACTCAGTGTTGTGATGTCACAAACCAAATCAATGCTATTCAAAGTCTGGGCCAGGGACTGGCACACGTTGAAAGGTACTGACTTCTTTCATGGGTAGAGTCTCATTTTCTTCCATTTAATATAATTACAAAGGAAAAGCCAAGGAATTCATGAAGCTCATTATAGAGGCTTTTGAATGGGTCATGCTGATTCTTCAAATCTTATTTCCTGGCATACCTTCAGAGTTGGCTTCTTTTTCTAATGTTGTAAATTTGCAAATAGCATATGGTAAAATCTCAGGACAAAAAAAGATAATGAGATCCTATCTTAAAAATGGAGGGAGACATTGTAATAGAATAATGTAATTTTTTTTATTAATTAAAATCAAGAGGACTACCGGGGTAGGAAACCTTCAGCTGTAACTGATGAACTGTTCAAGACTCAGTGTGGACACATCTGAGAATCAACAACATGAGAGAGGCGTTATGGGGGTTCCACATGGGGTCATGGGGTTCCACAATTTTGTGAGTTTTACCTACAAGATCTCTACTAGTTTCTCACAGTGAAGACTGGAGAAAAATTCCTTGGTGCTTCTAGCAGGAGAGAGGAGAAACTCAGTCATTTTGAAATATGTGCAATGCATTCTGTTCCTAATAAGACCTGCCCTCAAGAGAAACTATTCTGCCAGAGCCTAACTGACCTGGTGGAAGGAAAATAACCCAACTACAATTTAATCTCCTATGTGGGGTGAATTTTCATAGTAATTCTATGAGAATTAGTTGTGATGTTAATAGTTCACAGGCACAGATTCACTAAAAGACTGAGATCCAATAAAAGGACTATGGAAGTCTTCCCACACTTACCACCACATCAATGGGGGTAAATCTTGTACAAGACGGGAGACAAATCAGGGACACCAGAGGAGGCTGCAGCCTAGACACATACAGCTATGGCAAGCAGTATAATGTCATTTGAAAGAGAACTTGGATTAGTTGTAAATCTATACTGCAAACTCAAAGGCACCATTTAAAGTCAAAAAAGAAGTATAATTGATATACTAAAAGAGGAGAAAAAATAAAATCATTTATGAGCACTAATACTCCTCAATTAAAGCCACAGAAGGCAGAAAAAGAGTGGAAGACAAAAAAGAAAAAAGAGAGCAAGGACAAGGAAAATAGTAAAAATATGGTAGATACGAATCCATCTGTATCAATAATCACTTCATTTTCCCAGCTTTGTTGAGGTATAATCGACAAAAATACATCAATTATCAATGTCAGTTGTACATTTGTGGTGTACAATGTGATGTCTTGATATATGCATACATCATGAAATGGTTACTGCATTAAGCTAATTAATGTATCCTTCAAGTCACATATTTAACTTTTCTGTGCCTGTGTTGAGAACATTTAAAATCCACTTTCTTAGCAAATTTCAAGTATACAATACAGTATTATTGATTACAGTCACCATAGTATAATTATATCTCCAGAATTTAATCATCTTGTATGTCTGAAACTCTTTGACAAACTTTTCTCCATTTCTGCCACTCTACAGCCTCTGGCAACCATCATTTTACTGTCTGTTTCTATGAGTTAGACTTTTTTAGATTCTATATATAAGTGAGATCACACAATATTTATCTTCTTACACCTGGTTTATTTCACTTAGCATAATGTCCTCCAGTTTCATTTGTGTTGTTGCAACTCAAAATAGATTAAAGGCTTAAATGAAAAACCTGAAACTATGTAACTACTAGAAGAAAACAGGGAAGATGCTTTTTCACCTTGGTCTGAGCAACAATTTTTTGGATATGACCCCAAAAGCACAGGCAACAAAAGCAAGAACAGACAAAAGGATTACATCAAACTCAAAAGAGTCTGCACAGAAAAGGAAACATTCAACAGAATGAAGAAATAACCTATGGAATGAAAATATTTGCAAATCATAAATCTGATAAAGGGTTAATATTCAAAATCTATAAGAAATGCAAACAACTCAAAAGCAAGAAAAAGACACTTGGTTGAAAAATGGGCCAGTATCTGAACAGACATTTCTCAAAGGAAGACATTCAAATGACAACAGGTATATGAGAAAAATGGTCAATGTCACTAATCATCAGGAAAACACCAATCAAAGCCATGAGATATCACCTCACACCTGGTAGGATGATTATTATCAAAAAGACAAAAGTTAGATGTTGGCAAGAATGTTTATTCATCAAAGACAAGTTGACTATATTTTTATGGGTCTGTTTTTGGGCTACTCATTTGTCTATTTCCCTGTTCTTTCTCCAGTACAATACTGTTGTGACTACTAGAGCTTTACAGTAAGTTGTGACTACTAGAGCTTTACAGTAAGTCTTGAAGTCAGGCAGTATCAGGATGATCCAGCAATCACGCTCCTTGGTATATACCCAAATGTGTTGGAAACTATGTCCACACAAAAGCCCACATGTGGATGTATGTAGCAGGTATATTTATATTTGTCAAAATGTGGAAGCAACCAAGATGTTCTTCAATAGGTGAATGGATAAACAAACTCTGGTACATCCATACAATGGAATATTATTCAGTGCTAAAAAGAAATGAGCTATCAAGGCATGAAAAGACATAGAAAACCCTTAAATGAATATTATTAAGTGAAAGAAGCCAATCTGAAAAGGTTACATACTGTAGCCTGTACTCCAACCATATGCCTTCTGGAAAAGACAAAACTATAATAAAAAGATCAGTAGCTGCCGAGAGAGAAGGGAGACTGGAATAAATAGGTGGAGAACAGGGGACATTTAGGGCAATGAAACCATTCTGTGTGATCGGATACACGCTGTCATGCGTTTGTCAAAACCCATAGCATGTCCAACACAAAGAAGAAACCCTAATATGAGCTGTGGACTTTAACAATAATGTTTTAATATTGGTTCATAAATTGTAACAAATATACCACACTAATGCAAGATAGGGGAAACCGGTAAGTGGTAGGGTGTATATGGAAACTTTCTGTATTTCCGGCTCAATTTTTCTATAAACCTAAATTTACTTTAAAAATAAAGTACATAGATAGATAAATAGATAGATAGATAGATAGATAGATAGATAGACAGACAGACAGATAGATAGGGATGTGTCCTTTCCTCTCAAATATACCATCTGCATGAGATCCAGTTCCAGGTGTATCTAGAAACTTAGCAATTCTTCTGCTCTCATGTTGCATCTAATTTATTTTACCTAATTACTCTATGTGAATTAATTCTAAATAGAAAAACAATGATTTCCAATAAAGTTTAGGTGAATAATAAAAGTAACCTCACCCTACACTATTTTTCAGAAACATTTTTGTTATAGCATCAACTGTTACTTTCTCTTAAGCCCAGACTTGATCAGCAAACACTGGCTTTCAAAGATGAAACTGTGGGTGATCACAATTAAAAGGAAAGTACTAGGGCTGAAGCTACAGGAAATGTGGAGACTGGGATTTCTTTCTGGACTACAGTTAAAATTTACTACATATTGACTCACAGTTATTTGCCATTCCATAAAGAAAGTTTAAGTGATATTGAAAGATGCCCAGTTTTGAGACACCTTCCTTTGTGAATTATACAAATGAGGAAAATCTTTCCAGAACATATAAGGAAACAACCTCAGCCATGGTACAAAATGATGTGAATAAAAAAGAAGGACAAACTACTTTTATTTAGGTCAGCTAGGTAAATATTACTGATTCTGCCCCACTCATATTCTTGATGACACATCATCCTAGCCCACAAAGTAGGTTGATTCCCATTAAGCAATTCTTTCCCTTTGTTCCACTTACCATAGCTAAGATAACACTGAAATACAGAAAATTTACTGCATTAGAGAAGAATACATAAAGCAATATACATAAAAACAATATAATAAAAGACACATTTTACAAGTACCGGTTTCTGACTTTAGACCTCAAAAGCTAGCAATATTTATCAATTTGCTTGACTGCTTGCCCTCATACCTCCTACCTATCACCTCAAGTGATCAGCTTTTTAACATTTTTTGCCACATGGGAAGAAGAATTTGTTCACTGACATTCCTGTTGTCTCCTTAAAGAAAGACTGTAGAACCATGGTCAAACTCAATTGTCTTCCTAGTGTTCTGAAGACCAGTTTGGCCTCCAGAAGGATGAATGGCCATCCTCCACAGCCAAAGGGCCATGATGTGTTGGCTGACAGGAGGATGTTATTCAGATGTATCTCAGCACCCTTCCACTTGCTCACTCACTCTACTCCCTAGGGACATGGGCCTTGTTAATTACATACCAAGGGGATAGAGCCAGATAACTAATATATATTGAGTACTTACTGTGTCCCAACAACTGTAATTGGATCTTTGTATACAATCCCAGTTAATTCTCAAAACGAACATATTAGGTGGACATAGTTTTTCACAGTCAACTGTTGTGAGGCTTGAAAAATTTAAAAGCATATATCTAAGCTAGGAAGTGGTAGAGCCTGTATCTGAATTGAGTTTTATTTGTTCTCAAAGTTGAAGCTATGATGAACAAATAAATTCAATAAATATAACCTACACATGATAAGAATCTCCACACATAATATAAGAGGTGGGTCATTCTCTAACAGTTAATGTGTTATACTTTCCCATCACAGCATTCTCCTGTGATGTGATTAGAAATGTACCATATTCCTTGATCTCTAGTAAGTCTTAAGCAAGCATGGGATATAGAACATAATAGCAAGAATACCGGTACAAAATCATTACCACAAATCTCATTGCAAACCCAGCAGGCCAGAAAAGACAACATATTGGAGGGCAAATTTCAAAGAATGGATAGCAGACAGTGAACTAGACATTTAATCCTTAGTTAAGAACAAAATGCCTAGAAAAGGAATTGTAGATACTATGATCAGATACCACTTCCTACTTTTAAAAATTCATTCCTTACAGTGGGAAGGATGGCTAAGGGATTGACACAAGGAAGAAATGAATACCCTATAGATTCAACTATGATCAAATGTCCAATGTTCATAATAATGTAGTGAAATTAGGATTCTAATAAATTGTCAGTAGAGGTATTCTAATAAATTGCCAGTAGAGGTAAATTGGTACAACTTTCAGAAAACAATTTGACTAAATGCATTCAAAGCATGACAATAGTCATGACATTTGATTTTATATTCCCATTTCTAAAAGAAAACTTTAACTAAATAATAATGCAAATGTGAAAAAGTTCTATGCCTGAAAGTGTTAATTTTAGCATTTTTGTGATAGCCATAAATTGTAAACCTAATTATTTTCAAAATGAAGAATATCAGAGTAGTAATTATTATATCTGTGAACAAACTCAGAAAAGTATTGATGACATAGTGCTAACTTAAGAAATAGGGTGCTAACTTATTTACAAGCTCAAAAATTTAACTATATAATACAATATATTCAAATAAGACTTTAAGAATATAAGGACACAAAGCACCGAGCTGATTTCCTTATATTCTTAAAGCCTTCTAATTTATAATAAGGAATAAGGAAAATGCAATCCACATGCCACCAACTTAAGGAATTTATACAAGATGCTTTGCAACCAATTCAATCATGCAAACACTAACATGGTGTTCATCAGAGGATACCTGCACGTCACTTTTTTTCTTTTAAAGAACAGTGAATTAAGAATGTATCGACAAAGCAAAAGAGAAGCATGGACATATATACAGTACCAAACATAAGGTAGATAGATAGTGGGAAGCAGCCGCAGAGCACAGGGAGATCAGCTTGGTGCGGTGTGACCGCCTGGAGGGGTGGGATAGGGAGGGTGGGAGGGAGGGAGACGCAAGAGGGAAGGGATGTGGGAACAGATGTATATGTATGACTGATTCACTTTGTTATAAAGCAGAAACTAATTTTTAAAAAATGTAAATAAATAAATAAATAAATAAATTCTCTTGTTTTTTGTTTGAAAAAAAAAAAAAGAATGTATCGACAGAATGTAATACCCTATCTTGGATAGCACTGGGCTGTTGAAGGAGTTGATGGAGAGTCTCTATTTGAACCAGCGGAGAATCACTGTCATCACAGATCAATGGCTTTTGAAGCAGCTGCTGAAGGAGGTCTATGAGCATAGGCCATAGCCACCAAATGGAAGCTGGCAAATAAAGGGTCTTCTTCCTGTTATACCAGGGCTTAATCCAACACTGGGACAAGGTACCAGGAAAGTGATAATAAGACACCACCATGTTGGGTATAGAGAGAAGGTGCTTTAACCAACCGTAAATTAGGTTTGAGAAACTGGTTTCTAACCCCCCATTTTTTTTTGTTTTGTTTTTTTAATGCATGGAGGAGAAAAGAAGTAAAATTCCCGTATGACACCTACAACACCAGTTTCTATCAAGTGACTGGACTACTGAACTGTTAATAGGAGCATCCACAGAGCAGTTATCTAGTTACTATTTGGCACGGGGCTTCTCACAGGATCCAGGTGGACAGCAAGACATGAGAATATACCCTTTGGATAAAATATCAGCCTGGTTTCACCTTCCCCCTTCCAGCAGGAGTCAACATAAATAGTATGCATATAGCTGATTCACTCTGTTGTACAACAGAAACTAACACAGTATTGTGAAGCAATTATACTCCAATAAAGATCTATTTAAAAAAAGATTAAACAATATATAATTATGTAGCAAATTCTAGCACTTCAGAAGTCTTGAGTATTTTTTCCCTAAAATCTTGAAAAGGCTAATCTGCCCTAGAATTTTATATTTATTAACTTTATAACTAAATTACAAACTCAAAAGAACAATTAATTGAGTCAATGTATTTAAATAGATCCACAAACTTTCCATCCTAAAAGATAATGGAATTGCTATACTTCCAATTTTCCCATCTTTTTCTTTCTCTTTCCTACCTGCACCCATCTGATTTTTGGCACAGATTTTTCTTGTGAACATTTTAAATATATAGAAGTATTTAAAAAATAAGTTGTACAGTGAACACCTATACATCAGCTGGATTCTACAATTCATATATACATATGTAAAATATCTATATATATATATCCCTTATCCATTTATAACTTTGTTTTTAATGAATTTCAAAGTAAGTTGCACATATCAGTATATTCTACTCTTACACACTTAATGTGCATATAATTACCTACAATTTAATATCTGCTTATGGTATTTTTTTTCCACGTAAAACTCAACATTCAGTAAAATACACATATCTTAAATGTACCCCAATCGTACTTTGATTTACTTTGTTTTTTATAACTTTTCTAGGACTTCTTTATACTTATATAGGATAACATTTTTCTCTCTCGCCTGATATAATGTGATCCTTCAATATTAAAAATGAAAAAAATCAGTTTGCTTATACTTTATCCTTAGTTTTTCCTCTCAGCATCTCCATATCCTGATTTTTGTTAGTTTTATTATTAATTCAACGTTGTCATAGTTTATTTTTGCTTCTATAAGTATGATTCTTAAAAACATTTAGCTTTAGTCCTACATTTAAAAGAACTCAACAGTATCATTTTTTATATCATTGCTTTACCTTTCATATGTTGTTCGGTTTGATTAGTTCTTTATATTCATATTTCTGCAAATACCTACTGTCTTTGTACCTAATGTAGTTTATACTTCGTTAGTACTGTAATACTCTCAGAGATGACAACTGCATCCCTCATGCTCTCTCTTCAAAGCTCCAGCTGCTCTGGGTCTCCTCCCTGCTGATGACTTGTTGAATCCATCACTAATAGGCAGGTGAGAATGACCTCATCTTTCCCCTACCAGTTCCACCAAATTACATGCATCTCCAGCTACCAACTTTACTTTTCATCATCATACTAAAATGAAAGGACATGTGCGCTCCTTCTGAAGCCCAAACATTCCCTTTGTTCTTTCACATTTTACACGCATGTATACATGGCCCTATCTCTTTGTCCAGCCACTACCCTATTTCTCACTTATCCTCAGAAAAATTCCTCAACTAATCCCCTGCTGTACTTACTGTCCTTTGGTTTTCTTCTTACCATTTCCAATTGGACTTTCATACTCACAACTCCAATATAATACTTCTTATCAAAGCTACCAAAGACAATATTTTGCCAAAACAAATGGTCATCTATCTGTTCTCATCTTTTATTTTCTTCCTGCAGCACTCGATATAGATGACCACTCCATCCATCCATCAATCACTTGTCCATCCATCAACCCAACCATGTAAAACCAACTTCTCTTGGCTTCTGTGACACTGCATTTGCCTGGTTCTCTTCCTACTTCATTGGCTATACCATCTCTGATTCCACGGCAGGCATTCTCTACTCTGCCAACTTTCTGAATGTTGTGTGCCCAAGAGATAGGAGTTATTTAAAGAATCAAAAGATTTAGAGGAAACTTCACTTCCATAGGCACAACCTTGGAATACATACTATCCTTTCCCATTCGTGAAGTTTCTGTTTTCCTTCCCTATGAACCATCCTCTGTGAAGAAAATAGTCAGGCATAATTCCATGCAACTGCCTTCTATTAAACCTAGTTTGATTGCTCATTTGTATTATCCCAAGAGAACTGTATAGATTTATCTACCTGAAAGAGAAGTAATTGGGATGTTTGCTAGTTATCTTGGTCCAAGGACAGTTTTCAAAATAAGATGTTTAATTTTGAGTAAAATTTCAAAGAATATACACTGTCAAATTGTTGAGTCCTGTCTATAATAATGATGCATTTAAATAATTTCCAATCTTTTTTTTTTATTTCATTATTTTTGGCTGTGTTGGGTCTTCGTTGCTGCACATGGGCTTTCTCTAGTTGCGGCGAGTGGAGGCTACTCTTCGTTGCAGTGTGCAGGCTTCTCATTGCAGTGGCTTCTCTTGTTGCAGAGCACAGGCTCTAGGTGCATGGGCTTTAGTAGTTGCAGCATGCAGGCTCAGTAGTTGTGGCTCACGGGCTCTAGAGTGCAGGCTCGGTAGTTGTGGCACATGGGCTTAGTTGCTCCACAGCAATGTGGGATCTTCCCGGAGCAGGGCTTGAACCCGTATCTCCTGCAGTGGCAGGCGGATTCTTCACCACTGCACCACCATGGAAGCCCAATAATTTCCAATCTTAATGACTCAGAACACTGTATTAACACAGCATGGCTCTTGGAGAGTCATGTGCAAGCCTAGAAAGATCACAAATCACACCTTATCATCAAGGTACATGCATTATAAAGTGCATTGTAAGGTCACTGTCATAAATTAAAGCAAGTAGTTTTGGGGCTTCCCTGGTGGCACAGTGGTTGAGAGTCCGCGTGCCAATGCAGGGAACACCGGTTTGTGCCCCGGTCTGGGAAGTTCCCACGTGCCGCGGAGCGGCTGGGCCCGTGAGCCATGGCCACTGAGCCTGCGTGTCCGGAGTCTGTGCTCTGCAATGGGAGAGGCCACAACAGTGAAGGCCCATGTACCGCAAAAAAAAAAAAAAAAAAAAGCAAGTAGTTTTGAAGAGCACATGACAAGAGAGATAAAAAGCAAAAGAAGAACAGTTTAGTAGCAAAGTAAATGAAACAGCTGACTAAAGTTACAATGTTTTGTAAAGGAAACTGCCCCTACTTCTAAATCACCCAGGAACCCAGACATTTATTTATATAATATGTGATAATATAAATAAATAGGTATTCAGTAGAATACAGATATTTTATAGATAAATTATGGATATCCACTATCACTGTAAACACAATATGTCAAAAACAGAAATAATTCTCTTCCCTACAATCTGGTCCCCAGCACCACCATTTCCACACTTGGCAATGGGTACCAATATAATTCCAGTCTCTCTCCACTCCCACCCACCACTGAAAGTGTTTGAGTCACTTTTAGCTTCTCCATTTTCCTCTATTGCCAAGCTGTCTTCAGTGTTCAGACCTTTCTACTCATTGCTGTAAAATTTCTCTTAAGAGTTGATACCACTGTCACTTGTTTTTGTTTGGTTTGCCTCTTGCTGTCCTTCTCATCTCATTTGTTGGTACCTCTTCTTCTGCCCACACCTTAAATAAATGCTTTCCCCAAGGTTCAGGCATGGTCTTTTCTTTGTTCACTGTTTATTGTCTCTCCAGATGATTCTGTTCATTGGAATAGTTTTCAACTATCATTGACTTTTTTTTTTTTTTTTTTTGGCCATGTTGCACAGCATGGGGAATCTTAGTTCCCCAACCAGGGATGGGACCCGTGCCCCCTACAGAGGAAGCTTGGAGTCTTAACCACTGGACCACAAGGAAAGTCTCTATCTTTGACTCTTAAAATGATAGCAGAAGAGCAGATTATATATCCTGTTGTATATCTCCCTCCAATAGATCAAACTCAACATGAACCAAATGGAACATGTTATCATCCCAACCAAACCTATTCTTAGTGACATGGATGGAACTGTCATCCACCCAGGGGACCCAGATAGACATCTGTATGTTGCCCCTGCCCTTTTGCTTTTCCATCACCCACATCTAATCAATAATGAAGCTATACTGATTCCATGGAATACCTAGCTCATAAATCCAGCCTATCCTTTACTCTCTGTCATCATTTCCTGTTGCTCAGCATACCCTTCACTTGGCAGCTGCTTTTTTTTTTCACACTGACACTATAATAGTCTAAAAGGCAAGAAGAGAGGCTGGGTAAGCCAGGGAAAGTGGGGAACCATGTATGTGGCGATACTGCCAAGAGATTTTCAAAACTGTCTCATTTCTTCTGTAGGAACTTACCTCCTAAGTCCTTTGGAGGTATTCTGGCTGAGCCCTCTCTGACTGTTCTTCCCTGACATGGAACTTTCCTCATCTGCTTCTAATTTCCCCAAAACTTCTTCCTCTCGCATTCATTTCTTAGCATTTTACTGCTGGAATTCCATTAGCCTAGCAACATCTTTCTTTTTTTTTCGGTACGCGGGCCTCTCACTGTTGTGGCCTCTCCCGTTGCGGAACACAGGCTCCGGACGCACAGGCTCAGTGGCCATGGCTCACAGGCCCAGCCGCTCCATGGCATGTCGGATCTTCCTGGACCAGGGCACGAACCCGTGTCCCCTGCATCGGCAGGCGGACTCTCAACCACTACGCCAACAGGGAAGCCCGCAACATCTTTCTTGAATAGGATCCCTTTAAAAATAATCCTGGGCTGATAAACCTACCCTGAGTTTTATTTGTAGTATGATATTTGAACCTTCAACCTATCATCAGAATTGATTGTATTCAGTGAATTTTCCATTTGCAATCAGGCCTGTATCCTGTGGTCAGGGTTTGTTTAGCCTTCTCAAGGGTAAGTCAGACAAAATTCCCTATGGCCCCTAACCACAGAGGACAAACATCAAGTGAGGACATTCAGAGAGTGGTTCTGTTGAAGCCCCTCTTTACAGTCTTGAGAAGAGACAGAGCATGACTTTTTTCATATATATAAACTTCTCATAACCTCCCGCCCTTTAAAAAGCTAATCTACATTCTCTTTAAATGATAGAAATGCATAAGGGGTTTTAAGAGTCTTGGAAAAGCTCTGCATTATTTCCTCTGTAAGTCTGCATTTATTCTAATACATGACTTGGAAATTGTTTTCTATTATAAACTTAAATTTATCTTCTTCTCACACTAGCCTCATGTAGGTTGCCAGATCCTTCCTACCTTAACCTGTCTCTAGATTTCCCTCACACTCCTTCATCACAGAAACATATGCATAAGCGAGTGCACACTTGCATGCTTCCAATTGTTGCTTAAGATTTAGGGAAGATCCCTTTCATCTCTTTAAAGTAAGATTCTAAACTCAACATTGGAAATTATTTTGTTAAAACTGGTATGGTAGGGAGGGAGAAAGGGAGAAAAATATGCACAGAAACAAAGGATTGAAAGATGATACTGTACTGATGTTAGAAAGAGCCATGGGAAGGGAGACTGCCAGGAGGTGTATAGAATAAATTCAATAGCAAGTAAAGGCACTATAAAGCCTTCCTCAGGAGTCAGAGACAGATAATTGAAGGCAGCAAAGGGATAGGGAAATAAAGGAATTTGAAATCATTGACTATATTTTTATTGTGACTTTTGCAGTCTCTTCCTTTGGAGTGTTGCCACTGACTTCTCAAAGGAAGACACACAGTCAGATTTGCACTGCAATAAACTGACCTCTGTTCTCTGATTGTCTTATATGCCCCTGTGAGGATATGCATTTATGAGGAGAGGCAGGAAGGAAGATACGCAGGCTGGATTTCTTTACTAGATTAAAACCAAACCCCTAAAATCTTTTGCTTTGTTCTGTGTGTACTACAGTTAAATAAGTTGTCCGGTGCATATCCTCCCCAGGGGCTGCTGAATGCATTACCCCAGGGCTTGAATTTTTCATCCATCTAAGACTCCTCCTGACCAAAATGAGCCCAGGCAGCATGAAACAGTCAAACCTTCCCCTCCTACCCCAAGGAATAGAGAGCAACTACTTTACAGACACCAAAATGACTCTGCCTCACCTAAATCTTCATCTTTTTGCTCATTATTACCTACCATGATGCAACTGCCAATCATGAATCTTCCCCAAAGAACCTAGCCCTCTAGTTCTCCATTTCAATTATACTCTGGTCCAACTTCTCCAGTTTCAAGAATTAAATGGAGAACAGCAGTATTTTGGTGTGTGTGGCTCCTGACAGGGTGGTAGGGACTTAGCCTCTTATCAGCTGTATAGGATTCTCTGGGAGGCTGCAGAAGGCTCATTTTGCAGGCAAGCATGCTTATTTTAATCAGGCCTAGGAACCCAGGGAAGCCACATATATTTAGACATGAAGATAATCTGAATATCATTCATTCACTCATTTACGTTACTTTATTAAGTGCTTAAGAAGCTCCTTCTACTACAGAAAACAACAATAATAATAATAATTATGATAGTATTAAGACACAATTAATGAACCACAGCCACACCATTTTATCATTTGAGCCTCTCAGTAATTTGTAAACTTATGGAGCAAATAATGTCTTTAGTTGGCAAGTGGGTCTAATAGAAGTTAAATGATTTGCCCAAAGTCAAACAACTAGTAAGCTGAATTAATATGACTTAAGATTCCAACTTATTTCCAATATAACATGTTTGCAACTCTGTTCTGTAATACATAAGTCCTCTCTTCAAGGATCTTATACTCTAACTAAAGAAATCTGACAAAAACTAGAAGACTAAGTACCCACTGACTGCAAGTAAGATTCTGATCAAAGCAGTACCTAATTGGGTGACAGAGGTAAGAAATAAGATATGTTAGCTCAAGGATATATTAATTTCAGCATCTCATGGTTTAAGAGATTCTGTGACAGTCTCAATCCCTCTGTAGGGAGTAAGTTTACTACACACAGGAGATCTATTCCATGACCAGTTATGTGAGTAGGAAATTTTCTTCATAATAATAGAATATATATTTTTCCTTTCCCTAGAGCAGCTACTCATAACCTCTGGAGTCTTCAGCAACAAACTGAGTGTCTCTTACATATAATCATTCTTCTATTTTGGAAGACATCAAATTTAGACCTTTTGATGGACTCTGACCATTACACCAGAGCTCAGTTTCTGGAGTCACACATCCTGGACTTACAGTCTAGCTCCAACAAATCATATACTATATAATCTAGCATATTACCTTTGTTTCCTCTTCTATAAAATGGGGTTAAAGAGGATATGTATATAGCTCAGAGGGATGTGAAACTAAACTAATGCATTCAAAGAGTTAGCATAATAGTTGCATGCTATCTGCTTTTTGGAGTTATAAGTCATAACTTATGCATGAGAATATAAAAAATAACCATCAACAATACAAACATTTGAATACTTGTATTAGATACATCTAATAAATCAGCTTAAAATTTTAATGGTAAAGTTTTTCTTGAGAAATCCTTGTACTTGTACTCTAATAATTATAAGATATGTTATGGGAACAATACTTTTCTCTACTGAGGAACACAAAGAACTTACTACTATGACATTCCTTAGATAGTTTATAATTCAATATTAAAATTGGTTTGGCTAGACATGGGCTACCATGAATTTATGTAGAGATGGTGTTATAGTCTGACTTTACTTACATGAACAAAGTTAATAAAATACAGGCTTACTTCTTACAAATCCAAATTCATCCTGAAGGAATCATGTATCTCCTTTGTATTCTCAGTATATATTACAGCCATTATTCTAGCGATCCATCACTTTGGGTTTCTTAGTTGGAAAATCAGTTTGCCAAGAGTCATTTTTCCACCCAGCTGTGATTCTTTAAAGCCTCAGAAAACAACCTGAGCATAAATCAAAGGTGTACTGAGTCTGGCATAAAACAAAAATCAGTTCTGGGATGAAAATCATCTATTCAAAGAAAGTAGATTTTCAAAAATCTTGAAAAATATGATTTTAGATATCTAAAATGACTTGGAAATGAAAAGGTTTCTAACTTTCAGGGTAGAGTCATCAGCACCAGAAACTTAGAGAGTTGTACAGTCCTGTTATAGTCCTATTCATTAAAACAATTATGCATATTATAAAATACTCAATATGTAATTATATATAGTATAATATTTAGTGGCATCTAATGATATATGGGCAAAAAATGACAAAAACGAAGTTCTCTCTTGGAAGTATCTATCCATCTATTTCTTCAAATCATTGACAGTCAATAATAATAGTGATCATAGGGCTTCCCTGGTGGTGCAGTGGTTGAGAGTCCGCCTGCCGATGCAGGGGACACGGGTTCATGCTCCGGTCCGGGAAGATCCCACATACTGCAGAGCAGCTGGGCCCATGAGCCATAGCCGCTGAGCCTGCGCATCCGGAGTCTGTGCTCCGCAATGGGAGAGGCCACAAGAGTGAGAGGCCCGCGTACCACAAAAATAAATAAATAATAATAATAATAATAATAGTGATCATAATGGACTACTATGCTAAATGCTTTACATATATTAAATCATTTTAATCTTAAATCAAGCCCGTCAGGTATATATTATTTCTAACATTTTATAGATGAAGACTGAGGCCAGAAATGTTAATTAATCCATTCAAGGTCACACAGGAAGTCTGATCAATAGTAACCTGAGCCCAGTTGTGACTCAATGAATATTTCCACCACAGCATGTTTCTCTTTATAAATAAAGGGAGCTTTATATATAAAGCTTAAACACTTAAACAAGTGTTTAAGTCTGAGCCAAAACCACTTAAACTCAGCATTAGATAGAAAGGATGATTTGGATTAAAGCACACAGCACATTTTTATGCTTAAACCCCCCTCTTCCTGCCAACCGTCCCCCCTGACATTTATACACTAAAATTTGTAAGTAGGCAAAGGGTCTTCAGTAAAACAGTAGTGCAAGTTCAAAGATGTTTCCTCCAATCTTCAAAAGCTCAGCTGAACATGGTGAAGGTTTGTTGTCACTGTATAACTAGCTGCATGAGGGTCACCCTGTCATTGACACTGAGCATCACAGTCTTGCCCAGGTCACTTTCAGCAGTGGAAGTGGTCTTGTGGAAATGAGCAGTGTCAGTGGCTGCCTCTGCTAGATTTTGGTACCACTGCTTCCATTTGGGATACTGACAGTGTCACAGGCAACACTAGTCCATCAAAAATGCTGTACAGAGGCTTCCCTGGTGGCACAGTGGTTGAGAGTCCGCCTGCCGATGCAGGGGACATGGGTTCGTCACCCGGTCCGGGAAGATCCCACATGCCGCAGAGCGGCTGGGCCCGTGAGCCATGGCCGCTGAGCCTGTGCGTCCGGAGCCTGTGCTCCACAACGGGAGAGGCCACAACAGTGAGAGGCCCGTGTACTGCAAAAAAAAAAAAAAAAAAAAAAAATGCTGTACACTGGTGCAGCCTCTATGGAAAACAGTATGGAGGTTCCTTAAAAAACTAAAAATTGAGTTACCATATGATCCAGCAATCCCACTCCTGGGTATATACCCAGAGGAAACCATAATTTGAAAAGACACATGCACCCCAGTGTTCACTACAGCACTATTTACAATAGCCAGGACATGGAAGCAACCTAAGTGTTCATCGACAGTGAACATGGATAAAGAAGAAGTTGTACACATGTACAATGGAAAACTACTCAGCCATAAAAAAGAATGAGATAATGTCATTTCCAGCAACATGGACGGACCTAGAGATTTTCATACTGAGTGAAGTAAGTCAGACAAAGAAAGACAAATAACATATGATATTGCTTATATGTGGAATCTAAAAAAATGAAACAAATGAACTTACTTACAAAACAGAAATACGCTGATGTGTATAAAATTGATGACTAATAAGAACCTGCTGTATAAAAAAATTAATTAAAAAAATAAAAAATAAACAAACAAAAACAGAAATAGACTTACGGTTATAGAAAACAGTCTTATGGTTATCAGGGGAAAAGTTGGGGAGGGATAAATTGGGAGATTGGGATTGACATATACACACTACTATACATAAAATAGATAACTAATAAGAACCTACTGTATAGCACAGGGAACTCTACTCAATACTCTGTAATGACCTATATGGGAAACGAATCTAAAAAAGAGTGGCTATATGTATATGTATAACTGAGTCACTTTGCTGTACAGCAGAAGGTAACACAACATTATAAGTGAACTATAGTCTAATAAAAATATAAAAATTTAAAAAATGAGATGCAAAAAAAAATGCATTTCCTCCTTTCCTGGGAACAAGGCAAACTATATTCCTTTGCCTGCCTAGCAATTTGGTTTGCCATGTGACTGAGTTCTAGCCAATAAAAAATGAGAAGACATCATCCATACCATTCACAGAGTAGCCATTGCGAAACACCTGACATGTGCTCAGCCATTATTCTCTTGTCCTTTTCACTGGTTGGGCTGGTGATCCTCAGAGAGACCTTAAAAATCATATGCTAAAGATGGCAGAGCTTCCATCATCCAGAATCCCTGAATAATTGTGTGACAAGAGTCCCTATTTTTCCTGCCCTCTGCTTTACCTGGAACTTCTCTGAATTATTTTGGAGAATATAAATAATCTTATATATTATTAAGCTATTAAATATATGGGTGTATTTATTCCTGCAGCTTTGTCTACCCTTATTAATTCACATAGTGACCACAGAAAACCAGAGCATAAAGGGAGGGGAATGGCATAGAGTACATAGTAGCAAATGAGGTTTAGTCACAGAGTACAAAGGATAATTCCTCTAGGGCTCCCCTGAAACACTTGGTTGGCATTGGAGGAAGGCAGAATGGGATCAAAATGAGAGAAACGTTGTTTTGTGACCATTTCTATCACTGTATTTTTATCTACAGGTTCCTAGGACCTGTAAGATACACATAATTGAATGAAAAAGTGACTAATGAAAGGAATGTTCCTGCTTTAAACATCTAATACCTAACAACTGCCTTCATAATAACATTCAAAATCCTTGGGAAATGGTAGAGTACTGGAAAACTTTCAGAAAATTTTTGAAAAAGCTGTGTTTTACAGAAGATTGTATGGCCTTGGAAAAGTTCCTTAACTTCTGTAAGCCTTGGTTTAATCGTGAGGCTAAGAATATTTACCGCATAGTGTGGGTGCAAGGGTTTAAGGAAAGGATACAATCAAGGAAAGTCAATATTACCAAGACTTTGGCATATTTAAAAGAAAAACAAAACATAATTCCTTAATAACACATAAGGTATTAGAATTGCTCAGGATGTGACTTTGGATGGAATTGAAAAGCTTTTTGGTTGTTACCATAATTTAGATCTTATTAAAATTATAAATGTTTATCATGGGATCCTGCCAACTTTGACCACATTTTATTTTGCACCATTTCTTCCATTTAATTTATGAAAGTGGCAGTGTTGGGATCCTATTCTCTACAAAGTGCTGTAACTTGGAGCTGTTATTTATTGGGTTGTGTGTTCCATGTTTCTCCACCTTAGGTTGAATAGGCTGGAGCACTGGCCCCAGCCAGCTCAGCTTTCAGGACTCAGTGGAAACCCATCACCCAGGCTACAATTCCAGCAGAGCCTGAGAATTCCTTTCCCACCAGTGAGGAAAGTCTAGAATGTGGTCCTCAAGGCTGAAAATTCAGGTGTCTCAGGTGAACCCCAGGCATCCTCTAGCCCTAACCCAGACTATGTGGCTTTGGTCCTGAAGCCACATTTATCTTGATGCTTTGAACACTTTTCAATCATCCATTTTGGGCTGTATCACTGCCCTGAATCTCACTTTGATGGACTAGAGCCTGACAGGGTTCTTGGCCTTTGTGTGGCCCCTACAGGGGTGGGACCTCTCTCCCTTTGTCACTGACTGTCCTTGACCCCTTGACATTTCATTGAAACTTTTTGGTCCAAAGTCCAAGTGGAACACCAACCTGGCCCCTACCTGGCACTGAACATCAGCAGTGTCAAATTCCTAGTTGCCTCAATTATCATGCCTGTTGCTAGCCTGCTGTGCTCCACTCCAGGCCAGACTGAGCAGAGATGCACCATAACCCTCTGTTAACAGAGCTTTGCACTGCGTATACAAACCACCTAGGCAGATTGTTAAATTAACTCAGTAGGACTGAGATTCTACTTTTCTAATAAACTCTCCATGGATGCCAATGCTGCAGGTTCATGGACCACATTTTGAGTAGCCAGTAATTCTCTTACTTCCCTCTTCGGTATCCACCAGGCCGCGGGATTAGTTCCTCAGCTCCACGTGGGGCCCTATTAGCTTCCTCCAGTGACACACTCTCTCACAGCTTAAGTCTCAGCATATCTCATAAGAAGTTACACCCAAATGTTGATGTGCTCAGATGTAGAAACATGAACTCTTTCTACACACATGCCCATTCAAGGGCCATAATTCATACTTGCAAGATTTTTGATTATCCCTCTTAAGTTTTGCTAGAGCTATAAATTAAATATCTCACCTAGTTACTACTCCTCCCATTGGAGGACAGGTTCCCCTCACAGGCCAGCACAGACATCAATAGTTGGCATTCACTTGGATGGGACATACAGTAATACTCCTTGCTAAAGCTTCTCATTAAAGTACTGAAAAACAACCTAAAATGTCACTAGCAATTAACACAGGTGGAAGGTTGGAATTATATGCAAGAAAACTATTTTTCAGTGACTGTTCTGCAACTACATCTGGGTTCAAGCTATTATACTCTCTAAACATTTCTGGAAATAAGCCACTTCAATGGCTGCAGAACAGAAATTTGATACTGATTTTATATTATGTTATAGTTAAAGAGAAAGACAGATTTTTAAGTTCGCTCACTGGAATTGCCAATTATCCCAGTCAATGGGAAATTGCAAACCTACAATATACGAAAAAGTGAATCCCGTGGTAGTGTCAGTGCTGAAGATAATGTTCTCTCAGCTGCCTGGCTGACTGTGTTTTCAGGCTTCTGGAGTTGGCATTTACCTTCCTTCTAAAGGGAGGGAAAATCAAAGCCTTTTGTCCACCTACTTAACACATTTTTTTTCAGACTCAGAGGGGTGTCTTTAGCAGAAGGTTCTCATAGCAAGTTATATAAATATCTAAATCAAGTAGGATTGCCCCTCATTACCAGTCCTTCAGCAACGTGATCTCACACCTGGAATGCTCTCCATCTGATGTTTCAGTAGGTTCATTATGAGAATCAGAACTGTAGAAATGCATCCTCAGTAGTGACTCCATGTGCCTGAATGAACATCTGGTTGAGAATGCAGCTGGCAATGCCTCAGTTCCTAATTGGGTGATGCACCTTCAATCAATTTGTGCCATTTCCTCAGGGTTTGAGCTTGTATTTTGTTTTTCCAGGTGCATGCTCAGAATCCTAGCAAAGAGGTATATCTAACCTCATAATTAACAAATGCCATGTTGGGTTGGACTTTGTTCACCATTTCTTATCTAAATTTGGGAAACTCACACATGGTTTCCAGACCAAGATTGATGTGAACAGCAGCAGTTTTCCAAGCTGTATGTGGGAGAGACCAGGGTGCTAAGGAAAGCACGGGGGTAAGGCATAGTGGAGGTGGGCCCCCTTTACAACATGAAGCCTGGAAATACTGAGTTGCAAAGAGCAGAACCAAACATGTAACCAATTCTTGGCCAATATTAGTGAAAAAAAATAACTAAACATGAGGGAGCTTGAATGAGGGAATGGCTTTGGAAGATCAGGCTGCCTCTGTGGGAATGGTTCTTCAATGGTATTAGAAAGTTTGGAAGGATGTGGCCATGGGGCTGGTTGATAGGTACTTAGCACTGAGAGGTGATGAGGAGGCCTGTCTTTACTTATACCTGGCCCCCAAATTTCTAACCCAGCAGTTTCTCAATTCAAAAGAACACTAACTCAATTATCAAAATTGTATCGAACTGTCAAATGCATATAAATGTACATTAATTATGAAAATATGTAATAATTTGACACTGTAAAACAAAACAAACCACATATATCAAAATGGAAATAGTTTTAAATCTCTGAGTACCACCACATGGACTACACATACTTTTACATCACAATTTATCTGTGTGTACACACTATTTTAAATCTGTATTGCTGGCAGCTTTCAAGTATCATAACCTCTGGTTAGACCATGTTACTCCAGTCCATGGTTTTTTCCACGGTCTCTAGACAGAGCACCCCAATGGTTCCTGGTTCACAGCCTACCCGCCCGTTGTACCAATGACTCTGGAACTGGAAGGAACAACTAAATGCTCCCTTAGTCTAGACAGGGTGGGGCTGGGTGCACTGGGTGCTGCTGGACCTGCATCTTGGCCTTTCCAGAGACTTGTTTAACTCCATGAAAATACCTGCCCCAGATGGATTTCTAAGAGCCTAGAGATAGTCTAATGCAGCAGTTCCCCACAGTTTTGGTCCTAAAACCCCTTTATACTCTTAAAACTTATTGAGGCCTCCAAAAAAATTTTGTTTATGCTAGTCACGTCTATTAATAATTAACCACCTTCAAAAATTAAAAATTTGAAAATTTAAAATACAGTTGACCCTTGAACAACATGGGTTTCAATTGCACGGGTCCACTTACACGTGGATTTTTCAAGAAATGCATACTATAGCACTACACGATCCATGGGTCATTGAATCCGTGGATGTGGAACCATGGATAGAGAGGGCCACTGTAAAGTTACATGTGGATTTTCCACTGTGTGGTCAGAACCCATAACACCCACGTTGTTCAAGGGTCAACTGTACTTATTTATTAATTCAATAAAAATAACAATTTAAACTCATTATATGTTAATGTAAATAATATATACTTTTATAAAAATACATTTTCCCAAAACAAAACTAGTAAAAAGAGTGGTATTTACAATTTAATGAATATCCTTAATGTCTGTTTTCAAAGAAGTCACTTAGATTCCTGGATCTGTTTCTACAGTTTTTCCAACTTTTGCAACGTCACAGATCATGGAGCCTCTTAAAAATACAACTGTACACTTGAGAGACAATGAGAATGAAGAAGGCAAATAACATCTTAGTATTACTATGAAAATAGTTTGAACTTATGAGCTCTCTGAAAAGGTCTTGGAAACCCAAGAGGTCCCTTGGTCACACTTTGAGAACCACTGGCCTAATGCATAGACTTCAGTATCACTTAAAGAACATTAACATGAAAATACAAAACTACAATTCACAATTGTCCCACTGATTCCCTGTTAAAGATCTTTTTTTCTGTTCTATTACGTTCAAAATCATTAACAATTATTAACTATATGGATAAAATCTAAAAGCCAGGGCGTTTGAATGATCGCAAAAGTTAAAGCAGATATGGGTTGTATAGTTATGATGGCCTGACACTAGAATTTTTCTTTTTTATTTCCAAAGCTGGTCTAGAAAAATAAAGATAATGAAGTCAGACAGAGAAAGACAAATATCATATGATATCGCTTATATGTGGAATCTAAAAAAACGGGTGCAAATGAACTTATCTACAAAACAGAAATCGAGTTACAGACATAGAAAATAAACTTATAGTTACCAGGGGGTAAGGGGAGGGGGATAAATTGGGAGATTGGTATTGACACATACACACTACTATATATAAAATATATAATTAATAAGGACACTGTATAGCACAGGAAACTCTACTCAATACTCTGTAATGGCCTATATGGGAAAAGAATCTAAAAAAGAGTGGTTGTATGTATATATATAACTGATTCACTTTGCTGTACACATGAAACGAACACAATATTGTAAATTAACTATACTCCAATAAAAATTTTTTAAAAAGATAATGAATAGGAACTATATAATTCAACATCCTAAGAAACATACTTAATAAGTACTTACAATGTCAAATACTGTTCTAAGCAATATTTTCACAGTTACGCATCATAACCGCCCTATTAGATTATCCCCGTTTTATAACTGAGGAAACTAAACCACAGAGCAGTTGGTATTTGCCTAAAATTTCATGCTAATTGGTAGAACCAGCCAGCATTTGAACCCAAGTGTTCTGGCTCCAGACAGAATAACCAAGACACCATGCAGCCCAGCCCTGTTGTTATTACTGATGGTCAGTGTGATTGCCCTCTGGGACCATTTTTTTGGGATTTGCTCTTTAAACTGATGGAAACTTTGCTTGTTGGGGCATCAAACAATGCTCCCCCTCCCTATATTTTTCCAAGGATAATAAAGATATTTTCAAGTATCTTTATTTTTCTTGGTTTTGAAATTTCCTTTGCACTATGCTCCATGATCTACAGATTAATATGCTCTTTAAAAACAGTAAATATTTTTATAACCATGTGACAAGTTCCCTGATCCCTGCGTGCTAAAGGTATAAACTTTATTTATCAAATAAATAAGTTAGGGGGATGGAATATACAGCATAGTGACTATAGTTTGTATAATACTGTATTACGTATTTGAAAGTTGCTTCCCTCTTTTACTCACTTTAGTATTTCACTTGACTAGATCTGAATTAACTATTTAAAGCACTGCTTTTCAAGTCATCTTACTGCAATAGTTTGGACATGTTATGTCAATATCAATAAGAGTAATATTAAAATTATACCTATTATAATACACCAATATTAATATTGTTATATTGATAGAACAGTTTACAAAATATTTTGGTTTATATTTTTTAAGCTTCATCAAAACAGTGCTTTAAAGGCAGCTGAACAGAGACAGTTGTCATTCTGCTGAAGTTACAAATGAATTAACTGAGGCTTAGGGAGACCAGGTGAGGCATCCACAAGGTTGCAGAGAAGAAATCTGCGCTCAAAAGCAGCGCTTCAGGTTGGACTTGAGTGGATGCAGCACTGGCTCTTTAATAATCTGCTGTGGCTCCAGAAGGTTCACTAGGATCCAGAGCTAAGGGGGGGAATGTGTCTGACTGGGACAGCATACTGTGTACATCTGTAGTTGGGAAAATACTCAAGGCCAGCTGTACTTCCCAGGACTGCTAGCTCATTCTTGGGGAAGCAAAAAAGTCTATATGGTCATTTAACTCAAAGGTGACTAGAATCTGGGGAAACTGGTTCATGAACCTAAACTCCCATAGGCTTGGTTGCATAACAGAGTTTGGATAGGTCATAGTCCCTGTTTTATTTACATTTTTCCACTAAAAATCTTATGGCCGGAACCCCGGAGGAAGATGGCGGAAGAGTAAGACGTGGAGATCACCTTCCTCCCCACAGATACATCAGAAATTCATCTACACGTGGAACAACTCCTACAGAACACCTACTGAACGCTGACAGAAGACCTCAGACTCCCCAAAAGGCAAGAAACTCCCCACATACCTGGGTAGGGCAAAAGAAAAAAGAATAAACAGAGACAAAAGGATAGGGACAGGGACGGGACCTGCACCAGTGGGAGGGAGCCGTGAAGGAGGAAAGGTTTCCACACACTACAAGCCCCTTCGCGGGCGGAGACTGCAGGTGGCGGAGGGGGAAAGCTTCGGAGTAGCGGAGGAGAGCACAGCAACAGGGGTGTGGAGGGCAAAGCAGAGAGATTCCGGCACAGAGGATCGGTGCCCTCAGGCACACACCAGCCCAAGAGGCTTGTCTGCTCGGCCGCCGGGGCGGGCGGGGCTGGGAGCTGAGGCTTGGGTATTGGGTTTCAGTCGGAGCTCAGCGAGAGGACTGGGGCTGGCGGCAGGAAGAGAGCCTGAAGGGGTTAGTGCACCACGGCTAGCCCGGAGGGAGTCCGGGGAAAGGGTCTGGAGCTGCCGAAGAGGCAAGAGACTTTTTTCCCTTTTGTTTCCTGGTGCGCGAGGAGAAGGCATTAAGAGGGCTGCTTGGGGAAGCGCTGGAGACGGGCGCGAGCCGCGACTAAAGGCGCGGACCCCGGAGACGGGAGTGGGACGCTGGGGCTGCTGCTGCGGCCGCCGCCGCGGGGCCTGTGTGCGAGCGCGGGTCACTGTCCGCCCCGCCTTCCGGGGGGCCTGTGCACCCCGCCACTGCCAGGGTCCCGGAACCCGGGGACGGCTTTCCCGGGAAAGCTCACGGAGCGCTACGGTCTGGTGCAACGTCATGCCGGCCTCTGCCGCCGCAGGCCCGCCCCACACTGCGCGCCCCTCCCTCCCCTCTGCCTGAGTGAGCCAGAGCCCCCGAATCAGCGGCTCCTTTAAACCCGTCCTGTCTGAGCGAAGAACGGACGCCCTCCGGCGACCTACGCGCAGAGGCGGGGCCAGGTCCAAGGCTGAGACCCGGGAGCTGTGAGAGCAGAGAAGAGAAAGGGAAATCTCTCTGTGCAGCCTCAGAGGCAGCGGATTAAAGCTCCACGGTCCACTTAATGTGCCCTGCGTCTGTGGAGTGAATGAATGGACAGCGAATCATCCCAAATTGAGGAGGTGGACTTGGAGAGCAAGATTTTTGATTTTTCCCCCTGCTCTCTTTTTGTGAATGTGTATGTGTATTCTTCTGTGTAAGAGTCTCTCTGTATAGCTTTGCTTCCACCATATGTCCCAGGGTTCTATCTGTCCGTTATTTTTTCAATAATTACTTTTTAATTTTAATAATGCTACTATATTTCATACTTTATTCTATTTTACTTTACCTGCTCTTTCTTTTTTTCCTACCTTGCCTTCCTCCCTCCCTCCCTCCGCCCCTCCTTTCCTTCTTTCTCTCTTTCTTTCCTTCCTCCCTCCCTCCTTCCCTTCTTCCTTTCACTCTTTCTTTTTCTTTCCTTCCTCCCTCCCTCCCTCCTGTCTTTCTTTCTTTCTTTCCTCCCTCACTCCCTCCCTTCTTGCATTCACTCTTCCTTTTTCTTTCATTCCTCCCTCCCTCCTTTCGTTCTTTCTTTCCATCCTTCCTCCCTCCCTCCCTCCTTTCTTTCTTCCTTCTTTCCTTCATTTCTTTCCTGCTTCCTTTCTTTCTCTCTATCTTTCTTTCTTCTGCTAATTTCTTTCTTTCTACTTTTTTCTCCCTTTTATTCTGAGCCGGGTAGATGAAAGGCTCTTGGTGCTGCAGCCAGGAGTCAGTGCTGTGCCTCTGAAGTGGGAGAGCCAACTCCAAGACACGGGTCCACAAGAGACCTCCCAGCTCCACGTAATATCAAGCAGCGAAAATCTCCCAGAGATCTCCATCTCAACACCAGCACCCAGCTTCAGTCAACGACCAGCAAGCTACAGTGCTGGTCACCCTATGCCAAGCAACTAGCAAGGCAGGAACACAACCCCACCCATTAGCAGAGAGGCTACCTAAAAACATAATAAGGCCACAGGCACCCCCAAATTACACCACCAGACGTGGACCTGTCCACTAGAAAGACAAGATTGAGCCTCAACCACCAGAACACAGGCACTAGTCCCCCCCACCAGGAAGCCTACACAACCTACTGAAACAACCTTAGCCACTGGGGACAGACACCGAAAACAACGGGAACTGCGAATCTGCAGCCTGCAAAAAGGAGACCCCAAACACAGTAACATAAGCAAAATGAGAAGACAGAAAAACACACAGCAGGTGAAGGAGCAAGATAAAAACCCACCAGACCTAACAAATGAAGAGGTAATAGGCAGTCTACCCGAAAAAGAATTCAGAATAATGATAGTAAAGCTGATCCAAGATTCTATTTCCAAGATCCAAAATCTTGGAAATAGAATAGACAAAATGCAAGAAACAGTTAACAAGGACCTAGAAGAACTAAAGATGAATCAAGCATCGATTATAAACACAATAAATGAAATGAAAAATACTCTAGATGGGATCAAGAGCAGAATAACTGAGGCAGAAGAACGGATAAGTGAGGTAGAAGATAAAATAGTGGAAATAACTGATGCAGAGCAAAATAAAGAAAAAAGAATGAAAAGAACAGAGGACAGTCTCAGAGACCTCTGGGACAATATTAAACACACCAACATTCAAATTATAGGGGTTCCAGAAGAAGAAGAGAAAAAGAAAGGGACTGAGAAAATATTTGAAGAGATTATAGTTGAAAACTTCCCTAATATGGGAAAGGAAATAGTTAATCAAGTCCAGGAGGCACAGAGAGTCCCATACAGAATAAATCCAAGGAAAAATACACCAAGACACATATTAATCAAACTGTCAAAGATTAAACACAAAGAAATCATATTAAAAGCAGCAAGGGAAAAACAACAAATAACACACAAGGGAATCCCCATCAGGATAACAGCTGATCTCTCAGCAGAAACTCTACAAGCCAGAAGGGACTGGCAGGACATAATTAAAGTGATGAAGGAGAGAAACCTGCAACCAAGATTACTCTACCCAGCAAGGATCTCATTCAGATTTGATGGAGAAATTAAAACGTTTACAGACAAACAAAAGCTGAGAGAGTTCAGCACCACAAAACTAGCTTTACAACAAATGCTAAAGGAACTTCTCTAGGCAAGAAACACAGCAGAAGGAATATACCTACAATAACGAACCCAAAGCAATTAAGGAAATGGGAATAGGAACATACATATCAATAATTACCTTAAATGTAAATGGACTAAATGCTCCCACCAAAAGACACAGAGCGGCTGAATGGATACAAAAACAAGACCCATATATATGCTGTCTACAAGAGACCCACTTCAGACATACAGACACATACAGATTGAAAGTAAGGGGATGGAAAAAGATATTCCATGCAAATGGAAATCAAAAGAAAGCTGGAGTAGCAATTCTTATATCAGACAAAATAGACTTTAAAATAAAGACTATTAGAAGAGACAAAGAAGGATACTACATAATGATAAAGGGATCAATCCAAGAAGAAGATATAACAATTGTAAATATTTATGCACCCAACATAGGAGCACCTCAATACATAAGGCAAATACTAACAGCCATAAAAGGGGAAATCAACAGTAACACAATCATTGTTGGGGACTTTAACACCCCACTATCACCAATGAGCAGATCATCCAAAATGAAAATAAATAAGGAAACACAAGCTTTAAATGATACATTAAACAAGATGGACTTAATTGATATTTATAGGACATTCCATCCAAAAACAACAGAATACACATTTTTCTCAAGTGCTCATGGAACATTCTCCAGGATAGATCCTATCTTGGGTCACAAATCAAGCCTTGGTAAATTTAAGAAAATTGAAATTGTATCAAGTATCTTTTCCAACCACAATGCTGTGAGACTAGACATCAATTACAGGAAAAGAGCTGTAAAAAATACAAACACATGGAGGCTAAACAATACACTACTCAATAACGAAGTGATCACTGAAGAAATCAAAGAGGAAATTAAAAAATACCTAGAAACAAATGACAATGGAGACACGACGACCCAAAACCTATGGGACGCAGCAAAAGCAGTTCTAAGGGGGAAGTTTATAGCAATACAATCCCACCTTAAGAAACAGGAAACATCTCAAGCAAACAACCTGACCCTGCACCTAAAGCAATTAGAGAAAGAAGAACAAAAAACCCCCAAAGCTAGCAGAAGGAAAGAAATCATAAAGATCTGATCAGAAATAAATGAAAAACAAATGAAGGAAACGATAGCAAAGATCAATAAAACTAAAAGCTGGTTCTTTGAGAAGATGAACAAAATAGACAAACCATTAGCCACACTCATCAAGAGGAAAAGGGAGAAGACTCAAATCAATAGAATTAGAAATGAAAAAGGAGACGTAACAACTGACACTGCAGAAATACAAAAGATCATGAGACATTACTACAAGCAACTCTATGCCAATAAAACGGACAACCTGGAAGAAATGGACAAATTCTTTGAAATGCACAACCTGCCAAGACTGAATCAGGAAGAAATAGAAAATATGAATAGACCAATCACAAGCACTGAAATTGAAACTGTGATAAAAAATCTTCCAACAAACAAAAGCCCAGGACCAGATGGCTTCACAGGCGAATTCTATCAAACATTTAGAGAGTAGCTAACACCCATCCTTCTCAAACTCTTCCAAGCAATTTCAGAGGAAGGAACACTCCCAAACTCATTCTATGAGGCCACCATCACCTTGATACCAAAACCAGGCAAGGATGTCACAAAGAAAGAAAACTACAGGCCAATATCACTGATGAACATAGATGCAAAAATCCTCAACAAAATACTAGCAAACAGAATCCATAGCATGTTAAAAGGATCATACACCATGATCAAGTGGGGTTCATCCCAGGAACGCAAGGATTCTGCAATATATGCAAATCAATCAATGTGATACACCATATTAACAAGCTGAAGGAGAAAAACCACATGATCATCTCAATAGATGCAGAGAAAGCTTTCGACAAAATTCAACACCCATTTATGATAAAAACCCTGCAGAAAGTAGGCATAGAGGGAACTTTCCTCAACATAATAAAGGCCATATATGACAAAGCCACAGCCAACATTGTCCTCAATGGTGAAAAACTGAAACCATTTCCACTAAGATCAGGAACAAGACAAGGCTGCCCACTCTCACCACTCTTATTCAACCTAGTTTTGGAAGTTTTAGCCACAGCCATCAGAGAAGAAAAGGAAATAAAAGGAATCCAAATTGGAAAAGAAGAAGTAAATCTGTCACTGTTTGCAGATGACATACTATACATAGAGAATCCTAAAGATGCTACCAGAAAACTACTAGAGCTAGTCAATGAATTTGGTAAAGTAGCAAGATACAAAATTAATGCACAGAAGTCTCTGGCATTCCTGTACACTAATGATGAAAAATCTGAAAGTGAAATCAAGGAAACACTCCCATTTACCATTGCAACAAAAAGAATAAAATATCTAGGAATAAACCTACCTAAGGAGACAAAAGACCTGTATGCAGAAAATTATAAGACACTGATGAAAGAAATTAAAGATGATACAAATAGATGGAGAGATATACCATGCTCCTGGATTGGAAGAAACAATATTGTGAAAATGACTCTACTACCCAAAGCAATCTACAGATTCAATGCAATCCCTATCAAACTACCAGTGGCATTTTTCACAGAACTAGAACAAAAAAATTCAAAATTTGTTTTGAAAAACAAAAGACCCTGAATAGCCAAAGCAATCTTGAGAATGAAAAACGGAGCTGGAGGAATCAGGCTCCCTGACTTCAGACTATACTACAAAGCTACAGTAATCAAGACAGTATGGTACTGGCATAAAAACAGAAAGATAGATCAATGGAACAGGATAGAAAGCCCAGAGATAAAGCCACGCACATATGGTCAACTTATCTTTGATAAAGGAGGCAGGAATGTACAGTGGAGAATGGACAGCCTCTTCAATAAGTGGTGCTGGGAAAACTGGACAGGGACATGTAAAAGTATGAGATTAGATCACTCCCTAACACCATACAGAAAAATAAGCTCAAAATGGATTAAAGACCTAAATATAAGGCCAGAAACTATCAAACTCTTAGAGGAAAACATAGGCAGAACACTCTATGACATAAATCACAGCAAGATCCTTTTGGACCCACCTCCTAGAGAAATGGAAATAAAGACAAAGATAAACAAATGGGACCTAATGAAACTTCAAAGCTTTTGCACAGCAAAGGAAACCATAAACAAGACCAAAAGACAACCCTCAGAATGGGAGAAAATATTTGCAAATGAAGCAACTGACAAAGGATTAATCTCCAAAATTTATAAGCAGCTCATGCAGCTCAATAGCAAAAAAACAAACAACCCAATCCAAAAATGGGCAGAAGACTTAAATAGGCATTTCTCCAAAGAAGATATACAGACTGCCAACAAACACATGAAAGAATGCTCAACATCATTAATCATTAGAGAAATGCAAATCAAAACTACAATGAGATATCATCTCACACCAGTCAGAATGGCCATCATTAAGAAATCTAGAAACAATAAATGCTGGAGAGGGTGTGGAGAAAAGGGAACCCTCTTGCACTGCTGGTGGGAATGTGAATTGGTACAGCCACTATGGAGAACAGTATGGAGGTTCCTTAAAAAACTACAAATAGAACTACCATATGACCCCGCAATCCCACTACTAGGCATATACCCTGAGAAAACCATAATTCAAAAAGAGACATGTACCAAAATGTTCATTGCAGCTCTATTCACAATAGCCCGGAGCTGGAAACAACCCAAGTGTCCATCATTGGATGAATGGATAAAGAAGATGTGGCACATATATACAATGGAATATTACTCAGCCATAAAAAGAAACGAAACTGAGCTATTTGTAATGAGGTGGATAGACCTAGAGTCTGTCATACAGAGTGAAGTAAGTCAGAAAGAGAAAGACAAATACCGTATGCTAACACATATATATGGAATTTTAAAAAAAACTGTCATGAAGAACTTAGGGGTAAAACGGGAATAAAGACACAGACCTACTTGAGAATGGACTTGAGGATATGGGGAGGGGGAAGGGTAAGCTGTGACAAAGCGAAAGAGAGGCATGGACATATATACACTACCAAACGTAAGGTAGATAGATAGTGGGAAGCAGCAGCAGAGCACAGGGAGATCAGCTGGGTGCTTTGTGACTGCCTGGTGGGGTGGGATGGGGAGGGTGGGAGGGAGGGAGATGCATGAGGGAAGGGATGTGGGAACAGATGTATATGTATGACTGATTCACTTTGTTATAAAGCAGAAACTAATAAAAAAAATTCTTATGGCCTTAGTTTACTAATCTGTTAATTGATAGGAATCAGCTAATTAAGCACCCAAAATTCAGGTTCTGTAACTTGAATTATTTATGTTGAAGAATGTTTCTTTCAATTAGAAAAGCCTCTTTTAAAAAGGAATTAAGATTATAGAATCAGAGAGTAGAATGGAGGTGGATGCCAGGGACTGGGGGTAGGGGAAATTAAGAGATATTGTTCAAAGGGTATAAGCACCCACTTATATGAGGAATAAGTTCCAGAGGTCTAATGGACAGCATGGTGACTGTAATTACCAATACTGTATTGCATATTTGAAAGTTCCTAGGAAAGCAAATTTTGAATGTTCTCCCCATAACAACAACAACAAAATGTAACTATGTGAGGTGACGGATGTGTTAGCTAACCTTACTGTGGTAACATTTTGCAATATATGTGTGAATCAATTCATCAAATTGTACACCTTAAATGTATACAATGCTATATGTTAGTTATATCTCAACACAGCTGAAGGAAAAAAAAAAAAAGACCAGAAGACTTATGATTTGAGAGTAGGACTCAGGGTATCTTTGGACCAGTCTACACAATTTCCGTGCAATCTCCCCCTAAAAAATTCCCTTGTTTATCTTTGCTGTAGTTTTCTTAATTATACTCACATATATACCCAAATCCCCCCAAAACAACAACTGCTTCAGCAAGACAGCCCCTAGTAAATCTTGATACCACATGGTCTTTCATAACCATGTGACAGGTCCCCTGATCTCTGTCTTAAAGATACAAAATTGCAGTTATAAAATAAGTTATGGGGATGTAGTGTACAGCATAGTGACTACAGTTAACAATACTGTATTGCAGGGCTTTCCTGGTGGCGCAGTGGTTGAGAGTCCACCTGCCGATGCAGGGGACACGGGTTCGTGCCCCGGTCCGGGAGGATCCCACGTGCCGCAGAGCGGCTGGGCCTGTGAGCCATGGCCGCTGAGCCTGTGCATCCTGAGCCTTGCTCTGCAATGGGAGAGGCCACAACAGTGAGAGGCCCGCATACCGCAAAAAAATAAATAAATAAAAATAAAAATAATAATAATACTGTATTGCATATTTGAAAGTGGCTAAGAATAGATCTTAGAAGTCTTCATCACAAGAAGAAAATAATGTTTGTAACTATGTATGGTGACAGATGTTAACTAGACTTGTGGTGATTGTTTCACAATATACACAAATATTGAATCATTATGTTGCACACCTGAAATGAATACAATGTTGTATGTCAATTATACCTCAATAAAAAAAAATAATAACCCACCCAACGGGAAAAAAAAAAAGGAGCACTGTGTCCTCATCTTCCATGCAGAGGATACCTTCAAAGTCGGGCAGTTATAGCAGATAAAGATAATTCATAAGAAAATATTGTTACAAGTGAATGGCTGACATTTTACAGAACTGGCATGCAAAGTGGGTTTATATTTCTGTACTGCTTCTTGAGCTGAGTTTCCCTCTCTAGCATAACAACCTATGTTTTGATTATGAGTATAGGGGATGGCTTAAGTAGATAAACTGAAAAAACATCATGAATTAATATTGAGACCCTAATGAAAATCTGGGAAAATAAAACATATGTAATACCCTATGAAAGCTAGAACTTGCAAAGTATGATCTTGAGCCTTTCAAAGTGAGGCTTTAATCATCAACTCAGAATTTTAGGCCTAATTAAGATACATATGATATCTATTGCCTAGAAAGGAATTTAGTCTCAGTTTTCCTGGCTAAAGGTTAAAAGGAAGTCACCAGATATAAAGTGGGTAAGAAGAAGCCAGAGAAAAAAGGGGATAAAATCTTAGCTTTATTGTGTGCTTATCAAGAGTCAGCCATTGTGTTAGGCTAGGGTCCCATGACTTACACATGACTTAATCTGTGCTTCAACCTTGAAGTGTTTCCTGCTGACTCTAAATGGGCTACCAGCATCCCTACACATTCTTCCAGGCAACTGTCTGCAGTTGGCTGCTGAGATAAAAACTGTATTTGTCTTATCCTTGCTTTATATGTTTTGTTGCATCCAAGCATCTTTACAGTCCTGTGGAGTAAATGGTTTTCATCCCCATTTTATTAATAAGTAGAACAGGCTCTCTAAGGTCAACTAGCTTGTCTAAGTTCATGTGAGTATAAGGTCCAGGGGAGAAATTGAAACCTTGGTCTATTTGTCCCTGAACTTTTTATTCCAACCTACAAGACCAGCTACATGATTTGTGAGTCCCACTGCAAAATGAAAACATGGGGCTCTTGTTCAAAAATTGTTAAGAATGGCAAAACAGTGATAGCAGGACATTAAACCTAGTGTGAGGCCATTCTGAGCATGAGGTCCTGTGCAGAGAATGAGTATCATGCCCGTGAACACAAAGTAACCCCACTCAAGAGTCCCATGCTATAGGAAGAATACTATGTTTCATTTTTTTATAGAACATAAAGCTTTTTTATAGAAATAATAAGCAAAGTGTCTGAACCCAAACTGTAAGACATTGGCTTACAAGCAGTTATGAGAATCATGGGACCAAATACTGAAGATTCAAACAAATCCAGTCATGCACAAACACAGAATTAACAAAAACAAGGTATGAAATCTCAGCTTTTTCCTCTCTTGCCGATACCCTACTCATCACTGTTAACTTTTAATGGTGAAAAATGGTGTGCCCTCATGGAGTGAATTATTGATGGCACTGGTAGGAAAAATTCATTTGGGATTTAGATTGTTACTGAATCAGTATTGTTTTTTTTTTAATAGAGCAAGTCCTAAAGGAAAATGTTTTCATATCACTTTACTATTGATTGTTTTGTCAAACTGAAAAACACAGATATTTTAGGTACTGACTTTGATGAGCAATGGTATGCTTTTTCTTTTCAACCTATTTTGGCTACTACTCCTCCCTTCCCTTCCAAGTATTTGTAGAACAAACACCTTTTAAACACAAACTCCCATCAAACCCACTGAATGTTTCTTTCCCCAAACTGCCTAAGTTCAGAATTTGGTATGCTGTTCATATTTCAAGTCCTTATCTGTCATTTGATTTGCTGGATTCTCAGTCTGCTGGGCTAAATTTAATGGCTTCTTATTTGTCCTAGAGGAGAAAATGACTTGCTAGGTAAAAAATATGTTCAAATATTTGAATTCCCATCCCCAAAATAAACTTCTGCCTTGATGTTAATTTAAAAGAGGGAGTTTCTTTCCCCCATTGGATTAAATAAATTATTAAATGTAAAGGCACTTTGAGCTTGATGTTATATAAATGCAAGCTTTTATCATAAATATTACTAAGATAGGAAAGAATAAGCAAATACATGTGTATATGAGTATGCAGGTATGTGTGTAATGTGCATACACATATCTATATCTATATAGATATAGATACATAGATAATAGATTTTTTTTCTCTTTAGCACCCCTTTATAGTCCAGATACAGGTATATATTGTAATTATTTTTAAAAATAACACTATCTTTGATGAAGTTGTTAGAAATTTGGCCAAGCATTTCCCCCAGAACACCTGATTTTTAAACTGAGCAGATGTCTGAGGACTATCTAACTGGGAAAAAAAAAAAAAAAGAATAATGCAAGTATGGAGTTGTACCACTTGACAGAAATGGTCAGCAGCCATATAGAAGAGACTGTAGCCATATTCACATGCTTACTCAGCTCCCACATCGTTTTGAAAACAGCAAGTTACACATGATATGCTTGTCACTTCCTGCAGCTGCTATAATGTAGCTATATGTCCTTGACTCCCTTTTGATTCCCCATTTTTCTTCTGATATGGAACTTGAATTATGAAGCTCTTCCATTCATGATGTCAAGTACTTTTGCACACTCAAATCCATCCTGCTCATAGCAGCCCAAGGAACTAAGACTGGGAAAGAAAAATTTTTGTAAACAAGTGTTAATGTTCAGACAAATCCACCCAAACAATTTCATGGATACTAAATTCCTAGGAATGAGGATATAGCAAAAAGACCTTTAAACGTAGGCATTTGGTGGGCTTTTCAATTTGGAATTATTGATTTGAAACTATAAATATCAATAAGTAACAAATAAAAAGTGAATTTATGTGCTGGAATAACTGGACATCTACATAAAAAAAAATGAATCCAGATGCTGACCTTACACCTTTTACAAAAATTAGGTCAAAATAAATCACAGACCTAATGTAAAACACAAAACTATAAAACTTCTAGAAGATAATATAGGAGAAAATCTTGGTGACCTTGTGTTTGGCAGTGAGTTTTTACATAAAGTATCAAAAGCACAATCCATGAAAGAAAAATTGATTAGTGGGACTTATCAATTAAATTTAATTCAATTAAAATGTAAAACTTCAACTCTGTGAAAGATACTGCTAAGAAAAGGCAAGCCACAGAGTGGGGAAAATATATATTTGTAAAACATATGTATCTGAAAAAGAACTTGAATCCAAAATATACAGAGTCCTTAAAATTCAAGGATAAAAAAAAAAATAACCCAATTAAAAAGTGGGCAAAATATCTAAACAGATAATTCACCAAAGGAGATAGGCAGATGGCAAATAAGCATATGAAAAAAAATTAAACATCATATGTCATTAGGGAATTACAAATGAAAACAACAACGAGATACCACTATACACCTATCTGAATGGATAAAATCCAAAACACTAACAACATCAAATGTTGGCTAGTATGTGGAGCAACAGGAACTCTCACTCATTGATGGTGGGAATGCAAAATGGTACAGCCACTTTGGGAGACAATTTGGCAATTTCTTACAAAACTAAACATATTTTTACCATATGATCCAGCACTCACGTTCTTAGACATTAACCCAAATGAGTTGAAAATTTATGTCCACACAAAAACCTGCACATGAATTGTTTCAGCTTTACTCATAGCTGTCAAAACTTGGAACTGACCAAGATGTTCTTCAATAAGTGAATTAAAATAAGAAACAATAAGCTATAGGGGAGCAAAATTTGCTAACCCAAAATGTTTCTCTTTGGCATGAGGATTAATTTTAGACTGATTAGTTTTAAGAAACAGAAGACTCAGGGAGTTTTTCTTGTTACCTCCATCTTAACTGCCAAAAAGAAATTAGATAAAGGGCCTGTTCCCAGAATAGAGCTATCGATAGAGATATCTGTGAAGAATACGGGCTAGGTGTGGGGGGGGAGGCTGACAGGGCATAGAGATTAGAGTCCACTCTGTGTTCCACTGTTTATGAGCAGCCCAGCAAATTTTTATTTACCAAATATTTGCTTTTCCATCTTCATGTGAATTGCCTTCCTCCCCTTTGAAATCCCAAACCACTACCCCCAACATCCTCTTTTGTCTTTAGCTGAAGATTAAATTTAAGGTAAGAGCTTCAGCCAGTTTTGGCAAGTTACTCAGTTTTCCTGGGTCTCTCCCATGTATACGTGTTATTAAACTTTTGTTTGATTTTCCCATGTTAATCTGTCTCATGTCAATTTCATTCGTATACTAGCCAAAAGACCTTAAAAAACGGTAAAGGAAAATGTCTTCCTCCCTAACAAAACGAAGTGTACTACATCCTTGCAATTGGATATTATTTAGCAATAAAAAGCAATGAGCTACCATACCATAAAAAGGCATGGAAGAATTTTATATGCATATCACTGATTGAAAGAAGCAGGCCTGAAAAGGTTACATACTCTACAATTTGAAATATATGATAGTCTAGAAAAGGCAAAACTATAGAGAGGGCAAAAAGTATCAGTAGTGGTTAAGGGCTGGGGGAAAAGGGGATGGATAAATAAGTAGAATAGAGGAGATTTTTTAGGGCAGTGTAACTATTCTGAAACCATTCTGTACAATACTATAATGGTGCATACACAACATTATGCATTTTACGAAGCCCACAGAACCGTACAGCACCAAGAGTGAACCCTAATGTAAACTATGGACTTTAGTTAATAATAATATTTCAATATTGGCTCATTCTCTGTAACAAATATTAATAATAGGGGAAACTGTGTGTGTGTATTGGGGGGTAGATTATATAGACACTATGTAATTTCTGCCCAATTTTTCTGTAAACCTAAAATTGTTCTAAAAATAAAGTCTATTAAATTTTAAAAGTGAGAATATGTTTTAGCATGCTTAAAAGTAACTATGATACTTATAATCTAACACTTAGCTTCCTTTTCCCAAACAGCTTAACCCAATATTTTAACTATTAATAAGAAGAAAAAAAGGTTTTTTCCAGAATTATTATTGTAATTATATTGTATTATATTGTAACCATATCCACTAATACAGGATGAACAGAGGCAGAAACTCAGAAAGAGGCTTATGTAATTAAAAATAGTTTTGAAATTAGAAGATGAGTCACCTGAGACTGCCTGGGTAGTGGAAAAAAAATCCTACAAATAGGGCTGTAAGGCTTATAACTAGGAATCAGGGAAGAAAATGCTCCTGACAGATGCTTTCTCTCCCTGAGGTAAATTCCCAGGCTTTCCTAGACCCATGAAATAAGATTATGAGGGAAATCATTGTCACTACAAACTCGGGGAAGAAGCAAGAATTGAATACTTAAGCACCAGGCACCATGCTAAGAATTTTATCCATATTTCATGGAACACACACACACACTCACAGGTGTGCATGCAAACAACTCACACACGCACATGCGCTCTTGCATATAGACATACAAATGGGACAGCCTAGCAAGTTTACTGAGCCCTTATTTGAGAGAATCAAATCTGTGCCCCAAACTTTAAAATGAGAAATCAAAGGGGTGAGGGGCAGGAGGGATGAGGCAAGAGTGTCAGTTACAAAATCTCCAGGGTTTAACTGAATTATATTTGGTCAGATTGAATTCAACCACATTGCCATATGCATTTTACCTGTATTCAAGGTAAATACTTTTCTTCATGTTATGCTAATTTAAACTGTGTGTTTTTCAATCCAACAGAAAAAACAAGTCTTGTAGTATACAGTTTCCTTAATTTACAGATTAGTCATTACTCTTCTATTGGCACTGGTTGTTATTTATTTAGGATGATTTTAATTAGAAATTCTAATTAACTGCACACCACAATCACCCTTTTTGCCTCTTCATGAAATTCCTCCTCATAAAGCAGAGCGAACGGAAACCAAGTTACAATCAAAGTAAAATTGCAAATTAACAAATATGCATTGCAAATCTGGAAGCATCCACCAGAATTCAGAAGTTCTTTAAGCAAGCATGGTCCTTTATATATTTGTGATGTCACTGGGGTCACATTTAAAGAATGATTTCGTTATTTCAGTCACTGAATTAAGTAGAATAAGTTAATTTGAACAAAGATAGAGTCATTTTTTTGTTGTTCTTAGAAAATTTTCTTAGATTTCCCAGGTGTGGGTTTCTCATTTGCAAATACAGGATGCTAATTGTACCTACCTCATAGGAATCTTATAACATAAATGAAGTAATGGTCACAAACAATTTAGCACACTGCTGTTGCCTTAAGCATGGATGTATTCTAGTTATTGTCATCAGATAAGTGTAGTGTTTAGTAGTCAGGCTTTACAATGAGGTAGACTAGTTTTGTGTTCAGATTCTACCTGACCTTGGGCTATTTAAATTCTCAGGATCTCCATTTGCTCATCTGTAGAATGAATACTACCTTTGCCTTATATTATTATTGTAAAAATTAAATTCAATGAGTTGTAAAAATTTCCAACTGCCTAAAAATGGGTTGGAAATTACAGACTAGGGGCAATTCCAGCTCATTGCTTGCTTTTAAAATAAAGTTTTACTGTAACAGAGCAACACCCATTTGTTTTACTTATGATGAGTAGTCACAACAAAGACCATAGGACCTGCAAAAGCCTAAGATATTTACTATCTGGCCTTTTACAGAAATGTTCACTGACACCTGGACTAAAATATCAATTTTACTCAGAGAAAGCATTCTCATACGAGTTTACACTAAGTAACTTGTAACATTCATTTATTTCTAAATCACTGATCAAGTCACTGTACAGTTTGTACTTTTCTTTTTTTTTATATACTGGATATAAAAAAAATCTGCTTGCATTAATGAATTAAATCTTTAATGTAGGGCTACTGCAGCCCTGATCACGTTTATTGTAATAAATGTTTGTGCATTAATTCCTTATTGGTCTTTGTTTGTGTTTATGTGGTAGCATTGGTTCTACCTCTGTATGAGAATATGTGCAGAGTTATTATGGTTGCCATGGAAATACAGCCTGTCACTAGAGTTTGCTGTGATCAATTTACTGTGACTGTTTTTTAAAAGCTTGGCAAAAAAATTTTGTAATAAAACTAATTTAATAAAGCCATGAGAGAAAAGGTCCAAATAAGAAATAGTGGAGGAAAATAAGCTACAAATACCGCAAAAGCTTAGGTCAAAACTAATGTTATCACGGATTGCATATTTATCTTTTACTGTTGGGAACAATGGTGCTTAAGATGTGGTTTATGTGTCAAAGGGAAAGGATTCAAGGTCTTCCTTCTTCTTTTCCATTAACGCTTAGATGAACAGCAATATCTCAAATATCCATGGAAAACCACTGAGAGAGGCTTTTGAGAGGAAATATTGAATAATTTCCATTTTCCAATGTTCTCTGAGTTCAAAATCATGGAAAGATTTTTTTTAAACTATCCTAACAAATCAATTGGATTACTGTCTCCTAAATATAAGGCCAAAAAAAAAATGAGGACATTTCATATATGATAAAGCTTCCCTTCCCAAATAAATAGTATCTAAGTATTAATGTTATATTCAACTTCACTTTTGCTTCCGTAGACTTTTCCTAAATTCTTCTGGTGGATATGTTTGACTGTATAACTCTTAGACTAACTTGTACTTTATAATGACTTCTATGACTTTTTTTTTTAACAATTTAAAAAAATGTTATATTGGAGTATAGTTGATTAACAATGATGTGTTAGTTACAGGTGTACAGCAAAGTGATTCAGTTATACCCATTAAAAGTATCCATTCTTTTTCAAATTCTTTCCCCATTTAGGTTATTACAGAATATTGAGCTGAGTTCCCTGTGCCATACAGTAGGTCCCTGTGGTTATCTATTTTAAATATAGTAGTGTGTATATGACATTGGTTCTTATTCATATTGCTGTATAAGTTTTTGAATAAAAATTCAGTTTAATTCAACTCAATTTAACTAAAATACTTATTGAGGACTTCTACTGAACCCTGTGGGGGCACTGGGATAGAAAGCTTTCAACATGATGCCTGCCATCAGGTAACCTAATGCAGAGTTAGAACAAAAGACATACCACTTTGAAACAAAGGATGCTATTAAAGCCTAGCCACAGGAATAAAACAGGTGATCTTGGTATAAGAAGAATGATGTACTGGCATTTAAACTTGAGGGTGATTCAGAGAAGAACTCACTAAGAATGTAGCACTTAATCAGACTCTTGAATATTTGCAACCAATAAAGTGGAAATTGGGGAAATAAAATAAGAGACATTTAGAAAACCATTAGATAAAGCACTGAGTTAGGAAATATGAGACACTTAGTCCATTGAGTTGGAGAGGCCAACATGAATTGAGAAATAGGTATCACTGGAGTGAAGGGGATTAAGAGTGAACCTATGAATAATGGCTTCAGCCTTCTGCTAAAATTGGGCATGAGCATGTGCTGAGAGACATTTATTTGTTTATTAATTAAGACACCTATTATGTTCCAAGGTACTGGCAATGTATCAGTGTCCTAAGATAAAAACCTCACGAAGTTTTCCACCTCTCCAGAGGCTTAGCATCATTTACAAAACAGAAATGAGAATGTATGATGGTGGACTAAACACAAAAGACAGTTATCTACAACATCAAGTTCTTCAAAATAACATGGGGAAAATGTAACTATGTCATTTTTGAGAGATTAACTTATAAGTTTTTCTGTTTTTCTGTATTTCCTCAACTATGGTCCCTCACATATTTCAACCTATATATTCCTTTTTTCTGGGACTTCTGCCGGGAAGCAACTAAAAACACCCCATCAAGTGGTTCTGCTTGCTTTTGGAAACACCGAAACCCACTGTAAAGATATTTCATGTCTAGGAGGCAAGAGTAGTGGGAATGCTTTTTTGAGGCACAAAAGAAGGAAAAGGCCAGTGGAACAGTATGGAAGAAAAGCATTTGGGGTGGGGGAGAAATTTAAACAGAGATGCTCAATAAACAGTTGACTCATCAACCTTAAGCTCAGCAGAAATATCCGAACTCAAAATTCAAATGTGATAGTTATGTATTCATAGGAGACAGCAGAGTACAAATAGGCCCTAGGATTGACTCCCTGGGAACTAAGACATTTAAAATGTAGGAATAAAAAAAAAAAAGATCCAGCAAAGGAGAATACTGAAGAAGAGTCCATCAACATCAAGAAAATAAAGCACTGGAGAAGAAATTTCCTGAAAGCTGATTCATGGCTTCTCCTCTCCCACTATACTTTCCCCAGACTCACAATATTGGTTCAAATAATAATAATTTCCCTTAAGGGTACAGTATAGTCTTACACTTAACTTAGAATCATGTGGCTCTCTTCATACCACAAAGATGACCCTTAAAACAAATTTCAATCTTCCTCACTTTAGTAAAAAGAACACAGAGGCTCAGAAATTTATCCATTTATTCCACAAACATTTACAGAGTTACTTATGCATGAGGAATTGTTTTAGGCTCTTGGCATACATGGAACTTACATCTAACAGGAAAGGAGTGCCTTGTCCAAAATCATGTACCTCAAAAATGAGAGAACATGAAAGTAGACCCAATTCTTAACCTGCATTGCCCTTTTGAGTACGATCCCATAGGGAATGCTCACAGGAAGCTTTTAATAGTATAGACCCATAAAGAAACTGCCGAAGGAACAATGTCATCAGAATGATTTTTCTGCATCGGAAGTCTGCTATCACTCCTGCTTAGAAGTCTGCAAATGGCTCTCTGCTGTCTTCATAATGACATCTAAGTACACAGGACTTCATAAATTGTTTACCTGACCATGTGTATATGCTGCACACTTATTGTTTGCCATTCTCATGCACCCTACTCTCCCCCAAAGCCATTTAAGACTTGTTATTCTCCTAAGCCCTCCAAGCCTGCCAGAGTTCTGAATCTTTATCCATGCCTTGCCCTCTGATTGGAATGCCAACCCTTCCTCTTTTGTCAACTTTACAAATGCATGAGCAGCCATGAAGTTTCAGGGCAAGTGGTGTCTTCTCTTCCACTTGCTCCAGCCCCTTCTCCCAGGAAGCCTTGTGTACTGCAACTCTCAATAATGCTTCCATTGTGTCTGGCATGACCTTCCAATGTGTGACAACTACACAGTACCATGGAAGTGTGTTATCTATTTTCCCTCTAGTCTTTGACCTTCATAAAATAAGGATGTTTATCTATGGGTCCTTGTAACATCTACATCCCCTATGCTCTACACAGTATATGACAAACGGTAAGTGACAAAAAGTGTGTTGCATATGCAACTGAATCTGGAAATAGATATGTGAAATAATAAAAAAGAACCATCTACTATGGAGAGAGATGTAAATTGAGAAGAGTTTCCAATTAAAACTTCTCAAAATATTTTAAATGGTATTTTATAAGTAAGTTGTTATAATTGTAAAATTTGTGGAAAAAAATAGCACAGGCACCAAAAGACATCTCCTCTAAGAATCTGAGATGAGGAAAAAGTTTTAGGAACATTATTTAGCTTGATTAACAAGCCTATCTTAGAGAGACTTTCAAAAATTAAAACCAGCAACTTCTCAAAACTGAGCCAAGGGTCCATTTAGAATGAAAAAATACTAGGTCCTCTGAGAGGCTGACTTAAAGAGCAAAGTGTTACCTTTGCCCCAGGGATCAATCTTGGGTCTCTAGCAAAGGGGACGCAATAGATTTAGGGAGCACACACAATTCTACTTTCCACTCAGGATTCAGCAATACACACCAAGATCAAAGCAAAACACAATCTCATGTCACATATTCTCAGGTCCTTCCATTGCCAATGTCTGCCTGTCTTCTAGCTTTCTGGTCACAATCCTATGCCATATTCCTTAATGTATTCCTGAATGGCAGCTGCCTATCTGATGGGATCCTTATTTCCCGCCTCCCACTCTGCTTGGGCAAGCTGCACCTTGGCATCAAACTGAATGCCAGATAAGCAGAATTCTTACATGTGCAATTAAGAGCCACTGGAGTGGAGATAACAGCATCCCATGGTTAGCTGAATAATTCATGGCAAAATGTTCTCTCTTTATCCATAGCTCCTCACACCCTTGACTTGTTAAGCAGCTAGCACTCACACCAAAGTCCTGGTTTCAGCTGAGACATTTCTTAAGCAACTCCTCTCATCAGGTATTTTACATTTTTAAATGTCTTTTACCAGAATCTCTGAAAAAATTAAAAGGAAAGAGAAATGAGGACAAAAACAAACAAAAATAAAGGAGCCTAATGAAACGTGGAAAAAACAGATTCTGGTTTTCTTTCAAATGAGTGCTTTAAATTCAAAGCACAGGAAATATCTTCCAGTGTTTAAGTTGTTTATTTCTGGCTGTTTATCACTTGGCCACTTGTTCTTAAAGCAGTGATCATGATTTTAAAACACTATACTTTGTTTGCAGGTCAGGGGTGGTAGAAGAAATATATAATACTGAATTCAAAGTAGGTACAGATATGTACTATTACTGCAGAGATCACACAAAAATCACAAAGATAGACAAGTGAGGGCATTTATTCCTTTTCAGGGTCTATAACTGACTTGACTCTAAGTACCCTCAAAACCAACTACCAACCGTGGAGAATATTATAATCCTTTCATTAAAAGGGCTGCCTTCAATTTTAGGTACACAATTGTAAAATATAGAGAACTTCCTCACAGCAGAATTAGCAACTTAATAAGGATGTATTCAGTGTGTGAGAATGCAGGAAGGCATGAAAAAAAAATGCTAAGGGTAACTGTTCAAATAAAAGTGGAGATTCTCTACAATATTAAATATGTATAAGTTTAGGATCCACTTTTATAAAAGGAGGAAGAATTTTAAAACTCTTTAGCTTTAGAATTTTTTCATAAAAGGTAGGAATTAAAATAGCTTAATATCAAGGTTTTAAAAATTTTTACAAAAAACTTGACGGTAATACCTCTAATTAGTAAAATATGTTTAAACAATATTTGTAAATATAAAGATGTTTACAAAGTGAAAAAAATAAGCTATTCCTCCCATATTTTCCACCTCCACTTCTTCTCCCCAAGTGGTCATTTTCAATATATTTTTATAATGTATTCTTCAAGAAACATTGTTTCATGTGTATTTTTATGTAAATATATATATATACTTTAAAAAATTACACAAAGTAATCATCAGTTATTTACCATGGGCTTTTCCTATATTCCTATATTCCTATTTCTTAGTGGCTTCTACATGAACTCACACTTCCCTATTTCAATCATTTCAATTAACTGATATTCTGTACATTGTTGACTGACCAAATCTATACGACTTATCTGACTACATCTCTAATTAATACTTATTTAGCATTTTGCCAACATTTTTTATTTGATAGTTCAAAGAGCAGTAAAATTCCAACAGAATTATCTTGATGTGCTTTTGAAAATACATCAGTTGGATAAATCCATAACCAAGAACAGCTGGTACAAAGGCATATGTACAGATTTTGGCAGATATTTTAATGTATTCTTCAAAATTCTATATTAATTTGCAGTCTGAAGAATGATGTATAATAATAAATGTCTCAAAAACCTAGATAAAATATTTGTTTCTAACCTGAGCGGATGAGAAATCTTGTGTTTTTTGATTTGTATTTCTTTAATTATGAGTGAGATAAAACATTTTTTCTTCTAGAATTATGTATTATTTTTTCTGTTTAATCTTTTATCTAGTTTCTTGGCCTGTTTGTATACTTTCTACTGAACAGTATAAATCCTAATAAGTTAAGGAAATTATCCCTTACATTAAATATTTGTCAATTAGTACAATTTAGAGAAGGCTTTCCTTAATAGAATTTAAAACCTGTAAGCCATAAAGAAAAGATTAATAGGGCTTCCCTGGTGGTGTAGTGGTTGGGAGTCTGCCTGCTGATGTAGGGGACACGGGTTCGTGCCCCTGTCTGGGAAGATCCCGCATGCAGTGGAGAGGCTGGGCCCGTGAGCCATGGCTGCTGAGCCTGCACGTCCGGAGCCTGTGCTCCTCAATGGGAAAGGCCACAACAGTGAGAGCCCCGCGTACCAAAAAAAAAAAAAAAAAAGAAAGAAAAGAGTAATAGATTTGAGTAATACGTATACATATAGATGGCAACAATTATAATAACCTAAGCCAAAGACCAAAGTGCATTTTAAAAAAATTCAATGCTTAATGAGAAGATAAATCCAGATCCATCTATCCATCCAAACACACACATACATATACATACACACACACACACACACAGTTTTTATAAATCACTAAGAAAACAATTTTTAAAAAATACTATGTGTAAGGCAAGAAGTTATACAATTTCCAAAAATTAATCATCATATTTAATCTTGACATTACTAGTGATAATTATTTTTCTTGTCATTCTCTGAGAGCCTAAATCATGAATAATTGATCAGCTGTTATTATTTTTAAGTTTTATTATTTGAAATAAAAACTTTTCCATAAATGAGAGCCTTGTCCAAAAGTAATTAATATTTTAAATGAATCAATGGATTATTGCTCTGGTAGGAACAGGGATAGAGATTTCCTCTCCAATATTGATCTTGGTAATGGCTCATGAATGAGCTCAAACCCACAGAGTTCTTTGAATCACAGCCTGAAAGCCATCAAACTGAAAGGTAATGAGCCAACTAGATCTTTATATAAAGTTTAGAATAGCTAGTGGTACAGTCATAAGGTGGGAAACTAGTAATGCTAACTGCACCCACAATGAATATATAAACTAAGTACAAGTAAAAATGGATTGCAGTTTGCATGGCCAGACAAAATAACAGGTAAGAGGGATACAATTTTTTCAATTAATGCAGGAAATACACTGATGGCCTACTGCCTATTTACTAGTCAGATGACCTTGAGAAAGCCACTTAATCAAGTTTAGCCTTAGTGTTCTTACCTCATAGTATCATTATAAAAATTGAGGGACATTTAAAAATACTGAAAATAAGGAACACAGTACTTGGTACATACGAAACCACAAATAAAGAAAAGTTAACACTATTGCTCTGAGCACAGAAAAGGAAAATTTATATTATTGGAAATTTCTCTAAAATTCTTAAGACATAAGAAGATATATATGAAGAATGAGACATATATGAAGAAATGTGTGGTCACTGAGAGAGACCCTGTTACAGGGAAAGAAAGATAACAATAAAGAGCAGATATAAGCAGATCATGCAAATTCTTGAAGGCCATGTTAAGTAACTTAACCTTTATCTGGAAACAATGGGAACCGTTTTAAGTAAGAGCATAAGATACAGTTTTAAAGATGTAGTATAAATAATAAATTGACAAAGGATAGAAATACCAGTTAGTGAAGTATTTCTAAGGAACCTATGAGACATGGCAAGGCTTTCTGTTACAATACTATTAATGGAAATAACTATGGAACTGTTTGTAGTATTTCAGTACTTGTTGATATTGTGGATAAGGCAGGTAACCTAGATTTTGAGGCTTAAAACTAAGCAGACGGTGATGCCTTATGCTGAGAAAGAAGCTCTGTAAAATAGCAATGTTTCTGAGGGCAAATGTGAATCAAAGGCATGGTTTTCACAACGTTGTGCTTGAGATATATTGACATATCCAAGTGGAGATATCAAATAGGCAGTTAAATTTAAAGATCTAACACTCATATGAGAAATCTGGGCATGAAATAGCTATTTGTGAGTTATCTGTATATAGATGCAAATTTATGTTATGAGTAAGAAACAACTCATCTAGCAAAAGAGTACAGAATAAAATGTGAAAAAATAAGAGAGAGAGTTAGTGGTGGCTAAAGCCAGGCTTTGAGAAACTCCAAAATATAATGACCAGATAAAGGAGAAGTAGGCAGAAAACCAAGAGTATAAAATGTCCCGAGACTCAAAGGATAAAAAAGTTGTTTTGTGAAGAAAAGAGTGGTAAATAGAATTAAATACTGCTGAAGAACCAATCAATTGAAGACTTAAAATCAGAGTTCTGCTTTTGTATAGCATAATGAGGACAATTTATACAAAGTACTTTCTCATACTATGATCTCGTATCTGGCTTCCATTTTCCAATAATATTCTAGGAAACTAAGGGACAAGGCAGTTATAATTACCTCCATTTTGCAGATGAGGAAGCTAAGGTTCCAACTGGTAAAGTAACTTGCTTAAGGTAATATTGTTAGTAACTGGGCAGCAAGTAAATTCCAAAATTTCTTATCCCTAGTCCAATGCTCATTTTGATATAGTGACTGTCTCATCAATTAATTCAACACTATTTACTGAACTGCTATGAGTAAGACACTCATAAGAGGAGCTACACAGACGAATCGGGCATGGACCCTACCTTCAAAGAGTTTTCAGGATAGAATGGGGCATAATCCTGTAGTATAATGTTGGACCTCATAGTGTTATACAAGTTAACAGAGTATTGCTATTATGGAGGTTCAAAGTGGGAATGGAAATTTAGAACATTTGAACGTGATGGGTAGAATTATGAGAAGGTATATGACCTGTGAAGACCATGTAAAGGTACTTAAGTTGAATTAATAGTATAAGGATAGAGAAACAAGCAATGATTGATAGGAAAAGTAAATAATTCAGCTTGTATTGACCAGAGGTAAAGTGAAGAGAAATAGAAGAGATAAAGAAAAACATAGGATTTACATCTTGAAGGGTGTTAATGACAATAAGGAGTTTGGGTGTTATAAGGAAGGTAGAGCAAGGGCAATAAAATAATTTGAACAGAGAAATGGAGTGATCAGAATATTCTTTAATAATAATTAGATCAATTAACAACGTGTTAGAGTGTGTGTATAGACATTACCATGGCCTACCAATATGCCCAACTCATCTCTCCTGAGCACACGAAAGAGACTGCACTTCTCCAACTTTTTTGAAGATGGGTATGGCCAAGCAACTTGCTTTGGACATTAAGCCATGTGCAGAACCAATAGATGCCACTGCAAGGGATAAGTGTTTTAGAGCTGATGGACAATTCTCCAGTCTCCCTTCCCCAGCCAAGTCCATCTGCCTAAGAATGGAGAGTCAACTGGAACTGTTCACAGACTTTATGTGGGTGAGAAATAAACTTTAATCTTATTAACACCAAGAACTTTGGGTTTACTTGCTACTACAGCATTATCTAACCTAGGCTGATTGTACACTGTGTTCACTGTTTTCAATGAGTTAAACTAAAGCTGATGTTCAGCTGATAGGTAGCTTATATTAATATTAAACTACTGTCTACAAAGCTACAGTAATGAAGACAGTATGGTACTGGCACAAAAACAGAAATATAGATCAATGGAACAGGATAGAAAGCCCTGAGATAAACCAACGCACCTATGGTCACCTAATCTATGACAAAGGAGGCAAGAATATACAATGGAGAAAAGACAGTCTCTTCAATAAGTGGTGCTGGGAAAACTGAATAGCTACATGTAACAAGTGAAATTAGAACACTCCCTAACACCATACACAAAAATAAACTCAAAATGGATTAAAGGCCTAAATGGAAGGCCAGACACTATAAACTCTTAGAGGAAAACATAGGCAGAACACTCTTTGAGAGAAATCACAGCAAGATCTTTTTTGACCCACCTCCTAGAGAAATGGAAATAAAAACAAAAATAAACAAATGGGACCTAATGAAACTTAAAAGCTTTTGCACAGCAAAGGAAAGCATAAACAAGACGAAAAGACAACCTTCAGAATGGGAGAAAATATTTGCAAACAAAGCAACTGACAAGGGATTAATCTCCAAAATATATAAACAGCTCATGCAGCTCAATATTAAAAAAAACAAACAACCCAATCAAAAAATGGGCAGAAGATCTAAATAGACATTTCTCCAAAGAAGACATATAGATGGCCAAGAAGCACATGGAAAGCTGCTCAACATCACTAATTATTAGAGAAATATAAACCAAAACTACAATGAGGTATCACCTCACACAAGTCAGAAAGGACATCTTCAAAAAATCTATAAACAACAAATGCTGGAGAGGGTGTGGAGAAAAAGGAGCCCTCTTATAGTGTTGGTGGGAATGTAAGTTAGTACAGCCACTGTGGAGAACAGTATGGAGGTTCCTTAACAAAACTAAAAATAGAACTACCATATGACCCAGCAATCCCACTCCTGAGCATATAACCAGAGAAAAACCATAATTCCAAAAGATGCATGTGCCCCAACGTTCATTGCAGCACTATCTACAATAGCCAGGACATGGAAACAACCTAAATGACCATCAACAGAGGAATGGACAAAGATGTGGTACATATATACAATGGAATATAAAAGGAACAAAACTGTGCCATTTGCAGAGATGTGGATGGACCTAGAGACTGTCATACAGAGTGAAGTAGGTCAGAAAGAGAAACAAGTGTAATATGGCTTATATGTGGAATCTAGAATAATGGTATAGATGAACTTATTTGCAAAGCAGAAATAGAGACACAGATGTAGAGAACAAACATATGAATACCAAGGGGGGAAGAGGAGGTGGGATGAACTGGGAAACTGGGATTGACATATATATACTACTATGTATAAAACAGATAACTAATGAGAACCTACTGTATAGCATAGGGAACTCAGTGCTCTGTGTGACCTAAATGGGAAGGAAATCCAAAAAAGAGGGGATATATGTATACGTACAGCTGATTCACTTTGCTGTACAGCAGAAACTAACATGACACTGTAAAGCAATTATACTCCAATAAAAATTTAACTATTGAACTGCCCCTGTATTACTGGTAAAAAACCATTTTCCAAACCTAACGTAACCTCCTCCATACCCTTGCCTCCTTAGTCCATTCTCAGACATGCTGACAGAACCTCCCATGACCCAGAAATTAAATTTTCTTAGTTGGTACCTCAAGTGTCAGCTAAGGCCTGCATCTGTTCTAATTCATTTGTGCCATGATGCACCAATTGTAAATTATTCCCATTATAACCCTGCTTTTAAGCCTATGAGGTCTTACTATCTCCCACTTAATGGATGATAAAACTAGGGATAAATGTTATGAAAATTATCCAAGGTTGTAGGTTGTCTCACTCCAGAACTTTTATGCTTAACAATAATGGTCTACTGTCTCCAGCCTTAAGTGGATGATTTTGGTAGCTGCTTAAGAAGAGGTGCTAGAGGAAGGCAGACTACACATGAGTTCACTAATTAGTTCAGAGGTGAAATGTGAGGTCCTTGATTAAGGAAAAAGAAAGAATCTGGGATGGTGAAAAACAGCTACATGTAAAGAAATATTTGGAAGCAGTATCAACAGGAGTTAGGATGACTCAGTGATGGGAAAAGGAGGATTAAGGTCTCAGAGTTGGCAAGGAGGGGTGTGGAATCATTTGTGGAGGTAGAAATATCATGCACAGAAGAATGATTTTCATATATTTGCCTCAACATAGTATCTCCCCAGGTGAACTATTAGAGTTGGCTTTGAGCAAGCAAGACAAATGTCAAGTGTAACTAGAAGTCTACCCAGAGAACAATGACAAGAGAAGCATCCTGCCACTCATACATATATGGGAAAGCATGTCTATGTGATACAACACATTTTTTATACCCTCCCAGACACATAAGTTTAACTGTATTTAGTGTAGATTTTTCCAATTTAAGCACCCTTACTGCAGGCACTGGTTAGGTAAAGATTTGTTAGGTAAGTTTCATAAACCACGATTAGTAATCATTGAAATTGCAGATACCAGATTCAGGTCCTTTAGTCCAAGCTTATATTGATCCTTATGTGGTCAAGACAGACTTAGAGAATGAACTTATGGTTCCCAGGAGGGAAGGGTGGGGGTGAGGGATAGTTAGGGAATTCGGGACTGACATGTACACGCTGCTACATTTAAGATGGGATACCAACAAGGACCCACTGTATAACACAGGGAACTCTGCTCAATGTTATGTGGCAGCCTGGATGGGAGGAGAGTCTGGGGGAGAATGGCTACGTGTATATGTATGGCTGAGTCGCTTTGCTGTGCACCTGAAACTATCACAACATTGTTAATCGGCTATACTCCAATATACAATAAAAAGTTTTAAAAAAAAGAGAGATAAAGAATGCTCTGTGTTCCCTTTACCACAGGAAGACAATACTTCCAAGACTTCCTTATAGGTAGGATGGGGCCACAACAATAAATCCTGGGAAACAGGAATGTGACAGCAGGAGAAGCCTCATTTCCAGTATGAGGTATAAAGAAGCAGGGGGCCTCCTCTATCTCCCCCTGCTTTGCAAAGGTGACATGGGGGTGTCAGAGATGAAAATAGCATGGATCCTTCAGGAACTGCTTGTAGGATGTTTGGTGTGAAGAGTCTCCAGATCTGCAGCAACTGTGTGTGAACAAGAAATAAACTGCCTTGCTGTTAAACCATGAAAATGCTGGAATGTATTTGTTACCACAGCAGGGCAAAACACCATTGCGAGTGATTATCTTATATCGACCTAAACGGCCTCCTGCTAACAAAGCCTATTATGTTTTCAGGCGGCTGTTTTTCTGTTTTTATTTTTCTTTAGAAAGTTCTTCATTTTATTGATTTAATATCTACCACCAGGTAAGTTAATGCATCAGTCTTAGCTCTCTAGTACAATCAAAATACTATATCATAATAAAGACAAAAACTACATCATTCATGCAACTATTCCCTACATTGTCTTTACTTTCAAAATCTAAGTTGATCAGAGTACCTGGGGATAGAAATATCAGTCTTTTCAAGTAATTTTTTTCCCTTTTTTACCCACTAAATGGGTAATTTATAACTTTATAAACCAAATTACATGTTTGAGACCTCCTCAAACCATTAGTTTCAGACTCTATATCCAGATCTATTTTTTCCTTTTTCATAGAACTTCTTAAAATGTAGAGGATAAGCCTTCCCTTCTTAAATATTCCAACATCTAACATATTATTCATATGCTATTCCATATGCCATTTTTCCATGTACACCTTTTTTCTTCCTTCCTGAGAATTTACCATATTGAGTATATTATGTACATATATCTCCCTATACAAAATAGTTAAAATTTAAAAACAAAATAATAACTACTATCCAATGAATGGTTAACAAACAAATAAAAAATTAAACCAAACAAAAAAATCAAAGGGAAACATGCTTGCCATCTTTTACTAGGATTACAAACCAAGTCATGAACATAAAAATAATAAAGTTTATTAGATGTTTATTAAGTACCAGGCACTATAAAGTAGTTTTACATGTATTATTTATTCATAACAGAAGCACTAAACTCATTTTATGGACGAGAAACTAAGTCACTAGTTTAGTAACTTGCCAAATATACTCTATCACTAATAAGTAGCAGAACATGAGGAATTTCAATCCAGCTCTTACTCTCAAACCCATGCTTTGAAAACTTACATCATATTATCAGTTGAAGTCTGGGTTTTCAGTTTGTTTGATTTAATTTTTCTGTTTGTTTGCTTCTCTTTGAAACAAACCCAAACTCCTGGGTCTGGAGTGCCTTAATATCACAACAGAGTTCCATACTTTCCCAGTCCTGGAAGCCCCCTAGTCCTGAGTCAGGAGCTCATGGCACTATTTCCATGGCTAGAATCAAATCATCTGTAGGGAGCCAGGCCAAGGACTTCCCTGGTGTCCTGGGATTAAGGACAAACATTTCCCCAAGGTCTCCAATCTACTATGCCTGAAAGCGCCACTACCCATCAAAAAGCAAAACTCAGACAGAAAAAAGCAAAGCTGATAGGTGTCTGCTACACTGTTTGCAGTGGCCCACTGGGGAGTGACTTACGTGCCAGCATTTATCTTTCTGTATGGGGAAGTAACATGGTGACTACATAGCTCTGTAAGCTCTGTGGCCCATGCTTTCAGAAAACACAGCCTGGGGACAGGTACAGGGACAGCATTGGTTCCATAAAGATCAGGTGTGTTTTGTTTGTTAGCTTTTCTTGGTGACAGTTTGGGAATACAGGTCAAGGCTGTTAACCACAGTTCATAGGAACTATGACCTGGACCCTCAGTATAAACATCCTTTAAAGTTCTTGCAGCTTAGCTCCCATTTACTACTAATGAGGTTCAGAGGCTGAATCTGTTGGAATTAGACCTAAGGGAGTAATTTGCTGGCTGTCAACAGCCAAGTGAGAAACAATATTAGCCCTCAGTGTGCTCAGAGTAACATGCCTAGAAGACCAAAGATGTAAGGAAAAAAGAACAATGATTCTCTGTATTAAAGGTCTGGCTACCTATCCTGCCTATCTGATATTTTGCCCAATACTTCACTCTGGACTTCACACAATTTATGGTTTCCCATATGCTTCTATTATTTCCTGTTGTTTCCACTCTTCCTGATGCCTCCTCTGCCTGGACTGCCCATCCACTTCTAACCTATCAGCTTTCTGTGAACCATGTCTTAGTGAACCACTGGCTTTCTATGGACTCTTCTGGAACCTTGCTCACAGCAGTGTTCCCTGTGTCCTCTCATCACATTGTATCACAATTATCTTAGCCCACAGAATGGGCATTGCTCTTTTCTGCATTTCCAGGATCTCACTAGAAGCTGGCACCAAAGTGGCACTCAATACTTAAGTCAGGAATGAAAGAAAGAAGGCACAAATTAGGAAATTGACTTTTATCTTCCATTCTTTCTGGAAGAGAATATTCCTGCTGAGTTATGAAGGTTGTGAGCACTCAGAGGATAGCATCTCACAACAAAGAAGCCATCCTTATATTTTTCTCCTTTAGTGGTGACGCCTCTGAGGTGTCAGGATATGCTCTGACACACTCAGCACAAAGGATCCTATTATGGAAAATTGGCACTCCTGTGCCTGGAGCCATTCGTAATCTGAAGAGCAAAAAGCTGGAGGAGTTAGAAGCTAAGAAGTTCCATTTCTGAATGTCCAAGATGGAAATGCAGGCAGGAGTTCAGGTAAGAGAATTTAGCAGTGAACTTCTCACTTGAATGAAATTTCCCAGTGTTATTCTGGGAAATCTTGAGCTTCAGAGGTTAATTCTATATTATTAGCTCTCAAAGAGGTTCTCAGTTTTAGAGCATTTACCTGTTACAAGACTTTAACCCTCTCCCAACGCATATCAAAGAGTACATGCTCTACTAGCAGTGCTAATAGATGATACAGGGATCAACACAAATGGAAAACCCCCATCTCCCACCTTGTGTGCTTCCTTTTTCTTATGAATGTCCTTGGGAAATGATGCATCCGGATGTCCAATCAAAGCAGAATTTTTGAAGCAAAATTTAAATTCAAATAGACTATAAAATGAAAGTTTTAATCAATTCAAGAGAAGCTCCATCCAAAGAAATATGGAAAATGAATCAACAGACAATATAATTATGCAAAATAATATCACTGACAGCCTCAGTTCAAGCATTCACAAACACTTTTCCTTCCTCCAAATGAATTTCTGACTGAAAAGATGAGACATCATCAATCAGTTGTTTATCCAAGGAATGTGTACATATGAAAAAGTGATTACTGAATTTTACTCATTACTTGAACTTTTTAAGTGTTACCTAATACCTGAGAAAACAAAGTAACAAATAGTTTCTCCAAAAATAACCTTTCATTTCTTATTTGTTAAGAGTTTATAGAAGCAGAGGTACATTTTAATTTATTTAATACTATTGAACATATGTTTAAAAAATTTAGGAACATTACCATATTGTATGATCTCTATTCAAAATGTTACCTTAATTAATCAAATCTATAACACCAGTTATTAAATATTTTCTAAAATATTGAAATTATCAAAATATCAACAAGATGATATAGAAAACAGAATTTTAACATAAGCTCAAAAATTAGAAAAAAAGACTCAGAAAAACCAGTTGATACCAGAGGTGGAAATAGTGATATAACATGGATGATTAAATATAATAAAAATCACCTAGATAATGATCATTATTGTGAAAAATTAGGTTCCTAACTAATTCAATCATATTTTATTTTAATTAATGTGAATACATATTATTTAAGAATTCCCAGTGGAATCCTGAGAGGAAAACAGGTCAACAGCATTCCATTATTAAGCAAATACATATTTATCCCAGGTTTTTCTCTCCTACACATGTGGGCAAAAATGTAAAATGACTGGGAAATAGAATAATTTTGACTTAGTAAGTTTTCAATAAGGATGCACAATTTTTATTTCTTTATAATTTTGTTGAAGTTAAAAAAAAGATTATTTATGGACTTGGATGTTATGGCTTAAATCCTTACTTAATTGTTGCTGGCTTTTCATATAAATGGATGTACAATTGCCTCTCTGCATCTTGAATACAGAGGAAGTCTGAGTGGAGTTATCAGGAGGCTGAAATACACAGTGACATGTGGCCATGTGACTAAGTTCTGACCACTGAAATCTAAGTGGAATTGACGCATGACATTTTGAGACTGAGGGAGTAAAAAGCCAGGGTATCCTCCCCGCACATCTGTCCCTCATTCTTGCAGCTGGAGGTGAAAGAATCCAAGACAGCAGAGACACAGGATGAAAGGAGTAAACTCCCACATCACACCAGAGGGGAGCTGCCCAGAAGACTGATAGGAGTGAGAAGGAAAAAAATAAAAATAAAAAGGTTTATTATCTTTAGCCATGGAATTGGTGGTTTATTTATTATAGCTGCTAATGAGAGCTACCCTAACTAATAGAACTACCATCTTTTAGAAGTAGATGTTATCTGCATATTACAGGAGGTCTGATTGTGTTTCAGAAAATGTAATGCCAAATCTTTCTTAGTTTATCTTTGTGATTACCATTCCATTAATCTTTATCAGAAAAAACCTGTAATGATAGCAATTAGAATACAGCATTTACAACAGGCAAGAAAGAGACCTTTTAATAAATTCACATAAAAGAAAAACAAAACAAAACCAAAAAGTGAAAAGTCCACATCAGTAGGTAGCAGAACAGATCTTGAATTCTGTCAGCCAGCTATGCTCTTATTTCTCTCCCCTATGAAGTCTGTGGGGAAAATCCCTATGTCTCATTAACAGGACCATGTTCATATATGTCTCTAACATCAGGAAAATGGAAATGATATTGAGGATGAAGATACTGATCACGATGATGACTGACTATACCAATTTACTGAGTGTTCACTTACTGTGTACTAAGCACTCTACACATACTTTATCATGTTATTCTTTAGATGTCCCATGTGAAAACAAAGTTAGTATCCTTGTTTTAAAGATGTGGAAACTGAGGCTTAAAGTCATAAAGCTAATAAATGTAGGAAGGCTGATATAACTCCAAGACTTGTGCTCTTAGTCACCACTTTAAGATAAAACAATTAGATAATTTAAATAAACCAGTCTCATCAAGCAACTTCATGCTTAATACAATTCTGTGCCCTACCCTCATTGCCTTCATATTAAAGTCCAAATGGCATATCATGTTTTAAAGGCCTTTCAGAGCTGACCCCTCCTCACCTCCAAAACCTTTCCTCTCAGTTTTTCTAAATATAACAGTTAAGACTATTTTACGGGAAAACAAGATGGCAAATTAAAAATAATATTTAATTGAGAAACTAGTTAAGGTGGTTGGATATAAGACACATTACCAAAATAAATAACTTCTGTCTATACTAGCAATAAGCAGATATAAGTAGAAATAGGAAACATTCTGTTCTCAAAAGGCAAAATTATAACCTATGTAGGAATTAATTTAATAAGAAAAGTTAGCACCTATAAGGAGGAAACTATTAAACCTCACTGAAAGACAGAAAACTAGGTCTGTACTTAAGTAATGGCATATCTTATTCTTAGATTATTAGATGCAAAGACAGAATAAAAATGTCAACCCACCTGGAAATTAATTCACTTCTTAATATATAACTTCAAATAGAATATTAACCTTTTTGAACTGGATAAATAAGCTAATAGTTCATATACAAGAATAAAATGTAAGATATGATATATTGACACTTATTTCTACTTATTCCTCAAAACAAAAATGAGAATAAAGTTAGTAAAGATATTTTTAAACATATGAATACATGAAGATAGGATGATGCCAGGGGACAAAAGATGTCATCAAAATTTTAGAAGTCCAAGGAAGATGGAAGAGTGACAGATGACTTTCAGACCCAATCTCATGCCATCTATCAAAATATATTGTAGATGGATTAAATGCTTATATTTTAAAACATGCTATATATTTTTTCTCTACAAGCATATTATATCATTTTATATTTAGGTCTTTTTTTGTTTGTTTGTTTTGGTTTTTTTGTTTTGCGGTACGCAGGCCTCTCACTGTTGTGGCCTCTCCCATTGTGGAGCACAGGGCTCCGGACACGCAGGCTCAGCGGCCATGGCTCATGGGCCTAGCTGCTCCATGGCATGTGGGATCTTCCCGGACCAGGGCACGAACCCATGTCCTCTGCATCGGCAGGCAGACTCTCAACCACTGAGCCACCAGGGAAGTTCTATATTTAGGTCTTTAAGAGAATTCCCAATAATATAAAATAGCCAAAGTAAGTTTTGGTATGTAAATATTATAAAATATGGTGTCCCTTGAAAGGAATGAGTTATGTATTGTTTCACTTGGGTGGATTCTATGATACTACTAAGTGACAAGGCCAGATTCAGAGTAGTGTATTTAAAATGATCTTCTATTTGTAAAAAACAATGACCAAATCCCAATATTTATGCATGTGAATTTGTATACTGCTACACAAACATGGAGAAAGCTATGTGTTGCTCAGATCTTCTGCTATAAAAACCAGACCAGCTGCTGTCCTCCTGGGTCTAACCCTTGTTCACGCTGAGGCCACACTTTCTGCAGGCTGCTGTCAGCTAATGACTGGGCACAACACAGGTAATAAAGTAGACCCATTCCTACAAGTTGTCAGCTAGGTGACTTTTCCTCATTGAGTTCCTAATGGTTTAGCCAAACTTTCTTGGAACTATACTGCAGCTTCAGACTCTTTCTACCTTACTCTTCCCCTTCTCAGCAGTTAGACCTATCTAAAGGCTCTCCCCAACTTCTCCTGCTTCCTTCCCTTTATCTTTCACAGGCATTTTTCTTAATACATCTGTTCACATGTAATCCTGTCTTGGCATCTGTATCTTGAGGAACTAAACTAAATGGAAGGATGCACTGTAAGAAATTAACAGTGGTTACTATATTTGGCTGGGAGGAAGTGGGGAGAAAGAGGGAGCAAATGTAGACGAGAGGGAAAAAAAATGAATCAGAATAAAGATGTCCACAATAAAAATAACAGTGATGGGCTTCCCTGGTGGCGCAGTGGTTGAGAGTCCGCCTGCTGATGTAGGGGATGCGGGTTCGTGCCCCAGTCTGGGAAGCTCCCACATGCCGTGGAGTGGCTGGGCCTGTGAGCCATGGCCGCTGAGCCTGTGCATCCAGAGCCTGTGCTCCACAACGGGAGAGGCCACAACAGTGAGAGGCCCACGTACTGCAAATAAATAAATAAATAAATAAATAACAACATTGATAATATGACCCCAATTGAATATAACTGCATGTATATATAAAGGCATATGTGTATGCACAAAGAAATGCATGCATATTCAAGGAAGTATTGATGGTGGTTATTTTAGAGTGGTGTGATTTCAGGTGATTTTTGATTTTTGTTACATTTTAATGTATTATTCGATATTTTTGGGGGGACGAGTACTATTTAAATAAACAGAAATAATAGATTTGTCTCCTCTATAGAAATAAATGTAAGAAAATATATCCAATAGTGAGAAAAAAAGAAAGGTCCAAGCACATGGTGTTAAGCTCAGAATCAGTCTTCTCAGATAGCAGAAACCCGATAAAATAAGTCAAATAGTACTTGTAAAATTAATGAAAACATTGAAAAAAGCATGTCTACATCTCAAAATTATTCTATACTTTACAGATACACCAATTTGAGTTCTATGTATCATGACTTGTCATGAACTTTATCCCTGCTTTATCAGATCATGGCACATTAACTGGCCTGCAGATAGGGTAACTAACTCATCCTGGTTTGCCTGGGACTTTCTTTTTTAGCACTGAAATAACACAACCCTGGACCCCACACAGTCCCAGACAATCTTAACCTTTGCTTACCCTGTCTTCAAATGATATTCAAAAGGACGTGAGGCCTGAGTAACGGGGCACAGAACTAGGCTTAGGCCATCTGGATTCTTCTACAGGATAGATGAGTCTTGCTTTGGAACTTGAACATAAGATACTTTTGATTTCTTTGGGGTTCTCCATAATTACAGAAAATATGAGCTGAGAGACACCTGAGAGATTTTTGTCATTAAATGACCTTTTATAAGCAAGATCAGCAAGGATGTTGAGTTGGAGAAAGCTGGCACTCTAGCTGAGCCTGTTAATCACCAGGCCAGTGTCTTCGCCTCACACTGACCCATCTCCTCACAGCATCATGAATACAAATTATGTTCTAGCCACTCTGAACTCCATCTTGTGCCTCACGATTACCACTCTTCCCTGCCTCTGCAATTTGCATGTATTTTTTCCTTTGCTGAAAGTGTTCCTACTCCTCTGACAGAAATGTCATATCCTTTTAAGGGCCTAGTTCAAAGGGTACTGCCTCTTTGCCACTCTGGGAATCCTTCCCAGGCAGAGTAAGGACCTACCACACTGTAATGTGGCAATTACTTTGTCTCTTCTCACGAGATGGTAACCTCAATGACTCTGGAGCCAGATCTTCTTGGTTCAAAGCCAGCTCTGCCAGGTAGCAGCCTTTTAGCCTTAGGAAGCCAATTAAAGTCTTACTGAGTCTTAGTCCCCTCATATGTAAAATGTGGTCATTGTAAAAATGTAAATGTGGTAGTTCATCTATTACAGGGCTTAGGAACAGTCCTGGCACAGAGTAAATTCTATACCAGGGTTGCTGTTATTACTGTCTCTATCCTCAAAGCCCAGCTCAGTGCTTTGTTTGTGACCAATAAAGATTTGCTGAATGAAAATCACAGTAGCAAGGCATACTTTCACCAGAGCAAAGAGAAAGGGCAAAGTCAGGCCACACACAGCTGAAGCCATCGGGCCAGTATATCCCACCAGGGCTGGCACCTGTGCAGCTAGCATGTTCCCCTCTCACAATTATGTCCATGCATTACCCTAGTGTCCATGAGAAATGAAGTAGTTCTTAGTGGCTTTCCAAAGAGCGCTATGAAAATTTGATTCACACAACTGTACTGTTGAAGGTAACAGGTATACCAGAATAATTTGAGTAGCCCTAGAACACAACCAAAAGTATCTTCATGATGCCTAAAACTCTAACACATTTAGAACACTGGGATACAATGAGATAACACAGAAGAGGGCAATATACAAGGAAATGGAGGAGGCTGTAGAATTATTAAAAAAAAAAAAAAAAAAAGAAGATTGGGAAAAGGAAAAGTAGCCTTCAACTTATATTGTGAAGCAATAACCTGACAGCTAGGAAGGATCCACAAAAGTGAGATGTAACCCAGGTTAAGACTAGAGAGTATTTTAAATAGGAGAAAGTCATCAAATGTGTCAAATGAAGCTGAGAGGTTAGAAGATGAAGACAAATACAGGGCAACTGAATTTAGTGACCTTGACAAGAGCAGCTTTATGCAGTGGTTTGGATGAAACCCCAACTGCAACAGTTGAAGAATGAGAAGAGGAGATTAGTGACAGAATATATAAAGGACTTTTTCAAGAAGTACTGGTATAGGAAAAACAAACAGCCAGAAGAAATGGGGTGGTAGCCAGAGATGTATGAGAAGCAAATGAGTTTCTTGTCCTTCTTCTTTTTTAAGAATGAGAAATTCGAAACTATGTTTGTAAAATGTTATCAATGACTATTTGAGAAAGCTATTATTTATGTTTCAACAAAAAGAGAGGGCAATCTAATGACTGAATCCTTGAGAAAGTATGCAGGAAAAATCTGGAGTCAGAAGGGTTTGGTCATTGGTAAGTGGCAGGACAATGAATTTATTTTAACAGAAGGGCAAAAAAGAGAAAACAGATGTTGAGGAAGTGAATTTTTAGGTTTGTCATTGGGAGACTAAGGGAGCTTCCATTCGAAGTCTTCCATTTTCTCAATGAATGATAAAGCAGGCTTGACAGTAAGTAAAGCGAGAAAGCCTAGATTGCCAGTGAGTTTTAGGGAAAAGGAGGATTTATGAATTAGTTATTTTGGGGAGTAAAAGAATAAGCTTATTAGCCAATTGTGATAAGACTATTAGACAAGGTTGACTCATTTTGTATATAAAGTAAAGCTAATCTGGCTTAAGAGGTTTTTTGCCAGCAATGTTCTTCCCCCTTGGGTGTGGAAAATATAAACTGGACAGGTGGGTTCAACCATAATGGAAAACTGGCCACTCTAGAACTACAAAGGAACAGGCAATTTGTGTTTGAAAAGATATGATTATGATGGTAGATCTTGGGATATAACTAAAATAAACAAAAAGATTAAAAATGGGAAAGGGGTCTTTGTTCCAGTGAGAAATAGTGGTAGCAACAGGTTGGAGATCTCTCCATATCTCCTCTAAAGATGAACTGGCTATATCTCAATCAGTTTGTCAGATACCAAATATTTGGAGTTAAGACATTTGAGTTTTTAAAGGAAGAGGACCAATATGGTGAGGGAATGGAGGAAGGCAGAACACTTAGGAGGCCAGATCATTGCTGGGAGGTAGATATGAAATGCAACAGCATGTAGCACAAGGATAGTCTGTGTAAGAAAAGAATTGAACTATTACACACACCATCTTTTTACCTGCCTTTTTCACATAAAAATACACATTCATGTCAATAAGTATAGGTATCCAGCATTGCTTTTTAATGGTTGCATAATATCTAACCTGTATTAAATTAATCCTCTGTTAGTGGATATTTATTCTGATTCCATGTTGGTAAGTTACAGCTAGAATTGTGAGGACCTTCCTTATACATTCATATTGCAAGATAATCTCAGGCAGCATTTCTGGGTATGTCTGAGTTCCCTCAGAGATCCTCAGATTATTCCTCTGTATGGTCATGAGAACCTTTGAAGGAAGGAAACATGAAAAAAATGTCACAGGTTTCAGGAGAGGCCATGTGTTCCAAGGGTGACCTGGGAACAGACCTCTTGCACTTCTGTAGTTTAAGATTCTATCCCGGTGACATACCATGAGGTCATTATAGATGCTTCAGAGTAACTAGTTTGATTTCTGAGGGCTAATTTTCATTCCTAAGATAATTCCACTTGAAACCTACTGTGGAATCAAGAAGTTCATCTACGCCTCAATTTTAATTCACCTTCACTGGAAAACGTAATTCCACACTTTAGGAAGTACAGCATTTTGACGCATTTGTTTGGTGTAAACCCACGTTTCCAATGCCCTGTGTAAAAATGTGCTAACATTTAACAGCTGATCCCAGATCCTGAGGGTTTTGAAATGCAGCCCGTATTGCTGTCAGAGGCAGTTAAGTCTGCAGATTTGCATTAAACTGAAATATCGTGATGGGCTTATGAGCCATTGCTTTTTACAAGCCTAATTAAATCTTGTAGATAAACAGAAAATATCTCAGGCAGGTGTGCATATACTTAAAAATCATGAGGTGAGGGGGATGTAGATGTGCCTTATCTTAGTGTTACAACTGGGTGATTGCAAAAGAAACTTCTAATACTTCAAAAAACTAACAAGAAACTTTTAGTAACAACCCCTCCACCCCACCCCACTCCCGCCGCTGGACTTCTAGGAGTCATTCTCCAAGGTTATAGGAAGAGCTCAGAGGATTATGGCTCAGAGAATGACAGAGGTATTCCTAGCTCCAGTTCCCAGCATATATAATAAACTCCCATGGATTCTGTCACATTCATATAGCTGTCTAGGCAGTTCTATTCAGAACATTAAAGACTGCATGTTTTTCCTTCTGACCTCACCAAAAATGCCTTCAAAAATGCTGCCAGCATTCCCATCTTAAATAACTGGTACCTGCAGAATTCAGCATTTAAAATTTCTCTCCAGCAAAACTTCTGTTTATAAAAGAGGTTTGTGACTCAGGGGCACACAATGAGTACAGATGTGCTGGAGAGTTCAAGGAGAGATGGAGAAGCTCCTGCATGATGCAAGAAAAGAAACAGATGTGTAGATACATGTGTGTTTTTTAAAATATATATATACCAACTTATTAGAAAGCAAAAGTGGTGGGAGTAGTGGGGGTCTCACTAATTATCCTCCTCCCTATTTTTTTTTTTTGTAGAAAAAGGCAAATGATGAAACTTTGTAGAAAGTACAATAATTAAGTCTGTGATCCTCAAGAGGAAAAAGAGGCATTGAAATACTAGGACAGGCGGTGGACGCTAAACTGTGCACAATGCCATTTGTCTCTATTTTAGAAAGAGTCCTGACTTGGCCTTTAGAATTGCAACATTCCTGGGACTTCCCTGGTGGCACAGTGGTTAAGAATCCACCTGTCAATCCAGGGGACACAGGTTCCAGCCCTGCTCTGGGAAGATCCCACATGCCACAGAGCAACTAAGCCCATGCACCACAACTACTGAGCCCGTGTGCCACAACTACTGAAGCCCACGTGCCTAGAGCCCGCGCTCCACAAGAGAAGCCACTGCAATGAGAAACCCACGTACCACAACAAAGAGTAACCCCCGCTCACCACAACTAGAGAAAGCCCGCGTGCACCAACGAAGACCCAATGCAGCCAAAAATAAATAAATTTATTTAAAAAAAAAAAAGAATTGCAACATTCCTGAAGTAGTGTTGTTATTGTAAGCTGACCACTCTACTCTTCCCTAAAATGCATATATCAAACAGACTCACTACCTGGAATCGGGGTCTGTCACACTCGGGCACAAAGATGGAGGTACACAGCTTCCCTTTCACTGCAATGATCACAACTTGGGAAGGACAGCACTGCTTCAAAAGGCATCAGGCCCAGGGCCAGAGTTTGGGCTTTGTCCCTTATGACACACACAGACAGTTTTGAACTTGTTACTTAACTTCTCTGAGTATCAATTTCCTTGGTAAAATGAAGATAAAGTTAGATTTGCTAATTCACATAAATGTTTTGGTAAATGAGACAATGTCTAAAATTCTAATTAGTAAACTTCTACCATAATAAATGTAGCCAAGTGCTTAAAAAGTAAGATAACCTTAATTTTTATGTCAGCTTTATTGCTTCTATTTGAGGGAACTTGGGCAAATTAAACTTTTTATGCCTCAGCTTTCTCATCTGTAAAAAGATACTTTGTGGGACTTTTGAGAGCATTATGTTGGATAACATACATAAAGAGTTATACTCAAAACAGTCATCAGTCAATATTTTATCTTCTACAAGGTTAATAATTGCAATGGATTAAAACCCATCAAGTACATTCAAATCCATGGGTTCATAGTGTCATTTTTTTAAATGGTTATCTTTAAAGAATGATAGGAAAAATTTGTTAACTTGAAAACTAGGATTTTTTTTTTTTTTGGACCAAAGGAAGTTTGTCACCAGTGAGACCAGAGTAGGGTACCCAGAAGTGGACCCTGTGCCTCCAGAAAGGACAGACACTTAGACTAAGGGCTTTCACTGAGATAGGTCTTTGCTTTTCAAAAACTACGCATGGCACTCGATTAGATGGGTCTCTCATGGACACATGGCCAAAGGCCTCAAGGGCTGCTGCATGCTGTCTAGCTATGTCCACCCATCTGGAGACACAGGCAGGGCAGTGCTCTGTGCAGACAGACGTTATTAAGATTTTATCCTGGGCTTCCCTGGTGGCACAGTGGTTGAGAGTCCGCCTGCCAATGCAGGGGACACAGGTTCGTGCCCCGGTCCGGGAAGATCCCACATGCCGCGGAGCAGCTGGGCCCGTGAGCCATGGCCGCTGGGCCTGTGCGTCCGGAGCCTGTGCTCCTCAATGGGAGAGGCCACAACAGTGAGAGGCCCGCATACCGCAAAAAAAAAGGGCAAAAAAAAAAAAAGATTTTATCCTATCTTTCCTCTATGAACTGTATCACTGGGTAACCAAAGAGAAGATGAATTCAAGTGTCTCTTTATGGAATTATTTCAACTAATATATAAAGAAATATAGAATTTGGATATTACCATTTTCAACCCTCTATTACTTAATGGACATGGGCATTAAGCATCAATAGCTGCTAACATCAAAGAAAGAACAAAACCAGTTTTTTTGTGCTTCTTGAAGGAACACAATTCCAACTATAGTCTCACTAAAGTGATAGAGGGTGAGCCTAATTCAGAAGCTACAATCACACATTCCACACTATGAGAAACTGTACAGGTAAAATGGTCCTGGTCTCTCAACAAATAAATGTTATTAAATTTTTTTTTAAAGGAGGAGGGTAAAAGAACCTGTATATTAAATTTTTTTTCAATATATAACCAATTAGAAAAAATTAGCAGGCTAAACTATAGTGTCCAGGGATACATACTTGAATGATAAAACTAAATGAGTATCAAGGAAGCAATTACAATAAAAGTCAGCATAGTTTGTTGGGGAGAGTGGTGAGCATGTTTGGGATGAGGTATCTGGGACAGGGTTTCTGGGTGGCTGGCGTAGTTATTTCTTAGAAGGGCACTTGCCTTGAAACAATGAATGAAGCTACAAATTTTTGTTAGGCGGCTTACTGTATCTGCTTTTAAAAAAGTTAATTCCAACACTATTCAATGAAAACAAACACAAAATCCTTGATACTTTTAGCATCATCATCCAATCCAAGTATAAGCAGCTCAGGGAAAATCACAAACAAAAATTTGTTTTCAACAACTATTACTAGTAGGGTAACTTAATGTCACTTCATCTTACCACAGTCAGTGTTGCCTCCTTGAAATATTACAGACTTCTTTTTTCTGCTCTAACAGAGAATTAGAGAAAGATTTTGCAACATACTTCTTATCCATGAATGTCAGATTTTTTTTTAATGCAGAATGCATGTAACACGTTAAAATTAGTATTTGAGAAAGCAGATTTATTCCCCCAGATTCTTGTTTCCATTAACTAAAATGGCATTTTAAATCCTTTCTATTTCTCTCCTTAGTAAGCACTCCCAGGCATCTACATTTATCTCTATATACTAACTACTTCTGCAAATACTGTATTTTAATCTCACAGAAATCACTGCTTCTGGTGGGTTCAATTTGTGTTTTAAGTAATATGTCACGGTATATTCTGCTTTGTATTGTCCAAGGCAGATAATATATCATGGGATATTTAATGAATCTTTAAAGACAACAGTCTTTGGGTTTTTTCAATAGTAACAAAAAGAATGTTTCAAAAATGCAAGATTTTTATTTTTTTGAAGTACATTCCAGCCTTGGGTTGAAACAAAGATATGATGCTAATAAGCCCTTGGTATGGAGGCACATTTCCTCTGTATTTCTGCAGCATGTGAGTGAAATGATCGTAGCTAGGTCCTGGATTTTCTGAAACAGAATGTTAGAATCCTAGAATGTTAATCCTGCCAAGCATCTCCAAGATATGCTGGTCCAATTTCTATCGAATGGAGGTGATATTGCCATAGGTATTATATGGTCTAACCCCTAACTGATGTTTCCAACTTTGGGTTTGGCATAGTTCCATGTTTATTACATTTGTGTTTCAGTTAATTTACAGGACAACCCAAGGAAGTAAATATCATTATAGCTGAGGACCTAAAACACTAAGCAAACTTGGGGTGACAGAATTAAGTTAGAGAAGTGCAGCTGGGATTTAAAGGCAGGCAAACACCTCCTTATAACCTATGTTCTTTCCATTCCATTTTGTCACTGTCTTGTTTTCTGAGCAAAGCCACTGGGTACAAGGAAGAGAAATAGACCTAAGGAGGAAATGGAAATACCAAAGAAGAGTTGAATCTCAATCAGAGGAGTCAAGGGGCGAGGCAGCAGCAGCACAAAACTGTAAGTTACTGGCCCCATTAGCAGTGGCAATTCAGGCTCCTATTTCTCACTCCCTTCTCATTGGCAGGCTGAAGTATTCTGGAAATTAGTCTTAGATATTGGGTAAGATGTTGGGGCAAATTATGCAGGGAAATAAATATTAAATCTTCAATAAATTGATTCATTATTTTATTTCTTGCTCCAGCCTTTCAGAAAAGACAAAATCTTCCTAAAGCTTCCTATGTGCCAGGTACTATGCTAGGTGCCGATATATAAATTGAATTAGACACAATCCCAGCCCTAAGGTAATTCACAGTCCGCCGAAGGATTTCAGCACAAATCATTTGCATTCTGGTTCATCTTTTGGGAAATTTCTTTAGCTGAAGGAAGCCACGTTTTGGAGTTTCCAGCAACACAATTCCTTTTCTCCTCTTGTCTGTTCCACAACTGCCTTCTTTCCTGGACCCTGTCTCTTCTAAGCTATGCTCTCTCAGTCTGTTTCCCACTCAACTATCCAGAAAACAGTGGCAGGAAATGCTGAGTCATATAGAGTACTCCCATCCACACTATTTCATTGCATTACAAAATGCCAAATTTCCCCATCACTGGCACCCGCCTCACTGACCATTCCTAACTCCACTGATTTCATAAATGTACCTAAGCCAGAAAACTCATTGCCCAACATTGATGAGAAAGTAGGGGAGCATGTGGAATCCCCTTCTGACTCTGACTTATTTTGCAGAATTAGGGAATTTGTTCATATAATTTCTCCAGGGACATACTCGATTATTCTGTATCAGCTTTGTAATAAATGTGATAATAGCTGTTTTAGAGTTTAATATAACAGAAGCCCAAGCAGAGGAACAGGTGCAAAGGGAATTAAACTAAATATCTTTCTCTTTAGAAAATCAATTTTGCCTATATTTCCTGTACAAGACAAACTGTTGTGTCTGGCTCCCTGCCCTCTGTATTCCTCAGCTCCTGTGTGAACCCAGGAGTACTTGAAACCATTAGGTATTTCACCTTCTGTACACCAGAACCAGCTCTCACTTCAACTCTGGAAGTATGGGCAAGAGGGATTTTTAAGTAGTTTAAGATCCACACTAAGACTCACTAATAAATTTCTTGCTGCTGATCTGCTCTTAAACTCATTTTTTCCTGGGTCTAATAAAGAATACCATGAACACCTGTTATATGCTGAGCACTACACTACACGTTTTACATATATCACTTCATCTAGTCTTCAAATAAGTAGAGAGCTGTTATCAGACCATTTTACAAATGATGAGGTTAAGTGGCTTACTCAGTCATACAACTAGCAAGTGTTAGATGAAGATCTGAGCTCAGCACTGTCCAACCAAACCCAAAACAAACAAAACACAAACAAAAAAGCAACAAAACAGGGCTTCCCTGGTGGCGCAGTGGTTGAGAGTCCGCCTGCCGATGAAGGGGACAAGGGTTCGTGCCCCGGTCCGGGAAGATCCCACATGCCGCGGAGCGGCTGGGCCCGTGAGCCATGGCCGCTGAGCCTGCACGTCCGGAGCCTGTGCTCCGCAACGGGAGAGGCCCCAACAGTGAGAGGCCCGCGTACCGCAAAAAAAAAAAAAAAAAAAAAAAAAGCAACAAAACAAAACAAAGAACCTTGTTCAGGCTCTTCTGGCATCAGAATATTGCTTGCATGAGTCAAAGATGGTTCCCCTGACGTGGCTAGAAATCTGTAATAATCTTGCAATAATCTTTTATATTTAGGCCTGTTAAGATGTCCAAAAATTGATGTAATTATTTGTTCCCACAATAGAAAGTGAGAACTTGGTAGATTTTACTAGACAGATAAATTTAACCTTAAATATACTCTTCTCTATCTACCTATCTAGTTTCCAAATTACAAATCTTGCAGAGAGTGGTCTCATTATCATCTTCAAGAATCCCCTCAGTGATAAAAAGGCCTTAGGTGGGCCACTTTATCTGACCTCCAGGTTCTGGATTATTCTCTGATCCTCTTCCCTGTCCCACCCTGTTCACATCACAGGCCAATTGCTCTTTCCATTTCTGTTTCCAATTGTTCTTTCTATTTAATAAAACAATTCAATCTTTGAGTCTGAATTGCTAACAATTCACTCAAAGTGCTACTCCATCAATTTCCTCAGTTTTATCTCCTCTTGTTTCCATTTTTAAATACTTAAGCATAGCTAGAAATTCCTAGTGCCCTGTGAAATAGTGACCATGGCTCCTTATCAATCTGTCCTGAGTGTATCAGATATGCATCTCCGTGTTGGAGCTGAGGAAGAACTGGGGTCCACTTTGGACTTGGGTGGGGAAATGCCAGCAAATATAGTGTATTGGATCCTCTGGAAAGCTGGAAAATATATATACATATACATATATGCATATATATATGTGTGTGTCTGTCTATGTGTATTTCTATACAGAAGATCTAGAAGACCTTCTTTACTGGAACATAATTCATACTGGGCCACTTAAAAACACAATAAGTAGCAAAATTTCATTTAAGGACAAAGAAAAAATTGGAAGAATGAAACTATGTAGGCAAATATGTAAATTTTCCCCTACATTTAATAATTTAGGCTTTAATTGCCCCAAGTAGGAATTCTATTAATGAACAAAGTATGGATCAAGTTCTGATATTTTGTGTGTAATTTTTCTTTACAAATTTTATAACTGCATGGTATGTCATCTTCCTTCAACAACATGGAGTATATTAACACCATTATTTGAAGAAGAAAACATATTATTAAATCATTGAAGATACAACTTTCTGTAAATTTAAGATGTATTTTAAAATAATCCATGAAGAACTGAAAAGTGTTTATTTCCCTACTTTGGTGCTGTGCAATACTTCCATGTAATTTAAAAATGTATTTTGCCCAATAGTAGTCCAGGAGCTTTGTACCACACACTTGGGATTCAAATTATTGTTTAGAATCTAACTTACTTTCATAGAACTCTAGTAAAGAAGCAAGGCAAGGCATGATAGTAAGATGGGTGGACACGTAATAAAGAAAAACGGTCCCAATTTACAATACAATAAAAACATAGCTGCAGAAGAAGTTATTCTCTTCTTTCAAGTTCCTAACCAGTCTATATAAAGGCTTGGCCATACTTACTGTTTTGTTTTTAGAAGTGTTAATGTGTAGGACATCTTTATATGCCCTGCCTATTCCATACAAAGGTAGACAAAGCATATCATTTCAATGTCACAATTTGCAAATGTGCATGCACTGACCTAAGAAAATTCTACAAAGGGCAATAATGATAGTAATTTCAATAACAATAATGACGCCTTACACTGAATTGCAATTTGCAGTTTACAGACCACTTCTGGATTCTGCATACCATTTAATTTTCACGAATATCCTATGGGGTGATATTATTGACTAGACATTGCTGTACCTTCAAAATTCACATGTTGAAATCCTAACCCCCAAAGTGATAGTCTCATGAGGGTGGAGGCCCCATGAATAAGATTAGTGTTGTTTTAAAAGAGACCTCAGGAGGGACCTTCAAGATGGCGGAGTAAGATGCGGAGATCACCTTCCTCCCCACAAATACATCAGAAATACATCTACACGTGGAACAACTCCTACAGAACACCTACTGAACGCTGGCAGAAGACCTCAGATCTCCCAAAAGGCAAGAAACTCCCCATGTACCTGGGTAGGGCAAAAGAAAAAATAAACAGAGACAAAAGAATAGGGACGGGACCTGCACCAGTGGGAGGGAGCTGTGAAGGAGGAAAGGTTTCCACACACTAGGAAGCCCCTTCGTGGGCAGAGACTGCGGGGGGCGGGGGAAGCTTCGGAGCCACGGAAGAGAGTGCAGCCATAGGGGTGCGGAGGGAAAGCGGAGAGATTCCTGCACAGAGGATCAGTGGCGACGAGCACTCACCAGCCTGAGAGGCTTGTATACTCACCCGCCGGGGCGGGCGGGGCCTGGGAGCTGAGAATCAGGCTTCGGAGGTCGGAGGGCAGGGAGAGGACTGGGGTTGGCAGCCTGAACACAGCCTGAAGGGGGCTAGTGCGCCACGGCTAGCCGGGAGGGAGTCCGGGAAAAAGTCTGGAACTGCCTAAGAGGCAACTGGACAGCTACACATAAAAGAATGAAATTAGAACACTCCCTAACACCATACACGAAAATAAACTCAAAAGGGATTAAAGTCCTTAATGTAAGGCCAGACAGTATAAACCTCTTAGAGGAAAACATAGGCAGAACACTCTATGACATAAATCACAGCCAGACCCTTTTTGACCCCCCTCCTAGAAAAATAGAAATAAAAACAAAAATAAACAAATAGGACCTAATGAAACTTAAAAGCTTTTGCACAGCAAAGGAAACTATAAACTAGATGAAAAGACAACCCTCAGAATGGGAGAAAATATTTCCAAACGAAGCAACTGACAAAGGATTAATCTCCAGAATATACAAGCAACTCATGCAGCTCAAAAAAAAAAAAAAAAAAAAACCAATACAAAAATGAGCAGAAGACCTAAACAGACATTTCTCCAAAGAAGATCTACAGATTGCCAACAAACACATGAAAGAATGCTCAACATCACTAATCATTAGAGAAACGCAAATCAAAACTACAAGGATGTGTCACCTCACACCGGTCAGAATGGCCATCATCAAAAAATCTACAAACAATAAATGCTGGAGAGGGTGTGGAGAAAAGGGAACACTCTTGCACTGTTGGTGGGTATGTACCTTGATACAGGCACTATGGAGAACAGTATGGAGGTTCCTTAAAAAACTAAAAGTGAACTACAATATGACCCAGCAATCCCACTACTGGGCATATACCATGAGAAAACCATAATTCAAAAAGAGTCATGTACCACAATGTTCATTGCAGCTCTATTAACAATAGCCAGGACATGGAAGCAACCTAAGTGTCCATTGACAGATGAATGGATAAAGAAGATACGGCACATATATACAATGAAATTTTACTCAGCAATAAAAAGAAACAAAACTGAGTTATTTGTAGTGAGGTGGATGGAGTTAGAGACTGTCATACAGAGTGAAGTAAGTCAGAAAGAGAAAAACAAATACCGTATGCTAACACATATACATGAAATCTAATAAAAACAATGGTTCTGAAGAACCTAGGGACAGGACAGGAATAAAGATGCAGATGTAGAGAATGGACCTGAGAACACGGGGTGGGGGGAAGGGTAAGCTGGGACGAAGTGAGAGAGTGGCATGGACATATATACACTACCAAATGTAAAATAGATAGCTAGTGGGAAGCAGATACATAGCACAGGGAGATCAGCTTGGTCCTTTGTGTCCACCTAGTGGGTTGTGATAAGGAGGGTGGGAGGGAGACGCAAGAGGGAGGAGATATGGAGATATATGTACATGTATAGCTGATTTACTTTGCTATACAGCAGAAACTAACATACCACTGTAAAACAATTATACTCCAGTACAGATGTTAAAAATATATATATAAAAAAAAATAAAAGAGTCCTCAGAGAGCTCTCTCCACTTTTCCACCATGTAAGGACACAGTAAGAAGCTGAACAGGAAGAAGATGACCATCTATGAACCAGAAAGCAGGCTCTCGTCAGATATTGGACCTGACAGCATACTGATCTTCACTTCCCAGCCCCAGAATTGTGAGAAATAAATTTCTGTTGTTTATAAACAACTTATGGAATTTCTGTTAGAACACACTAAGATAGATGAAGACTGCATGCATTTTACAAATGAGTAACCAAAGGCTCTAAGATTTTCACACGATTACAGTGCCAATTAATGCAGGGTCCTAAGCTATTTCCCAGGTCTTCTGATTCCAAGTTCACAGTGCTTGCTTCTCCATGACAACTGTCTTTTTTTTGGTCAGGGTATCTTTAATAATCCTTTAATAATAAAACTTTAATAATTCTTAATTCTTTATAAGTTCTCTAATTAGTACATTTGATAATTTAATAAAATAAATTTATAGTAAATTATCTAATAATTCTCATTGTAAACTAAGGACCCTTGGAGCCCAAATAATGTTCTGGCAACCTTGATGCCATCCTCTGACTAATAAGCAAACCAGGCTAGACCCTGATGAACACCCTATGAATTACATAAATCAGGGTCTCCAGATTACAAAGATTATGCTCCAATGACATGAACTATTCCATCACAATTTCGTAGCTGGAAATTAAGGCACTAGCCTTTTATCTCTGGATCTAGGCAAGAGTAACACTGGGTCCTCAACTAGATCAGCAAAATACTAACCACTTGGAAAACAGCAAAGGGCAAAACAAAATTCTCCATAACCTCCTACTTATAAATCAAAGCCATTCTCTGTTACCATCTTCCAGAATATATGTTCTTTAAAAAGTAGAAAAACAAAAAGAAAAATGTACTGTTTGGAAAATAAAGAAATCTCAACCCCTAACTCTATGTGAGTCAAACAAATTTACTTCTTATGAGAAAGAGAGCTCTAGTCTGAGTCAGGCTTGTCTGATGGAAAACAATTTCATTCCTGTTTTGTTTTTTTTTTCTTTTGTATTTTCCCCCCATCCCCTGAGTGGTCCAGTGAGCTGCCTTCCAGCTTCAATTTCTCATACTTCTGGTAATTTTATCAAACGCTGTCATTTTGTTTGTCTTCTTGAATCCATCAAATCCTCAGCAGATCCAGACTTCATGAAAAGTGTTACAAAATCTTCCTGAGTGATATGTCTAGTTGGTGAGAAGCACAGAAAGCCTGATCAATTATTAGTGTGATTGACTGCTTAGTGAAATAAGCTCAGGGAAGACCTCGGGACAGACCACACTGAGTGGCTAAAGTAAGTTGAGCCTGGGATCAACATTTACAAAGAAAACACAATGCCACTCGTGGAACAGTTCAGATCAGGGGATTTCAAAGACAATTTAAGTTCAGTTGTACTTGCTAATACAAAAATGCTATAGCTGTGAATGTTAGTTTACAAAAGTAGATTTAAAAACAGATCTGTACAATGAATTCTTATAAACTATATTTGGGTTAAATGCCGAATGGTAGAGTTCATTATTTAAAGGAAAACATGCAGGTGCCTTGCAAAACAATATATGAATCTTAAAATACACATAATTCGACCGAAATTACGTTTAGGCATTTGAGTATTTTTCTATGGGGCCCAGCTCTACATAAATATCCAGTCCCCTATAGATTTTCTTTCTGGAATCTGTCATTTCCCAGATGCAGTCTCTCACCAGGGTTCTCTCCATCCCCACTGATGTGACTAAACATAAAACAATTCTAGTCCTTCTCCATTTCTCTCTCAACATTAGCAGTTTTCCTCTCACTGCAGTCATGGTGTCTAGTTTTAGCTAAGGAGCTCAGAATTTCCATAACGCTTCAATAAAAACTCCATACTTCTTAAAATGCAAACTCCGATTTACATTCACTTACCAAAAATCCTTAAAATATTTCCTTTCATGCAGAGTGGGGTTCCCTGAAAAGTCTATGGTAGCATTCTAGTTCCATGAGATGCTCCCTAAAGAAAGTATTCTGTGCTAGAACAAATAATATTGCAGACAGGGATATCTGTGGCCCTGAGAAGTGTTGCTAGGAAAACAAGAACAAGGGCTGCACTTATCCTTTGAACCTTTAGTACAATCATTGCCTACACTTATTCGACCACAGAACCATACTTTTTTTCTTTCTATAATAAGGACTATTTATACCCTATGGAACTTATGTTGCTAGAAAACATACTTTAAGAACACACTTTCTAGCCACGGGGAAAATACATGACCTGCAGCCACTATCATGCTTCACAGCGCCATCCACGATGTGAACGCCTACTCTCTCAGCCTCATTTTCTAATGCCAAGTATTTTACACTAAATACAATTATGTTATTGTACAACTCAGGTCCTTTTATCTTTGATAGTCCCATGTCTGGGGACTGCCTAGAACAGCTTAAATATCACCTCATCCAGCACGTGTTCCCCAATTGGCCCCTAATTCTCCTGGAACAGTTAATTATTATATTATCTGTGTGATAGCTACATCTAGCACAGATTTCAAATACAGCACTCAACACACTGTGATAAAATTATTTTTTGTTGATATATATTTGTCATATAGTGTGTGTATATAATTTTCTCCAAAAGATTGTACTTTGATAATAAGGGCCATATCTCATATTCCTATCTTTTATATAAGGCGTGGGACCTCCTGAACACACCATGAAGCCATGAATGCTTTTTTAATTTAATGACAATGAGGGGAGAAGCACTTGGAATCTGCTGATTAAGATTAAAGACGGAAGTGAAAATATAAGTTTTTTTTAAAAAATTGTATCACTTGTTGAGTGCACGTGCTCCTGTGCATATATGCCTGTGTACACAGACCACTTTGCCATTATAATCAGAGATAGAGTGACTCTATGATTTAACGTGCAAATTGAGATATTTTTGAGAGTAAAATGGTGTGCCAAAAATAATGAAATTGTATACTTTGTAATAATTATTTATTAACTAACAAATTCGTTTATTAAATTGGTATACATAAAATATTTCTATTAAAAAATGTTCGAGTAAAATTCTTTCTAAAATGTAAAAGCAAGATATCTCCTCTTGTTATATAATAATAACAATAATAGCAAAACAAGTTTTTATTATTTGGATATTTAAAAAATAATAACATCAAAATAATCATTCTTAGTACATATTCATATAAATTAATCAATTTTGTTTATATCTGTTTCCAATACCATGTTGCTGGTATGCTGAAGAATGTATCTTTGAAAAGATGTCATTATTTTTTAATCACCTATTAGCAAGTATAGATTGTATTTTATGGATAATTAATTCCAAATTTTTGATACTTTTAATTGACTCTTCTCTATCATCCACCGTAATAACTTTAATACTTTCATTGAAGGTGCTCAAGTAAGTTCAGAGACAATTCTTTTTTTTTTTTTTTTTTTGCAGTATGCGGGCCTCTCACTGTTGTGGCCTCTCCCATTGCGGAGCACAGGCTCCGGACGCGCAGGCTCCGCGGCCATGGCTCACGGGCCCAGCCTCTCCGCGGCATGTGGGATCTTCCCGGATCAGGGCACGAACCCCTGTCCCCTGCATCGGCAGGCGGACTCCCAACCACTGCGCCACCAGGGAAGCCCAGAGACAATTCTTTTACGTGCATAATAAAATGTGCCAGTGTTTCAGCCCAACTATTTTCAATAGTACATTTTTTTTGCTCCAATTTACAGTCCGTTTCTTTGTTAAGTATTTTTAGAAGATACAACTCAACAAGAAAGTTGTCTCTCTTTATCATTCCTTTAACTATTTCACTAAACGAAGATATACCATTTTAAGCCTTCTTAAACTCAGGCCATTATTGTATATACTATATAGTCATCCAACTAAAAATAAAATTCCATCAAAAATTTTTACCCTATGTCATGATGTTCTTAAAAACGAAGCAATACTTATAAAATTCAATATGATCTAACCTTTGGATTCTTGTTTAATTCTTTCAGTTTTTCCCTTGTTTTTGCAAGGATGCACCTCAATGTCATTCTTTTTGTTAACTACAAATGAGTTTTTCTTTTGTAAGAAAACACTTAGGAGACATGTTTACCAAAAAAGTTCTATATGACTGCAGGATACTTAAGTTGGTTTACAAAATATTTCTTTAAAAGCTCAAAATTTCCAACAATGATTAAGGATGAATATTGCAGAGAGAAATCAGGACCATCAGGCTAAAATGTATATTGGATAATAAGCATTAGCCTTGTCTCCAAAGTTACTTTTACTAAACGTATCTGTAAATTTTGACAACTATAGCTTCTCTATCTATTGGTAGATTATTGAATATTATTTGGACCCAATCATGAATTATGTGTGTACACCACTCTCTGCTTCATAGATTCTATGGTTTAATAAGAACATTGCTTTCCTATGATACAAGACTCCTTCAAATTTTCTATGTGTATTACCACTGCAAAAAGAAACAAGTAGTTTCTCTTCATTGTTCAATGTTGAACTTTTAGTAAACTAGATTTCTTGCAGCTTTTAAGTTTCTGCGAGATGATTTACCATAATTCGAAGGAACTTCCAAAACTTTTAGCTTGATTCCATGAATTTGATGAAATTCCATTTATTGGCAGTAACTGACTTGCTCTTTAAAGCATCTGATAGCACTGATATAAAACTGGCATCTTTTACCTGCTTGCAAATCATCTCTGTTAATAAAGCCAAGACATTTACAACTACTATGGTTTCACTTTTTTGTACATGCGTAATAATACTTGCAATAGAAAATGAGTAAAATTAATTTAGAAGAACAATTATTTGACATAAAGAGTCATGCTTTGGAGCCAACGATGTTAATTTGGCATCTTCAGGCACGGTCTCAAAATAACTAGTAACTTTTCAAGTAGATGCTGATGTTTCTTTAGCAGATTTGAATCTTCTGGCTTTTGTTCTATCAGTGATATTACTACACTGATGGTAAATATGGATCAACATTTTGTACAAGTTACACGTTTATCATCAACTTTCTTACCAATTGGAATTTTCTTAAGCATGAACTTTTGAGCAACTGCTGCTACAGAGATTTGTTTAAAAAAGAAGCAATGTCAAACAACAAGCTAAATAAAAAGTTATAGATTTATGCCATACAATAAATAACAAAACCACTGAACTGATAGCACTCATACTACGTTCCATGTATTCAACAACTATAATGTTATTACTCTCACCTGCTTCACGAACTCCTAGGCAATAATTTCTCATGCTTCACTCCAACCCCTCTCACACCTGTGGCCTAGCATCTTTCTGCACCATGCAGGCTTAGCACATCTCACAGAACTGGCTAATACTCCAAGTGTCCAGTGGGGTAACTCCATCCAGTACTTCTCCCACAGACACTTGAAGCCAAAGGAGTTAGCTATCCCTAGTCCCTTGTGTCCAGGAAGATTCTGTTATATCAGCAAGCACCCTGTATTGTGCATCTTTATAAAGAGGGAGGTAGCTATGTTCCATCTGGTAAGACATTCACATTATTATGTTGCATTATTAACAACATTTCTTTAAAATTATTTAAAAAACTAAGAACAAATACTAAACCAAATGGGAGGCCAGGAAGAAGGTAAACCAGGTCTTTCTTGGGTCATGTGGGATGTGTGGTCACCTATAACAAACAGGGGATATTCAAGTCAAGTATGTAGTGATGAAGGTGAGTGACAGTCTCTCTGCATTTTTCTTGAATTGGCAATACTTTTTTTTTTTCCTTTTTTACACCTCCTAGAAAAAGTCAATCTTCTTTTTAAACTAAGTAGCAATTGCATGGTTCAGAAATGTTGGAAAAATGAAAATGTATTTTTACTCAGCACTTGGTTTGAAGGCCACAATCAAAAAACCACTGAAAAATCCTTAAGACCATACTAATCTCCAAGAGAGCAGAGAAAGATGCTGGCTTTTAACTAGCAATTGTCCCTGAATGTCTGTGAACAGGCTGTCTGAAGGTCATTCTCCTGACAGTAGAGGAGGCTTTGGAAGTCAGAATCCAGAAACAATCTGGATTAGGGACACCCTCTTTAGTATTCCTGAGAATTCAATGCAGCTTCTGCTCGGATACTAACCATGATGTGAGACCCCTACCTTATTCTATTCACAAATCATTCCAATCATAAGAACTTGTAAAAATTTTCTTGTAATTTACCTGATCAAAACTCTCCCGCCCCACACACACACCCTGTTCACCATCTGGACCCAGGAGAATGTGGAAATGTCCCTCAATGTGGCAGGCCTCCATATATTTAGTCACACTCTTCCAAGCCATTTCTTCTCAAACATAAACTTGCATCTATACATACTGCCTGAATATGTACTCCTTTACTAAATAAGTGGATGTCGAGGAATTGTTTTGTCCATAGCTCACAGTCAGTAGTTTCTAAAGGTGGCAATTATGCTGCTGCCCACCCTCACCCCCAACAGGTGACACTTAGCAGCACCTGGAGACATTTTTGTTTTCACAACTGGGAAGGGGGAGGGTACTACAGGCACCTAGGTGATAGAGCCCAGAGATGCTGCTAAACATCCTCCAATGTACAGAACAGCTCCCTCCCCTGCGCCAACGCAAACAACGACTGGAGCCAATAAGCCTGGAAGGAAGACAGAATGCCTCTCCTCTGGAGAGGGCCACTCCTTTGTTTGGAAAACAGCTTCTGGGGCCTTTTAGGTTATATAAAGCTGGTGCCCTTTAGTACAGAATTGAGAAATACAATTTAGCAACTAAAAGTACAGGATGCCACCTACAGGATGGGTGAAATTTTTGTAAATCATATAACTGATAAGAGACTTGTATGTAATATACATGTTATATATGTGTGTATATATATAAAACAACTCAGTAATAAAAAGATAAATAACACAAATTTTTACAAAAGCAAAATATCCAAATGGGCATCTCTTCAAAAAATAAAAATAAACACAAAAATAAACTCAAAATGGATTAAAGACCTAAATGTAAGGCCAGACACTACCAAACTCTTAGAGGAAAACATAGGCAGAACACTCTATGACATAAATCACAGCAAGATCCTTTTTGACCCACCTCCTAGAGAAATGGAAATAAAGACAAAAATAAACACATGGGACCTAATGAAACTTCAAAGCTTTTGCACAGCAAAGGAAACCATAAACAAGACCAAAAGACAACCCTCAGAATGGGAGAAAATATTTGCAAATGAAGCAACTGACAAAGGATTAATCTCCAAAATTTATAAGCAGCTCATGCAGCTCAATAACAAAAAAACAAACAACCCAATCCAAAAATGGGCAGAAGACCTAAATAGACATTTCTCCACAGAAGATATACAGACTGCCAACAAACACATGAAAGGATGCTCAACATCTTTACTCATTAGAGAAATGCAAATCAAAACTATAATGAGATATCATCTCACACCAGTCAGAATGGCCATCATCAAAACATCTAGAAACAATAAATGCTGGAGAGGGTGTGGAGAAAAGAGAACACTCTTGCACTGCTGGTGGGAGTGTGAATTGGTACAGCCACTATGGAGAACAGTATGGAGGTTCCTTAAAAAACTACAAATAGAACTACCATATGACCCAGCAATCCCACTACTGGGCATATACCCTGAGAAAACCATAATTCAAAAAGAGTCATGTACCAAAATGTTCATAGCAGCCCTATTTACAATAGCCCGGAGATGGAAACAACCTAAGTGTCCATCATCGGATGAATGGATAAAGAAGATGTGGTACATATATACAATGGAATATTACTCAGCCATAAAAAGAAATGAAATTGAGCTATTTGTAATGAGGTGGATGGACCTAGAGTCTGCCATACAGAGTGATGTAAGTCAGAAAGTGAAAGACAAATACTGTATGCTGACACATATATATGGAATTTAAGAAAAAAAAATGTCATGAAGAACATAAGGGTAAGACAGGAATAAAGACACAGACCTACTAGAGAATGGACTTGAGGATATGGGGAGGGGGAAGGGTAAGCTGTGATAAAGAGAAAGAGAGGCATGGACATATATACACTACCAAACATAAGGTAGATAGCTAGTGGGAAGGAGCCGCATAGCACAGGGAGATCAGCTCGGTGCTTTGTGACCGCCTGGAGGGGTGGGATAGGGAGTGTGAGAGGGAGGGAGACACAAGAGGGAAGAGATATGGGGACATATGTATATGTATAACTGATTAATTTTGTTATAAACAGAAACTAACACACCATTGTTAAGCAATTATACTCCAATAAAGATGTAAAAAACAAAAAACATAGAAATGGCCAGTGAGCATATAAAAAGATCACCATTATTGGTTATTAGGAAAACACAACCCAAAACTATAATCAAAAAAGGGGGTCAATAAAAACTGTTGCAAAGGATGTAAAGAAATTAGCACCCTCATTCACTGTTGACGGGAATGTACAAAAGTGCAGCCATTTTGGAAAACAGCCTGGCTGTTCCTCATGTTAAACATAAAGTTACTGTATGATCTAGCAATTCCATGCCTATACACCCAAGAGAAATGAAAGCATATGCCCACACAAAAACTTCTACACAAATGTTCATGGTAGTATTATTCATGGTAGCCAAAAAGTGAAAATAACTCAAGTGTCTGTCAAATGATGAACTGATAAATAAAATGTATTGTAGTATATCCATACAAGGCAATGTTATTCCACAGTAAAACAAATGAAGTACTGACCCACCCTATAGTATAAAAGAACCTTGAAAATATTATGCTAAGTGAAGAAGCCAGTCACAAAGGTGCACATATGGCATAAGTCCATTTATATGAAAAGTCCATAATAGGCAAATCTTTAGAGAAAAAAATAGATTAGTGTTTTCCTAGGTCTCGGGATGATGGTAAGGATTGGAAGGAAACAGTTAAAGGGTGCAAGGTTTCTTTTTGAAGTAACGATATATCCTAAAATTGATTATGGTGATAGATGTACAAATCTGTAAATACTTAAATCTATTGAATTGTAAATTTCAAGTTTAAATGGTGAACTGTATGGTATGCTAATTATACCTCAATAAAATCGTTAAAAATGGAAGACATCCTGTTAAACTTTAAATTCAGATAAAGAGAGAATTCTTTTAATCTACTTATGTAATTATATCTTATGCTGAAGTCATATACTGAAAATTATTTGCCATTTATCAGAAATTTAAATGTAATAGAGTCCTGTATTTTAACTGGGAATCCTATATAAAACACAGAGAGAGAAAATTAGAAAATCTTCATAATCAAGTCAGAAAATTTTGGAGTTTATATTCTGAAACCAAAAGATTAGAATCTAGAAAGAAGGTGGTGGGGAGAGACATTAAATAAAGAAAAGGGGTCTTGTATTTAATGGTAGTGTAAAGTAATTTACAGTTTCTCAAAACTTAGGAATGTCCAATGTGTATTGAGACTACCATTATCCAACATTCAGTTGCTATTGGCCTGTGTTATAATCACTTTCCTTTATCCAATAAAATTACATGACAATGTGTCGCATACAACAACCTTGGGTTATGGCGCTTGGGGCAATGAAGGAATCACTGGTGGGACAGAATTTGGTCTTAGAGGGCACTCAATCCAATAAGCCCAGGGAAGAGCTCAGAACCAAAATTCAGAGGTAAGTTGTAGGGAGAGACAGGCTGAGATGTAAGAAGCTGGGTGAGATGAGAAAAAGGGTTTAAGAAAAATCATCCTTTTATTCTCCTGGCAAAATACTAGATAAAAATATTCCTGAAGGATTATTTGTTTGTTTGTTTGTTTGTTTGTTTGAGGGTGGTGGGGGAGTGGGGGAGAGAGAAAGAGGGAGAGAAGACTAGAGAAGGGTCTATGTCTTGGGATGGTGATGTCTATCATTTTACTGGGTAAAAAATGGAGCCTTAGGAAACTAGATGTGGACTCATTTGGTTTGGAACATTGGAAAGGCTTTTTAATTACCATTTCCATGTACTAACTTTGGCCAATGCATCTCACAGTGGATGTGAACAAAAACCATTTTATTCTATATGTTCAACATTTACAGAAAGCCTAGTAGATGCAAAGTCCAAAATTGGCTTTGGGAGATTTGTAAGTGAATTAGACAATCCATCTTCTCAAAGATCTTACAGACTTGGCTGGAAGATAGAACTTAAGAAATAATCCCAAAACACAGTGAAAATACTTTACCACCATTTTTGTTTAAACTACAACTGTCTTGGTTTAAGCCCTTATTATCTTCCTTCTAGAATTTCTATTGCCTCCCTGTAATTCTCAAAATCAATCTTTCAAAAACATAGTTTTGGCAATGGCTTCACTTTCTTTAAAATTCTTCATTGACTGCAGGTTGTCAGTTGGATAAAGTTCCGATGCCTCACCATAGTCAGCTATTCCTTCCTCAGTTTGGTTGCATTCTACCTCTCCAGCCTCAGCTCTTGGCTTTCTCCCCCATGTATCTTAGGCTCCAGCATGCACAAGGGTTTTTGCAATGTCAAAACAATAACAAGATTATTCGAAGCTACATATTCGCTCCGAGAAAGGGAACTGTGTTAAGCAAGGCTTTTTTTGCTCAGCAGAGCATTGTGATGGGTTTGAATACAAAAAGGAGGGCCCAGAAGAGAAATGGGCACAAGACTGGGCGCCAAGGACCCATAAAATGAAGTCTCTGTGGAATACTCCTAGTGGAGGGATGAGCAAAGGAATTTAAACAATAGTATTTTAAATAAATGTGATAGTGCTTGTATTGTTACCATGTAAATTCCTACATTTGCTTCCACCCCATAACCCTCAAATTGCTACATCTTTAGTACAATCTACTACATTCAACTGGCTTTTGAATTGGGAGCTGGGGCAGTGGAAATTCAGGACGGGTTGGATTTTCACGTCTGAATCAATGCAATAAGGAAGAGAGAAAGCAATCACAGGATGGCATGGCAACTCAAATTTAGAGGAAGCCGAAGTTTGAAACTAGAAGTGACCTTGATATGATAAATCCTCCTAAGAACTCTCAGAACATGTGGGAGTGCTTTGGACAATTAAGGAACATGGGCTAGGGAACATGCGTCTATTTTATCAGATCTCAAGGTGCAGAGGGACCTGATATATGAACTATGCCCATTATACCCATAAACAGTTTTACAGTGCCTCAAGTTACTACAGAATTGTTCAACAGGATTCCTAAGAAAGTCACTGAGATCACATTGTAGTTGCACATGCCAGGAGTGAACATCTGGGGAAAAGCAATAGGATTACATTGATTCACAGGGGAGCACACATAATATCATTTCCCCTTGACCTCTATTGAGCTGGCTTCATTATCAAATCTCCTGGTGTTATGGGAAGCATTAATTTCTGAACTGTTCAGGCTGGTATGTGGATTTTTAGTATCAGGTGTCATCTATTATATCTCACAATGGGATTTTTTGAACGTGAGCTTGCTGATAAAATCAAGGATCAATCCAGTAAATGGGAAATTGCATCTTCAGACCAACTTTCCATCTATCTCTCTCTGTGGACCTTAATGGCTCTGTCACCAGTTGCCCTTGAAGGTAAAACCCCTACCAGTGTGAACCTGAGCTGTGTAAATGTTTTTCACATCTCATAATAAAAATACAAACCTAATCATAAAAAAATTTACCTCCATGTTCAAATCTAAATTAAAAAAAAATTTAAAGAGAAAGGTAGATCACACACCATGATCAAGTGGGGTTTATCCCAGGAATGCAAGGATTCTTCAGTATATGCAAACCATTCAATGTGATACACCATATAAACAAACTGAAGGATAAAAACCATATAATAATCTCCAAAGATGCAGAAAAAGCTTTCAACAAAATTCAACACCCTTTTATGATAAAAACCCTGCAGAAAGTAGGCATAAAGGGAACTTACCTAATATAATAAAGGCCATATATGACAAACCCACAGCCAACATCATTCTCAATGGAGAAAAACTGAAACCATTTCCACTAAGATCAGGAACAAGACAAGGTTGCCCACTCTCACCACTATTATTCAACATAGTTTTGGAAGTTTTAGCCACAGCAATCAGAGAAGAACAAGAAATAAAAGGAATCCAAATGGGAAAAGAAGAAGTATAACTGTCACTGTTTGCAGATGACATGATACTATACATACAGAATCCTGAAGATGGTACCAGAAAACTACTAGAACTAATCAATGAATTTGGTAAAGTAGCAGGATACAAAATAAATGCACATAAATCTCCAGCATTCGTATACACTAATGATGAAAAATCTGAATGAGAAATTAAGGAAACACCCCCATTTACCACTGCAACAAAAAGAATAAAATACCTAGGAATAAACCTACCTAGAGAGACAAAACACCTGTATGCAGAAAACTATAGACACCGATGAAAGAAATTAAAGATGATACAAACAGATGGAGAGATATACCATGTTCTTGGACTGGAAGAATCAACATTGTGAAAATAACTATACTACCCAAAGCAATCTACAGATTCAGTGCAATCCCTATCAAACTACCAGTGGCATTTTTCACAGAACTAGAACAAAAAATTTCACAATTTGTATGGAAACACAAAAGACCCCGAAGAGCCAAAGCAATCTTGAGAAAGAAAAACAGAGCTGGAGGAATCAGGCTCCCTTACTTCAGACTATACTACAAAGCTACAGTAATCAAGACAGTATGGTACTGACAAAAAAAACAGAGCTAAACCCATTCACATATGGTCACCTTATCTTTGATAAAGGAGGCAAGAATATACAATGGAGAAAAGACAGCCTCTTCAATAAGTGGTGCTGGGAAAACTGGACAGCTACAATGTAAAAGAATGAAATTAGAACACTCCCTAACACCATACACAAAAATAAACTCAAAATGGATTAAAGACCTAAATGTAAGGCCAGACACTATAAAACTCTTAGTGGAAAACATAGGCAGAGCACTCTATGACATAACTCACAGCAAAATCCTCTTTGACCCACCTGCTAGAGAAATGGAAATAAAATTAAAAATAAACAAAAGGGACCTAATGAAACTTAAAAGCTTTTGCACAGCAAAGGAAACCATAAACAAGATGAAAACACAACCCTCAGAATGGGAGAAAGTATTTGCAAATGAAATAACAGACAAAGGATTAATCTTCAAAATACACAAGCAGCTCATGACGCTAAATATCAAAAAAACAAAAAACCGGGGGCTTTCCTCGTGGCACAGTTGTTGAGAGTCTGCCTGCCGATGCAGGGGACATGGGTTCATGCCCCGGTCCGGGAAGATCCCACATGCCGTGGAGCGGCTGGGCCCGTGAGCCATGGCCGCTGAGCCTGCACGGCCAGAGCCTGTGCTCCACAACGGGAGAGGCCACAGCAGTGAGAGGCCCGCGTACCGCAAAAAAAAAAAAAAACACCAAAAAAAAACCCAATCCAAAAATGGGCAGAAGGCCTAAACAGACATTTCTCCAAAGAAGATCTACAGATTGCCAACAAACACATGAAAGAATGCTCAACATCACTAATCATTAGAGAAGTGCAAATCAAAACTTAAATGAGGTATCACCTCACACCAGTCAGAACAGCCATCATCAAAAATTCTACAAACAATAAATGCTGGAGAGAGTGTGGAGAAAAGGGAACCTTCTTGCACTGTTGGTGGGAATGTAAATTGATACAACCACTATGGAGAACAGTATGGAGGTTCCTTAAAAATCTAAAAATAGAATTACCATATGACCCAGCAATCCCACTACTGGGATATACCCTGAGAAAACCATAATTCAAAAAGAGCCATGTACCACAGTGTTCACTGCAGCACTATTTACAATAGCCAGGACACGGAAGCAACCTAAGTGTCCATCGACAGATGAATGGATAAAGAAGATGTGGCACATATATACAATGGAATATTACTCAGCCATAAAAAGAAACAAGATTGAGTTATTTGTAGTGAGGTGGTTGGACCTAGAGTCTGTCATACGGAGTGAAGTAAGTCAGAAAGAGAAAAACAAATACCATATGCTAACACATATACATAGAACCTAAAAAAAAAACATGGTTCTGAAGAACATGGGCGCATGACAGGAATAAAGATGCAAACGTAGAGAATGGACCTGAGAACACGGGGAGGGGGAAGGGTAAGCTGGGATGAAATGACAGAGTGGCATAGACATATATACACTACCAAATATAAAATAGATGGCTAGTGGGAAGCAGCCACATAGCACAGGGAGATCAGCTTGGTGCTTTGTGACCACCTACAGGGGTGGGAGGGAGACACAAGAGGGAGGGGATATGGGGATATATGTATACATATAAGTGAGTCAGTTTGTTATACAGCAGAAACTAACACAACACTGTAAAGCAATTATACTCCAATAAAGACGTTAAAAATATATATTAAAAAAAAGAGAAAAGAGAAAGGTAATTTAATGTTTATTATTTCAAACAGTCACAAATGAATAATAAGTGTGTGGGAGGGACATATTTCTTTCTCATGAAAATACTAGTTTACCCAGGTTGTGATTTACTTATTAATCCGTAGATTGAAAGCTCCATGATGGCAGGGATTTCCCCTGCTCTTTTCACTGACATAGCCATAGCAGCAGCTCCTGACAGACACATGGTAGAAAAATAGCATTTGGCAAATGTATGACTAAGCAAAGGATGCTAACATCTAATTTATTCTGTTGGTCATTTTCATGTAAACAATTTAGACATTAAAGAACATGACCACAAAATCAAAAGATACCATTACAAACAACATTAGCTAATGTTTCTTGTTTCCTAGGTACATTTTTAGGTCTCTTATCTCATTTCCTTTACTCCATTCATTTTCATTTACAGGATAATGAAATTTAAGAAACATGTCCTAAGTCACAGGTAAATTGAGGAATTTGAACATGAATCTGTGTCTTTCTTATCACAGAGCCACTGTCTTATCCTCTGCCCTAAGTGCCTCTCCATGTACATATACAGATCTATCCCATGAGACAGAATCCCTGGGAAATGAAACAGAACTTGTCAAGATATGTCTTGACAAAGACTGTTTAATGTTCATTTTCTTTTCATTGTTCACTATGAACCTTCTATAAAGTTTTGCATAAAATGAGATCATGTGTTATGAGCCAGCTTTATACATTTGGTCAATTAGGAGCTAACAACGTGAGTCCTAAAATAATTATCTCAAATTTGTTTTTCTAACCACTACATCTCAGTTTAAAACTGGATTTATTCTCATCCACTCCACACTCCTCCACTCACATACACTGATAAGGAATGAAGATTAGTGATGCTTGAGAACACATAATCAAATCTTGCTTAAGAAGATTTCTTGTTAACATTATGGACACACACTTGCACTAGAGGAAGACTGTATATATTCCTAGACTAAATCTATCAGTAGCTATGGCAGCAGTTTTAATTTAGGGATCACTCAATGCTTAAGTAAGGCAACATCCTTAGGACAACATTCAAACTGAACACTTACATTCAGTAAATCAAATGAATCATCATCATTACTTTCCTTAAATGACAGAGCAAAAGTACCAAGCTTATTTAATACACACACTTTTTCCCCTTATTTTCACATTTCACTCCCAACAATGACTCCTATGAAAAAACTCAAATGCAAAGAAAGAGTGTGTGTAGAAGCTGTTAGAATCTCATTAGGCCAGATGGTATCTATAAAAAGAAGAAATTTCCACGGAGACCTAAGAAAAATAACCAGACAAAAGTCACTCCCATGTTCTGTTGGAAGAATCTATCACATAGAAAGAGTATGATGATTCTGGGATAGAATCAAAGATTTTTCTCCCAAATTAATTAGCATGAAATTCTTTTGCATAGGGAGAATTATAGATATCATGATATTTTCAAAGAATTTACAAATTCATAAAAAATAAAATAAAGAAAGAATGTTTCTTCAAATATGCTTTACTGACAATTCTTATTCTCATTTACATTTTTGCCTGTTTATAAGACTGGGCTCCACTGATGAAGACTTTCTGATTTTTAGCATTACATGGGTGGTGTTTGAGACATATATTTTTCCTTTGAGATAACATTGGCCTCTTAGTCACTTGCAAAAAGCATTTGAGTGCTTCCCTGGTGGCACAGTGGTTAAGAATCCACCTGCCAATGCAGGGGACACAGGTTTGAGCCCTGGTACAGGAAGATCCCACATGCCACAGAGAAACTAAGCTTATGTGCCACAACTACTGAGCCTGCGTGCCACAACTACTGAAGTCCATGTGCCTAGAGCCCATACTCCGCAACAAGTGAAGCCACCACAATGAGAAGCCCATGTGCTGCAACTAAAAGTAGCCCCCAGTTGCCACAACTAGAGAAAGCACGCACACAACAATGAAGACCCTATTCAGCCAAAAGTAAATATATAAATAAAAATTTTTTAAGTGTATAGGTTTAAAAAAAAAGCATTTAAAATAACTTTTACTGGGCCTCCCTGGTGGCGCAGTGGTTGAGAGTCCGCCTGCCAATGCAGGGGATACGGGTTCGTGCCCCGGTCTGGGAGGATCCCATATGCCGCGGAGCGGCTGGGCCCGTGAGCCATGGCCGCTGGGCCTGCGCATCCGGAGCCTGTGCTCCGCAACGGGAGAGGCCACAAGAGTGAGAGGCCCGCATACCGCAAAAAGAAAAAAAATAATAATAATAAAATAAAAAATAAAATAACTTTTACTCACTGATTATTTGAAAAATCCTAAAAACAGAAAATGAAATGTGAGTACGGTCTTATAATTTCTGAGCCAAAAAAGTAAAGAATCACCTTGGCATAAATGTAAATAGATTTGACAGATAAAGAAAGAGTGTACTGCTGGTTGAAGAAAATCTTTCTTTGAAGACCATGAATGATACCAGAGGCACTGTTATGTGGGTTATTTTGTTATGCTTTTTTTTTTGGAAAAAGGTTTTACATTTTCATTCACTCTAATCTACCAATAAAGTTGTTATTGTTCTTTGCATATGTGGATAATAGACATATTTTGAAATGTCTCTAACTTAGTTTCTTATACATAGCATATTGTAAGGTTGAGTTTTTCTACCATCACTCCACTAAAAATTAACACTGGTCATGAGGCTGGGAAGAAGTAAGAATGGAAAAGTCAGAGATCTGCTCATTCCGGCCTAAACAACTGTGGTAAGTCCTGGATAGATGGGAAACACAGTAAAAGAATATTACAGTTTGACAATCTCTAGGTCCACCCATGCTGTTGCAAATGGCATTATTCCATTCTTTTTTACGGCTGAGTAATATTCCATTGTAAATATGTACCGCAAATGTAAATCAACTATACTCCAATTAAAAAAAATAAAGCCATGAGGGAAAAAAAAGACCACAAAAGAGTTCTTAGAAATGTCATTATCACCAAAAAAAAAAAAAAAAAAAAAAAAAATTTACAGTTATTCTGCTCTGAATTTTGTGAAGAAAAAAAGAAACTAGGGAGAGTGAGAGGGTCATAGATAAAGCTCATTGCCTCCTATCTTCTTATTTTACCTACACACACACACACACACACACACGCACACGATATTCAAAATACTTAATCACTGGCATCGGCCATTCAAAATGGACACAAGCTCACAATTAATGAATGTTCATTTTTTACGTGTGTTGCTGTTGCTTGGTTGTTATATTTTTTGTTCTTATTTTGTTTAGTTAAATTGTTTACTTTTTCCTTTGAAATCAGATGCAACTGGAACTTTACCATATTCTGTTTTCAGGAAACTACAAAGTAACCCACATAAAGATACCACTAAAACCTTACCAGAGTGGCATAAATAAAAAAGCCTGACAATATTATTTATCACCATATGTTAGCACATGTGAAACAAGGGGGCATCCATACCACATTAGCTACGGTGTAAATTTGCACAATTACTTCAGAAAACAGTTTGGAATTATCTAAGAACAATACAGATAACCATTCCTTAGGATCCAGTGATTCTATTCTAGTTTTCTCATTTGTCACAGCAAAAAAGAAAAACAATAATAAAACTAGAAATAACACAAATATACACTAGTATATATCAATAATTTGTGGCTTATTCATAAAATGGAACACGATAAAACAGTGCAACTATTGTCATTGATATGAATGAATTTCAAAATAAATAATGTTGAACTAAAGTCAGAAATGAATACACAATTCCATTTATAGAAAGAAAATTATACCATTATTTCTTTTTTATACATATATACATAATAAAGCTAAAGGGAGAAGCAAGGAAAAAACAATCTATCAAAAATTTACGCTGGAGGTGGTAAATGGGGAAGGCAATGAAGGAGGGCCATAGAAGAGCTGCAACTGACTGGGAGTGTCCTTTCAAAGTGGACTTTGGATATTTGGTGAGTTTGTTATTCTCCTATAAAATATAAATCACTTGAATGTTTCCTCAATTTCATAATGAGCTCAAATGTAAAAAATATAGAATAGTTAACTTCAGTCTTGCATACACATACCAGTACCTACCTTTTTATTTTTTTATTTCTTACAAATGTTACCAGCAAATTATCTTAGATATTCACTGGAAAATGGAGGCACATTAATCTAGGAGAGACAAGCTTTTTCTGATCTTAAAAGTGAAACAACTGAGGAGATGTTAAAGGGTACAAGCTTGCAGTTAAAAGATGATTAAGTCCTGGAGATCTTATGCACTGCCTAGTGATTAAAGTATAAAATACATTATTGTTGACTGTAAAGTTGCTGAGAGACTAGATCTGAAATGTTCTCACCAGAAAAAAGGAAATGATCATTATGTGATGTGACAGAGGTGTTAGCTAAAGTTACGTTGGTAACCATACTGCAATACATAAATATATCAAATCAACTCATTGTAGATCTTAAACTTACATAGTTATGTGTCACTTATATCTCAATTAATAAAAACAAAAAAATAGGGACTTCCCTGCTGGTCCAGTGGCTAAGACTCCATGCTCCCAATGCAGGGGGGCCCAGGTTTGAGCCCTCATCAGGGAACTAGATCCAACATGCCACAACTAAGAGTTCGCATGCAGCAACTAAAGATCCCGTGAGCCACAACTAAAAGATCCCTCAGGTCGCAACGAAGATCCCCCAGGCCGCAGTGAATATCCCGTGAGCCGCAACTTAGACCTGGCACAGCCAAATAAGCAAACAAACAAACAATGACAACAAGAATACAGTTCCTGAAGTCACTTCCATCTGAAATTTGAATGTGGCCACTGTAACTCCTAACAGTAGCTCAACTAAGAAAAGTTGATAGAAATCTTATTTTTTTTTCCTAAACTGGGGGCTGAGTTAGACATGAGAAAATCTTAGGTGTTTGATAGAATCCTCATGGGCTCTATTCATCACATTCCTCTCCCCACTTTGTTTACTATAGGTCAGAACAAGGACATCCAAGCCTAAGGGAAAGATTTGTTCTGTCCTTTCTTTCCACTACACTGGTGTTTATTAACAAATCCCCTGGCTCTTTCCTGCTTCTTATTGACTGCATTATCTCCTGCATTTTTGAAGAGAAATAAAATGGCCAGTGTCTGTTCTATTTGGGCTCCACCTCTCCTCACCACATCTTTGTAGGACTTGTTCACCAGTCCCATGGCTTCTTCAACTGGACTCTCATTTCCCAAAAAAATGCCCAGCAGGGATGAAGAGTGACTAGTGGAGGGGATTCACTCAGGTTACTTTCGATATTGTCAATGTAAGGAGTTACACCTTTCAACGTGCATCATACAGAGGACAGACAGGTAAGAGTAAGAAAACAGGTCATTGATTTTATGTAATAAGCTGGAATAAATATGAGCCACCACAGAAAACTGTGCAAAAGTTAGGGATAAAAAGCAATAGTTTATACTCTCTGGGATTTGTTGTTGTTGTTCTCATTGATTTTGCTTATTTTGTTTTATTTCTTTCCAATAAGATATAGAACAGCTTTGACTGTTATATGTTTCCAAATGATCTGGATATCAGAAAATGCTTTACACTGTATTCCAAAATTTAGGTCAATCTTCTTCTGGCCATAAGAGAACTAAATATCCAGTGTTACATTTTGGCAGCAGATTTTTGGTTTTGCAACAGGCTAACTGGCAGAGAATGCTGGAATAGAAAAGTCTTTAAAATAAGTGAGGGTCAGGGGACTTACATCTACTTATATGCATTCACTCATGTAGTAAATGACTATTTCTTTTCCACGTGTCCCAGCCCTGTTCTAGGTGTTAGGCATTCAATGGTGAACAAGCCACCGAGGTCCTTTTCCTCATGAAGCTTCAAATCTGGCATTAGCAACTGAACCTACCCTGTAAGTAGAGACAGTGCTGGAATGACCAAGGGACAAAACGCGTCTCATATAGTGGAAAGGCACAGGCCATTAGAAGTGGAAGCCCTATCAAAATATCCTGGATAAATTGGGGACTCTGTATCTGTGCTAGCTTTTCTCCATCTTCTCTTTACCTATATTTATTCTCCATTCTTTTCTGCCCTGTTCTGTGCCCAGGAGGCTGACTTTTAAAGAGATATATTACCCTGGGTTTCCTGGCACTCTGGCTTTGGTTGCATCTGGTAAATGGGAGACAGTAGAGCAATAAGAGGGTCAGAGGATAAGAAGACCAAAGGGAGAAGAAGAGGATGGCCTGGGTCTACTTCACCTTATACCCTCTCTCTTCTATGACTCCCAATGTCAGCTGGACACCAGTTGCCACTTCCCTCTTGCCACTTCTGCCTACAGTGGTCACATCTCTTCTTCTTGTTTTTGGGGTCGACACACACTTGGGTAAATAATTAAATAATCCCCCTGGAAAAGCCTCTCCAAAAGTCCCATTTGCAAGAACCATCTATTGCTTGATCAGAGCTAACTGAAACCACCATCAAGGGAAGGAGCAGTGTGCAGTCTCCTGCCTAGATGTCTAAGAAGAGGTAGTCCATGTTTCACCAACAGAGCCCTGCCTCGGTGAAAGCCCATAGGCACTGGGCTCTCAGCATCACACTTGTGAGAATTTGAAATGTATTAAACAAATACTGGTTGACATCTCCCAGGGCATCCTGGAGAAAATGATGTGACTAGTCTGATGCTCTCTGGGAGCTCACTGTCTGGTGATGGAGGGAGACAGGTATAATGGGAGTACCATACGATGAGGGCTATGAGAAAGGTATGTATAGGGAACAATGGAAGCAAGGGATTAACCCTGCTGAGAGGGGAAAGGGGTTTGGGGTAAAGAAATACTCAACTGGGCTTCCCTGGTGGCTCAGTGGTTGAGAGTCCACCTGCCAATGCAGGGGACACAGGCTCGTGCCCTGGTCCGGGAGGACCCCACATGCTGCGGAGCGGCTGGGCCCATGAGCCATGGCTGCTGAGCCTGCGCTTTCGGAGCCTGTGCTCCGCAACAGGAGAGGCCACAACAGTGAGAGGCCCGTGTACCGCAAAAAAAAAAAAAAAAGAAAAAAGAAATACTCAACTGAAAATTGTGTATATGAACTAAGATTTGAAGGATGAGTTGGAATTCACTATACAAGAAAGGGGCAGCTGGATCAGGGGTGGGTGATTGGTGAGCAGAGCAGGGAGGGCAGTGCAAGAGGAATAAACCATGTCTGCAAGGTAACAGGAGCAATGAGGCCTGGAAAAATGCGGCCTGCAGGAGGAAATGCTAACACACAGTGGAAGACAGCCAGGATAGAGGTGGTGGAGTGTGTAAGAATATGAGATCAGGAAGTAGCCGAGCCTGACCATGAAGCCTTCTATGGGTCAAGGGGAGGATCTTTATTCTGTTGGCCCTGTAAATACATGTAATAATTTTTCAACGGGGAATTAAATAATCCAATGTATATTTTAGAAATGTAAATCAGTAGTGGAGACTGAAGGACCGGTTAGCGTCTTGGTGTCTCTTCTCTCTCCTAGTACCTCTTCTGGGCTGTAGGACTTATCAGCTTCAAGGATAATGTTTAGCTCTTATGCATCTTAAGGGGGCACTGACTGTTTGTGGCCTGCCCCTAATTTGTAATTTGTTGTGGCGTCTGTTCTGATTGGTTTGTGCCCATGTCTTACCCTTGAAAAATGTTGTAGTATGGCTCCTCTTCTAGGATGCAACCATGGCAAGCTCAGATCGCTGCAGGGGGACTCTTATAACCCACAAGAGAAAATACAGACCTACTTTTAGCATCATAATTATTTCAAAATATTCTAAAAAGCTATCACTCTCCACAACTGAAACGTCTAATTTTCTTGTCATTTATTGCTTAGTGAAGTAGAAGGGTGATAAGGAGAGATGAAACTAGTTAGACAGGAAACAAAGGTGTGAAAGGAGTTCTGGGGAAAAAGATAATGAGTGTGAGTTTAGGAGTGTTGAGCTGGAGATACTGATGGAAAACTCTGGGAAGGTAATTAGAAAACCTGTGGGTCCAGAGCTTAACAGATATGGGAAGACTGAGATGCATCTTTAGATGTCATTAGAAACAAGGTAGAGAGTTCACTTGTGAGTACAAATATAAGATGACCAGCTGATAAGCAGCCATGGCTGCTGAGCCTGAACGTCCGGAGCCTGTGCTCTGCAACGGGGGAGGCCACAACAGTGAGAGGCCCGCGTACCCCCCCACACACACAAAAATACACACACACACACACACACACACACACACATATATATATATATATATATAAGATGACCAGGAAAACTGTGTCACTAGAAAAAGCAAAGAATGAATACCGCATCATTCCAGTCTTCATTTCATATGGAAAACTCTTCATTTGAAAGGTAGCCCAAGGATAATCAGTGGGAAATCATTAAGGTGACCACTGTCCTGATTTGCCTGGGATAGCTCCAGTTTATGCTCGCCATTACAGTAGCCTATCTGGTTCAGCATTTGACCTAGACAAAAGTGTCAAATTTGAACAAGAAAATCTATGGTTTGAATTTAAGTGAGTAGGTTTGAGAGAGTGGTCAAGAGCACTAAACACAAGTCTATGCAAACCTTCTAGCTTACCAGCCTTTGAGGAACCTGCGCTTCTGGTCTACATAAGATACATTCTTTGCCATGAACCTCAAATGTATTCCTTGGGATTCATTTTCAGTGATGTGTTATTATTATCTGGGATACTGATTGGCTCTTTGGAGTAACTCAACCTATTTGAATTTTTGGTGTTTCAATGCTGGTTTTCAGAGTTTTTATTTTACTACCTCTGTTTTGGGGTGATGGTGTTTTAACTTCCATTGTTATATATCCTTTTAGCTTTCACTTTTAAGTTGAAGTCCCTCATGGTTTTGGTGTCAAAAGAATAAAGTAATTTGATCAGGGGAGGGTTATAAATCTGTCATATCAGATATACTTTAACTCCCCATAATTAATGGCCAGTCTGAGATTCTGATCTTCATGCCATGTATGGAAACAGTGCATCCCATGCTGGGCTTACAGTTTATAACATGTTAACATTTTAATCTACTCCACTTAAATGAATAGTACATTCCCACAGGTTTTAGGACAATATTGATTTCTTGTGGAAAATACTCAAACTACTAAATGCACACGAAACCCCATAGGAACCCAATTTAACCTTAGAACATTTAATTACAAAGCCTTCTGTTTAATTGGTTTCCAAAATAACGCTGTTGAGAAAATATTTCATTAGAAAAAGGTTATTGGATAGGCAAAGTACTATAATTTGACAATGTTTTCTCTAGTAAAATCCTTTATCACAGTCTGAGTTGACCTTATCAGACCTCATATTTTATTTTTTCTGTTAGCAGGTGGGCAGAGAAACACACTCAAAGAAAACTGCCACTTCTATATGTATCTTTCTTCCTTCCATAACAGAGTTATTTTCTGCACAGAGGAGAAACAAGCATGTATCTGGAACACATAAGGAACATGTCAGAGGCCTAGTCCCAAATACTGCACCTGTGGCTACCACCTGTTCTAGGCTGGCCTAGTGGTCACCTGGAGGCTCACAAGTCCGAGGACAGGAACCTAACTACACAAGCCAGTGGCACTCTACCCTCTGGTTTAGCAGAGTGAGGTGTGGCCCCCACAGAACCATCCCAGTTTCAGGCCACCTGGGTCTTTATTTCACTGCTGTTCTAGCTGATGAGGCATGGACATCCTGCACCTGCTCCATCGAAAACTGGAGGCTGAACCTGCACCAATCTTTTTTTTTTTTTTTTTTGCGGTACGCGGGCCTCTCACCTCTGTGGCCTCTCCTGTCGCGGAGCACAGGCTCCGGACGCACAGGCTCAGCGGCCATGGCTCACGGGCCCAGCTGCTCCGCAGCATGTGGGATCCTCCCGGACCGGGGCACGAACCCGTGTCCCCTGCATCAGCAGATGGACTCTCAACCACTGTGCCACCAGGGAAGCCCACCACCAATCTTTTTTAACTAGGGACCTGATACTCTTTTCCTCCTTCTCAGAAGGTTTTGATTTCCAAAACCTGATGCTCAGGGCCAAGTCTGCCCACAGTCTGCTTTGCCTGCCTCCCTCCTATCCCTTTATTGTACTGCTCTATCAAGTTATGCCTATATCTTACCAACTTCCTCAGGCTTGGCACTTTGTACTGTTAACCCTGTCACAGGAGAAGCTGTATCTCTAATGAGATTAGCTGTACAAGTCTACAAAGGGTGGCCCCAACTTAATCTCTGTCCCCCCATCAGCTGTCAGGGCCCACCATGGCTTGAAATCATTATACAAGGTTTCACGACAGTACATTTTACCCTTTTATTCTCTTTTTTTGCCTTAATAAGCTTGGGACAGCATCGTTCTGAACACAATTTTCACCTCACGATTACATTTTGACATGAACAGCGGTCCTTATGGCATATCTTTCCTGCACTGCTGTGTGTAACTCTACTGATAATCTCACAAAGGCAGTAAAATTGGTCAAGAGACAGCACCACCTGAGATGCTGGGTGAAAGCCCTGGGGCATGATCATAGCTTGAATCAAGAAAATTACTTCACTGGGAGCAGACATTATTCAGTCAGGTAAATCATTACATAGAAAGTGAGCTTTACCTAAAAGTTTATGTATGTGACTTGTTTATTCTGGTTACATTTCCTAGTTTGCAAAGTAACATAAAATTGTTACAGATCACTTCCTCAAATCTGTCCCCTAAACATGCAAATTCCATGAAACTGGGGGGCTATTCCAGAGTTGATTTGTTTAGAAGATACAGAATTGACAGATAACATGGTAGAAACTAGAAAGACAGGAGACACAGAGGAAGGAAGGGAGGGAGGGAAAAAAAAGGAAGAGAATAAATTCCAATCAGATAGAGAATAGACCCATGCAGCGATATTTGTGTTTCTCTGAAAAACCACAGGGTCATGTCTCTGTAAATACAGCAATCAACTGTTGTGTCAGTTAAGGTTCTGTGATTTCAGGCAACAAAACCTGCTCTGGCAGATCTAAGCAAAAAAGGAACTTGTTGGAATAAACTGTTTGGAAAGCATAAAAGAAAAAAACTGGAGTCATTTGTCTCTGAAAAGAGAAATCAAGGCAGAGCTGGGGTATAGGTTGTAAATTTTCTTGCACCCTCTCTTAGTGACATATTAATCAAAAGAAATGAACTCCAACCATTAAATATCCTTGTGATATGCTTAAGAATAAAATTGCAAGGCAAGAGTGTGGTTTTGCCCTAGCTTGGGTTTCCTACCCACACCTTGGCCACAAAATGTAGGGCATCTAGATGCCCAGTGCCTCCAAGGATGCTCCAAAGTAAGAGTGGGAAAGGAATCCTAGACACAGCAAAATCAGGAGGTGTACTTTAAAGTTACCAGCATTGTACCATGCTTCAGACTTTGCATTGGAGCATCCCATGTAATTATCTAATCTTATCCTTCCATCAGCTTTACCAAGTAGGTAGTAGTATCCTCATGCCATTGCTAAGGTAAAGGAAGACCAGGGAGATTAACTAACTTGCACAAAGTTAACATCTAGTGAGTGGAAGAGCCCAGACTGAATCTTTTTTTTTTTTTTTTTTTTTTTGCGGTATGTGGGCCTCTCACTGTTGCGGCCTCTCCCGTTGCGGAGCACAGGCTCCAGACACGCAGGCTCAAAGGCCATTGCTCACGGGCCCAGCCGCTCCACGGCATGTGGGATCTTCCCAGACCGGGGCACGAACCCGTGTCCCCTGCATCGGCAGGCGGACCCTCAACCACTGCGCCACCAGGGAAGCCCCAGACTGAATCTTGGCATGTCTTCTGTCTTAATCTAATATGATCACTTGCCTGAAACTTCCTGTTTCTGAATTTGAGATGAAAATAGAACTCAATGATTTTTCTGTTCAGGTCTGATGTTAGGTTAGTGTGCACATTACAGTGATACCAGTTGTTAAAATACTGAAATACTTCCCAACCCGTTGGTAAATAGCCACAGGCTCTCTGGATGCCCCATGACCACCACTCTGGCCATTCTTGCCCTTTCTCTAGGTCCTCAGACCTCCCCATTATCCAATAACTGAAGAGTTAATGCCTGGCATATCCGGGGACTGCTAGGATTCTGCTACTGTATTACAGCTGGCATCCTTTCTGATTAGTTGCTATCAGTTTCATACCAAAATATTTTGAATTTCACCTCTGCTACTATTTAAGTCTCAGGGGAAAAGATAGTAGGACTTTAAATAATGGGATCCACTTTAGATTCTAAAATTATCTGTGCAATATGTATAACAAAAATAGCTAGGCCATTACTTTCACTATGGTCTTAAAGAAAAAAACTAATAAAACCAATTTACTTCTGGGCCCACAGAGTCTGTGCTTCACTGAATTTTCCATTTTGGTGCCCTTTCTTACTTAGCATCCTTCCTAATTTATTAGAAACATTAATCTAGTGGGAATGTGTGCCTATGCCATAGTTAAAAAAAAAAAAGAAGAAGTGTGATGTGTGGTGCGGTAGAGTTATCTGTACTCATTAGCTGGGATCCAGGAGGGTCTAGAAGAGTCAGTCACCAAAAAGACTATAAATCATAGGCAAGAGTTTTCCCAGAGGACTCCAAGATACTGTACTTTGTTATCTTCCCAAACATGAGATGCTTACTTTGTGTTCTAGCTCCACTTTTCCATGTTATAATACATTCATTTAAATGCAGATTTTGTTATTCTGCTTAGTATCATCAGTCTATCAGACAAACACCTGTGGGGAAATATAAATTAACCTATCTCCATACATTAGTGGGAAGCACTAAGCTTGCCACAATTATCAATTTGCCCTCAGGGTCACCTTGTTTATCTTTCATACATTAAGAATCCTGTTCAGAACTGCACTATCGTGCCTTGCCATCCAAGGTGCTGTGCCTCTGATTAATAGGACAACTTTGGCTACACCACAGCATGAAGAACTCATCCATAAACTCAGGAACAAATATCATGCTGGGGAAAGTACCACCTACAGATGTGCTGATATCAGTGTGATCCATCCCAATGTGTGCCACTGCTCTATCTGCAAGGCTCTGGAATGGCTCTTCTCAGCACAAGAACATTCAAGCTGGGAACCCAAAGCAGAACTCAATAAGAGCCTTATTAGGAGTCATCTGACGGGTCATGCATGGAGGACAGAGAGGGGTGGAAATTAGCCTCCTTTGAAAAGCGAACCAAGTAAATCCACAGATAAGAGCTACAATAGTTTTGCATTTAAGGGCTCAGAATCAGAACTAACATTAGTAAGTGCTAGCCCTGGTTCTGTATTCTATAAACAGTATTTCAGTCCACACTTACAGCAAATTGGGAAGTAGGGATGCCATTTTCTCCATTTAACAGATGAGATTCAGAGATTACATTATACATAGCTGTTGGCCATGCTGTCTGGTTCCTCTAAACTATGTCCCACTGCTTTAGTTCAAAAGCAAGAAGAGTCTGACAGCATACCAAAGCTTTTACACATGCCAGTGAATGTATTCCTCTCATCAGCAGTATTGCTATATCTAAAGAGAGTATTCTACTGAGGTTGAATACACCCTGGAAGTTGAGATCTCAAGTTTTAAGTACTGGGTTTGGCACAGTCTCTTTGCTGAAGCCCTCAAACCAGGGTTAGGTACTCTTATTGGCCAGTCCTAGTGTCTCCATATCTACCATATACTCAACACTGTTAAAATTATTTGTCTGAAAATGGCCTTTCCAAATAGACTGAAGCTTCCATGAAAGTTTCTGCCATAATGTTTTGTTTGCCAAAGTCCCCACACACTTAGACCAGTGCATGTCACTTAACAAAATATTGAATGAGTAGTCAATCTCCAACTCAGTCCATGGTAGAGGGAAACTGACAACCTGATACAAATACCTTGACCTAGTAGATGTGTCTTCAACAATACAGGTGGATGCATCAGATGCCATAGCTCCAGAGAACTGGTTTCTCCTGCTTACTCTCTTGGCTCTAAATTCAAGTTACCCAAGGAGCCACCTAATTTTTTGGATGTGTGTCCTACCCAGGTTTTCTGCAGAAGCAGAATGTGTAGACCAGCTACCGTAAATACTTTCTCTTCTTGGTAGTTTCATTTCTCAACTGAAGATCAGCATTGGCATCATAGTCACTCACTTGCTCCTTATGCATGTGAAGATTGTGGAGTTAGTTCCATGGAATTTGAGGGCGGTCGCATGATGACATCACTGGACTTCTAAGGCAAAGACCCAGACCCAGAAATGCAGTGACCTACTATGGTACCATACTTTTTTTTTTTTTTTTTTTTTTTTTTTTGTGGTACGTGGGCCTCTCACTGTTGTGGCCTCTCCCGTGAGGAACACAGGCTCCGGATGCGCAGGCCCAGTGGCCATGGCTCAGGGGCCCAGCCGCTCTGTGGCATGTGGGATCTTCCCAGACTGGGGCACGAACCCGTGTCCCCTGCATTGGCAGGCGGACTCTCAACCACTGCGTTACCAGGGAAGCCCTGGTACCATACTTTGAGTGATCCGCAGTGTTCCTAGAATGGCCTCTCTGTCACATGATGTATAAAGAGAACTTAGTTCATTCTAAGAAGAAAAGGACTATATCTAGAAAGTCAGAAGGAAAACACTTAGAAATTTTCAGAACTTTCAGGAAAAGAGACATAGTTGATGGTTTTGTGAGAAAATACAGATGACAATAGTGGTTAGAGAGCCTAGTCTCAGTTGTAGACTTCTTTATTAGAATTCTCAGAGGTTTTCTTTGATCATTTGCATTTGTCAACCCCCACCTCAAAGGTATACTCCCTCACACTACCAATTCCCTTCTTCCAGGAAAATCTATTGACTAGACTTTCCTAAGGGCCCCAAGCTAAATATTGAGCCCACATTGGTCTGTAGGTCATGCTCCTTCCTCCATTTGATCATGCCTCTGAAATACATCTCTCCTGCATCCTCTGCTAAAGTTCATAACTCTCTTTATAAGAGAAAATATTTACACAGTTTACACATTTAAGTCATCCCTTCTCTTCTGTTTCACTCAGATATAACTAAGAACATCATTTTCAAAATTAACCAGGAGGTACAGGATATAGATACATCCTGATTCATTCCTAGACTTTCTTCTAGTAGAAACGGTTAAGTTATAGAATAAAACTATTATCTCCATTGAGACAAGCAGCACCTTTTAATAACAATAGGTACATTTTTAGTCACCCCAGAAAATCATTTAATCACATATTTGTCACAACATATCAGGCAAATCAAATTGGAAGACAAAAGAACAAAAATCCCAGAACAGAATTATTTTTAAGTTAGGTTGGATATTTAAAACATGTATCTTTCACAGACTAAGGCCGGAATTGTCTGACTTACAGGATCTGAAAAATTCCAGAGGAAAGCAGTTTCTCTGTATACGGTTATATAATAAATACAATTCATGAAATTTTACATGTTACAAAGTAATTTCAGAATTACCTCATTAAATTCCACATTAGTTGTGTGAAGTAAGGCCTGATATTATGGCCACATTGAATAAGTGAGGAAACTGAGGCACAAAGAAATGTGTGTCTCTTCCAAAGTCACAGTCAAAAAATGGGCAGAAGACCTAAATAGACATTTCTCCAAAGAAGACATACAGATGGCCAACAGGCACACGAAAAGATGCTCAACATCACTAATTATCAGAGAAATGCAAATCAAAACTACAATGGCGTATCACCTCACACTGGTCAGAATGGCCATCACCAAGAAGTATACAAACAGTAAAGGCTAGAGAGGGTGTGGAGAAAAGGGAGCCCTCCTACACTGTTGGTGGAAATGTAAATCACTGTAGAAAACAGTATGGAGGGTCCTTAAAAAACTAAAAATAGAGCTACCATATGGTCCAGCAATCTGACTCCTGGGCATATACCCAAAAAAGACAAAATCTCTAGTTTGAAAGGGTACATGCACCCGAATGTTCATAACAGCACTGTTTACAATGCTTTGTAAAAAAAGAATGAAATATTGCCAATTGCAGTAACATGGATGGACTTAGATATTATCATACTGAGTGAAGTAAGTCAGACAGAGAAAGACAAATATTATATGATATTCCTTGTATATGGAATCTAAAAAATATGCAAATGAACTTATTTACAAAATAGAAACAGACTCACAGACTATGAGCAAACTTATGGCTACCAAAGTCGGTGGGGATAAATTAGGAGTATGGGATTAACAGATACACACCACTATATATAAATGATAAGGATTTACTGTAGAGCACAGGGAACTATATTCAATATCTTACGATAGCCTATAATGGAAAATAATCTGATATATACATATATATATATATATATATATATATATATATAAAACTGAATCACTTTGCTGTACACCTGAAACTAACACAATATTGTAAATCAGCTATATTTCAGTTTAAAAAAAAAGAAACTTAGCTGACTAGGGATTCAAACCCAGGTTTTCTGACTTTGATTCTAGTGTTCTTGATAAAACACAGAAATATAATTATGTTTTTATTATAATGTTTTCATTGAAACATCATAAAGAACAAATATTTATTATGAAAATCAATGAATTTTTAGCCAGCCCATCTTTATATGTCCCTAGCACTGGAGGGTATAAAAAGAAGGAAAGTATTTTGTCCCTGCAATAAAGCCTTTTACAATTTAGCTGAGGGCTAACACAAACACCAAGACAACCTGGAAAGTTGTGCTGCTAAATTAATTTTTTTCATGAGTCTGGATTATCAGAGCAAGTGAAGGACACTGCTGACCTGAACAGGTTCATGCAGTCTTGCCAGCCAAGCACCAACACTTAGTACATGAGAAACAAGATTCCAGAAGGTGGTAAGCTCACAACTGAGCCTTTTGGATTACTGACAAAATGGGGAAAATAAAATTGAGGAAAGCAATCAACGTTATGTCTATCACTGCCAAGGTAGTTTTTGACATGTGATTTTTCTCTCCTCCACCTATCAACTAAGACAATGGATCTCTCCAGATTTCATTCATTCATTTCTTCATTCAGTCCTTCAGCAATCATTTATTGGTTGCCTATTACGTACCAGGCACTGTTTGGAATATTATGAATACAGTAGTGAAGGAAAGAGATACAACCCCCGTCCTCATTAACCTTACAGTTTGATGGAGAGAGATATATACACAAATAAATGATTAGATGTGCACAATAAAAGGTCATAATAGCTATGGAGCAACATAAGCAGGAAATAAAGCTAGGGAGTCCCATGTTGGTTGGGGAACTGATACTTTTCAAAATGTGGTCAAAACAAAGCCTGGTGAAAAAAACAACATTTGAGCAAAGATATGAAGGAGGAAATAGAGCAAGAGATGCTGCTTCCTAGGAAAAATAATATTCTAAGTAAAAGAAAGGGCCACTGCAAAGACTCTGTGGCAAGCCTATTCCTGGCTTGGGAGGGAAAACAAGGTGGATGATGCTCTGGAATAGAAAGAGGCAGGGATTGTAAGAGTAGAGGGGAGAAAGCACACGGGGGAGGAGCTAGTAAGTCACAAAGGATGTGGGGTACCTTGAAAGGACATTGGCTCTTAAGTTGAGTAAGACGGGGAGCCCCTGGGAGTTTTTAAGCAGGGGCGTAAGGGGATCTAACTTATGTTTTAACTTGTTGCTGTGCTGAGAATATACTACACTAGGACAAAGGTAGAAGCAGCAAGGCCATAGCAGTAGGTAAATGCACAGTCCAGACAAGAGATGATGGTATATCCCTGGTCTACTTCTTTCTCCCCTGTGCTCTTCTGGCTGTGCTTGAATGGTCCCATCCACTCCACCTTGTTCCTTCACACATCACCCATGTCCTGATCACTTCCAAATCTATCTCTAATTTGGTCCCCTCTCAATAGCTCCATATACTTTACAACAGCCTAGACAGCTACCCCGAACCACAACATGTTGATGTTAAACTTCTTAACTTCTCACCTTAATAAGTTCAGAATGCTTTGTTTCTTGTCTTAATTAATGACACCCAGTCGTCTGCCTCTAAACCTAAACCATACTCTATTCTCACTCCTCAACAAATAACCATCTGTCATTTCTATACCTTCAAACCTGTTACCATCTTATTATTCCTATTATTACTGCCCTAGTTTACAGCATCCTCATATTTTTCCAGAGGTACAAACATAAGGTCATTACCAACTGTTCATAGGTAGGATGGGTCCACTTAAATACACAGAGACAAAAGTTCAGCCCAGACCCACAAAAGACCCACTTATTCCTACCCAAGGTAGCACGGTAATCGTTCAGAACAGACACATACTTTTTCTACTGTTTCCTCTTTATTGTCAAGGGACACACATTCTAAAGTCCCACTGAAAGGATTTTAGCAGATTAGATGCAAATAGGGAAGTGCTATCTTCTGTTTATATGAACAATGAACTAAAGTAGATCAAGGACAACAACTGAAACTGTTGAAATAATGCAAGCTGAGAAAAGCTAGCACTAACCATAGGCAGGAAAAGTTAAAATGGAGAGGAAATGGATGGATTCAATGAGTTTTAAAGAGAGAGTTTCAGGTGGGTTTGACACTTTAGCCCTTATTTATGTATAGTTTCTGAGGTCATTTGTTTTAGCCTTATACTCATAATGAAGGCTTCTTGAGATCAGAGCTTTAAGCAACACATTTTCTGTCCTTCATTTTATTTAATCTTCACAAGAACCTTTTGTTAGATTATCACCAGTTCCCAGCTGGGAAAGCTGAGGCTCAACCTTAACATCATAGAGAAAGACTTTACCTGCAGGTTTGTCAGACATCAAAAACCTGAGTGTGGGTCCTGCACATAATCTTAAAGGCAAAATAAGTTGAACTAAACTGTCATGGGTGAATTTATTACTCATACATGTCCAATAAATATTTCAAATATGTGGCATCAATTCACAAACTCATCATCTTATATAACTTCCTGGAATGTAAGGAAACAGAAGTAACAGGGATCTTTCCTATTCTATTTCTTGTTTAGAGAACACTGGAGAAAACATTTATATTTAAGGAAGCAATGTTTCTAACGAAGAAATGAAATCATTCAACATATTCTTTCTAAAAATCATACGTAAAATGATAAGCCCTAAATAGCAAGAAAAGGTCAAGAACATGTGAAGAAATGAAAGAGCAGATTGCTAATTATCATTTTTATTATCTTCTAGGAAAGAAAGGAAGATTTGTCTGTAATTGGTTTGGTAGTCATGGCAAATGAACGTGAAAAATGCAATATTCCTTCTCCAGAATTTGTTGTCTCAATTTCCCCTTTGAAAGTTCAGCCAAGCCTCTTTTTAACTGTTTGTAAAAACAAAAACAAATTGAGTTCCAGCTCAGTATTGTAGGGAGTTAATAATGTTGGCTCTTTGCCTCAAATGGTATGGGATTTGCCCAAGAAGAAAATCATTTTTCCAGTTGAGTTCAATGCTCTTGCTATATGACTATTGTGCAAAGAACATATTCACGTTATTTCATTTAATCATCACTAGGTCACGCCCTTCTCCCTCTTCCGGAGTCACTGTCTTTCTCTTGAGAACCACTACTGTCTACTGGTTTTTCTATTTGCAGGGAAGCAAAATTTGCCACACTAAAATGCGTCTCTTTGGCAAGAGGAAGGAACAGAAGACTTGGGAATTTTTATCTTTTCACCTCCCCCTTAACTGCCTAAAAATATTCAGACAGAGGGCCTATCCCAGGAAAGAAAACTATCACCAGAGATACACCTATAGTATAATATGAACTAGATGTGAGAGACAAGGAGGAACATAATAACCAAGTCTGTTAAAATTTCTCTATGTCCCACTGTTCTTACATGGCCCAGCAAACATTTGTTAACCAAATATTTGCTCTTTTTTCACCTTCCTGTCAATTCCCTTCCTTCTCTTCCTCCTTTTTCTTAATCCAGAATAACATATATACCTCATTTTGCCTGATTTTTTTCAGAACCTTCCATGCCATGTGGATTCCCCTTATGTATGTACTTTTTTTTTTCTTCCTATTATTCTGTCTTATGTCATTTTAATTATTCAACCAGCCAAAAGAACTAAAATGGTAAGGGGGAAATTCTCCCCTCCCAAACACATTTCAAGTGGGCTTTATTTTTACCCCTGTTAGTCACTGTGTCCTCTGCTGGGCAATGGACTGCTTTCGTCATTCTTGTTGAGGCCCTAGACCCTCATCAGGAGTCCTCAAATTCCCCAAACTGAGCTGTGGTCCATGAAATGAACTACCCTCATCTTATGTCATGACATTCTGCGAACCTCTTCAACCTTAATGTCTTACAGGGTTTTATTGAAAGTTGTTAAGTTTTTGTTCACATCTTCTTTTTCTCAAGAACTCACACAGTGCCTTATGGATACCTGGGCTGAGATAACTTCGAGTGACAGGCATCAAACAATTCTCTAAACTCTTCCTCTTCATTGAGAATAAAAAACTGATCCTGAGCCAAACCTCTGTGAGTGACTCTTCTCTCCTGGGACCACCTTTTTTGTCTCAGCCATCTGTCAATACAGATAAGTCTGCCCCCGGTCATGAGAGAATCACTGAATCTCAAAGGTGAAGGGCACTTTTAAAGTTATGGAATTCATCCACCCACCAATGGTAAATCCTCATTACAACATTGCTCCCAAGTGATCATTTGGTTTCTGATGAAGACACATAGTGATGATTACACGAATGTCTTTATTTAGAACTAAAACATGCCTCCTCTAACTTTCACATACTGTTCCTGCCCATGAGTTCATACCAAAGGTGCAGTGAAAGAAGATGTTTTCTCTCTTTTTCTCAAGTCTCATTAGTGCTGAACAACCAAAAAGAAAAATCAACACAAAGTGAGAAAAAGAATAACTTTCATTTTTAAGGTGAAATAAATCAATTTTAAAACTCATTCTGTTCAAGTGTATGCACCACACCAAAATGTAATCATAGTGAAATACTAAGCTCTTATAAAAGATTGTTATTTTGACTTTTGTTGGTATTTGTGTGTCCATTTTGCTTTTAAAGAATTAGGAAGAAAAACACGATTACCCCAAAATGATATGCATGGTCTGATAGGAAAAATGGGTATGTCTACCTTGCATTTGATGTTAATTATTTGTCCCACATAATACTCAGTACACTGGATGTGATATTCCTTCCACAGAATTAGGAGAAACCTAGTAGTTTTACCCAGTGACTGGTGATCAGTCCCAATCTGCTAGCTGGTCCTATATCTGAGAGAGACAGCAACCTTTAGCTAGAGACTGAGAAAAAAATGCCGAAGTTAATGTAACAGAATGTTTCATAAATTTAGATTTTGTATGTGAAAATTAATGCATCCCATTTGATATGCTATTTGGCACCCTGTACTAAAAAAGCCTTAAAAACAAAAAGCAACAAAGACAAAAAAAGATTCAAACCATTGGAGTCTGTAATTCTGCTTTTGGGAATCTATCCTAAGAAGATAATCTGAAATAGAGAAACACTTTATGCACAAAATATTCATTGCAGTATATGTTTAAAGGAAAAAAAATTGGAATTAACCTGAATAGCCAATCATTGGCGGGAAGGTTAAGTAAACTTTGTTTGGTATTTAAGATAAATATCTGCAAAACGGCTTATTTACAAGGAGGTTATGTCCACATGGGAATATGTAAAGAGAATAAAACAGGATAAAAATATATGGAGAGTATGCTCTCAAATATGTTAAATAAATATCAAAAAGATAATAAAGACTGGAAGAAAATAAACATTTGTGCCAGTTGCTGGAAATATGGGCAATAGTTTTGTAATTCTTTATTTCTTTTTTTTTCATGATGAATACAAATAAATTTTAAATGGGAAGGGAAGGATACCTTACATAAAGAAAAGCTGAGTCTTTCAGAAATAGAATATCATCTCACATCCAAAGCAGCTGTGCAGATTACAGTGGTGCTATTACCAGGTTTATGAAATATGAATGCTGACCTTGTCTCCTTGCCATGTACTGACACTGACTGGTGTTTACTGGAGGCCAATTACTTTTTCTTTCACCTTTAATTCTTCTCCAAATTTTATCACTAACTACCACTCTGTAAGCCTAAAATTGTTTGAATGAATCAATCGCCCTCTTAAAACAACATTTTCTTCTTGTGTCAGAATTATTCTGAATATAATACAAAAATTATATGCATAACTCTAATGGCAACATTTTGTTCATGAGGGCATCTTGTCAGGGAGACTACATCTGAGTCTGTATTTTAAGCTGCTCTTAATTCCTTTATGAAATTCAATAAATACAAATTCTAACAAAGGAGGAAAATAAAATCTTATCAATTGTCCTCTGGAGCCTTCAAAATAGTCCTGCATTCTTTAGGCAAAACTCACTGAGAATGTTTTTATTCTCGTATCCCTCCAAGGGGAAGTGGCAGAACCCAAGTACTTCGTATTTTCTTCTCTGAGCTGAAACACTGGGACAGACAAAGGTAAACACAGCTGGCCAGAGGTGGTCAGAGCTTAAGGGCCCCCAGTGCCTGGGGCTCCTTCATATATTTTTAATTTGTAATCTTGAAAAGGCCCCTCAAGTTGTGTAAAATAGATGTTCCACACAACTTTGACCCAGGGACATGATCAACTTTCCCAGAGTACTCTCAGTGGCACCTGGAGGACAACACAGATCTCTGTTTCTTCTGACATTACTTTTTTTTTTTTAACATCTTTATTGGAGTAAAATTGTTTTACAATGGTGTGTTAGTTTCTGCTTTATAACACAGTGAATCATTTATACATATACATATGTTCCCATATCTCTTCCCACTTGCATCTCCCTCCCTCCCAGCCTCCCTATCCCACCTCCCTAGGTGGTCACAAAGCACCTAGCTGATCTCCCTGTGCTATGCGGTTGCTTCCCACTAGCTATCTATTTTACGTTTGGTAGTGTGTATATGTCCATGCCAGTCTCTCACTTTGTCACAGCTTACCCTTCCCCCTCCCCATATCCTCAAGTCCATTCTCTAGTAGGTCTGTGTCTTCATTCCCATCTTACCCCTAGGGTTCTTCATGACCTTTTTTTTTTTTCCTTAGATTCCATATATATGTGTTAGCATATGGTATTTGTTTTTCTCTTTCTGACTTACTTCACTCTGTATAACAGACTCTAGGTCCATCCACCTCACTACAAATAACTCAATTTTGTTTCTTTTTATGGCTGATGTGACATTACCTTTTGAAATGTGAGACCCAGTTGGTCAAATGGAAGGGAAGAAATCATGGGAGAGAAGAGCAGAAGAGAAACAGAGGGGAAAGGGATGTGAGACAGAAAAGGATCAAGTATGACAAAATGCTCCTAAGATTAAAATCAAGTCTTGGCAGTGTCCCAGGAGGAAAAACCCAGCCCTCGTGATGTATCATGACTCTGAGGGAGTCAATTCAGGGACCACAGGAGGAATGGCCTTGGCTCTATAATTGTTCAATACTCAGATTAAGAAAGAACAGGGATTAGCCTATCTCTGTGTCTGATATGCTTATAACAGCCAATTCTTAGTTGCCAAGATCTCAGATGAGTATGTTATTTTGAAGCACTGGAAAAACCATTCATAAAAATTCCATTTCAGAAAATGGTGGGGGGGAACGTGCAGTTTGAGTTTAATAGCAAGCATCACAGAGACACTGATTATTAACAAGGTGGCTTAACAAACTAGTTCAATTCCTTCTTTTACAGATGGAAACAGAGCTTAGAAAGAAGCGGCATGCCTGGGGTGATGGATCTAGTGACAAAGTGGAGATATCAATGCTTTTTCCATAGAGCTCATCTTTGCATACTGGATGATACATTTTTTTAGAAAAGCCAGTTTTCTGATATGTTATGGAAAAAAAATAAAAGTCCTTCAACGTTAGTATCTGATTCTCTTGCACACATATACACAAATACAAACACAGTGGAAGAAAATTATATTTTATTACTTGTCCTATTATTTCAAAGTCCCATAATACAAGTTTTAGAAAGAGAGACTGTATTTGGATTTTCTTCCTTATTTGTGTCTTTGCTCTCATTTTACTACTCATAAATTGTACAGAGAAGAGGTAAAAGTCAGAAGAAGATATAAAACTAATTATCTTCTCTCTTTAGAAATAACTTAACTTTAGGTACTTTCTCATACTCCACAGAGGCACCTGGAAATACATTTAGCATTTTATTCCAAGGGCTACACTTGGGCTCAGGGAATGCTGAAGTCACAGCAATCCAATGCCCTGGGATGACACCAAATTAATCCACACATGCTTTTGGGGGGGAAAGAGTTATTATAGTCTAAAACTAAGTACAAAGTTCAATTTACTTTTACATAGATCCTGGGATTAAATGCATAAAAGGGATCAATTGCGCCTGTGGAATGCCAAGGAGGATCCTGGTGCTTAACTTTTGGGAGATCACTGACTTTTTTGATAAATTGCAATGGCCACTATCTTCAAAGAAATATTCTTCTGTAAATGCTCACCAATGTTTGCATATAATTTCAGAGCTTACTGGACTAAATCAAAAGACCAAGGTTAGTAGTTCATCTGACCAGTATGACAGAATGTGAATTCACACATTCATCTTCCATTTCTGGGCCTCAATCTCTTTAATTGTAAACTTCGTCATGATTGGGATTGATAATATCTAAGACTATTTCTAGCTCCAAGATGCTTTCAGCCTATATTAGGTTTCTATCCAATCTGTCTTGAAGAAATAAGTTTTTATAACTATTCTGAGCCTGGTGGGAAATTCAACCTTAAGATTTCTCAGAGGTTCACAATGACATGAGTAATTATGTTGATGATTTTTAAAAAATCACCATTAAGTGTTACTTAATTTTCATTTAAATGGAAGAAAGAATTACCCTGACAAGACAGGGAATATTTCTGAGATGGTTTACTTAGTTCACTTTGGTTCTGCATGAGACTGAAACCATTTAGCAGAAAATTAAATTAAAGTTTGCCAAGAAATTAAGATAAAATGTAAGGATCACCTTGTAAAGCTATTTGTCATTCTGGAAAGAATGGATGATCCACGTCAACATTCAAACTCAGCTCCATGAGAGCAACTGGAAATTAGAGAGGGTTTTAAAAGTGATGGACAAATGGAGTTTGATATGGGTAAATGTCAGTTGATTCAAAGAGTGAAAGGACAACTGAGTGTGACAGATAGATTCACTGTCCATGAAGATCAAATTATTGAAATCCAGTGTTCAAAGAATCCTAGAAGGGCTAGGCTTTGCTGCCATAATAAGAGATTAATCTCAGGGAAATTAGAGTAAACTTGAAGAAAAGGCTTAAGAATGATTTTGATTCTTTCTGAGATCTCAATGATTTTAAATCCCTTCTATTTTTTTAACCAAAGCAAAGAGAGTATAGATAGGCATCTGATGACATTTAAGGGAAAGAAAAAGGCTCCTGAGTTTTCAGAAGCAAAGCCAAAAGCCATTCTTCCATTTATTTACAAGCCAGGGGCACAAGCAAAAGCTGATTCAGGACCTTGCCTGGAGTTGATAACAGACCAGCCTCACTAAATGGTAACAAAGATCAATACCATTGAACTACCTGGTAATTTATATGCAGCCTGACATAAATTTGCATAAACCTATGACTAATAGGTAGGAAATGAGAGTCTAGTTAGATAGCTGAGACTGTATCTGAAAACAATAGGGGAAAATGATTGCACTTTTAAATACTTCAGAGAACCCTAAATTTCTGCAAATTTAAAACAGGTACAAAAGGTCTGCTCCATACTTCCTTTCATTCACTCATTCAACACGTATTTTCAGAAACTGCTATGTCTCAGTCAAACTATTCTAGGTGCTGGGAGTATACCAGTGAGAAAAGGATCAAATCTCTGATATTACATTCTAGTGGAGAAAGTCATACAATAAACACTAATCATGCTAAATAAGTAAATTTTCTAGTGTGTGAGAAGGTAATACATCCTATGACAATTTTTTTTAAATTGAGAATAGGGCATCAGGAGCACTAAGTGAGGTGGTAGGCAAATTGCAGTGTTAAATAAACTCGTTGGAGTAGGAATCACTGAGAGTGTAAAATATGAGCAAATACTTGCAATGGATGAGGTAGTTAGTAATGCTAACATCTGAGGAAAGAGAATATGATCAGAGGGTAATTCTAGAGTCCACGGTTGGCGTGAAATGGTATGACTGGAGTAGAGGAAGCAAGAAGAGAGAAGGAAAGAGGAGATAAGAGGTAATAAACACTTTTTCTCTGGATGGAATTGTGAGCTAGATTTTATGCATAAGAATAATATGATCTAACATGTTTTGGTCACTGTGGCTGCCATATTGAAAATAGACTATAAATAAATAAAATTAGAAGTGGGAAAACCTGTTAAATATTTGTTTTATTATTTATTATAAAAATACTCCAGGCAAGAAATGCTAGTGGCATCGTTAAGTATAATAGTAGTAGCAATAATGAGACATGTGTAGATTTTGAGATGGGAAAGGTAGCTGGTTAAGTAGGTTTTGAGGGGAACAGGAATTAAATATTGAAAGGGTTGAGTTTGAAGTATCTTTTAGAAATCCAAACAGAGATATAAAGCAGACACTTGGAAATACAAGTCTTGAGTTTGGAAAGGAGGTCTGGGCTGAAGCTGTCATTGTGGACGTTGTCAAAATTTAAGTGGTACTTAAAACTGTGACACTGGGATAGATTCACCAGTCATGAGGAGAGAGAGGGACAGATAGACAGACAGGAGCATCAAGGATTGAGATGCTCCCATGTTCAGAGCTTGGAGAGAAGTGGGAGTGAGTGACCAGTGAGGTAGGAGAAAATACAGAGTGTGCAAGAGAGTGGGGTCTAAGTTCAGAAAGTTTACACTCCACAGAGCATGGTGACCTTGTTGACAGATCACTGAGGACTGGGAAAGGACCAGTGTGAGGCGAAAGGCAGACTGGAGAAAGTTATGGAAGAAAGAATGGAAGTAGAGGAATTGACTGCCTGAGTGTAGACCCATCTTTGAAGAGGTTTGCAGCAAATAGGAGCAAAGAAGAAGGGTGGTAGGTGGTAGGGAATTTTGGTAAAGTGATGATTTTCTTTTCATGAGAATTAACAACTATTTTCTTTTCATGAGCGTTAATATAGAGATGGAAATGGTCCGATAGAGTTTTGAAATCAGGACTGGGTGTAAAATGGGGTTCCGTTACTTAATTGTTTTATGACCCCAGATGAGTTACTCAACTCTGTACCTCAATTTTTCTATCTTACCAGACATGAGGCTGCATTTCCTTTAGTTAGCAATCTCTAGGGAGACAACATTGGATTATGTAAAGACTCAGAGAGAGAAAGATTTGTATTCTAGGTCTCTTAGAAGCTGTAGCACTTTTGTAAAAACTTTTTTGGATCCCTAGCATTTTCACCTTGAAATGGGAAAATAATACTTGTGCCACTGGGATTTGGTAAGAATTGAATAAAATGGTGCAAATGAATTGCCCGGGATAGCATCTAGCACATATCAGGTACCCAATAAATGTGATTTGCCTTCATTGTTTGCTCTATGTGTCTCAGATGAAGATCCAGATTCTCTAAATGGACATTTGCACCATCAACTTCAACCTTACTCTTTGCTTGATGAACCTGGTCTCCAGTCTATTTGTAACAATAGTTTAGCTTGAGGCTTTCCTGAGACTATTTATTTGGCTTAGATTATTGCTTCACTTCTAACAGTGACTTTGCTACCTCAACCTGTGCCCATCCTCCCATGACCCAGTCTGATTCCATGAACTCCAGCCACACGGGCTGTGCCCTACTGAGTTTGCTGCCAAAGCAAAGCTAGGCACAGGGAAGGTTATTTCAGAAAACTACCAACAGAAATACTAACTGGACCTAAATTAAAGTTACACTAAATGTTCCCTGGTATAAATGTTTAGACCATTTTCTTAGAGGTATTTTCCTATCTCTAAGAACATGTAAATACACCCTGTGGGAGTATGTAGAGAACTATGGTAATTAAACAGTTGTTAAGGCACCAGTTTCTGAGTTAACTCAATCTGCATTCAAATCCAATCTGAATCACACTAGTTGGGTGAACTTGGGCAAGCTAGTGAGCTTTTCTAACCTCAGTTATCTCATCTGTAAATGGGGCTTGCAACTAATGTAATGTGAATGAAAACTGAAATAATTTAAGCAAGAGCTCTTCATAGAGCACTTGATACGTGTAAATAATAGTACATTTATCATTGAGTAGGCCCATCTATATATTAGGTACTTGGACACAGAAGAGTTCAACACTAAAAATTCACAATTCAAGACAAGGGTAATGGCATGGAGGGTTCAATCCAAACTATTTCCTAAATATTTGAAACCCTGTAGTATGAAGTTCTCCATGAAAAAAAAAAAAAAAGAAATACAGAATATGGAACAAAATCATTAATTCCTGAGGTTTTATGTAATTCTCCACCCAAGACACAGCTGATCACGCCATTCCTGGTGTTGGCTTCACAGCCCTCAAGTTGTAGTGAACCTCCCCGCACAGGAGACAGCCTTCCGTTTGAAGGCCAGTTTTACGTACAACCATGAAAGTAAACCCCACTTCCGTGAGACACTTTTTGGAAAGAAATCCCTCAAAAGATATTGTATCTAATCAAACTAAGGATAGAGCTACCATTTTATACACATCATAATTTAAGATTAATTTTTTTTTAAATTTTCTGTGAGCTATGTGATAAAAGAATAAGGGTTTTCCCCAATGTTTCCCAGGTTTAATCAAAGGTAATTTATTTTGTGCTTAACTCTTATTTGGAGTTTGGGAGGTCTCATGCTGAGATTAGTCCTACTATTTGTATAGACTTTAGCAAGTTACAAGTCCTCTGTAGGTCTCCTTTTCCACATTTGGAAATAACAGCATTTTGGTTGGAGGGTGGTTGTGAAGATTAAATAAGATTATATGTATATCATATCCATCATATATAAAGTGGTTAAGAATTGGAAGTTCTTCTCCGGTATGATTTATGTTTTCTCACACTTTGATAACTTCTAAATAACCCTTACCTACCTTGGGCTCAAACTATCAAATGGCCAACCTCATCCTGTTAAAAAAAAAAAAAATAGGCTCATAATTATGTCCCTGATTCTCCTCACATAAATTTAAATGAATTTGTACCATGTTAATTAAATTTTATTATTTTCAGTAGACTTGAAATAGGTGTGATTTACAGTACAATAGTTAGGGCTTCATTATCATACATGAAAGTCTTGAGAATTATCTGCTAAACAAATACTGAATCCATGTGATACTCCCTAATTATTGTGAGCCTAAGGAGGCTGCACTCCATATATTGACCACAACCTATAATATACTAAAATGTCATTCTGGGCTCCACAAATTGGACTTCGACATTCAGTGTGCAAGATTTTTATGAGACACCCCAGGGAATGTGATAGGAAATGATATTGCTTTGGCTCTATATTTTGTCTGTTCCTCTTTTCTTACAACAAACACAAGTAGATGAATCACTAAGATAAAAGTGAATGCCTTTCCTTTTCGGAATAAATGGTTTATAAAAACTGTAGTCTTGGGGGCTTCCCTGGTGGCGCAGTGGTTGAGAGTCCGCCTGCCGATGCAGGGGACACAGGTTCGTGCCCCGGTCTGGTAATATCCCACATGCAGAGGAGTGGCTGGGCCCGTGAGCCATGGCCACTGAGCCTGTGCGTCCAGAGCCTGTGCTCTGCAATGGGAGAGGCCACAACAGTGAGAGGCCCATGTACCACAAAAACAAAAAACAAACAAAAAAAACTGCAGTCTTGCCCAATTTCAAATAATCACACCTGGGTATTAAGCCTAAATAATGATTTACATGAACAGTTAAATTAGTAGTGGTCTTTTGACAGGCTTAATCTGGATTCTGAAGTCTGAAATGTATTCACCATTAACTATTTTTTAACTGTGTATGAATATCTCTCCTCAGGGTTGCAAAACTGATTCAGCTGGTGGTGCACAAAACATGGCTTGTGATGTCAGAGGTTTGTTTTTGTATGCCAGCTCCACTCATTAGTTGCTGTGTGACTTTGGGAAAGTTATTTTAGGTCTCTGCTCCCCCATTTATTTATCCATAAGAAGGAAATAATGATAGTACCACCCATGTTAATTTTGAAAATTAAAACAGACAAATGATGGAAGGCATGTACTAGACACACACACTCTATGCAACGTGGTCATAACTTAGTCATTGAAAACTCTAAATCCACAATTCCACTTTCCGACGTGTTCACCTTAAATGCATTTACATATTTACAGGAAGATAAAACTCCTGGGTTTTATACTGACTTACAAAATTATTTTTAATAAAACCACTCAGACTATAAGAATAAATGGGAAGAAAATTCAAAACAAACGAAGCATACTGGTACTGATTCTTCCCAGAATTAGTCCCACTAAATCACTTTATGTTCATTTACATTTTACTTGGGGTATCTTGTTCTTCCTCAGCTGCAGAACATTCCTTATGAGACTTTCAGATAATTGTTACATTTTAAAGAAATGCTAGATGCCCCTGTTTCTGATTAGATTACCCTTCAAGAATCCTACTACTCTGTTTATGTGCTTACCATACTAAATGGCCTAATGTCCCAAATTAGTCAAATTAATATTCAAAAGCACAGCTCTCTTGGTACCTGATGCTAAAAGCTATTGACATCCTGTTTCTTGAATTATTCAAACATACATCGTTATCAATTTGTATAAGGGTGTTTTATAAACAGGCAATTCATTTAAGATGTATACTTATTCGTGTTTATCTAAAGGTTAGCTCATCTTTGGATTCAATTAAGGTGATAGAGGTTTTTAGGCCATTTGGATAGAGCAGGGTTATATATGGGGACATGGTGGAGTCAAATTCTTCTAGGTGTTATGCTGGGGTCTTAAGGAAAAAGCACCACAACAGCATTCAAGAGACAACCCACCTATGCTTGTTAGACACAAGATGCAAGATGACCTGTGAAAGATGCTATAACCACATTATGTTATTTGTACTGCAGCATATCATTTCAACGATATCATTCCCATTTTTTACATATGTAAACTGACATTATTTTCTATTTTTTTAGATGAATAAGGCTAAATGAAGTTGAGGCCTGTAGCAGAAGGTATTCTGGGAAAAACTGGCACAGTCACATACATCACACCTGGATACAAAATCCGGGACAAGACACTCCTTAGAAAGCTTAGAGTCTGGGAATCCCAAATCTGGAAGTACCTGAAAAGAGCTCTAATCCAACTCTATATCACACCAACACTGTGGTTCTACAAGGAATGCAGCTCTCATGACAAGATCTTCATTAAAATCTGGCTTGGCATAAGGAAATGTCACAAGGAAACCACTGACAAATGAGGTCCTAGATCCTCTGGAGTGGGGACTGTTGTGACTGGAAGCAAAGAAAATCAGATCAAGGAAAAACTGGGAGTCAGCATACGACAGTAACACCAAGGGTGACAAATTTAAGGGACACGAATGCAAGAATTTAAACATAATAACTATAATAATCATTATAAACAGCTATAATTTAAAAAGTAATAATAGCAGTAATTATAACAAAAGTTAATAGTTATTAAGTGTTAATGGGTGCTACACACTGGGCTAAATTCTTTACATATATCATCTCGTTTAATCTTCTAAACAACCCTCAGATAGAGCTATTGTAATTCTCATTTTCCACATAACAAAACAAAGGCTCAAGGAAGTTAAAACAGTTGGTCCAAGGGCACAAAGCCAAAGGGTGGCAATTCCTGGAGTCAGAAACATCTTAGGTAGACTCTGAAATTCAATTCTTACCCAGTATGTTACACGGCTTATTTTTTGAAAGTTGGAAGGAAAAACAAACAGATGAACCGTTTACTAAACATCCAAACTGTATCCAAGATCCAAAGTGTCAATCCAGGTGGAAACCGGCAAGCATGTGACTCTGTTTCAAATCACTACATTGTATTTTGTGGACCATAAAGCCATTATAAATGACTAACATGTATGCTCACAGATTGAAATACAAGGAAAATAAAAAAACTTTGCTAGATGCTGGAGATCAGAAGTTTATAATTACATTTACAGATTGTCTTCACATGTGAAAAGCAAATTAAAATCCAATGCATACAGTATTTTTTTTTTTTTTTATGGTACACGGGCCTCTCACTGTTGTGGCCTCTCCCGTTGCGGAGCACAGGCTCCGGACGCGCAGGCTCAGCGGCCATGGCTCACGGGCCCAGCCGCTCCACGGCATGTGGGATCCTCCCGGACCGGGGCACGAACCCGTGTCCCCTACATCGGCAGGCGGACTCTCAACCACTGAGCCACCAGGGAAGCCCCCATACAGTATTTTTTAAATTTTCTTAGAAATACTCATGGGAGTTAAAAGGCAGAATTTGGTCCTGTCTCTAAATTCCTGAGCACTGCTTGTGCCTAAACACTAACAGACAAATTGAGCGCAGTGCACACAATATGCAAATCCACCAGGCTGTTCAGGTACGGGTAACCAGAGATTACTTGCCATAAACTGATCTTGAGGAATTAGTGCTGTCCATACTTTACAACCCAAGATTCTAGGAAATGCCCATTAGTAACAAGGAAGGAAACCTCTTTAAAAAGGGAATGGGGTCTGATTTTTTTTTTTTTTTTTTTTTTTGTAAAAAGCTGCAGCTGCATTGTAATTGTCTGGGAAGTCATCTACATTAAAAAGAGAATCATCTACTTCCAGTATCCAGTATCCTTCGCTTTACACATTATCACCATCATCTTTAAGAATACTCACAAAGACTCTCACTTGAGGGGCAGAGATTGTTGGCTCCATTTTTACAAAGGTCCATGGAGTTTGAGACAACTAACCAGTAAGCTGCCTTGAGAGCCTGGAGTCAGAAGTCACTGCATCCTTTATGGGGCAGGGCGAAGAGCTGCCCTCTGTCTGGGAGACCCACTCACTGCTGTCCTGCCACTATGACCTGACTCTGTAAGCTCATCATGGATGTTTCAAAGGAAGCACATCTTCCTGTTAGCCTCTTTCCACTGTGAAATCCAGATCTCTAGTAAAGCCCAGGCTGGCCTTTGAGCCAGGTTCTAAACCCTCAGATAGGGAGTGAATATATTCCTAGAAATCCCCCATACCAGCTTACTTTCATGTGTCAGGGCCCTTCTGCCCTGCCTTTCCGGGACAGAAACTTTGAATTTTGGAATTTACCTGAACTTGTTAATTCATTAAAAAAAAAAAAAAAAATCACCTCACATCTGCAGCTGTTAGGACCTGTGCTGGCAGGTGAAGTCGATGTTTGTTTATAGCAAGGTCTGCTCCCTCTAGGGCTTATTTTAGGGTAACTTGGACTCTGGATTTATGACTCTCTCACACTTGCCCCCACATCTGAATACTATGGGTGCCTCATCATGTACTACCATTCCCTACTCATTATCCACTTTCCCCCATGCATGCATCCTTAGGAAGGTTTACAAAACCTTATTGTCTAGGCACTAGCCCTGTGCTTCCCTGAATCACTAAGAGGGTTGCACTTTACCCCCAGAGACTCTGGTTCAGTTGGTCTAGGAACAGCCTAGGAACATGCATTTCTACCAAGCTCCCTGGTGCCATGGGGACTGCCTGTATGAGGACCACATTTTGTATAACTCTGAACAAGACTATTTCTCTGCACCTCATTTCTCCCAGGTTCCCAAGCTCGAAGGTTAGTACCAGGACTAGAAACCCGAGCCTCCAAACTCTTGTTGCTGTAACAGCAAGATCCTCATAATTTCAGCTAAATGTTAATAGATGGGAAAAGAGGAAGTAGCAACTACTTTTACTTTAATAGCTCTTTATTGGAGTATAATTGCTTCACAATACTGTGTTAGTTTCTGATGCACAACAAAGCGAATCAGCCACATGTTACACATGTCCCCATGTCCCCTCCCTCTTGAGCCTCCCTCCCACCCTCCCTATCCTACCCCTCTAGGTCATCGCAAAGCACTGAGCTGATCTCCCTGTGCTATATTGCTGCTTCCCATCAGCCAACTATTTTACATTCACTAGCATACCTATGTCCATGTTACTATCACTTCACCCTCCCACCCCATGTCCTCAAGTCCATTCTCTATGTCTCTACCTCTTTATTCCTGCCCTGCAACTAGGTCCCTCAGTACCATTTTTTTTTAGATACCATATATATGCATTAGCATACGGTATTTGTTTTTCTCTTTCTGACTTACTTCACTCTGTATGACAGACTCTAGGTCCATCCAATTAGAACACTACCTAACACCATACACAAAAATAAACTCCAAATGGATTAAAGACATAAACATAAGACCAGACACTATAAAAGAGGAAAACATAGGAAAAACACTCTTTGACATAAACCACAGCAAGATCTTTTTTGACCCACCTCCTAGAGTAACAGAAATAAAAACAAAAATAAACAAATGGGACTTAATTAAACTTAAAGGCTTTTGCACAGCAAAAGAAACCATAAATGAGACAAAAAGACAACCCTCAGAATGGGAGAAAATATCTGCAAATGAAATAACAAAGGATTAATCTCCAAAGTATACAAACAGCTCATGGAGCTCAGTATAAAAAAAACAATCCAGTTAAAAAATGGGTGGAAGACCTAAATAGACATTTCACCAAGGAAGACATACAGATGGCCAAGAGGCAAATGAAAAGATGCTCAAAATCACTAATTATTAGAGAAATGCAAATCAAAAGTACAATGAGATATCACCTCATGCCAGTCAGAATGCCCATTATCAAAAAATCTAGAAACAATAAATGCTGGAAAGGGTGTGGTGAACAGGGAACCCTCCTGCACTGTTAGGGGGAAAGTAAATTAATACAACCACTATGAAAAACAGTATAGAGGTTCCTTAAAAAACTAAAAATAGAACTATCATACAACCCAGCAATCCCACTACTGGGCATATACCCTGAGAAAACCATAATTCAAAAAGAGACATGTACCACAATGTTCACTGCAGCACTATTTACAATAGCCAGGACACGGAACCAACCTAAATGTCCATCAACAGATATATGGATAAAAGAGATGCAGCACATATATACAATGGAACATTACTCAGCCATAAAAAGAAACAAAACTGAGCATCTTCTTGTAATAACAGAACATAGTTGGAACAATGAACATACACAGGAAATTCAGAACTACTATAGGACCAGTGCTGGCATCAGTCTATTCAGGAATAAGAACCTTGGCCCAGGATGGCAAGGCTGGGCTCAGTGTGGCTGCCTTCCTACTAAGCAAGATTAATTCTCATAAAGCCTCAGTGACAATTAAAAACAATAATTTAAAAACTACAGGTGTTATATACTAATAAATATTTGACAAATCCTTTTGCAGAATTCTGCATGTGGATTCTTTGCCTAGAGGGTACTTCTGATTCTTTCCATACAATCTCTAAATATTTCCTATTTTTTTTATGTTTTTTACTTTAGAAATGTACAGGAAAACACTGCATTGAAGGGATGCCTAAATTTTATTTATTCATCTTTTGTTGTGTTTTTCAGTTCATCTCTTGGGAATAATCACATCAAAGACTTCAGGGATAAAAGGATAGAAACACAACAGCAAATTGACTGCCAAGAGTGGAAATGGTGATGCCCATCTCAGTAAACAACAGAACACAGTAACCAATTAGGGATAACGCCAATATTAATTAGCTCCTGACAGAGGAATAATCAATATTGAATAACTAATCTTTTCAGAGTATTTGCATTCATCTATGGTAATTATTTTTTCATTTCCATGGAATAAAACAACTTCAGCACTATAAGCCAAGAGGAAAATAAAGATTACTACACAGTATTTCTGGAAGTGAATATTTTCAATCATTTAAGTCTATACTATCTTGTAAAATAAGGTTGTCATTCATTTAACCAAATAGCACTTAGTACATTTTAAATCTGTGATGTATTTTGTTCATCACAGCACCCCAGGGAGGCCACATTACATATCAGTGAAAAGCACAGTTAAATTACTTGCCAAAAATACACAGTGCAGTAAGGAGAGAAACATTCAGGAGTAAAATATTTGGGAATAAAATTGATAGACTTGGATGTGAGAGATGAAAAAGAGAGAAAAAAATCTACGTTAGAGCCAAGTCAGGAGACTGTGTAGGGCAAAAATATAATTGATGGTAGTAAACACAGGAGGAGTAGCTTCTCTGGGGAAAAAAAAGTAAACAGACTTGAGAGGGCAGACAGCAGAAGCAAAAAGAACTACAATTCTGCAGGTTCTGGAAGGAAAGCCGCATTCACAGAAAGACAGACAAAATGAAAAGGCAGAGGACTTTGTACCAGATGAAGGAACAAGATAAAACCCCAGAAAAACAACTAAATGAAGTGGAGATAGGCAAACTTCCAGAAAAATAATTCAGAATAATGATGGTGAAGATGACCCACTACCTTGGAAAAAGACTGGAGGCAAAGATCAAGAAATGATTAACAAAGACCTGGAAGAATTAAAAAACAAACAGAGATGAACAATACAATAATTGAAATGAAAAACACACTAGAAGGAATCAATAGCAGAATAAATGAGGCAGAAGAACAGATGAGTGACCTGGAAGACAGGATGGTGGAATTAACTGCCATGGAACAGAATAAAGAAAAAAGAATGAAGAGAAATGCAGACAGCCTAAGAAACCTCTGGGACAATATTAAATGCAACAACAATTGCAGAATAGGGGTCCCAGAAGGAGAAGAGAGAGAGAAAGGACCTGAGAAAATATTTGAAGGGATTATAGTCAAAAATTTCCCTAACATGGGAAAGGAAATAGCCACTCAACTCCAGGAAGTGCAGAGAGTCCCATGCAGGATAAACCCAAGCAGAAACATGCCAAGACACAGAGTAATCAAACTGACAAAAATTAAAGACAAAGAAAAATTATTGAAAGCAACAAGGGAAAAACGACAAATAACAAACAAGGGAACTCCCATAAGGTTAACATGTGACTTCTCAGCAGAAACCCTACAAGCCAGAAGGGAGTGGCATGATATATTTAAAGTGATGAAAGGGAAGAACATACAACCAAGATTACTCTACCTGGCAAGGATCTCATTCAGATTCAATGGAGAAATCAAAAGCTTTACAGACAAGCAAAAGCTAAGAGAATTCAGCACCACCAAACCAGCTCTACAACACATGCTAAAGAAACTTCTCTAAGTGGGAAAGACAAGAGAAGAAAAGGACCTACAAAAACAAACCCAAAACAATTAAGAAAATGGTCATAGGAACATACATATCAATAATTACCTTAAACATGAATGAATTAAATGCTCCACCCAAAAGACACAGGCTTGCTGAATGGATACAAAAACAAGACCCATAATATATGCTGTCTACAAGAGACCCATTTCAGACTGAGGGACATATTCAGACTGAAAGTGAGGGGATGGAAAAAGATATTCCATGCAAATGGAAATCAAAAGAAAGCCGGAGTAGCACTACTCATATCAGATAAAAGAGACTTTAAAAAAAGAATGTTACAAGAGACAAGGAAGGACACTACATAATGATCAAGGCATCAATCCAAGAAGAAGATATAACAATTATAAATATATATGCACCGAACATAGGAGCACCTCAGTACATAAGGCAACTGCTAACAGCTATAAAAAAGGAAATTGACAGTAACACAGTAATGGTGGGGGATTTTAACAGCTAACTTACACTAATGGACAAATCATGCAAACAGAAAATTAATAAGGAAACACAAGCTTTAAATGACACAATAGATCAGATAGATTTAATAGATATTTAGAGGACATTTCATCCAAAAACAGCAGATTACACTTTCTTCTCAAGTGAACATGGAACATTCTCCAGGATAGATCACATCTTGGGTCAAATCAAACCTCAGTAAATTTAAGAAAATTGAAATCATATCAAGCATCTTTTCTGACCACAATGCTATGAGATTAGAAATCAATTACAGGGAAAATAACGTAAAAAACACAAACACATGGAGGCTAAACAATACATTACTAAATAACCAAGAGATCACTGAAGAAATCAAAGAGAAAATCAAAAAACACCTAGAAACAAATGACAATAAAAACACAAAGATCCAAAACCTGTGGGATGCAGCAAAAGCAGTTCTAAGAGGGAAGTTTATAGCAATACAAGCCGACCTCAAGAAACAAGAAAAATCTCAAATAAACAAATTAACCTTACACCTAAAGGAACTAGAGAAAGAAGAACAAAGAAAACCCAAAGTTAGCAGAAGGAAAGAAATTATAAAGATCAGAGCAGAAATAAATGAAATAGAAACAAAGAAAATAATAGCAACAATCAATAAAACTAAAAGCTGGTTCTTTGAGAAGATAAACAAAATTGATAAACCATTAGCCAGACTCATCAAGAAAAAGAGGGAGAGGACTCAAATCAATAAAATTAGAAATGAAAAAGGAGAAGTTACAACAGACACCGCAGAAATACAAAGCATCATGAGAGACTACTACAAGCAACTCTATGCCAATAAAATGGGCAATGTGGAAGAAATGGACAAATTCTTAGAAAGGTATAAACTTCCAAGCCTGAACCAGGAAGAAATAGAAAACATGAACAGACAAATCACAAGTAATGAAATTGAAACTGTGATTAAAAATCTTCCAACAAACAAAAGTCCAGGACCAGGTGGCTTCACAGGTGAATTCTATCAAACATTTAGAGAAGAGCTAACACCCATCCTTCTCAAACTATTCCAGAAAGCTGCAGAGAAAAGAACACTCCCAAACTCATTCTATGAGACTACCATCACCCAGATACCAAAACCAGACAAAGATAATACAACAGAAGAAAATCACAGACCAATAATATCACTGATGAATATACATGCAAAAATCCTCAACAAAATACTAGCAAATAGAATCCAACAACACATTAAAAGGATCACACACCATGATCAAGTGGGATTTATCCCAGGGATGCAAGGATTCTTCCGTATACACAAATCAATCAATGAGACATACCATATTAACAAACTGGAGAATAAAAACCATATGATCATCTCAATTGATGCAGAAAAAGCTGTTGACAAAATTCAACACCCATTTATGATAAAAAGTCTCCAGAAAGTGGGCATACAGGGAACCTACCTCAACATAATAAAGGCCATATACGAAAAAGCTACAGCAAACATCATTCTCAATGGTGAAAAACTGAAAGCATTTCCTGTAAGATCAGGAAGACAAGGATGTCCACTCTCGCCACTATTATTCAACATAGTTTTGGAAGTCCTAGCCATGGCAATCAGAGAAGAAAAAGAAATAAAAGGGATTCAAATTGGAAAAGAAGTCAAACTGTCACTGTTTGCAGATGACATGATACTATACATAGAGAATCCGAAGATGCCACCAGAAAACTACTAGAGCTAATCAATGAATTTGGTAAAGTTACAGGATAATAATTAATGCACAGAAATCTCTTGCATTCCTATACACTAATGATGAAAAATCTAATGAGAAATTAAGGAAACATCCCATTTACCATTGCAACAAAAAGAATAAAATACCTAGGAACAAACCTACCTAGGGAGACAAAAGACCTGTATGCACAAAACTATAAAACACTGATGAAAGAAATTAAAGATGATGCAAACAGATGGAGAGATATACCGTGTTCTTGAATTGGAAGAATCAACACTGTGAAAATGACTATACTACCCAAAGCAATCTACAGATTCAGTGCAATCCTTTTCAAACTACCAGTGGCATTTTTTACAGAACTAAAACAAAAAATCTTAAAATTTGTATGGAGAGACAAAAGACCCTGAATAGTCAAAGCAGTCTTGAGGGAGAAAAGTGGAGCTGGAGGAATCATACTCCCTGCCTTCAGACTATACTATGAAGCCACAGTAATCAAGACAAAATGGTACTGGCACAAAATCAGAAATATAGACCAATGGAACAGGATAGAAAGCCCAGATATAAACCCACACACCTATGATCAACTCATCTATGACAAAGGAGGCAAGGATATACCATGGAGAAAAGACAGTCTCTTCAATAAGTGGTGCTGGGAAAACTGGACAGCTACATGTAAAAGAATGAAATTAGAACACTCCCTAACACCATACACAAAAATAAGCTCAAAATGGATTAGACACCTAAATGTAAGGCCAGACACTATAAAAGTCTTAGAGGAAAATATAGGAAGAACACTCTTTGACATAAATGACAGCAAGATCTTTTTTGACCCACCTCCTAGAGTAATGGAAATAAAAACAAAAATAAACAAATGGGACCTAATGAAACTTAAAACTTTTGCAAAGCAAAGGAAACTACAAACAAGACAAAAAGACAACCCTCAGAATGGGAGACTGTATTTGCAAGTGAATCAACGGACAAAGGATTAATCTGCAAAATATATAAACAGCTCAGGCAACTGAATATCAAAAAAACAAACAACCCAATCCAAAAATGGGCAGACCACCTAAATAGCCATTTCTCCAAAGAAGACATACATATTGCCAAGAAGCACATGAATAGCTGCTCAACATCACTGATTATTAGAGAAATGCAAATCAAAACTACAATGAGGTATCACCTCACACCAGTTAGAATGGGCATCATCAGAAAATCTACAAACAACAAATTCAGGAGAGGGTGTGGACCAAAGGGAACCCTCCTGCAGTGTCAGTGGGAATGTAAATTGATACAGCCACTATGGAGAACAGTATGGAGGTTCCTTAAAAAACTAAAAATAGAACTACCATATGACCCAGCAATCCCACTACTGGGCATATACCCAGAGAAAACCATAATTCAAAAAGTCACATGCACCCCAGTGTTCACTGCAGCAGTATTTACAATAGCCAGGTCATGGAAGCAACCTAAATGCCCATGGACAGACAAATAGATAAAGAAGATGTGGTACATATATACAATGGAATATTACTCAGCCATAAAAAGGAACGAAACTAGGTCATTTGTAGAGATGTGGATGGATCTAGAGACTGTGATACAGAGTGAAGTAAGTCAGAGAGAGAAAAACAAATATCATATATTAATGCATATATGTGGAACCTAGAAACATCATACAGATGAAGCAGTTTGCAGGGCAGAAATAGAGAGACACAGATGTAGAGAACAAATGTATGGACAACAAGGGGGGAACGTGGCATGGGGGTGGGTGGTGGTGTGATGAACTTGGAGACTGGGTTTGACATATATACACTCATATGTATAAAATGGATGACTGTATAAGAACCTGTATAAAAATAAAATGAAATTGGAAAAAAAGGAAATGCACATGTTCCTTAAAAAGAAGTACACAGACTTGCACAGAGTCCTAATAATAATAAATATCATAGAAGTTAACATTTATTGACAACTCACTATGTGTTAAATACTTTGATCATGCTTTATTTTACAGAAGGATTAAGTCTTCACAACAACCTGATGAGGTGAAGTATTGTATACCAGTAAGAGAGGTAAGTTTGTAGTGGTGAAACAGAGGGTCAATCCCAGTCTTTCTGACAACAGAGTCCAAGTTCATAATTGCAAAACTCCAACACTTCCCAATATAAGGCATAGTATAAGGAAGCATACAGTATACTAAAAGATGTAAAAGGGGAGTAGGTACATGGCATCAGGAAAGCTGTGTTTTGTGCAAAGAGAGATGTGAAGAGGACACTTCACTTCCACTCAGTGAGATCCTGCATTCAAGAGTCAAGAGCTGACATCTGACCAAGACTATAAATAAGAAGGGAAGGCCAAACGCTAAAGCATAGCTACACCATATTACTGACAATCACAGAATTTCTCCTAAATAGCACAGCCATCTCAAGAAGGAAGCAGGCTACTCTGTGCTGAAACTGGCAGTTGACACTGTGTGGACAGGAGGGTAGACCAGCCAAGCTTTGCTCATCTGAAATGGGACCATCATTGCAGATTGCTCAGAGCACAGTGTTACGGTCCACTCTTGTGACAGCTTGGACTTAAGCCTTAACCAAGCACGGAATTTTTGGTTTGGTCACATACATGGCAGAACCTTGGTAGCTTCAGTGTGGCAGCTGAGAGGCCTCTATCAGAGAGGGTGAAAGGCATGTTTAAAGGGCCCCATGTCAGCTCTGGAAGCCCCTGAGACCGAATGCTCCTTCCCTTAATCAACTTGCAGGTTGATGCAACTGAAACACCTGTTTCAGTTAAAAGATTTTTCTGCCTTGGTCCTATTGGTTATTATTTTGCAACTTTCCATGTATGCTGGATTCTTCTTACCTGTGAATTCTACTTGCTAATGAGAAAACTACAATGCCAGAAATGCACCCCCAACACACACGCACACGCACACACACACACGCACACACGGCAGCAAGTTGCAAGCCCTGGGAAGACATGGAGCCCTGACAATTACATTGCTATAACTTCATATGTATTACTTAAGTTCTCAAGTTCTCTATTTCCTTAGTTTAAAATGGAAGCTATACTGTTAAAGGAATAAGTAATAAAGTTTTATAAAGTGGTTGGCAGAGAAATAAAGGATGCTTAGCCTTACTACCCCATTTTCTTCCCTTCTTTCCCTGATTAATATGTAAATGTTGCAAAATACGTCCAAAAATACTGATTCTTTATCAGCTTGATACTGGGCTCCTGAGTGCTTAAGGCAAGCTGTACTTCTATCTATAATGTTATATTTGCACCCTAGAGTTGTACTTTACAATTTGAAAACTACTTTCGGCTACACAAGATAATACTTATGAGTAGAATCATTAAACCTAAGATTATTTTTAAATTTTTCAGAAAATAAAAACCTTTCTATTTCCATCCTGTTTAAGAAAAGATTTGTAGGATTAATATGCAAAGCAAATGATTAAACATAGCAATTATTTTTTACCCTTAGTTTTTTACCCAAGAAAGCTGAAATAAACATGTAAATATGGAAGTCACATGCTCAGAAGTAAATACTGGGCTTCCGTGGTGGCGCAGTGGTTAAGAATCTGCCTGACAGTGCAGGGGACACGGGTTTGAGCCCTGGTCCAGGAAGATCCCACATGCTGTGGAGCAACTAAGCCCGTGTGCCACAACTACTGAGCCTGCACTCTAAAGCCTGTGAGCCACAACTACTGAGCCCATGTGCCACAACTACCGAAGCCTGTGCACCTAGAGCCCGTGCTCTGCCACGAGAAGCCACCACAATGAGAAGCCCACGCACCGCAACAAAGAGTAGCCCTCGCTCGCAGCAACTAGAGAAAGCCCGCACACGGCAACGAAGACACAATGCAGCCAAAAATAAAATAAATTAAAAATAAGTAAATAAATAAATGAATAAGTAAAAACTGAAGACCTAGGGTCTATATGAGATCAACAGGAAGGGAGTGTAGGGAGAGAATATGAAATTTGGTGGGGGGGGCGGGGATCAGACATTCTGCATTTTAGAAGTTTACAGTACAAATGTCACCACCATCAAAATAAATAATGGCTGAAGAAAATGTCAGTGAATTTGGCAATTAAGGTCACTGAAGTCTTTAAAAAGAGCAATTTCAATGGACTAAGAGAGTTTAAGCCAGAATGTGAAGAGTTAAATTTGATAGAGAAACATTAGTGACAACAACTGGCTGTAATTTTAAAGTCTGGCAATGGAATGAAAGGCATAAGGTGGTAACTAGACATCTCAGCAGACTCTTGGAAGAGATATTCATGGAAAGGGAGAAGTAGATTCATAAATTTATAAATTTACCCTTGATTTAAACCAAGGGAAAGATCTCAGAGGGGAAAGAAGAAAACAAGATAAACACTCGGATGATGGGAAAGTAGAAGGATGGAAAGCAATGATGGAAGGTTAAGCTCTAGTAAGGATGTGAGACAGGTCTTCCTCCAATAGTATATATTATACAATAGTATAATAGATTGGCTTATTGTCTTATTGATCACAAATATTCATAATCACTTTATTCCACGGAAGGAGTGCACGTTCACTAGGTCTGACCATGTGACTGGCTTTGCCCAGTGATATAAGAACAGCTGTGAAACATACTCTATCTGAGCAGAAGCTTTAAGAGCTAAATGGTTTGACTCAGTCTTCTCTTTCCCTATGGCAGAAAAATCAGCATGTCCCATTATAGCAGCTGCTGCAGGAACGAAAAGACATGTGGACCAAGCTGAGTAGAGCAGAGATAACAGACAAGAAACAAACAGATCTGAATAAAGGTCAGCATGCAATGTAAATAAGAAAAAAATGATGAGCCACTGTGATTTGGGGAGTTATTTATTAACAAACAAAATTGACCGATACACTAACACAAAGACAGATACTTAAAAGAAATACAAAAGATCCCTCCTCCTTTCCCCCCTCCACTCAGGACAAATAAAATTTCCCATTTTTCCATAGGCACAGATTATTTTATTTAGGATATTCAGGTCAGCATACAGAAATGCCTTTTATTTTAAATGGCTTTATTGAGATATTATTAACATATAAAATTCACCTGTTGCAAGTGTACAATTCAATAGTTTTCAGTAGATTTACAGAGTGGTACAATAATCATGATTATCTAATTGTAGAATCTTTTTATCTTCTGCAAAAGGAAACTTGTATTCTTAAACAGCCACTTTGCACCCTGCTTCCAAGTCCTAGGCAACCACTAATTTAATTTTTGTCCCTATATATTTGCCTATTCTTAACCTTTCATATAAATGGAACTATACAATGTGTCAATATGTGGTCTTGTGTGTCTGGCTTCTTTCATTTATCCTAATAGATGAACCTCAATAATAACATTAGGCATCCTTTTTTAGGACAAGACAGACACACCTTTTTTGATGGCAGGCTCTTTTTTACTATCTGTATTTACTATCTGTATATTTTTACTATCTGTGTATTTTTTACTATATATATTTACCTGAGCCAGAGGTATTATTATTCCCATATTTCAGACAAAGAAACCGAGACTCAATGATTTAATTCCATTCCCAAAGTTGCATACCTATTAAGTGCCAGCACCCTTATTAAAAACCAAGTCACTCTGACTCCAACTTCCATGCTTTTTTCCTCTCTATCACATTACCTCATATAAATTTCAAAGGACTGTTTCTCTAAAAATGTCATTTATCTAAGGATATTAAATTGCATAGTGGATATCCTTCAACTTTATGCCAAGAGCCTTTCCACACTGTATTGCACCAAAAAAAGAAACACAAGAGAACTGCACTGTGCTTTCGAAATAGGCAAGGTAATTTAAAAAGCAGATAAAAAGTGAAAAGTAATAACAAAAGGAGCCTGTCTGGATACTGAAATGTAATCCACTTCACCCAATCAATTATTCCTTACATAAAAGAACACTAAAAAAGATTAGGTGGTTCTTGTCTATTGTTTTTAATTATTTCTAAGTTTACATTGGTATGACATATAAAAAGACATAATAGGATAAGTCTAAAGAACCTCAAACTAATTTTCAGGAACACAAGCCAGCACCTGGACTCATCTCAAACGGCTGGAGCAGCCTCATGATTTCTGAAAACCTAAAATCTCACCCAGTTAACAGACGTTATTGTGCCCTATTAAAGAGCTTAGAGTCCATGGTAGTACAGAGCTTCCTAAGTATTTAGAATTCATGTTATTACTTTCAGATTAAACATGCATTTAAAAAAAAATGTATTCTTCAAATCCCAAAGGAGATTTGATTGGGGATTTCTGCAATTAATTTTAACCAATTCAGAATAGTTCCTTTCTTTATCCCTCCTTACATCACTGAATTCTTGGCCTCAACACAGTTTTGGAAGCTCCAGAGTCACTGTAAACTCTACCAGAGTCTTGGGCTCCATAACTAATTAGCAGTTAAATTCAACTTCCTCAAAGCTTTCTGAATCATTCCACACACTCCTCTCCTGTCCCCTAGTCTTAATTTAGACCTTGCTGCCCTCTGCTCCCTAACAGATCTCCCAATGTCAGCCTTGGTTTTCTCTGTTATTTCATATTTGTGTTGCCAAATTGTCTTACCAGAGCAATTTCTTCTTTTTAATTTTTATTTTATACTGGAGTATAGTTGATTAACAATGCTGTGTTAGTTTCAGGTGTACAGCAAAGTGATTCAATTATAAATATACATGTATCTATTCTTTTCAAAGTTCTTTTCCCATTTAGGTTATTACAGAGTACTGAGCAGAGTTCCCTGTGCTATATACAGCAGGTCTTGGTTGGTTATGTATTTTAAATATAGCAGTATGTACATGTCAATCCCAAACTCCCACTCCCAACCTATCTCCCCCTTCCCTTCTCCTCCCGCCACCGGTTAACCATAAGTGCATTCTCTAAGTCTGTATGTTTCTGTTTTGTAACTAAGTTCATTTGTATCATTGTTTTAGATTCCACATTTAAACGATATCATATGATATTTGTCTTTCTCTTTCTGACTTCATTTAGTATTGATAATGTCTAGGACCATTCATGTTGCTGTAAATGGCATTATTTCATTCTTTTCAATGGCTGAGAACTACTCCACTGTATATATGTACCACTTCTTCTTTATCCATTCCTCTGTCAATGGACATTTAGGTCACTTCTATGTCTTGGCTATTGCGAACAGTACTGCAATGAGTATTAGGGTGCACGTATCCTTTTGAATTATGGATTTCTCCAGATATATGCCCAGGAATGGGTTTGCTGGGTCATATGGTAGTTCTATTTTTAGTTTTTTAAGGAACCTCCATACTGTTCTCCAAACAGGCTGTATCAATTTACATTCCCACCAACAGTATAGGGGGGTTTCCTTTTCTCCACACCTTCTCCAGCATTTACTGTTTGTAGACATTTTCATGATGGCCATTCTGATTGGTGTAATGTGATACCTCATTGTAGTTTTGATTTGCATTTCTCTAATAATTAGTGATGTTGAGCACCTTTTCATGTGTCTCTTGGCCATCTGTATGCCTTCTTTGGAGAAATGTCTATTTAGGTCTTCTGCCCATTTTTTGATTGGGTTGTTTGTTTTTTTGATACTGAGCCACATGAGCTATTTGTAAATTTTGGAGATTAATCCCTTGTTGGTCGCATCGTTTGCAAATATTTTCTCCCATTCTGTGGGTTGTCTTCTTCTTTTGTTTCTGGTTTCCTTTGCTGTGCAAAAGCTTGTGAGTTTAACTAGGTCCCATTTGTTCATTTTTGTTTTATTTCCATTACTCTAGGAGATGGATAGAAAAAAATTTAAACACTCTTATGTCAAAGAGTGTTCTGCCTATATTTTCCTCTAAGATTTTTTTATAGTATCTGCTCTCACATTTAGGTCTTTAATCTATTTTGAGTTTACTTTTGTGTATGGTGTTAAAGAATGTTCTAATTTCAGTTTTTTTTACATGTAGCTATCCAGTTTTCCAGCACCATTTATTGAAGAGATTGTCTTTTCTCCATTGTATAGTCTTGCCTCCTTTGTCGTAGATTAATTGACCATAGGCATGGGGCTTATTTCTCGACTTTCTACCCTGTTCCATTGTTGATGTATAATCGTTCATAGTATTCTCATATATTCCTCATATTTCTATAAAGTTGGTAATAATATCCCTTCTCTAATTTCTAAATTTATTTATTTGAGTATTCTTTTTCTTTCTTAGTTGATCTAGTTAAAGATTTGACAATTTTGATCTTTTCAAAGAACCAAAATTTTTTCTATATATTTGCCCTAATTTTTATTATCCCTTTCTTCCTGCTGCTTTTATCTTGCTGGTCTCAAGATTCTCTTTTTGAGTTTTGGCAGTTTAATTATAATCTATCTCAGTTTGGGTCTCTTTGGATTTATCCCACTTGAAGTTCATTGAGGTTCCTGTATCTGTATATCCATTTCTCTTCTCAGATTTCAGAAGTTTGTCGCCATTCTTTCTTTTTTATTTATTTTTTTAATTTTAATTTATTTATTTTTGGCTGCATTGGGTCTTTGCTGCTGTGTGTGGGTTTTCTCTAGTTGCAGCGAGTGGGGGCTACTCTTTGCTGTGGTGCAAGAGCCTCTCACTCCAGTGGTTTCTCCTGTTGCGGAGCACAGGCTCTAGGTGCACAGGCTTCAGTAATCATGGCTCGTGGGCTCTAGAGCACAGGCTCAGTAGTTGTGGCACACGGGCTTAGCTGCTCCACATCATGTGGGATCTTCTGGGACCAGAAATGTCTACTTAGGTATTCTGCCCATTTTGGGATTGGGTTGTTTGTTTTTTTGATATTAAGCTACATGAGCTGCTTGTAAATTTTGGAGATTAATCCTTTGTCAGTTGCCTCATTTGCAAATATTTTCTCCCATTCTGAGGGCTTTCTTTTTGTCTTGTTTATGTTTTCCTTTGCTGTGCAGAAGCTTCTAAGTTTCACTAGGTCCCATTTGTTTATTTTTGTTTTTATTTCCATTTCTCTAGGAGGTGGGTCAAAAAGGATCTTGCTGTGATTTATGTCATAGAGTGTTCTGTCTATGTTTTCCTCTAAGAATTTTATAGTGTCTGGCCTTACATTTATGTCTTTAATCCATTTTGAGTTTATTTTTGTGTATGGTGTTAAGGAGTGTTCTAATTTCATTCTTTACATGTAGCTGTCCAGTTTTCCCAGCACCACTTATTGAAGAGACTGACTTCTCCACTGTATATTCTTGCCTCATTTATCAGAACTAAGGTGACCATATGTGTGTGGGTTTATCTCTGGGCTTTCTATCCTGTTCCACTGGTCTATATTTCTGTTTTTGTGCCAGTACCACACTGTCTTAATTACTATAGCTTTGTAGTTTAGTCTGAAGTCTGGGAGCCTGATTCCTCCAGCTCTGTTTTTCTTTCTCAAGATTGCTTTGGCTATTTGGGGTCTTGTGTTTCCATACAAACTGTGAAATGTTTTGTTTTAGTTCTGTGAAAAATGCCATTGGTAGTTTGATAGGGATTGCACTGAATCTGTAGATTGCTTTTGACCTGTCTTAAATTTGATTCTAATTTTTCTACCTATTTGAATCTGATATTGAATCCCTCCAGTGAATTTTTCAATTCAGTTAATGTATCTTCACCTCTATAATTTATGTTTGGTTCCTTTTAATAATTTATATCTCTTTGTTGATATCCTCATTTTGTTCATAACTTTCCTGATTTCTTTTATTTCTTTGTTCATGTTTTCCTTTAGCTCTTTGAGCATATTTATGACAGCTGTTTTAAAGTCTTTAACTAGTAAGTCCAATGCCTTTGTTTCTTTGGGGTCTGTTTCTGGGGATTATTTTGTTCCTGTCATGCTTTCCTGTTTCTTTGTATGCCTTGTAATATTTTATTGAAATCTGGGTACTTGTAAAAAAAGTTACCTTTCCCGGTCTTTTCAGACTGGCTCTATGCAGAGCAAGACATTCCCGCATCAGCCTAGTATGAAGGCTTAAGTTCTTCTCTGGCCTCTTCTGGCTATTCATATTCTTGACCTGTGAGTGTGTGTGTTTTACAATTCCCCCATTTAAACAACTATTTTTGAATATAATACTTTAATAGTCTCATCCCTGTTTCTTCTTGGGGCTTTAGCTGCCTATTGTATTCTTCAATCAGTAATTTCTCATCTCAGGAGTCTGCATGTCTGTAGCTCTGTAGTAATTTTCATGAGCCATGCCTGCTGCTTCCCATGGCTTCCTCTTGTCTGAGATCCAAGCTGTTTTGGCTGTCTTACCTCCAATGCAGGTGAAACGGAGACCACTCTCTCAGGCGGTCCACACGCAGATTATAATGTTGCAAATTCAGTTCTCTCTGGTTCATAGATGGGAACTGGGGACTAAACCACAGTTTTCTTCAAACTGTGCTTCCGCACTCTGCTGAGAAGGGGGTGGAACAAGGGCAAATAAAACCTGCACAGAATTTCCTACCATTTTGAATGTGGCTTTTTCTTGATTGGGTGATCACCTCATTGCTGTAGATCTTTTGACTGATGTCCAGAGTTACTATATGGTTATTTTAGTTAGTTTCTAGTTGTTGCTATTGTTGTTGTTTTTTAATTCTATGGAAGAATCTTGCTGATATCATTCAACCTCTTGACTGTTATATACTGAAAAATAATTTTTTTCAGCCAAAGACAGTTGATGCATCTCTCCATGTTACTGGCTATATTTTGTCTTGTAATTCATTTATTTTCCTTTCTAAAAAAATTTATTGGCATATAGTTGTTTTAAAATGTTGTATGAGTTTCAGGTGTACAGCAAAGTGAAGCAGTTATACATACACCTATATCTACTTTTTTAGATTCTTTTCCCATATAGGTCATTACAGAGTATTAAGTGGAGTTCCCTGTGTTATACAGTAGGTCCTTATTAGCTATCTATTTTATATATATATTAGTGTGTATATGTCAATTCCAATCTCCAAATTTATCCCTATCCCTGTCTTGTCACACCCCTGGTAACCGTAAGTTTGTTTTCTACATCTGTACTCTATTCAGTTTTGTAGATAAGTTCATTTGTACCCTTTTTTTAGATTCCACATATAAGTAATATCATATGATATTTGTCTTTCTCTGTCTGACTTATTTCACTCAGTATGACTATCTCTAGGTTCATCCATGTTGCTGCAAATGGTATTATTTCATTCTTCTTTTTTGTGGCTGAGTAATATTCCATTGTATATATGTACCACATCTTCTTTATCCATTCCTGTTGATGGACATTTAGGTTGCTTCCATGTACTGGCTATATAAATAGTGCTGCAATGAACTTTGGGGTGCATGTATCATTTCAAATTATGGTTTTCTCTGGATATATGCCCAGGAGTAGAATTGTTGGATCATATGGTAACTCTATTTCTAGTTTTTTAAGGAACCTCCATACTATTTTCCACAGTGGCTTTACCAATTTACATTCCCATCAACAGTGTAGGAGCATTCCCTTTTCTCCACACCCTCTCTAACATTTATTGTTTGTAGATTTTTTGATGATGGCCATTCTGACCAGTGTGAGGTGACACCTAACTGTAGTTTTGATTTGCATTTCTCTGATAATTAGTGATGTTGAGCATCTCCTCATGTGATTTTTGGCCATCTTTATGTCTTCTTTGGAGAAATGTCTATTTAGGCATTTTTCACAGAATTAGCACAAAAAAAATTACAGTTTGTATGTAAACACAAAAGACCCCAAAGAGTGAAAGCAATCTTGAGAAAGAAAAATGGATATAGAGGAATCAGGCTCCCTGACCTCAGACTATACTACAAAACTACAGTAATCAAGACAGTATGGTACTGGCACAAAAACAGAAATATAGATCAATGGAACAAGATGGAAAGCCCAGAGATAAACCCATGCACCTATGGTCACCTAATCTATGACAAAGGAGGCAAGAATATACAATGGGGGAAAGAGACAGTCTCTTCAATAAGTGCTGCTGGAAAAACTGGACAGCTACATGTAAAAGAATGAAATGAGAACACTCCCTAATACCACACACACAAATAAACTCAAAATGGATTAAAGACCTAAATGTAAAGCCAGACACTATAAAACCCTTAGAGGAAAACATAGGAAGAACACTCTTTGACATAAATCGCAGATCTTTTTCAATCCACCTCCTAGATTAATGAAAATACAAACCAAAATAAACAAACAGGACCTAATTAAACTCAGAAGCTTTGGCATAGCAAAGGAAACCATGAACAAAACAAAAAGACAACACTCAGAATGGGAGAAAATATTTGCTAATGAAGCAACTGACAAGGGATTAATCTCCAAAATATTGCAAACAGCTCATGCAGCTCAATATCAAAACAAAACAAACAAACAGAAAAAACCCAATCAAAAAATGGCCAGAAGATCTAAATAGATATTTCTCTAAGGAAGACATACAGATGGCCAAAATGCTCATTAATTTTCTGTTTTTCTTACTACTCTTGTCACCCTGTAAACTCCTCAAGAGCACAGAAAAGTTACTTCCTTCATACAACACATAACTCAGTGCCTGGTTCTTACTAGGCACTCAATTTTAGCTTGATAAATTGAGCACTATAGCAAAGCAAGCCTAAGTGCGTAGACATCACATCATCTAGCACCATGTGTATCACCACCATTTTCCCTAGCTGTACAAGCACAGCATTGCTTTAGAGTGTGTGTCAACAGTTGGGTATGTTCACAGAAAGCCCACACTGATTTTGTTGAAATTCTGTAGCTGGTATATTGTTACGTTAGCAGACTGTTTTTGGAAATTGCAGCAGGCACTGTGCATCAGCTCAGAAGGAAAATGAACGCCACTTCTCTACAATGTCTGCAACCACACCCCTTCCCTCAGTGAAAAGTGGGTATTTATTCAGAGAGAGAAGGCAGCATTGCTCCTATTGTTCATTTGGCTTATTCAAGACATTCTAGACACAGCTCTGTCACTCTCAAAAAATAAGGGGAAAAAATCAAAAACAAAACAAAAATCACTAAGTACATGAGTCTCTCAAAGTAGAGTTTAAAGTAAAAGCCTGATGGATGCTAATTAATTCCTGTTATCTGAGATAATGGGGAGAGAAGGAAAGGAAGGGGAAAACATTCTTGGCTTTCATTACCACTCACAGGAGTCCTTCTGAAGAAAGACACTAAATGTCTCCCCTGAGGTGTCTGTTGTCCTCCTATGTGAATCAGTCAAGTAGAAACACACATTATTTTGACATGGATACCCAAAGGGGAATTGCCAAAAAGTGGAAATGTCTGATAACCCATTAGAAAATACTGTATTAAGTAGCCTCTATCATAGGCAATATCTTCAAGGAAGAAGACTTATTGAAAGTCAGCATAAATTTTCTAAATCAATCTTTCCCTCCTCACCCCCAAAACAAAAATAGCTGGACTGCTGATTGTCACATATAATCTGGATCTGTTTTTCACAGACAGTGAATCTCTCATCATTAAACTAATGTATTTTAAGAGTCTCCCGTGTTGTATATCCATCTTGTTATGTATGTATCTATATGTGTTGGGCACATATCCATAATAAACATATGTTGAATATCATGTTTTCAAAGTCCCAGGTTTAGGTTCTGCCATCCACTATTATTAAGTAATTTACCATACCTGGCACATACCTACCCCTCACATAGCAAATGCTCAACAGTTATTTGCTGAATTAATCTATTATAATTTGGCTCCAAACTTTAAGAAACATGCAGAGCTCAATTATTAATAAAATCCTTTCAGTTTTAATTTTCCCTGAAGTTACGCTAGCAAATTTTTTGGGGGGAATATTAGACTTATATGTAACAAGTATATATATATATATATATATATATATGTATGTATGTATGTTTGTGTGTGTATACATACATATACACAGATATACATATACCTTGTGGAGAAGATGTATTCAAACTGGACCAGAGGAATAACCTTAGGAAATGCCTTCAGAATGTTCCATGATCTCTCAATAGTTCAGGCGAGGTGGCAGCCAGCAGGCAACCAGGTACCAGAGAGGAATTTTAGTAGGGCTGAGCAAAAGGTTAGAAAGGAGAAACTCGAGTTCTGGTTCCCAGAGGAACCTGGAATCCCTGTCGGATCTTGAGCAGAGAGGCTTGGGGATCATGGCAAAAGAGAGAGACAGCTGCAGATCCAGGGCACTGGAAGACTGGGAACTGTGCGGGCAGCAGTCTTGGGAATGGGGTGGGCCTGGATATCCAAACAGAGGTCCCTGATAAGCTGAGTAGGGCAGGACAAACCAAGGATGACAGCAAGGTATCTCTCACCTCAGCTAAGTGCTGTTTCCAGGAACTGGAGTAAAGACAATTTCAGGAAACACAACCATGGTGAAAACGAGGTTTGCAGAAGCTGAGGCTGAGTAGTGGTGGCCAGTGAGCCTAAGGCTTAGGGTAGAATGTGACTATGGCTAGAGGACACTGAGCCCTGGGACTGTGACTCAGGGTTGCTGCTCCGTCCAGCTGCGTCCTATGCACTGTCTGCACCTGCCACGAGATTATGAGCTTCCTTTGTAAAGTACTACTTGGTGTTCATAGGCCTCTGATAAAGTCTATCCTGAGGATGCAAAATCCTTCTATCCTAACAAAGTACTGCTGAACTCTCCACTATGTTTGTGTTTGTCATGACCACTATTAAATAATGATCATTCTCTTTATTGAACACACATTGTATGTTCTACACATCCTAGTTCATATTATCCTTTTAACATTCTGGTGAGAGGGGAAAATTGAAGGCTTAAGTGGTTCAGCCACTTGTCTAAAGTTCCCTAGGCCATGAGAAGTGAAGCTAGAACCTTCACCCAGCTATATGTGGCTCCAAGGTTTCAATGCTTTCTATGAAGCTACCTGGCTCTTATTGGAAGATATGAAAATATTAATCATGAATTAACCCTAAAAGCATTGAAAGAGAACTTTTTAGAAGGGATCTCAGAAACCCACGGACCTTTTTTTATGCTGTGCCTTGTCCTAGCATAGAATTTAAGGCTTAAGTCTCAGAATCAGGCTATTAAGAAGCCAGAGGGAGGGTTCTCACCTGAGAGCAGAATACACTCAGGCCCTCAAGGACCCCTTCTTCAACAGTCTAAAAGGGCAGAACCAGGTCCCAGTTTCACACAATTGACTAAAAGGGACAGGATGAAAGCAATTACTTTGCCATTTCATTGAATTTCTTGGTTTGTACAATCAAAGATACAGAAAGAAAATGATCTCTCCTGGTTCTGTTTTGACCTTAACCAAGAGAATAATTAGGAGGGAATAATAATAATGATAACACACAGCTTTTTCACTTTCTAATCTGAACTGATTAGATTATCCAGTAAGTACACATCTTGAACTAATGTGCATTCAGACACACATGAGCACACGTCCCTGTGCCAGACCTGGCCAGGCTCCTTGTCCATTCAAGAAGTTTCAACAGGGCTTCCCTGGTGGCGCAGTGATTGAGAGTCTACCTGCCAATGCAGGGGACGTGGGTTCGAGCCCTGGTCTGGGAGGATTCCACATGTCACGGAGTGGCTAGGCCCGTGAGCCACAAATACTGAGCCTGCGCGTCTGGAGCTTGTGCTCCGCAACAAGAGAGGCCGTGATAGTGAGAGGCCCGCGCACCGTGATGAAGAGTGGCCCCCACTCGCTGCAACTACAGAAAGCCCTCGCACAGAAACGAAGACCCAACACAGCCAAAAATAAATAAATAAAATACTGAATACATAACTACTTTAAAAAAAATTTTTTTTTTCCAACAAGGCCTGGTGCCCAGAGGATGCAGCCAGGCTCCTAACCATTCAGAGACCACAATCTCCACATGAACAACCAGCCCATGACATGTTGTGCACACTCACTCCTAATCACCATGGCCTAGAAATGATCACACCCTGAAGTTTCTGTCTTTATCAGTTTACTCATTCAGGTTCCTCAAAGACAGTGTCCTATATTTCCCCCAAAAGAGACAGTATTTGCCTCTTGGAATGTTACCCATCTTTCAAGGTCTGTTTTAAATGCTTCTGAATCTGAACTTTTGGATCCTTCTTTGACATACTCTGTGGGCCTGGGTTTCTTGACAGCATAGAACATAGGCTCTTTGTGTCGGCTAATCGCTATATTGCTGGTACTTATCTCAGTAGCTGGTACACACAGGTGCTCAATAAATGTGAACAGCAGAAAGAGAAGAAGGGAAAAATGGAAGGAACAAACCTGGAAGAAAGTCAGGCAGGAGCAAAGGAGGGCAGGAAGGCAGGAACAAAGGAAGGGGACATGTTTCCTTCCACCTAAGTACTGACTTTGAAAAGCAAAATGAAAAAGAACTCAACAGGGCAAGTGAATGACTAGTTGCCTTACAAACTTAAGAACAGGTATGATGAGTCACAGATGTGCTCATTTATTTCACAAAGATGTTGAAGACTTTCAGACGCATTGGCCTGAAGCTCATATTCCTGAACTACAAGAAATCTTGTTCAGTTATAGCAAGAAGGCAGGAACCTTGCTTGTTTTCTTCCTCCTATCATCACACAGGCATTGATTTTAATACATGCGTATTACCTATCTATCTATCCATCTCTCCATCCACCATCTATCCATCTATCTCTTGCTCACCCTTCCCCATGCCCTTGGAGTTCCACCAGAACAATGGTGATCAGAATAGCTACTTCTCCTAGCCATGCTGAAGATTCAATTAGATGCAATAAATCTAAAGCTCCATCCTATATTCAGCAAGGCATTTCCCGGTATCTGCATCACCTGCAATCATTCTATCCCTAGCTATAATTCAGCACCCTCCTCACATAATTCTCTGCCTAGGATAAATCTGTCAGGTCTTTTTGTATCACTTGTCTCTTGTTGGACAATGCCAACATATCTATAGACATTCCCTTCCCAATGCTGAGATTAAAAAAGGAGGGGGGAGGATGACAACTGCTTTTCAAAGTGAAACAGGTTTAGGTCACACTGAAGTTCTCTAAAATGTAACCTCAATGATTCAGCCCCTTAGCCATCCTCTCTGAAAGTTTGATACGTAACATATACATTCAAGAGAACTATTTTACATCACAGTTCACAGTTATTAAACCTGCTGTCAGAGGCTCCAGCCCTTCCCTCACAAGGGGCGAGCACTGCCACATCTATGCAGTGCAATGTGGTGGAGGGAGGCTGGGCCTTGTAATCACACAACCTGGGTTCCAACCTCAGTTCTGATACTAACTGCAAATCCTGGTGCAAGGTCACTTAACCCCTATTTAGTTCAGTCTTCTTATCTACACAAAGGGGACTCTAATATCTCATAGGCTATTCTGAGGATTAAAAGTGATTGCCTTAGTGATATGCTAGAACAAGCAGCAGCATCTAGTAGCTACTGGGAAAATGTTCTTCTCCATTTCCTTAGGAGTTACGTGGTCACAGAACAATTATTAAAAAAGGTATGACATTCAAGACACACACATATATATGCACAGAAAGATCATATTATTTGCTTCCTTGAAATCTACTTAAATTTAACTCCAAATATCCTTCTCTGCTACAAAGGAAAAAAAAATCAAACATACTCATGATTGAGGTTAAGTTCCTTCCTCCAACATGACCCTAAGCCCCATGGTGGTGTAAGGTCCAGAGCTCTCTGGTAGCACAATACACCAGCTCATAAGTCACGTGGATTACCAATGTGTGTTCTACTGCCCTGTCCTCCTCGTCCCCTTTAGATCCAACAGTCAGGGACCTAGCGACCTTTGCTGTAGATGTGCAGACTTCCCTCTCTGAAGGCATGCCACCTGCTTGGTACACTTCTAGGCAATGAGACACAGTTCCCTCTTTCATAGGACCCACAATCCTTCCTCCTCCCAGGACTGCAGATTGTCTTTGGATCAAGGGAAAACATTTTCTATTTTTACTTGTTTCCCTCAGAGGTACTCTGCCTCTAAAATCTTCATCACAAGTTTGGTAGCTTGGAGAAGATAAAATTAGGAACAAAAGCATCTTGTAGGTCAGAAAGCCTACAGCCTGTGACCTTCTCCAATGAGGAAAACGGGACACACATAAACATAAATTATCTCAGAATTTGTCTTGCTACAATAATAATTGACAATATTTTAATAGCTAACATTTAGTGAGCATCGTGATGAACTCAAAAAATACCAGCAGTTCTACATTAGTGACTAAACTTATACATAAAGTGCAGTGCTTTACCGCTTATAGGGCTCCTTCACACTCCATCTCAGTTGATCCTATCTTCTGGGAAATAGGCACAAGTAGGATAATGGTCCCCTTTTTTTGATAAGTTTTTGGAGGCTCTGCACAGTTAATCTGTGGACTTGCCAGCTTGCACATCCCTAGAGCTCTTGGGAGACACATCTCCATCTGGGCTTCCTCTGTGGTCAACTGCCCTGAGTCAGGATGCAAGAGTCCAGAATACTGCAACCCAGCGACACACTCCTTTCCCTTCCCTCTCCCCACCTCCTCATTGCATGGGCTGCTCTGTTAAATGGCTCCCGCGTTCTGTGTCTAAACTGATACACCAACACCCCCCCCTTAAGTCTCAGCTCCTTCCCGGAGGCCACACCATGTTCCTCCATGGGTCCCTTAAGGAGATACTCTTCCAGACTCTGACCTTATTTCCAGAAGTACACTTCTGTCTGACACCTTGAGAATCTGCCTGTTCCTTACTGCCACCTCCTGGTTTCCAGGTCTGGGATCCATTGACCCCACCTACCTGCTGGACTGTCATTCATCATCTATCTTCTTCCAGCTTCCTGGCCTCCACTGCCTACCTGTTTCCTCTTAGAAGGAGTTTATTTCTAGGTCTTGGCTTGCCTTGTCTAGTAATTCTCTATTTCATTTAGCCCTTGTCTAGCTGGTCGCAATCAGAGGAGTATGCTTCCATTAGATGGTGGATGTTGACATTGACCTCTTCCCAACAGAAGGTATCAAGGAGCCAAAGAAAGAGACCAGGACGTAGCTTTATGGATCCTCTCTCTGTACCCAAGTGCCTCTCATGATGCATACCCTCTTCCGGGAAGAAGGGCTGGTGGTGGTTGATCTCAGAAGAGTCAGTCATAAGAATTGTTGTACCAAATGGGAGAGACAGAGGCTGGAGGAGAAGAGGAGGACTAGTCAGAGGATAAGAGGGCTTGGATCATGCATCAAACAGGCCAGAGGCAGGTGTCTGGCAGTGAAGGCAAGAACAGAGGAGGTCAAGGGAATGGAGTAGGGGGCAGAGCCAGTGAAGTCAGGCAGGTTGAAACCTCAGTCTAAGAAGGGACACATGGGCCTGGGCAGTCATTTTGTGTAGATGTACACCTTGATGGACAGGATCAACCCTTATAGAAGCCCCCCAGGCTAGACAGATTCAGAAGCAGGCCATGTTCCCTGAGTTTTTACTGTATGCACAGCACAGTGGTATCTGTCACATGCTCTACCTCATCTAATCTGTATCATTTCTCTTAGAGGAGGAAATAATTCTGAACCTTTTAAAGGTATTGAAAAGGGCTCAGCAATATTAATATGACAGCCCTGTTCCCACAACTAATAAGTGGAATGCAGAGGTTACATTTAATACAAGGTCCATGCGACTTCAGTGCTGTTCCCACTACTCTGGACTGGTCCTCTAGCCTCTCTCCCAGGTTCTGGGCCTGGGTCTCAGCCTGGTCTTTGATCCTAATTTCCTCCTTAGCATCATTTAACATCTGCTGCAGAAATAGCCGAGCTGGGACTGCTAACTGCTTTTCAGCCCTGGGTGCCCAGGTACATAGCCAGCCTTCAGCTCTTGTCAGTGGGACAGAAACATTGGACTCACAGTTGACAAGTCTCTGAAGTTAAACTATCAGTCAGGGAAAATAAAGGAATCCTGTACTAAACTACTCCATGGAGCAAGCCCTCAGGGAAGGAAGTCCTCTCTTCTCCTGAGAAATTGGCCCACTTGAAACTCCCAGCTCGAACAATGTTTTGAATCACATGCTGACTGACTTGAGACATCCCAGAGGGAAACTCTTAACTTGACACCTAATTAGTCAACCAGAAATCTCCCACGAATGTGCTCCTTCTCTGCTTCAGCCAGAGCCTAATTAAGACCCTAGCATGGCTGTTACTTTGTGCTAGGGCTATCATTTAGTTAATGGCCCCATTATTGCTAGCCTTGCGGCCACTCCTGTACACCATTGCAGAGACACTCTTCAGTAAGATGGAATTGTTTAAAAGGGTTCCCGGGAGAATCAACCACAAACCACAGCACAAGACACACCCCACCACTGTCCTCAGCCCCCATCAGCATAGGCAGTCCTCTGGGGCTGTGCAGGGGAGTCAGAAACCTGGATTCATGTCCTGGCTCCTCTAGCACCAGGACATGTGGAAAACAGGGCCGGGCATTTACCATCTCTAAGTTTGGGATAATACTTCTGCCTCTTAAGCGGCTGTTGTTATGAGGGCCATAAACTCTGTAAACTCTAGAACACTGTAAGAAAGTTAATAGTATCAGTCTATTCTGAGCCCCATTTTCTGACAGTTAATTGATTGATACAGCTCCTGTTTGCCTGATTTCCCCTCTCATTGATGCCCTGAATCTAATCTTCTCATTTGCCAAGATTTTTCATTTTACCCTAGAGAAGGGAAGCCTCTGAAACACTCATTAGTGGCTGGAAGGCTGCTGAGAGGGTGGGCTTCCTGGTCCTTGCTGTGGTCTTGGCCTGGCCCAGGACTCAAACTGGTCACCCAGGGGCCAGGTCCTTTGACTTACAGTGGCAGGGAAGGCTGGCTTTTTTTGTTTCCCATGATATAAATGTCCTGGATATCATGCGTGTGTGGATTCCTTCTCTTTTAATTGGTAGTTTGGATTCTGCTGCAAAATCAGCCTTCCCTTCATCGAATCAATTAGCTCTTGCAAATGCACTGGGTGCTTCTCCAGCTCTATAATTAACACTTAGTGTCAAAAATTGAAAAGTGGAAAGAAGCAAACTCTAACCATATGACTTAGAGGTGAATGTCAGCCTCTAAGAAAAATGTTCCTGAGCCTAATTCTTCATATATGTTTGCTCCTGCTTGGATCTTATTTTTGAAGGACATATAAATCTATGTCTAAAATCTGATGATTTAAAAGTTACCTGACCCTCAATGGTAGTATCACCCTTTAAGTCTCAATTTCCTCATCTGTAAAATGGTTCTAATACCCCTTTCCTCACCTAATTCACAAGACTCAGGTGAGTGAGGATAAAGACAGAGTTAAGGCATATAATTATTTTAACTATTAAAGTCTACATCACACTACAGATGTAAGGTAGCATTATTACTTGATAAAATGTTTTTCACCAGCAGAACAGGGAATTAATTTGCAACATGTCACTCGGCCCCAGCTCCTCACCCTGTCACCCCTTGGGGCAACCCTTCGCAAGATTCTCACAGTGATGTGATGATATATATTTTCTTTCACTATCTAATTTGGTTTGCCAAATAAATCTACCCCAAGGGGATGCAGCTGAACTACCCTGTACATATGCATGGGCTCTGATTCAGGCAGATGAGGGGTTTTGCCTCCTGGCTCTGCCATGTGGGAGCTGTATGATGTTGCCCAGCTATTCAGCCTTGGAATGTCCTGAAGATCAAATGAGATCATATCATAAAGTACCAAGCACACAGTAGGCCCTCATTTAATGTAGTTCCTTTTCTCTCTAAATCATCACAGTGCTGCTTAATTAATAGTATACTATGCGACATGATCAAGGAATAGGCCACACACAGGTCTTTGCTTCTAAATCCAGTCTTTCTTCTACTACCCGGTAGCTATTTCAAAAGAGAATTAGGAATGTGGTTTCTCCATTTCAGTTATGTCCTTGGGCGTTTACAGAGAGAGAGAGAACAGTTTGGATGCTATTCTTGACAAATACTTCAGCCACAATTAAATGTAGCTACTGTACTTAGGACAAAGGACAAGTGATCAAAGAAGACTAATTATAATGGATTATGATCCCTCTCCAAGTCTGTGCTTGATATTTCAAGGAAATAACTGCCTGCCATCTATCTAAAAATTCAAAGCAGGAGCAAAAAGGGCTCAGAGGGCAAAAGCCAGTCAAGGATTAATTAAAATCCTAGAAGTAGTGCTCACTAGTCATTTTCTGCGTGCATTCAATCCAAGAGGCCAAGAACGGCTGGGAGTCCTAAAATCCAGTAGTGCTTTCTAGTAGGTAGACAGACAATGAAGAGATGAAAGAATGTAGAGGTCCTGGGTTCAAGACCGAGCCCTACTTCTTCCTGGATTTTTTTCCATTCTGGCCATTCAGGCAACTTCCCTGAGCAATAATTTCCACACCAATCAAATAGGAAAACAAAACAAAAACAAAGACAAAGACAGTGACCAGCCTATCTACCTTGCAAGGTCAAATCCAAACTTGTATAATAATATTTCCCACTCAATATGCTCAAAATCAGATTCATCATCTTTTCCCCCAAAGCTGTCCTTGCTAAAGCACCTATATCAGAGAATGGCGTTGCTATCCACTTGGTCCCCCAATCATCCCCAATATGGAGATCAGGGTAGCCAGCCCCTTTTACTACTCCCCTCCCCCATGAGATGAAACATCCATTCTGTCTTTCCAGTCCATCTCCTCTTCTCAGCTCCCACCTCCATGACTCAGCATCTCTGGCATCATCTCTTCTTTGGTCTCCCAGCTTCTGGCCTCGACCTCTCCATTCCATCACTCATGCTTGCTGCTAGGGTACTGCCCATAAACTACAAGTCCCAACAGCACATTCCCCTGCCTGAAATCCTTTAGTGGTGCTACAACATCTATTAAGGCAATTTTATAAACAGTAGAAACTTTTATAAAAAATATTTTTTTGGAGCATCGATATATAAAAGTAATAAAGGCAGAACAGCAGGGTAGAAAAAGGAAAGGGTACTCTCTAAAGTGTTACCTGTTCATCCCCCATGACTGTCCCTGAATTACCTCTAAGGGCTCAGGAAAATATTTCAACTTAGATGATGCAAAGTCTGATGTTGGTTCCCCTTTCTTCATCTCCACCTCAGCATCTAAAGACAGGTCATATTTTAATGCTAAGATCTGTGATATGTTTGATTGTTTTACAACCGCAATCTCTTACATTTGAATAGGGCTTCATAGTCTATTAAACACTTTCATATAATAGTATTCAAGATCAGCTATGCACCAAGCACTGTGCCCAGTGTTGCCAAAATAGAGTAAAAGAAGTTCCCCCTGCTCTTTCTCATGTAACTACTGGTTTATGGAGTGGGTAGACAAATACTAGTTTGAATCATGTGAAATGATGAAATGGTCAAAAATGGTCAAGTATCAGCAATTTCATATGGCTCAATCTATGTGACTTACATTCCTCACCGGCCTCTATATCTTTGCAGACAACCTATGCTCCTCCTTCTCCCCAGCCAGCTAGCTGTGTCAGGAGTCTGTGCTGTGGAGTGTATCATTTCTTCTCCCTAGCATACCTGTGACCACCATGGGTACCTAGAATCCTACTTATTTTTCAAGAATCTAGATAGTATTAAGATCTCTTTGAAATCACCCCCAAGTGAAGTAACCATTCCTTATACATAGCTTCCATGCATCTATTAAAGCAAATCACAATAGACGGTAATTTTCTCTTCACCAATCCAATTTCTCTGTTCAGCTCCTCTAGTAAGGCTCTGATTCTTCTATTAGGCATTTTTCTCATCACTATGTCTCCTGGCTATTTTTTTAGTTGGTGAGGTGAAGAGCTGTCAGAGTTCAGTTTGCAAGCATTCAAATTCAAGTCCCCCAACTTGTTAGCTGAGGGATCTTGGGCAAGTTTCTAAATTACTTAAAGTGTCTGGGTCTCAATTCTCTCATGTATAAATGTAGATAATATTATCTACCTCACAGGAATACTGTGAAAATTAGATGAAGGGTATGTTGCAAATGTTTTCTCCAATTTTTGTGTTTGCCTTTCAAGTTTTGTTTAATATGTTTCTTGACATATAGATTTCTTTTAATATTGAAGTACCCAAATATACAACCTGCCTCTATAGTTCCTTTCATTACTTTTTTGTTTAGAATACCATTTTCCTTCTCTGAGATCAAAGAGATATTTACCTGTGTTTTCTGCTTCCTCTGTAGTTTCACGTTATTCATTTAAATGCTTAATACATCTGAAATTGTGTTTGCTGAATGATGTGAGATGAAAAAAAGAGCTAACTTTTTTTTTTCATCTGAATGGCCGTGCAGCATATATCAACTTATTGATCCTTTCCTCACTGACTGGAAAAAACACCTTAATAATACATTATATTTTATACTTAAGGCTTTGTATTATGTCTCCTTGATCTATTTTTTTTAATTACCTTGGCAGGATTTTCATTTTTTAGCTTTTTGAATATTTGTATAGCAGATACTATCCTCCATTCTTTGTTTCCAAAATGCTCTTGTCTGTTCTGTTTTATTCTTCCTCATAATCAATTTTACAAAGGGAGATATCTTATTATCCAAACTTCACAATCAGAAAAACAAAACTAACTATTACAAGTACATGACAATAGACAATCCAGTTGAAGGATTCAGCACATAGCTTTTTAGGCATATCTAGGAAATGCGATTTCCTTGATCTTCCTCCATTAAGAGTCTGTATCATTGAAGAGAGGTCACAGACGAGCCATGATCTCAAAGGGTGTGGAGCTGTCAAGCCTCCACTCACACTGGGGGAATACTCATACCTAATACCTGGATCACCAAGGAATGGAAAACCTACTATCACCTACCAACTGCCTTGCAGCACAGACATGAAAGATAACGGTAATCACTGTGGTCTACTGAGCAATTACCATGGGCCAGGCATAGTGCCAAGGCCAGAAAGGCAATAAAATGTAGTGATTATGGGAATGAGCTTTGGTTTCAGATAGTCCTGGGTTCCAGTCCCAATTTTATTACTAGCCAGATGTGTGACTTTAGAGGTCTATAGCATTTCTGTGATGAGTATGGCTATGACAATAGCTAGAATGCAGAGAAATCCCCACAGTGACCCTCCCTTGCAGCTCACATTTTATCATCAAATCCAGTTCTTATCAAAACTATTTGAGTTTTTAACCTTCTATTAAATAAATGAGAAAACAGAGGACCAGACAGTTAACTTACTGAGATTCGTGCAAGTGGTTAATGCAGAGCCAAGTTCAAACTAGGTTTCTCTGACTTCAAAGCCTCCTGCTTTTAACCTGCATGCATTGCCACAGCACAGAAGCCAGGTGTCATTTATATGTTACACATTGGTTTCATTTCACATGGAGCTACCATTGTTATTTGAAGGCAATTTTGTGTGATGTTTAATTTAGGGTTTTGGGGTTTTTTTTCTGGTTTGTAATGTTTATCACTGAATTAATGCAATGATTATAGAAACTATTCTAGGAAGGGATCAAAACTGATTTGTAGATATGGTAACCAACCATAGTGGTTTGCCTACACTCTTCCTTCTTACCTGTAATATTTGACTCTGTGAGCTATGTTGGCATACCCTGTGCACACAGGAAAGAACCTCTCAAGAAAAAAGAAAATTCTGAAAATAAAGACACTATACTTATCATATGGTCTAGCTCCTCAGCATTCTCCATTCTCTAGGCTAGGGTAAGATAAATAAAACTTTTTCACACTAATAGCATTAATAATAATTATTATTATAACATTAAAATACTATAAACCTGTGTGCCATTTTACAGTTCACATGTTATTTTTAGGTACATAATTCCATCTAATGATAATATCTGTGAGGTAGTTACATTTTCTTCATTTTAAATATGAGAAACTGAGGCTCAGAGAGGCTCTCTAATATCATATAGTGTAGTAGAGATGGTGTCTACAAAGATTCATACTCCTCTTTTACAGTATAGAATTTTGCTTGAACATCCCTAAGCCAGGAACTACATTAGTGAGAACCCCTCTGGCCAATGAAAAGGAATGGCCATCCTCTACAAACCTGGCCCATAAGATCTTCCACATTTTCTCCTCGTCATTTGCCAATGGATGTTGATAATCAGGGAGACGTGAAAGATATATGATGAATATGGCAGAGGCAAAGATAAAAGGAAACTGGTTCTTCAATCAAGACACTATCATAACTAACACATATGCTTATTATAAGGGGTGTAGAACTCCAACTGTGGCAGAAAAAAATCACACACACACACACACAATAGGACAGCTGACCATGAACATGTTTTGATCCTGCTTTATGAAATGTGTTATCTCAGCCTCTGATGGATAGATAAAACAGTTGTTTGGATTTCCCCAACCAAGGTGAAAAAAAGATATTATACCATGGTAAAAACAAATTGGGGTTTCAACCTATAAAGCAAAATACATGTTACAGATAACAGAAACCATAAGGGATAAATTAAACCGAGGAAAAATAAATAAACTGTGTTCTAAACATTACAAATCAAAGCCTATATCAATGTTCACTGAGAAGCCCATTGAGTTCTGCAAATGAGCATGTGGTATTCATGGCACAAACCCAGCTGATTCAGCAGATGTAGTAAATATATAATCTGTCATGTTCTGGATGGACAGCCTGACTTCATAGCCTTAAACAGAGTTATGTCTAACATCCCAAGGCTAACACCACAAACAATGAAACACACCATTACAAGTTTATAGAACAAGCCTTCAAATACTAATAATTACTTCCACCATGGCTGGGCCATAAATAGGATTATGAAACATCAGCAAGGATAACAACTCTGATTTTTGCAAGACATCTTAGATCTGGGGACACTCACAGCTTTGGTGGGCAAAACACTAGAAGTCATGCCGGATACTGAATAAAGAAGGTGTGGACCCTACTTGCCCACTGTAACATTTCATAGGACTAATGTTTTTGTTCTGAATTGTCAAACACAAAGAACTCTCTTTAAATTACTTAAAAAATGGTTTTTTGCAACCCTGGATGGAATTCTTCAGACAATCATGAACGCAGGTCTAAGCTGTCATCACCTTGCAAGGCAATGTATAATTCAAGTGGTCTTTGCCTCTTGGGGCAGACTTTCAAAATGTTTGATGCATATATTACTGAAGCACACTATAGCTCAGAACGCAAGTGAGAAATCATGCATGCAGTATCTTGAAATAAAACAGACAAGCTGAGGCACACAGAGGAAAGCTGATATACATCACCTGTTAAGATTATTCAGTAGTTGTTATTGATTTTATTTACATTCACTGTTATTCCTCTGAGAAGTTAAACAAACAACTTGTTGAGACAAGCACAAGCTTGGCTGCTCTATTTTGTGAAATGGGAAACAAACAACCCAGCTCCCCATGCCATCACTCCTGGGTTTTGCCAAATTGTTTGCTTTTATCAGGTAAATGTTCTAATGTTAACATTTGCTTACATGAATTCACCCTACTTCTCACATTCACGGGTGATCCTTCATTTCTTTAAATGTTTGACAATCAAATAAATTGTGGTAGGCCCCTTCTGGGATCAAGTCTATATTAATTCAACCAAGACAAGTCATATTATATAACTGTTAGGAACATGTACTCTGCAGCAAGACTGCTTGGGTTCAAATCCAAGCTCCAGTCCTTGCCTTTTGAGCCATCTGGGCAAGTTATTTAAACTCTGCATCTCAGTTTCTCTTCTATGAAATGGGGATAAAAATGTCATCTTCCTACAGAGTTGCCCGGAGAATTGCATGAGCTAAATTGTTTACAGCACTTAGAACACTGTCTGGCACATAGTAAATAGTATAAAACTGCTGGCTACTATATTGCTATTCTTTTTGTTCAAGGAAGAAAGAGCTCATCAGTAACTATGCAGTTAGCATGGTTGATAAGGCTTATAATAAAAAAAATAACTTGGATACCAATTTAAAGATAGTGTTGAGTTCAACACTGGAGAAAACACAGAGATAAACACAGAGTCATGTTCCCTAACAGAGTGACTATGGAAAGCAATGCCCTCAGCTGTGGCAGTTCACCTGGTGAGTACTTTCTTAGGCTTCCATTACATAATGATCTCTGCTGGATTGTATAAGTTTTACAAAAAAAAAAAAAAAAGTCAATGATAATAAAACTTGACAAATGATTTTGTACTGACCAAATTAAATCCACACTAATTATTCAATCAATAAATGCATTTAAAGTGCATTTTTAAAAATCTACCTAAGCAGAGGATGAGAAAAATTTGACTCTACAGCAGTAATGGGTCTTAATGAGTCAAGGTTCCGAGAAGACATGGCAAGAAGAGACTTCATGAATGCTTTCATATCTCCTCTGTAAGAGAGTATGGGCAGATTTCTTCAGAAGACAACATCCAGGAGAGAAGTCAGGGGTTATAAATTTTAGTTTAACATGTAATGAACTGAGGTTCCCATCAAGGAAAAGCTGGGTAGCCAGCTGCCAGGGCCACTCTGTTGAGTCTTTAACTGGTTGGCTGGCTGGAAAATTGGCCAAAATGACAACTGAGGTTGGTTCCATCTTGGAGATGCTCTGACTTAGACTCTATTAAAAGTCTTTTCTGTTACCACTATGCCTGTGACATACCCTCAACAACTAAGGAAAGTCCTCTGGATGATACAGACCAGCATTCCCCAAAGAAAAACATCCTTGAAGGTGATGAAGTAGATTTATTTATTGCAGGATTTCTGAGAACTTGTAGTGTGTTAATATATATTTTTTTAACTTGCTAGAAACGGGTGTAATATTCAGTGTTTCTCAAACTTATTTGCCTACAGACCCCTCCATCCTTTTTTGTGCAGCTTTTTGCAGAGCTGTTGCTCTCAAACAAACAAAAAAACAAACAACAACAACAATAATACACACACAGAAACCAGTTTCACAGAGCTTCTTTCCAAGCTCATCTCTAGCACTGAATCCAGGAAATCAGAAGCTCAGTTCTGCTCTAACTGGTGTGAAGAATCACTATTCTATGTACCATGCCTCCAGGCAATTCTCTCCTGTGTGTCCCTCTCTCTCTCTCACCAGATCATGCGTTCTTATAACCCTACCTTATTTACTATTTTAATCTCCACCATTTACACAGTCTTTGATATAGAGAGCACACTCAAAAAATACATGTCAATGAGCAAATACAATGAGTGGAGCAGGCTTTATCCTGAAAGAATCTGGGGAAGGAATGAGTGCCTGGGACCAGACAACCCATGTGTTATGTGATCTAGTGTGAGGAGATCCTGATGTGCTGAAAATGTGACTCCTTGGGACTGGGTTTCTTTGGGCCACTCAAGTCCCTCCTAGCTGAGATGAACGCCAGAAGGCACAAATGCCTTCACAGACTGACCCACCATAGACTCCCTGTTATTCACTCTTTGTTATTGATTGCATCTATTAATCTCTTATTTTCTTCCTTAGTATCCACAGCAATCTGGAGAGCTGGACCAGCCCCAAACTGGGGAAAATGCAAAGACGATCTCATCTTGGAAAACGAGGTTTCTTTTTCATTTAGGCTTTCTTTCAATCATTCACATGGCCAGTAAAAAGGAGAGACTCACTATGTTCTAGGCCCTGTGCCAGTGCAGGGCAGCAAGGGTAATAAAACTCTGGCCTTACTTCTCAAGATCTCACAAGCTCTTCTTGATATCTGTCAGCTCACTTCCTGTCCTTGCAGAATGTCCACTAGACAATCATTCCCATTTCTGGGACCCGAGTTCAACTCACATCTCCTTTGAGAAACCTTCCTCTACTCCCAGGGCAGTTGCCCGCTGCCTGGCTTCAGCTTACAATATCCCCTGGGAGTGCTACTCCAAACAGCAGCTCATGGTCCAGATGGCTCCATCTCCCTCTCAGCTGCCCCAGTCTCACGAATGGTTTGTGCTTGGGAACAGGATAAGGAGGCTGCTGGCTGCAGCATTCCAGGGCTCCTCACTCTCTTGCTATTTTCCCTACTGATTCAGGGTGAAAGGTAATTACACAGTGAATGACACAGCATGGCTTGTATTACTCTTGAGAAATTACAGAGCTGAGGCTTGACAGTTGACTTTAGGGGCAGACACTAGAGTTTAATAGAGTTTTGATTCCTTTGATGTACAATTTGGAAACACACACACACACACACACACACATATATATATATAGTACAGTGTAATACAAGTTGAACAAAACTTTTTTTAAGTCACCATTAAAATATTGTATGATATCACTTATATATGAATCTAGAATAGCTGAACTCATAAAAAACAAAGAGTAAAATAGTGGTTCCCAGGGGCTGGCAGGTGGAGGAATAGGAGAGATGCTAGTTAAGAGTACAAACTTGAAACTAGTAGATAAATAAGTCCCAGAGATCTAATGCACAGTGTATTGATTACAGACAACAGTACTCTATTATAAACATCAAATTTGCTAAGAGACTAGATCTTCATTATTCCCCCCCACACACACACACAAAGACTATATAATCTGATAGAGGTGTTAGCTAAGGCTACATGGCAATCATATTGCAAAATACAAGTGTATCAAATCAATATGATGTATACCCTAAACTTACAAAGTGTTACATGTCAATTATATCTCAATTTTTTTTAAGTTATCATTAACAGGACCCAGCAGGAATTACTTCTGTGATGAAGGTGAAATCATTCTAACCCAGGGTAACTGGGAAAATGAGCAGCCATCTATAGAAGAGAAGCAGGATTTGGGTGCCTTGAACACAAATTTTAAATCTCTTCATGTGTATCTTCTTTAAAAATTAAATTTATAACAACCACTGAGGTACATTAACATCTAAAGATGTGAGCCCCTCAAAGGCAAAGACCCGAACTGCTCACTGCAGCATACTCAGTTCCTGGTTCACAGGAAACACTCTGTAGATGGATGTGAAGAATTGAATATGCAGAATTTTTTAAAATATTTTTTAAATACACATCTTATAACTCAGTCCAAACAGGGTTTCTTTTTCCTGTTTTCTTTCTAGTTAAACAGCAGCTTTTCTGCAGAGGCTGCACAAAGAAAGGGGGCTATTTCTTGGAAAATACTGAACACCACATCCCTCTCTAGAAAAATCACAGCATACAATATACAGTTCACTTGTCAAATTTCAGAAATCTTTTCAGGACTACCCTGGTGGCACAGTGGTAAGAATTCGCCTGACAATGCAGGGGACATGGGTTCAAGCCCTGGTCCGGGAAGATGCCACATGTTGCAGAGCAACTCAGCCCTTGTGCCCCAACTACTGAGCCTGCACTCTAGAGCCCACGAGCCACAACTACTGAGCCCGCATGCTTAGAGCCTGTGCTCTGCAACAAGAGAAGCCACCACAATGAGAAGCCCGCGCACCGCAATGAAGAGTAGCCCCCACTTGCCACAACTAGAGAAAGCCTGTGCGCAGCAACAAAGACCCAACACAGCCAGAAATAAATTAATTAAAAAAAAAAAGAAATCTTTTCAATATTAGATTATGATGATATTGGCTGTGGATACTCCCAAACACTGACTGTAATTCCTCTGCAGCTCTACCTTTCCTATTGAAGCAAATTTCATGGGAAATTTCTCAGGGAAATTAGACCATCTCCTTCTATTTAGGGCTAAAAGAAATGCTGTTATGAATACCATCTCTCCCTCAAAGAAACCTTACCTTATCATCAATCTGCACTTAAAAGACACAATAGAATTATATCTAGTAACTGGCTAAGTACTGCACCAAGTGGGAGTACAGAGGACTGAGTGACAAGAGGACCAGTCATTCATATTGTGCATAACAGAAGGCCTTGGAGTGTTCTGATATTCATTAAACAATTCTCTGCCCATTAGAGGACCATATTTAGAAGAACCTTAAGCTCTCCTGACACACAGAGGCCATAGACATCTTCAAAATTCAATTACATTTTTGTAATTTTCAACTCAACAACTATTTAGAGAACAATACAACTCTGCTTATTGTCACATAGAATACAAAGATACAATCCCACTACTGGGCATATACCCTAAGAAAACCATAATTCAAAAAGAGTCATGTACCAAAATGTTCATTGCAGCTCTATTTACAATAGCCAGGACATGGAAGCAACCTAAGTGTCCATTAACAAATGAATGGATAAAGAAGATGTGGCACATATATATATAATGGAATATTACTCAGCCATAAAAAGAAATGAAACTGAGTTATTTGTAGTGAGGTGGATGGACCTAGAGTCTGTTGTACAGAGTGAAGTAAGTCAGAAAGAGAAAAACAAATACCATATGCTAACACATATATATGGAATCTAAAAAAAAAAAAAAGTCATGAAGAACCTAGGGGTAAGATGGACATAAAGAAACAGACCTACTAGAGCATGGACTTGAGGATATGGGGAGGGGGGAGGGTAAGCTGTGACAAAATGAGAGAGCAGCATGGACATATATACACTACCAAATGTAAAATAGATAGCTAGTGGGAAGTAGCCGCATAGCACAGGGAGATCAGCTCGGTGCTTTGTGACCAACTAGAGGGGTGGGATAGGGAGGGTGGGAGAGAGGGAGACGCAAGAGGGAAGAGATATGGGAACATATGTATATGTATAACTGATTCACTTTGTTATAAAGCAGAAAACTCACACACTGTTGTAAAGCAATTATACTCCAATAACAATGTTTAAAAAAAAGAAAAAGAAAACGAAGATGAGGCAAATTTCTTGATATCAAAGAGCACACTGTCTGTCGTGTGTGTGTGTGTGTATGTGTGTGTCTGGGGGTGAGAGGAGTGGGTAGGAAGGACAGATACATGTAAAATCTTGAGGCACAACTGACTTAGAACAGTGACATTTAATAATGCTAGTGAAGCTTCTGGAATCCATCTGTGTATCAATTAATTCATCCACTCATTCATTCTATAGATAATTATGAAACACCCACTTTGTGCCAAAACTGGGCAAGTTTAAAATCCATGGTTGCTGCCCTCAGGGAAGGGAAGTTCAGGGTCCCGCCAATGAGAAGGATACCTAAGCAGAAAATTGCAGTTCAGTTGGGTAAATGTTAAGGTAGAATTATTAATAAAGAGCATTTGGAGTACAGGGAAGGAAGTGACTTTATCAGCCTGAGATGTGGAAGAAGTTTTCTCAGAGGTGCTGACATTAAGCTGGGTCATGAACAAATGAGTCAGAGGTAGCCAGGGGAAAGACGGTGGAGTCCCAGGCAAAAGGACAGCGACTGAAAAGTCTTGGTGGCAAAAAGTGAGCGTAGTGTCAGGAATGTTGATCATTGAGCAAGGATTTTAACCCAAATTTAAGTGTATGAATTTTTTAAATTAATTTATTTATTTTTGGCTGTGTTGGGTCTTTGTTGCTGCACGTAGGCTTTCTCTAGTTGCAGCGAGGGGGGCTACTCTTCATTGCTGTGCGCAGGCTTTCTCTAGTTGCAGCGAGCAGAGGCTACTCTTCGTTGCGTTGCATGGGCTTCTCATTGCAGTGGCTTCTCTCATTGTGGAGCACGGGCTCTAGGTGTGTGGGCTTCAGTAGTTGCGGCACGCGGGCTCAGTAGTTGTGGCTCACAGGCTCTAGAGCACAGGCTCAGTAGTTATGGCACACGGGCTTAGTTGCTCCATGGCATGTGGGATCTTCCAGGACCAGGGATCGAACCGTTGTCCCCTGCATTGGCAGGCAGATTCTCAACCACTGTGCCACCAGGGAAGCCCCTAAGTGTATGAATATTAATGGTTGAAAATTCATATTACAGTTAAGTAGGTTAAAGCCAGATAGTGAGGTGACTTGAATATAAAGCTAAGAATGAATTTGTTCTATACTTAGTAGAAAAATTTACCCATTGTAGTGACCTGAGACTTTGTAGTAAGTTCATGTTGGTGACCATATGGAGAATGAATGTGGGAGACTCAAATCCGTGAAACAGATATTACAGAAGTTCAGACATGATTTCACTGGACTCAGAGAGGATGGAGAGAAGAACCTAGCTCTCAGGTGCATATTTATGGAATAGAATCAGTAAGTTTTGGTGTTTGAGTTATATGGCAAATGGAGATGTGATAGAATCCAAAATTTCCCACATTTATAGCTTGAGAAACTACTTGGATGGCCACACCAATCACCAAGCCATAGAACATGGCAGGAGGAAGGTATTTAATGTGAAAAATACTTCTACTTCAGACACAGTGAGATCTCTAAAAAGGCATGCCCATTACACCTTTCCCTTGATGGATCTAGGATAGAAGTGACAGACTAGCATCCTGCTGTCAAGTAATGCTCAAAACTATGTCTTATTTGACCTGCACAGGAAAAAGGAAATAGATAAGTAAACTAGATAATTGGGAATGCCTTTAAGTTAGGTCTACACATACATACAATATTGTGATCTCCTACTGTCTCCTTCCAATATTTAGGTCCTTTAGAGCACTTGCACTGGCCACCCCTAGTTGACACCCTTGTGTGTATCTAGAAGGCATACATACAGTTTGGAAGTCTTCTGCCAAGACAGTTCAAATAGTGGGAATTGATCATGTAACTCTAGGAGAATTTGTTGGGTGGCAAAGGAAATCGGCCTCACGGCAGCCTGTATGAAGACCATGCTTAAGAAAAGAGGATTGTTTCCATGTCTTGGCTACTGTAAATAGAGTTGCAATGAACACTGTGGTACATGACTCTTTTTGAATTATGGTTTTCTCAGGGTATATGCCCAGTAGTGGGATTGCTGGGTCGTATGTTAGTTCTATTTTTAGTTTTTTAAGGAACCTCCATACCGTTCTCCATAGTGGCTGTATCTGTGGCACATATATACAATGGAAGATTAGTCAGCCATAAAAAGAAACAAAATTGAGTTATTTGTAGTGAGGTGGATGGACCTAGAGACTGTCATGCTGAGTGAAGTAAGTCAGAAAGAGAAAAACAAATACCGTATGCTAACACATATATATGGAATCTAAAAAAAAAAAAAAAAAGGTTCTGAAGCACTTAGGGGCAGGACAGGAATAAAGATGCAGACATAGAGAATTGACTTGAGGACACGGGGAGGGGGAAGGGTAAGCTTGGACGAAATTAGAGAGTGGCATGGACATATATACACTACCAAATGTAAAATAGATAGCTAGTGGGAAGCAGCCACATAGCACATGGAGATCAGCTTGGTGCTTTCTGACCACCTAGAGGGGTGGGAGGGGGACACAAGAGGGAGGGGATATGGGGATATATGTATACATATAGCTGATTCACTTTGTTATACAGCAGAAACTAACACAACATTGTAAAGCAATTATACTCCTATAAAGATGTTAAAAAAATGAGAGGGAACTTAGACCTTTGAAGTGTATTGTTTGTTGGAGTGAGATAGATAATACTAATTACCTTCTCAACTGTCCCTGTAGCATGGCTTTTGAAACTAAATTAGATACTTTATTCTTCTTATTTGACCAGTCTACATAGCATTTATTATTTCACATATTACATGCATTCAGGTCACTGTTTATGCAAATCCATCTTTGTTAGTCGCCCTCTTCATTCTAAACCTTTGAAGGGAAAGGGACTAAGATAAATGAAAAATGGGAAAGGGAAAATGGACTAAGATACATGAAAACAGAGGTAATTCTTCCAATTCTCTTTTGTTTTTGACAATATCTTTTCAATAATAACGTTTCTGATGTCATGTTCTGAACATGCCTTCGGATTTTCACACCTTGTCTTTCCTTCTGCCTTGGAAACTTTCTCAGTAGTTCTTTACATGGACAGTGACTTCTCGTTGGTTCATTTTCATCAGAAAGGCCTGTCCAGCACATCCTATCCAAGAAGCCTCTCCCTTCCTCTCCACCACTACCCACACCTTATCATTTGCTATCAGCTTATCTTCTTTGCAGTACTAGTTACAAGTTAAAATTATATATTTGTTATTTGTCAATTGCCTCATCCCCCAGATTGTAGCTCATTAATTCCTCTGAACTTCTTGTTTATTCAGTCACATAAGAATAGCTTTTTGAGGGAAAGTACATGTTAATTTATTGGGGAGTGTCAAAATGGTGCTATTCTGTTATTTCTTCTTTCATTTATGAGGTAGAATACTTTAATAGAGAAAAAGGTACATTGATGCTTGATTCTTTCCTTTTACTCATCAGTTTTTAAGATAATGAATGTGTCCGTTATTAGCTTCCAAAGATGACCGATTCACTCCTTACATTTCTTCATAACGAAACCGCCATGGATGGTGGCTATATTTTTAACATCACAGTGGTCCTCCAGGAGTTGAAGACAATTGGCCCAGAACAAGACCAGTAAGCCAGAGCTCAGACATCACCTCTTCCTGAAGCCTATTTGGTTTTTCCAGTCAGAATCACATAATCCTTCTAGAGGCTCCCTTAAATTTTTGCATATGCTTCTATAATTATTCTTCTGAAATAATATGGAGTGGTGGTTAAGAGCATGAGTTGTAGGAGAAGAGAAAACTAAGTTTAATCTTAGGCTTGCCACGTATGAACTGTGGATACTTGGCCAAGTTACTAAAGACCTTGGAGTCTTGGTGATCCTATCTAAAACATGGTTGCTAAAAAGACTGATGAGAGAATAAGTCACTAATCAAAGTGCATGGCATTGTATGTTATCAAAAACTGGTAATCAACACAATTATAATTGTTCATATGCCTAGTATTTCAATGGATCATGAACTCTTAAAGGTAAGAAATATAATTCTTTTTTTTAACCACCTAGAACAATATAGCTATCCAATAAATATTTATTACGTGAATGACAACTCAATTGACCCAAGCTGGTAGTTTCATCCCAAGTTATTCATCACTTCATCACTTGTAGTAGTGATATGTCAAGTGGGATATCATAGAGGAGGGAAAACCCAAGAGCACCCACTGAATCCAAACATCATAGATATTATCCAAGGTGAGTTCTCTCTCTCTTTCTCCCGCCCCCACACCTCTCTCCTCTCAGGTTTATAAACACTGTGTTTGAGGCTCACCCTGTAATCTATACCCTCAATTTTCTGAGTATCATATTCCAATGTAAATGTCAGGGAAATATGTAAACATCAAAGAGATTTCAACAGGTGAAAGCTCCACAGGTGATTTATTATTCTAGTGACTTGTCTCCCTGTGAAGAAAGACCTACACTAAGCCTAATTTTTATCAACTTCTGGTTCAGCCTAGAACTCCAAAATCCAGCTGGCAAAAATAAACCTGTTGGGCTTCACTGGTGGCACAGTGGTTGAGAGTCCGCCTGCCAATGCAGGGGACATGGGTTCGTGCCCCGGTCCGGGAAGATCCCACATGCCGCAGAGCGGCTGGGCCCGTGAGCCATGGCCACTGAGCCTGCGCGTCCAGAGTCTGTGCTCCGCAATGGGAGAGGCCACGACAGTGAGAGGCCTGCGTACCGAAAAAAATAAAAAAATTTAAAAAATAAAAAATAAACTTGTTAGACGTTGCTTCGAAGCAACTTCTATGCAAATCCCTCCTAGGTATGTATGATTTCATAGGAAATTCACAAAGAAATAAAATATTTGATACTCAGTGATACTTTTGCTCTCTGTTTCCGATATAATGACTTCTGGCTATTGAACCTCATAATATGAAGACTGACAATTTTTTTTTTTAAACAGGTAACACTGAGCTTTGAAACCACAGCAAAACCGAAGAGCATGGAGACTATGCTACACCACCCTCCCAATTCTGTGAATTCCAACCACCCTGAAGTTCCTTAGCAACTCAAATTTACCATGATCCCTCCTGAATCTAGTCCTATGCTCTACTACTGCTATCTGGAAATCCTCTCTCTACTCCATACCCATCCTTTGCCAAGTTAATGCATACTGACATTTGAGATCTGCTAAATGTCATTTCTCTGTGAAGCCATCCTTAGCTCCTAATACAAGGTCATAGCATCTTCTATCAGTTCTTCATAACCCATATTTCAGTTTGTAATTATATTTATTCACATGACTGTTGGATTGATGTCTACACCTCACCTATAACTCCATAATTCTGAAACAAAGGTTCTTGTTTCATATTGTAGCATTTAGCACTGTCTCTACCATTGAGTCAGTGTCAGTATTTGCTGAATGAATGCCTGACAAAAACGTAACAAGTAGGCAAGAAAAGGTAATTCACATGCATCAATCATGTACTAATGCTGGCAGCAGGTTAGGGAATGTAAAGACATGATCTCATATCATTCTCACTTTGACTAAGGAGGTGTCATCACCACATTGTTACAAATGTGGAAATGGGGGTCCAAAGAAGAGAGTCATTTGTCTACAAGACAACAGCAATCCCAGTATAAGAGGTATTAGAGCTAAATTCTCCAACTAGGAAAGAGAAGAATATTGTAAGGATAAGAACTCTACTCTTATGCCAGGCATACTTAAATGAAATTTGCAAATATCCTCAAAGTTTAGTATGAGAGCTTCATTGGATTGTGTGGTAAGTCCTGACTGTTGGCTGTGTGTGATCCTGACAAAATGATGAAGGCTTTCCTTTTTCTTAGAAATACCAAAATAACTTAATTCCTTTCTTCATTTTCTTCTGTTATGAAAACATCACATTTGGTTTTCTCCATCTGGTACTGAATTCAATCTCTCTTTTTTTCTTTTTTTTTACTAACACTATTACTGATTTTTATTTTTAAAAAGAAATAGGCTATTTTTATATTTAAATACTTATTGAGCTGCAAACTATGAATTTTATGCTTCTTCCCTCTCCAGTTTTACTGAGATTGGCAAACAAAAATTATAGTTAAGTCGTACAGTTGATGTTTTGGTATACATAGGTCTGGTGAAATAATCACCATAATTAAGCTAATTAACGTATCAATTACCTCACATAATTATCTTTTTTTCATGATGAGAACACCTAAGATCTACCCTTTTATCAAATTTCAAGTATACAATTCAATAATATTAACTATAGTCACACGCTGTACATTAGATCTCCAGAACTAATTCATTTTGCATAACTGAAACTTCGTACCCCTTGACCATCTTCTCCCCATTTTCACCACATCCTCAGCCACTGGCAACCACTATTCTACTTCCACTTCTATGAGACTGACTGTTTTAGATTCCACAAATAAGTGAAAGCATGCAGTATCTGCCTATGTCTGACATATTTCACTTAGTATAATGTCCTCCACGTTTATCCGTGATGTCACAAATATCAGAATTTTCTTCTTTGCTAAGGCTGAATAATATTCCATTATAGGTATATGTGTATATGTCAAATATACATGTGTGTATATATGTATATATATATATATATATATATATATCACATTTTCCTTTATTCGTTCATCTGTTAACCAACATTTAGGTTGTTTTCATGTCTTAGCTATTGTGATTAATACTGTAATGAACATGAGAGTGAAGATATCACCTCTAGATCCTGTTTACAATTTCTTTGGATATATACACAGAAGTGGAATTGCTGGATCATATGATAGTTCTATTTTTAATTTTTGAGGAAATTCCATACTGTTTTCCATAAAGGCTGTACCAATTTACATTCTCACCGACAGCGTACAAGGGTTCCCTTTTCTCCACATACTCACTAACACCTGTCTTTCATCTTTTTGAGAACAGTCATTCTAATATGTGAGATGATAGCTCACTGTAGTTTTGATTTGCATTCCCCTGATGACTAATGATGCTAAGCACCTTTCCATACACCTCTTGACCACTTGTATGTCTTCTTTTGAGAAATGTCTAAAGTCATTTGCCCATTTTTTTAAATCATTTTCAAATCTTTTTTTTTTGTTGTTTTCTTGCTATTGAGTTGTAGGAGTTCCTTAATATTTTGGATATTAACCCGTTATCAGAAATATGGTTTGCAAATTTTTCCTCTCATTCCATAGGTTGCCTTTTCACTCTGTTAATCATTTCTTTTGCTGTTAATAATTTCTTTTGCTTTTTAGTTTGATGCAATCCTACTTGTCTATTTTTTGCTTTTGCTGTCTTCGCTTTTGTGTCATATGCAAAAAATCACTGTCAAGACTAACATCAAGAGACTTTTCCCATGTCTTTTTTTTTTCTACTGTGCTACTTTGAAATCAGAAAGTGTGATGGCTCTAGCATGTTCTTCTTGCTCAAGATTACTTTGGCTATTCATGGCCTTTTGTGGTCCCATGTGAATTTTAGGATTGTTTTTTTCTATTTTTATAAAGAATGACATTGGAATTTTGATAGGAATTGTGTAGAATATGTAGATCAATTTGGGTAATATGGACATTTCAACAATATCATTTCTTCTTGATAAAGACTTGCCAGGATCCTCCTCCAAATCACATGGTATTAGGACACCCAGTTTCACTGAAGTTAAGACCTGCTCATTTTCCCTTCAGAACCATGAGAATCAATAAACTGTCCCCTGACATTTATAAAACATTTTATACCTGTGGAGTTGGATGTTCAGAGAGGTTAAGTGACTATCAAGTTCACAGAAATACTAAATAGCAGGGCCTAGATTTGACACCAAATCCAGTATTGTTTCTACTGCAGTCCAGTGACTAACAAATCATTCTCCTTCAACCACAGATACCTTGAGAGGAATCTGCTACCAACACCATTTACTCTGAAAACCTTTCCATGTGCATTAATGGCTTATTGCTTCCATCTGACTATCAGATGTACAAACAGAATTCATACTTCAATAAGATAAACCTTATATAATTTATTCTTTTGTTTTTTAAAGTTCTCATCTATTCCTCACCTTAATGCCAGCCAAGCATTCTTTTGTCACCTTATTTCTTGGTCTCCAGCAAGATAACCAGTGTCCAGATAAAAATAACAATCCTGAGAGTCTACAAAATTGCCCCAGGTTTAAACCTTGTTAAGGAAGAAAGATTAACTGCTAATCTGCTGTGCCTAAGGAAATTCACAACTTTCTAAATCCAAAGGGATTTGTTCTGCATTTATATGACCTGTAGTCACATTCCTTTCTGGGAAGAAATCCAGAATATGTGTGCACTTTCTATATTTAAGCTGAGTCAGCAAGCAATTTACTCTAGTCAGCAATGACCACAGTAAACAATAAAAATGCCATTTTAATCACTCTTGAAATTTAAAATACATTTGCAACAGAGGCTTAATAATTAGCGTGAGACAATATGGAAAACCAAATTGCTTACTGCAAGCTAATATATGATCTCTTGTGTTAAGTGTTTACTACATTAATTCTATAACTGCAGATGCAATAATTACAATCATTTGCCAAGGGAACTATCCTCTTGCAGCCACCTGGATTAAGGTAAGTGGATTTCATTGGTTCAAAGCTGATTCAAGCATTTAGGGAAAAGGTAGCATCTCCACAAGGGTTCCATAAAGTTATTTCTGAGCAAGATTACAGATAAAGATATTGGTCACACATAATTGCCTCTAAATCCCAATTATTTTAATGAACATGTTTCACTCTAAAACCTCTGAGACACAGAAAGCATTAAAATAAAACATAGTAAAACAGGAAGGATAATTAGGAAATGAAAAACTATCATTAATGAAATAGAAAGCCAAGATTATAGCATAAAATAAAATAAAACTGAAAGAGGGCTGTTTGAGAAAATAATGAAACAGGTAAACTCCTAGACAGATTGATTTTTTTAAATGAAAGAAGCAAAAATGTGTATTATGTATGTTAAAAGAGATGTAACAAGATGTATAGAGGAGATATTTATAAAAATTACAAAAACTATATGGGCAAATTTGGTAGCATAAGTTTGGAAAATCTAGAGGAAGCAAATGATTCTCAACAGATTATAATGTTCCCAAATTGACTGCCAAAAGGTAGAGAACCTGAAGAGCCCAATGATCATAGAAAAGATGAGAAACAGAATTAAAACTATCTGCCATTATAAAGTGGATCATGACCCAGAAGGTTTTCCAGATGCATTCTACTAAACTTAATATGAGAGATTATATCTATTTATGTAAGTAATATGAAACAATTGAATAATACACAAAGCTGTGAAAATTACTTTATGAAACATAAAAATAAATCCCTCATATCCAAAACTAATAAACATAATACAAAAAGAACTATATACCAAATCCTTGTATACATGAACATCAAATACAAAATAAAATACTTGCAAAGTGAATCCAGTAGTGTATTAAAATAATAAAACACCATGACAAAAATATATCTTATTCCAAGCACACAAGGTTGATTCACCTTGTAAAATCTAAAGCCAAAATTAGGTAAGTAAACATATTAAACAAGAACAACCAATAGGCAACTGATAAAGTTAGAAATTATCTTTAATTTAAACAGGGTAAAATAGAAATTTAATAAAACTCTAACATGACAAACAGGGCAGGGATGCCCACTCTCAGTTAACATTTAGTACTGCTTTAAGAATTTTAACTAATACAACAGGACAAGTAAATTAAGTAATAGAAATATCTCATAGGAAGAGTAAATTTTATTTATAGATATTATAATTCACCTAGAAAAATCTAGAGATTACTAAACTAAAGAGTTTTAAAATTCCTAAGAGAATTTGGTAAGTTGTGTAAATTATATATACTGAAGGAAACTTCATTTAAAATAGTGATTCTGCTCTCCAAAAAATAAGAATAAATTTAATTTAAAAAGTTGAGCATAATTTTAAATGATAAAATATATGAAAATTATAAAAAATGAGCAAATAGAGAATACTCCATATTTCCAAAGAAGATATCATATCATTAACCATTTTCCCATATTAGTATATGAGTAATGCAATTTCAAACAAAATCGCAATTTAAAAAGAAACCCAAGAAATGACTTTAGAATGTATATGGAAGAACAAATACCCATGAGCAGGCAAGAAAATCTTAAGGATAAAAATGAAAAACACCCTTTCTTTCTGGATTTTAAAACATATAGCAAGTACAATCAAAATAGCATATTGACACAGAAATAGACTAATAGTCCTGAGGAAACAAAAAGAAATTTCAGAAATAAACACAACTAGGAACGAGGAAATTACGAATGGGAAAGCTCACCGGTAAAGGCAAACATATAGTAAAGGTACGAAATCATCCACACAAAAATATGATATCAAAACAAGCAATCATGAAGAGAGTACAAATGCAGGATATTGGAAATGCATTTGAAATTAAGAGACCAGAAACTTAAAACAATCTTGTATATATATATATAGATTGTTATATCAAGACCTCATGGTAACCATAAACCAAAAATTTACAACAGATACACACACAGAAAAGAAAAAGCAATCCAAACACAACTCTAAAGATAGTCATCAAATCACAAGAGAAGAGAACAAAAGAGGAAGGGAAGAAAAAATACCAGAAATAAACACAAATGCATATTAGAACTTAATGTACAAAAAAGTAGTGTTTCAGTAGAGTGGAAAATATTTAATAAATAGTGTGGGTATAATTGGCTAGGTATCTAAAAGAAAACAAAGCTTAGAATTCCACTACAAACCACATACAAAAATAAGTTCTAAATATACAATTTTATTTAAAAGTAAAATATCAAAAACATAAGAAGCATATGTATGAGATTTCTGTATAAACCTGGAATGGATTAGAGAATCTAAATCAGGATTGAAATTTGAGAAGCCATAAGGGAAAGGAAGTAGTGACAAAGACTATGTAATATTTTTAGCACTTCTATAAATTGATAAGGAAAAGGAAACTAGTCAATCATAAGTGAGTGTAAGATAAACAGGTAAGGAAGATGAAGGCTGAAACAGAAATGTAAATTGTCAGTAAGGAGATGAATAAGAAAATAGTCATTCTTATTTTTAGGCAAAAACAATGTTATTTTAAAAAGATATACATTTTTTTGGCATCAGATTTACAGAAAGGCATAAAACTGTAGATTCAGGAACTTTTCAGAGTATGAACTGACAAATGTATTTGATTCACCATTCCCATGCTAATGAATCATTCCTGTAGGAATAAAAGCAGTAGTATGTAAATCTATTTGCTGTTTTGTTTTTAGTGGTTTAAAAAGATTACTATAAACCTAGATATCTGGTCACAAGAGAAATGACAGATCCATTCTGTGGAATTATGGGAGGGATTAGAAGAATGAGTTTGATATGGAGATACATATATGTAAATGTATTTATCCCTGGAGGAATGTCCATGATTGTTATGTAAAAAATCCTAGTTGTAGAATAATATGTATTGTCTATTATTTCTTTTTAAAAATACCCATTACATTTTGAGCAGAAAGATAAATACCAGTATACTAAAATGATTATGTCAGAGAGGAAGAGATATTATTAGTATTTTTTGAAATGTTTTAATTTAACAAATATTTGCATGTAGGTCAAAAATTATTTCACTTTTATAAACACAGCTTGATTGCTGGTATCAAGGTAATAAATTCTTAGAAGCACTTCCAGTATGGTGGAGTAAGGATATCTGAAAATCCACTCCTTCTTAAAAGGTATGAAAACACTGGAAAATCAACTTTTTTGTAACTCTAGAAATCAACTAATGGCTTGCAGAAATGCTAGAAAACTTTATTCAAGACAAATAAACAGGGACTTCCCTGGTGGCACAGTGGTTAAGAATCCACCTGGCAAGGCAGGGGACACTGGTTCGAGCCCTGGTCTGGGAATATCCCACATGCCGCGGAGCTACTAAGCCCATGCGCCACAACTACTGAGCCTGTGTGCCACAACTACAGAGCCTGCACTCTAGAGCCTGCAAGCCACAACTACTGAGCCCATGTGCCACAACAATTGAAGCCTGCACATCTAAAGCCTATGTCCCACAACAAAGAGAAGCCACCGCAATGAGAAGCCCGCACACCGCAATGAAGAGTAGCCCCCACTCGCCACAACTAGAGAAAGCCCACGTGTAGCAACAAAGACCCAATGCAGCCAAAAATAAATAAATAAATAATTTTTAAAAAGAAAAATAAACAAGTATTGGTAACAACAGTGAACTTTGTGGTGTTTTAATTTACTCTATTCCCATTTCCCTCTCTTCAGCTACACGGTAGCCTTGAAAATAAGCAGGCTCAAAACTATGGTAACTGTGAAAACATCAACACCAGAGATATTGGAAGGGACTGAAGGGGCTTGGAGCTCTCCCCAAAAGCTCCAAACCCATAGAATTGTCATTATTTGATCTCTTTGGCTTTTCTTCATGGAAAAACTCCATTCATAGGGTTGGTCTTTATTTTCCCTGACTCAGAGTTTATATACTGAGAAACCTTATTCACTGTGTATTTGTTGAAAACAATCAGAAACAATTATTTAAATGACAATTTTCTGAGATAGTGATACAAGTTGGAGCAAACAAAAGGCTAGCCCGAACACTTAAACATGGGGAAGCTCAAAGTGGGAGACTTTGAAAACCTCCAACATATTCTTGGGGATTTAGACACGCACATATAGGGCTGAGTACATAACCAGGAAAGATCTGAGAAAGACCTAACCTCTCATCTTGGCTGAATTTTTTGATCTTTTGCACAAATAAGAAGTGAAGGCTAAACCAGATTTGTAAACAGACATATCTTTAAGGCATACCCCAACACAAACACAGAAACTTATGGCTTAGGGTGGGAAATGTATTGGTGCAAGGAATGTAAGGAAATCAATAATCCAATAATTATGTGACCAATAAATAAACCCAGAATTCAGGGGCCACATGAGACAAAAAAAAAAATACAGACTATAAAGAATTAGTCTACAAAAGCCAATAAAAAGCAAACATGAACAACAACAAAAACAATAAGAAAAAGTAGCAACAACAAAGGCTAAAAGGAAGGGGATTAGATTTACAGGATTGATATACTGTTCAAAATGTCTAGTGTTTTTGGTTTTGTTTCATTTTGTTTTTAGATACACACTAAAATAAGAAAGTATGGCCAAAATATGGGTGAGGGGGTGGCTCAATAGAAACTGTCCCCGAGGAGGACCAGATATTGGAATCACTAAGACACTGAATGAGCTATCATAAATATGCTGAAAGAACTAAAGAAAACCATGTCTAAAGAAATAAAGCAAAGTATGAGAATGATTTCCCCAAGCTGAGAAGATTATTAATAGTAAATTATAATAGAAATTATAAAAAGGAGCCAAATAGATATTCTGGAGTTAAAAATTAAAATACCTGAAATGAAAAATTCACTACAGGGGGACAATAGCATATTTGAACTGTAAGAAGAAAGAATCAACAAACTTGAAGATAAATCCATTGATGATTATATAGTCTGAGGAACAGAAAGAAAAAAGAATAAAGAAAAATGAACAGCATCAGAGACCCGTGGGACACCATGAAGCACACTAATATATGCATAATAAATGAAAGCCCTAGGAACAAAGGACTCAAAGAATGTAGCAAAAAGAATATTTGAAGATATAATAACTGGAACTTTCCAAATTTGATGAAAAACATCAATTTACACTTCCAGAAGCTCAAAACCCTCTAAGTAGGAGACACATAAAGAGATTCGTACCTTGATGTATCATTGTTAAAAGCCAAAGACTAAGAGAATGTAATAAGAAAAAAAAATGAATCATCATTCACAAGGGATCTTAAAATTAACAGTTAACCATAAGAACCATAAAGGGAGTGGGATGATATACTCAAAGTGCTCAAAGAAAAGACTGCCAACCAAAAATTCTATAACCATCCATATGGCCATTAAAAAATTAAGGAGAAATTAAGACATTTCACAAAAACAAAAACCTGAAAGATATCATTGCTAGTTGACCTGCTTTATAATAAATAAGGGGTATCTAACAGATTGATGATGAATAAATAAAGTCCTTCAGCCTGAAAGAAAAAGACACTGAACACAAACTCAAACAAAGAAATACAGTATTACTTAAAGAAAACTACACAGGTAGATATCAAAAACAGTACACAAGAACTTTTTTTTGGTAATTCTTTTGTTTTCCTACCTGATTTAAAAACTGCATCAAACAATGATTATAGAACTGTGTTGATGGACTAATGTAAAATATGTAATTTGTATGACAATAATAACAAAAAGAGTGAGAAGCTGAGCTTTGAAATTAAGTTTATACCAATGCAAACTAGATTGCTTTAAAATGTTAATTGTAATCTTCAGAGCAACCACTAAAAATAAACACACACATACTAACAACAGTCAAGAGACTTTAAGACAAAACTTATTACTCAAGAAAAGGAGTGAAATGTATAATGGTAAATCTTTAATCTATCAGTATTATATAACAATTATAAACATATATGCACCGAACAACAGTGTCCTGAAATAAATGAAGCAAAAATGGTAGAATTAAAGAGAGAAATTTACAATTCAGCACTAAGTTAGAGACGTCAATCCCCTACTTTCAATAATGAATGGAATTAGGCAGAAGATCAATAAGAAAATATAAGACTTGAACAACACTACAAACAAACTAGATCTAACAGACTTCTATAGATTATTCCACTCAACAAAAGCCAACATTCTTTTCAAGTGTACATGGAACATTCCCTAGGATAGACATATGTTAGGACATAAATTAATCATCAATGAATTTAAAAGTATTGAAATCATACAAGGTATGCTGTCTGATCATAATGGAATGAAATTAAAACCATTAGCTGACAAATGTTTAGGAAATTCACAAATATGTGGAAATTAAACAACCAGTGTTTCAAAGGAAAAATCACATGGGAAATTAGAAAATATTTTGAGATAAATTAAAAGAGATCACAACATACCAACCATTATGAGATGTAGTTAAAATAGTGCTTAGTGAGAAATGTATCAGTGTAAATGCCTATATTAAAAAAGAAGAAAGATCTCAAGTCAATAACCTAAACTTCCACCTTAAGAAAGCAGGGAAATAAAAGCACTTTAAATAAGCAGAAACAAGTAAATAATAAATCTCAGATTGGAAATGAGATTAGAGTGTAGAAAAAAAAAACAAAACCTTAAAACCAAAAGTTCAAGAAGATCAACAAAATTGACAAAATTTAACTAAGCTAATCAAAAAAGAGAGAAGATACAAATCACTAATTCAGGAATTAAAAGAGACATCACTACTGACCTTAGAGAAATAAAAAGGATTATAAGAAATTCTATGAACAACTTTTGCCAACAAATAGGTAACCTAGATGAAATAAACCAATTCCTACAAATTCACAAGCTATAGAAATGACTCAAGAAGAAATACAATATCTGAATAGATATATAACAACTAAGTGAATTAGCCATTTTAGTCATTTTAAAACTTTCCACAAAGAAAAGCAAATGTTTTAAGATTAATCAATTCCAGTCCTCACAAAACCTTCAAAAAAAGGCGGAGGAGGAGTAAGTGGAAGAAGTGGAGGAAGTGAAGGAGGATCATTTTTCAACTCATACTGTGAGGCTAGTATTATCTGGGTACCAAAACAAAGGAGAGATATAATTCAGAGAACAAAAACAAAGCCCAAAAAACAAAGTCTGTGGGCCAATATTCTTTGTGAATATAGACATAAAAAATCTCAACAAAATACTAGGACATGAAATCTGGCCATATATAACTAGGATTATACAGTGTGAACAAGTTGTATTTATCCCAGAAAGTTAAGGTTGGCCTAACATCCAAAATCAATCAATATAATACATCATATTACTAGAGTAAAGGTCAAAGACACCTAATCATTTCAATGGTGATAGGGAAAGCATTTGATATAAATCAGTTCCTGATAAAAACTCTTAACTAGGAATAAAGAAAAACTTCTACAGCCTGATCAAGGGCATGTATGAAGAACCCACACCACCATATTTAATTGTGAAAGACAGAATACTTTTCTCCTAAGATCAGAAATACGAAGACAAGATGTCACCCTTGCCTCTACTATTCATTATAGTATAGGTTCTAGCCTGGGCAGTTAGGCAAAAACTAAATAAGCTATACAGTTTGGAAATGAAAAAGTAAAACTATTTGAAGATGGTGTGATCTTGTATACATAAAATCCTAAAGAATCCACAAAACCCTATTAGAATTAATAAAAAGGACTCAGCAAATTTGTAGGATACAATGCTAGTATACAAGAATCAGCTGTATTTCTATACAGTAGCAATGAAAAATCTGAAAATGAAATAAAGAAAGTAATGCCTTCGAGGACTTCCATCTTCCAATCTAACATGTAAAGAGCTTAGAAGTTGCCATCCCTCTTCTGTCCTCACAACTGAATACCAATAACTCTTCTTAGACCCATCAGAGAATAGAGGTCACAGAGCGAACAGCCACCATAAAAACTGGAGAGATAGTTGATTACAGAGAATCACAGCATACTAAGAGGAGAAGTCACTTCTGGAACTAGCAACTGTTATAAACAAATAAAGGGGAATTGACTCATTGCTGGAGATGGAGCTGGAACTAGACTGAGAAATAAAAACTCCCAGTGGCCCAGCCTTGGGTGGTTCCCTCACACTTTCATGAGTTTTACTTTCAGGAGCTCCACTATATTCTCAAAGTGAAGACGGGAGAAATATCCACTTGTGCAATATTTTGAAATATACTCAGACATACTTAACAAAAGCGTGTCCTCAAGGAAAATCATTTTACAGGAGCTTAACTAACTTGATTCTTACTAAAGCCTAATAAAACTTTAGGAAATGAAAGACCAACTCTATCCCACTCTAGACTTTCTGTCTCACCTGAGAGAAAGGGGTTATGCTAAGAAGTATTTGTGAAGGTCTCAGCCCAGGTATATAGGTTCACTAAGGGTTTGAGACCTGATAACAGGATGACAGAATGCTTCCCCATTCCTTACCACTACATCAATAAGACTCCTAAATAATAATAAGGAATTAGAGCCGAAAGAACTTCAAGGCTCAGACCTTATTTAAAGAAGGGAAACCCAAAACAACAGGGGAGACCAGAATAAGGACACTAGAGGACATTTTAGTCTCCAACATCATAGATACAGCAAACAGTAAACGCAGCATAACTCCTAGCTAGATGAGCATAAAATCTCATATTAGTATGAGACCAATTTCCTCAGTTCTTCTTATCCAATACATCATGACTGACTTTCAACCAAAAATGTTAATCCATGCTAAAACAAACAAACAAAAAACAGTCTGAAGAGACAAACCAAGCACCAGAAACAGACTTAGAGATGACAGAGATTTTGGAATTATCAGATCAGGAATTTAAAATAGATATAATTAATTTGCTAAGAGCTCTAATGGGGAAAAAAAGGACAACATTCAAGAACACATATAAGCAGAGAGGTGGAAAATTTAAGAAAATAATGCCACTTAAAATAGCATTGAAAATAAAATACTTAGAAGTAAATTGAACAAAAAAGTACAAGTCTTCTACTTGGCAACAAATTACTGTTGACAAAAATGTAAGAAGACCTAAAGAAATGGAATGATATTCCATGTTTATGAACCAGCAGTCTTAATACTGTTATGATGACAAGAGTCCCCAAACAGATTCAGTGTGATCCCTATCAAAATCCCAGCTGGATTTTTTGCATAAATTGACAAGTTGATCCTAAAACTCATACAGAAATGAAAGGCATCCAGAAGAGAAAAAACAATCTTGGAATAAAAAAGAGTAAAGTTGGAGGATTCACAATTCCTGATTTCAAAACTTTATAGAAAGCTGCAATAATCAAGACTTAGGGTACCGGCATAAGGAAAAAAATATATTATATATAAAATATATATCTCAATGGAATAGTATTGGAAATAAATCCTCACATTTATGATCAACTGATTTTCAACAAAGGTGCTTCAATGGAGGATAGAACAATTCTTTCAACAAATGATGCTGGGGAAGGGAAAATAGACATCCACATGCAAAATAATAAATGTGGAACCCAACCTCACACTGTGTAAAAAGTTAATTCAAAATAAATCATAGACATGTAAGAGCTAGAATAATAAAGTTCTTAAAAGAAAATATAGGAATAAATCTTTGTGACTTTGGTTTAGGCAATGGTATTCTAGAAATAACAGTAAAAGGACAGCTACAAAAGAAATACATAAATTGAACTTCTTTGAAATTAAAACATTTGTGCCTCAAAGGATATAATATTAAAAGTTAAAAATATAACTCAGTAAATAGGAATATTTGGAAAACATATTTGATAAGGGACTTACATCCAGAATACATTAAAAAATCTCATAACAATAAATGGAAAAATAATCCAAATAAAAATTAGCAAAGGATTTGAATAAACATTTCTCAAAAAAATACATAAGTTACCAATAAGCACATGAAAAGATGCTAAACATTATCCACCATTAAGGAAATGCACATCAAAAACACAATGAGGTACCGCTTCACATTCAATAAATGATTAATATCTAAAAGATTGACGGTGACAACTGTTTGTGAGGACACGAAGAAATTGGTCCCCTCAAACTTTGCTGGTGGGCTTGTAAAATTATGCATCAACTTTGAAAAACAATCTGGCAGTGCTTCAAAATAGTAAACATAGAGTTACCATATGGCCCAGCACATCCATTCCTAGGTATATGCCCCACAAACTGAAAATATATGCCCTACAAAGACTTGTACCCAAATGTTCATAGAATTATTCATAACAGCCCATAAGTGGACACAGGTCAAATATCCTTCAACTGATGAATACATAAACAAAATTTGGTATATCTAAAATAACAGAATGTTACTCAAGTATAAAATGTTATGTAGTATTGACCCATGCCACAATATGGATGAAACTCATAAACATTATATTAAGTTAAGTAAATCAGACACAAAAGGTTACATTTTGAATTATACAAATTGTCCAGATAAGGTAAACCCATAAACACAAAACATAGATTTGTAGTTGCCAGAGGATGGGGGGATGTAGGAATGCAGAGGCTGCTAATAGATATGAGGGTTTTTTGGGGGGTGACGTAAAATTCTGAAATTAGATAGTGGTGATGGTTGTACGACTCTGTGTGGGATGAATATGATATAAACCTCTGAATTGTCGACTTCAAAAAGATGAATTTTATGGTATGTGAATTGTATCTCAGAAAAGCTGTTTAAAAATAGACTAAAAATAAGTGCCACGACAATATCATGAACCTTTCAGAACCACAGTTAATCTTTGTGTGTGTGTGTTTTTCCCCACATATAAGATTCAGGGGAAAATTGCCATTTTGGTCAAATTGAGAAAATTTAAATATTAATTTTAAGTTTCATCTCAATCAAATGATCAATTAGGTTTTAACTCCTTCCAGAATATAAAGAACACCAAGAATGTATGAATATATAACAAATTATGTATTCTAAATTCACTTTCAATAAAAATACGGATCTTCTTTGACTTATGGTGGGGTTATGTTGTCATGAACCCATCAATAAACCCATCATAAGTTGCAAATACCATAAGTCAAGAATGCATTTAATGCACCTAAGTTACTGAACATCATAGCTCAGCCTATCCCACTTTAAACGTGCTCAGAACATTTACACTTGCCTACAGTTGGGTAAAATCATCTAACACAAATCCTATTTTATAAAGAAGTATTGAATCTCTCATGTAATTTGCTGAATACTGCACTGAAAGTGAAATGCAGATGGTTGTAAATGTTTTGGGTGTTTACTCACGACCACGTGGGTGACTGGGAGCTGCAGCTCACTGCCGCTGCCCAGAATCACAAGAGAGTTATTGTTCCATATATCACTAGCCCCCAGAAAAGATGAACATTCATTTGATTGTGATTTATTTTACTTGAACACGATTCTAATGATGTGCATAAAGTCTTTACCTGGAATTAAAAAACTAACTCACTCATCAAAGAGCACTTACTATATATCTGACACTAAATGTATCCCAAACACATGGGCTAATTAACAGAAAGAAAACTGTATTTACAGAAATAAACCTGTATTTATATATTTACATTGAAGATTTCTCTTCAGATTACTAAAAACCCATATATAATTTATATGATTCATATATTCAGTTTAGTTAGGGGAGGGAACATACTTACACAGTGCACATGGCATTCTCTGCAAATCTGTCATTTTTAATTGACAATTTTTACCCAAGCATAGAAAATAATTTACCACATAGCAAAGCTGCCTTCATTATCTAGCTCTTCCAAAAATTAAAACAAATTGGTATCTATACTATTTCCAGAATCCTAAAATACTCTGGGGATTACCATTGGCACTGCTAAATTCCAATTTGAAAACCATAATTCAAAAATACAAGGCTATATTTTACCAGCAATATGGCAAATAGCACTTCAGTCACTGCTTGAAATTTTTCTGGCTCTAAGGCAATATGCAACATGGTTGATAATAATCAATATTAAATATTTAAGACATGAAAGATGATCTTTTTTTTACTATCATCCAAGCAAGCATCTTATAAAGTGTGTAGAGCAGAACACTAAGACTATAAAGTTGTCTGGGAAAAATTAAGAGTGAGAGAGGTTTAAAGCCAGAGAGCTTTGGAAACTAACACACATTAGATTTCATCTTCGCAAGGTCATAGCGCATATACGTACATTACAAGTTCTCAACCTTCACCCTGGGAGGAATCCTGTTTAAGTTTGCTTAATCCAGATTGTATCAAACACACTTGATGTTAACTTCTCTTTTTTTCTTTATCTTTTCATAACTCCTTCTCCAAAACACACATACAAAGCATCTTTGAATATTCTAAGTTATGTCTGATTCAGGACAGGTAAAAGTAAACGTTTGCTGATTGAACAAATAACATTTCCACAATGCTTACACAAGTGCATTGAAATCGCAGGTGCGTAATTAAAGGATGAGGCCAAGCTGAAGATCTTCTGTAGTACTGCATAACCTGTAAATAATTATATCCTCAAAAGCAAATGTGGCTAATATTCCTTCTGGTGCTCAGGCTACCAATACTGGCACTGCTTGATGGAATGATTTAATTAATGTTTTCCTAGGACAAGTTTGAATTTAAACTGACAGTAGTTGCAATGACATACCCAGAAGGAACTTAGTTTCTAGAAAAGCTCTACATGCTCGCTTCCAGGAAGTTTCAAGGTGCTCCAAAGGGAAAAGGAGGTCCTGTCTGAAAGTCAGGCTAACATCACAAAGCATTACCCACGGGAACTTGGGGACCAGTATAGAATGGGCATGTTCTCTCTAATTTAAAGAAGTGAACACAGAACTAGGCCGCAGCACTAGCCTTAATACCATCCTATTCCTGGCCATGAAAAGAAATAAAAAATAAGTGGAATGAAACAAACCTAAGTAGAGCTGAATAAGCACTACAGAAGAATTTGGGAAATTCAGTTTTTACAGGTGGACAGCATCCAACAATTCAGTCCTATATCTCCTAGGAGGTGATCCAGATCTCTTACATAATTGTCTCTTTTTTTTATAACCAAGTGCAAAGACTTTAATAATTTTCCCTTTAGGCCAGTCCCATAAACCTCTGTATGTCATGCAAAGATTACATCATTATTGCCACACAACCTTCTCTGTTCCCTTCTGTGTAACGCTTAACAGGAAAATGTTAACTTATCCCGACATAGTATCTGAACTGATTTTCTCCTTCTTTAAATGGCTCCCCAAGTCTTTCGTATGTGTCACATAAAAATCAAAAGCACCATTTAATTGGAAAATGAAGCATGATGTCATGCTAGGTTTCAGAGCTTTGGGAAATGTTAACAGATAGGAGTCACAAGTGTTATTATATATTTATTTTATTTGTATGTGATAGAAGTAGTGAAAGCTTGTTCACTGATAACTTGGCTTTTTTTTTTTTTTTACATCTACTAGTATTCACTTTTTTGGTGTACAGTTTTATGAGTTTTAAAAAAATGTGAAGATTCTTGTAGCCACCATCACAAAACCATCCCAACACCACCCATAATTCCCCCATGCTGCCCCTTTAATCACCACTGCCAAACCCCTACCTGCACTGCCAGCCTCTAACAATCTTTCATCTGTCCCTTGCACTTTCAGAATGTCATAAATGGAAACACAAAATATTTAATCTGGCTATTGTCACTTAGAATAATGCCTCTGGAGATTCATCCAGATTGTATATGTAAATAGTTTGTTTCTTTTTGTTGCTGAATAGCATTCCATTGTATGCATACACTATAGTTTTTATCCATCTACCCACTGAGGGACATTTGGGTTGTTTCCAATTTGGGGCAACCATGCTGCTATAAACACTACTGTGCAAGTTTATATTTGAACATAAACTTCATTTCTTTAATACCTAGAAGTAAGCTTGTAAGGTCACATGGCAATAGTATGTTTCACTTCATAATAAACTGCCAAAATGTTTTCTAGAGTGGTTGAACCATTTTGCATCATTTGAATTTGAACAAACAGGCAAAGATATGGTATTGGGAAGGATATGATTTTTTTCATAGGTAGTTTACATAAGATGGAATGATATTATTTAAACATCAAAAGATGAGACAGTGCATATTAAATAAATTCAGTTCTGTGTATCTTAAATCCAACTTATTTGGTTCATTTGTTCTTTGAAGATAAATACAGTATAAAATAAAAATTGATGAACACTAAAATGTAGTTATGTGTTACATAACTACAGTTTAGTGTGAAATCACTGCATTCCTAATTATGACTTCTGTTCTTCTAAGAACAGCTGATATTACTGAATGTTTTAAATTAGGCAACAAACTCAGCAAGACAGGTTCACTGGGAATTGTTCCCTCCCATTTCCAGGACATAGTGGCAAAGAGGACCCAAGTAAGCACAGAAAACAAATGCATAGATCAAGTCAGAAACCAAGACTGAGCCATAAGTCAACTGCAGCCAGCTACTTCAGTAGGTAAATTCTCCACCAAGTTGACTGCAGCCAGCTATTTTTAGTTCTCCACCAAGTTGTTCAGTGAGAGAGGGGGAAAGGAGAAACAGGTGTACAAGCCATTTGCTGAGAAAGGAAGAAAAATGTGGAAAGAAACTGAATTCTTGGTGACTTCATTTGAGTTGCTGGATCAAACTGCCAGAAGAACAACATGGTCCAGTAGTTCCTGTAAATACCTTAGTATGTTTGAGCTGAATTTCTGTCACTTGCCATACAAACTATCCTTATATAGATGTTCTATTACAACTCTATAAGCAAACTTAAAATAATACAAAATGCAGTGACAAAAGTTGGGGCGAACAGGCTGAAGATAAAGTAAAATATTGTGTTACTGTCTTTGGATGGTAGAACTATATGGCTGTATTCGTCTATTTTTAAAATCCTTACTTCCACATTTTATTTCATGAAAGAGAAATTCTTTTATTGAACAGACACATAGATTAAAAATATATTATTTCAAAATACATGTATTTCCATGAAGGACTGTACTTTTTTAAGAACATTAATTCCACAATGATGGAATACGCAGTAACAAGCCAATCATAACTTATTGAATACTAATGGCTTTATGTGCAGAAGAAAAAAATTAAAACCAACTTATTTAATTGAAAGAATATTGACTTTAGCAACTTTTATGAGTACAGAAAATTATTTAGTTTTTCTCAGCCTCAGTGTCGACATCTAAAAAATGGTAGTGGGCTTTATGTCTCTCAGTTCCTATTTTAGGCATGTGGTCAAAGAAAATGCATTATTCCAAACCCAGCCAGGCTCAACATTTGAAAATGCAGTTAGATGTTTCTGGAATGTTTAAGCTCTACTTCAGTCATCCAAAGACACTCTCTTTTCTTGGGGTCTTCTTTTCCTTAAAATTAGGAAAAAAATTAAAATCTCTAGATTGTTTCTGAAATTAAAATAAAAAATCAGTGGATTTCCATTTGGTTTTTTTTTCTTCAAAACAGATTATTTCATTAAATTCTGAGTAGTCTAAAAATGGCAAATAATCTACTTTAAGAAATAATACTTGTACTTCCTTTTAAACATCAGTGATGTTCTTAGTTTATCTCTATAGTATCCAGTTCAGTGTGTTTGGTTACCTAATTATATCCATAAAAATGCACAATTTATTTTGGTTTGTTTTTCCAGAGACCATTGATTACAAAAATTATTTTTCATCTGAAGAAGCAGCTCAGTAAATCTCCGGAGAAAGTTTGTTAGGCTTAAACATCCAACTGCATTAAAAAGGTCTTTACAGTTGAGTTTTTTTCAAAAATATCACAAATTAAAGATAGGGGTATAAGCATAAAGCATATTGCCAACATTATAGTATCTTCTACCAACAAAGTTAATCTGCAAAACACAAATGTTCCCAATGAATGATGCAAACATGGCTTCTTGCATCCTCTTTTGACTTTCATAAATTAATCATTGTTATTGTGTCCACTATATCTTTGGAATATAAAGTCATATTTTCCATATAAATGCAAAGCTTCTCAAATATCTAGCATGGGATTGGACTTGATCTTACTAGTTCATTTGTAGCAGCTAATTAAGTTTAAAAGATTCCCCCCCCCGGGCTTCCCTGGTGGCACAGTGGTTGAGAGTCCGCCTGCCGATGCAGAGGACACGGGTTCGTGCCCCAGTCTGGGAAGATCCCACATGCCGCAGAGCGGCTGGGCCCGTAAGTGATGGTCGCTGAGCCTGTGTGTCCGGAGCCTGTGCTCTGCAATGGGAGAGGCCACAGCAGCGAGAGGCCCGCGTACCACAAAAAAAAAAAAAAAAAAAAAAAAGATTCCCCCCAAATCTGGTGTTCATAACATCAATCAGACCCTACCTAGAGATAAGGTGAATTTCCTTTTCATTTAAACCCATAGTTTAAGCACATATACTGTAGGAGCTAGCAGTTATTTCCCTCAAAGAGTTACATTTCAGGGCATATTTGGCCCTGAAATGTGGCAATCACTAAAATGACAACTTCTGATAGCAAGTTTAAACCTTCTTTCTACCTCAAAGCCTTCACTTCAAGATGTCCTGGCTAAATTAAAAATTTCCTTTCAAAAAATAACGCTCTCTAATTCTTCTAGTGTAACCTACCATCATCCCTCATTCAGACATCTGCATTTAACTGCCTAACTAGTCCACCAGTGTCCCTCAGGCCTCTTTCCAAGGGTTTCTCCACTCATCAGCCAGACTGGAACATGACTGTGTTCATTTGCATCCAGTCTCCACAATTCACTGACTATAAACATTATGGGAGTCACTTTATCTACTGTTGCCTCAGTTTCCCCTTCTGTAGAATTGGGATTATAATAGCATTCACTGTGGAGGGCTACTGACAATTGTGTAAGTTAATATATTGAAGGCCTCAAAGAGTGCCTCCACGTAAGAAGTACTCCATCAGTGGTACTATCAGTATTACTTTTACAGTGAAACAAACACTGTATAAACAAACACTGTAAGGCCACACCCCTCCTTAAGTCAATGTCCGCATCTCAACCATGTTAGCCTGATTCCAGAGACTTATCTTCACTATGTTCCTTCTTTGCACATGTTTTCCCTGTATTTCCATGTATTTTGCCTGGGATACTGTTTTCTTCATCCTTTACCACTACTCAATCCTTGGCTCTCAGTTCAAGCATCACTTTCTCAGAGCATGTGTCTCTGACTGAACCAGCTCCACCCCTGTGCACTGCAACTTTATAAATCTCCTTTACCTACACCTTCAGAAAACCAGAAAATGTTGGTATTTTAATTTTGGAGAAATCTGTAAACATATAATTATGATGTAACTAAGTGTATAAAATATTTATAATTGGATTTTTTAAGGAACCAAGAGGAAAGAATGAATTACTCTGGAGACTAAAGCCAGGAATGACTGAACTGGTCTTATAAAAAGATGAATTGGAATCTGCCTCAAAAAGGCAAATATGGGGCTAGAAGCCACTGCTGATCAAAATGTTGGGCATGATTATGGGGGCCATGAGGATAATATCTCATTTAAAAGTCCTGCGAACCCTCCAAGTTAAGTACTATTTTTTCCACTTTAGATGTGAGAAATCTGAGGTTGAAGTAATGTGCATAAGATCCCACAGCCTACAAAACGTAGGGTCTGGAAGTGAATTTAGATCTGACTTTCCTACATCATCTTTGCACTGAAGGCACCCTTCCATATGTAGTGGCAGGTAGGGTTGAAAGAAGAAGATTCACTGAGAAACCACTGAGGCAGCAGGGTAGGTGGAGGCAGGCTAGAAGTAACATTGGTAAATGAGGCTAAGAAGACAGGTCAAGACAGAAGCATAAAGAGTTTTATATGTTCCCAGGGAGAGCGAAGGATCTCATCAAAGCAAGTCAAGCAAAGGGAAGCTGTCTTCTCAACAGGCCCAACAGGAACTGGACTCACTTTCTCTGGGAACCTAGATGGCCCTCTCCTCTCCCCTCTCTCTCCACTCTCAGGACCACCTTTTCATACTTACTCATGAACTGACATGTCTGCCAGCCCTCACAGGTTGGCACCCTACACAAACGGACTGCAACTGCTTGGTCTCACAGTTAGTTAGAACCACTGTTAGAGGAGATCCTTCCTTGACCCTCTGTGCTATGCTAGAGGGTGCAGAATCACAGAGTACAAAGAGAAGTCAAGGGGCAAAGTTAATTTCCCTACTGGGCAGCTCTGAGTTAGAATGGGCATTCCAAAAGTAGGTCAACTAGATATGCCATACTAAAGAGCTTGAACTTTATCCTGAAAGCTAGGTTAACAGTTCCTAAAATACTGCTGAACATTGATTTGCAACAGATTTGTGCAAATTAGTCACACTCAACAGTCAATGTAGTATTCTTTGAACTCTTGGAAGACGTGCCATGATTAAATATTGATTGTATCTAGCTTAAAATTCGCAAGAAACCATCTAACACAGAAACTGGGAGGTAACATGTTTGTGATCTTTTAATAGAACACATTTATCAGTGTATTGAGAATTAGCAGAATAAATAATTGTGTACACCAAAAATGAGAGCTATAAGTATTTCCATATTTAAGGGAAGACATAAGCCCACAAATTACCTGAATATGCCTACAGCACAGACTTCAGTTTGCAGGAAAATACCTCAGTATTTTTTTAGTTATGTTCGAGAGGAAAAGAAGGACATAATTAATTGTTATTTCTTGTTCTAACAATTTTACAGTTCACGGTAAGCGTTGCAAAATGGACTCTGTCACAGAGCCAAAACAAGTTTTCTCTTGACTGGAAACACTCAAATTCATAAAGAAATCACTTTCTTTAAAACAAATTCAAATGTGCTTTAATAATTAAGGGAAAAAATAATAATGTGGTCTCCCTACAATCATTCCTACATTAAACTCTGTATGTCAAAATCAAAATTATTTTTATTCATGATGGCAGTTTCCCACTAACAATTTTCTATATTGACTAACAATCTTATGTAACATAATTACAAGACTCCTGCTTGTGTATTTTTCGTTCTCTTTGCTTTCATCTGAATACAAATTAAGTGTAATCACTAGCAAACCTTTATGGTAGATGCTTACAATATAATGCCACAACAGAGCTATGTAAAATGAACCTAATCGGAAAGGCCTTGAAATACTTCTTCCCTTAACAATAGGACATGCAAAACTATATGAAGGAAAATTTCCAGACTGAGTGATTTTCTGAATTAAAAAAATGGGTGAGTATGTGAAGGCAGATTGACTGCTCATAAATTGCTTTCATTCCTAAAACTCTGCTGAATATTCCCACCTTATGATCTACCAGTACATGCAAGTCAACATTAAACCCAAACTCCCTATGATCTATGACCGTTTCTCACAATGGTTAATTATAATGTAAATCTGGCTGGGCTACAGTGCCCAGTTATTTGGTCAAATGCTACTCTGGATGTTGCTGTGAAGGTCTTTCATAGATGTGATCAACATTTATGATCAGTTGACTTAAATAAAGGAGATTATTCTTTTTCATTTTTTTTCTTTTTTGCGGTACGCGGGCCTCTCACTATTGTGGCCTCTCCCATTGCGGAGCACAGGCTCCAGGCACGCAGGCTCAGTGGCCATGGCTCACGGGCCTAGCCGCTCCACGGCACATGGGATCTTCCCAGACCGGGGCACAAACCCGTGTCCCCTGCATCGTCAGGCGGACTCTCAACCACTGTGCCACCAGGGAAGCCCCCTAAAGGAGATTATTCTTGATAATGTGGGTGGGTCTCAGCCCAATCAGTGGAAGGTCTTAAGAGTAAAAACTGAAGTTTCCCAAATGAAGGAATTCTACCTCAAGTTTGTCATACAGAAATCCTGCCTAAGTTTCTAGCCTGCTGGCCTGCTTTATAGATTTTGGACTTGCCAGTCCTTATAATCACAGGAGCTAATTACTTAAAAATATATCTGTTTATACACAAACACACACACATATGTTATTGGATCTGTTCCTCTGGAGGACCCTTACTGATATATTTGCATTTAATACCTTCTTCTCTTTATGATTTTGGCCCTATCTATTATTAACACAATATCTTTCCTTAAATTGAACTTAAAGTAACTCCTTATTTTTATTTGCCTAATCCTAAGGAACAGAACCATAAAGTCACAAACTTGATGTGTTATTTTTTTTCTATGACACATTAATATAGAACTATTGACATTTTTAAATGGTCATCCACATGAAACCTGAAATCATACTGGTTGTTCCTATACCACTTTAGGGAAGCATACCCTGAATTCACTTCTCTTCTTCCTTTCATTTGATTAATAGAATAAAATTTCTCCTACTATGTGGAATCAAACTATCTACTATTTCACCTCTCTATTTTTGCCACATAGGTTAATTCCTTCTTATCTTTCCACTCAAATTAAGCTTTGTGAGCAATTACTGAATATGGTCATGTGCATATCATCTTATTCATTATTGTATTCTACACTTATATAATGAGGACTGTTTCCTAATGGAAGAATTGATAATGAAGACCATGAGAGTACATAGACACATGCTACAACATGAATGAACCTTGAAACATTATGGTAAGTGAAAGAAGCCAGACAGAAAAGGCTACATATTATATGAGTCAATTTACATGGAACACCCAGAAAAGGCAAATCCACAGAGACAGCAAGTAGATTATTGGTTGCTAGGGGCTGGAGGGAGAAGGAAATGGGAAGTGACTGCTAATGGGTATGTTTTTTGGGGGGTGAGGGTGACAAAAATATCTTGGAATTGGGTAGTTTTGATGGTTGGTCAATCTTGTGAATATACTAAAACAATTGAATTGTACACTCTAAAAGGGTCAGTTTCATGGTAGGTGAATTATATCTCAATAAAAAGAGTTCACAGATATAGTTCTGAAACTTAGAAATATTGCTTTATCAATTATACTAATATTTTTTCATATATCAGCACCATGGAATTAGTCTCAAATAAAAAGTAATGTGTGATTGTTTTCTTTCTTTGTAATAAACAAAATAATATTGTGTCATAAAATTGACTGCATCTTACTCAATAAAATATGACTATATTTCTGATTTTACTTGCCACTAGGTACAAACTATTGAAAAATCTATATTTCAAAGAATTGTTACTGTAAAGAAATCAATTGTTGCTTTTTTACTTCAAAATATTTAAACTAAATCTACTCAGTATGTAATCAGTTTTGTTTCATAAAGATGAGAACTGTGGCAGATTTTTAAATAGCCACAATCCTTTAACACTATTCCCAGTAGGCACTGGGCTTTATATTCCCTCTCCTGTGTCTGGGTGGGCTGTAACTGCTTCCATCAATAGAGTATAAAGGCGGCCATACTGGGTGAATTCCAAGGTCAGAGAAGGCCACACAGCTTCCCCTGATTCTCTTAGGATGCTTGCTCAGGGGAAAGCCAATCGCCATATAAGAAGTCTGGTTATTTTAAGACTACCAAACCAAAGAGGTCACACGCAGGTGTTTGGTTGACAGCACCAGCTGCCAGCCATCTGAGCAAGCCTCTCAGATGTGTAGCCCAATCAAACCTCCAGATAACAGCAGCCTAGACCACATGTAACTGCTACAGGTGTGAGGCATCCCAGGTGAGAACTCCCACTCGTGCCCTTCCTGAGTTCCTGAACCAAAAAACCATGAGCAAAATTCAACAGTGGTTGTTTCACACTCTCAGTTTTGGAGTAATTTATTATGTGGCAATAGTAACTAGAACAAGATACAGTGAAGAAGGTCATCTTTTCTTTGATAATAACCCATCCGGGCAACTCAGCAGCTGGCACAAACCGAGGGCACATTTTTATTACACTTGCTTCACAACAGGCTGTTGACTACTATATACTAATAGGCTCTGACTTGTTTTTTAATCCAGTTCAGCCCTTCGTTTATCCAGGCTCTGGTTCCTTTCCTTTATCTTCCGTCAAAATATGCTTTTATGTATTCTTAATGGAGTGCTAAGTCATTATTTATAAATACATTTGAAAACATAAATACAGGCATTTTCTAAACCACCATTGGTTTCTTTCAACTGCTGTATGCTTATATGCTACTATTAAGTAAATTGTAAACCTGCCATATGTTTGATATTCAGTTAGTGAAGTCTGATTCAGCACAAATAAAAAGGACTTACTTAATTTGGAAATGCTTTACTTTGGACCTAATTATTGCAGTAATTGGTAGACAGTCTTATTACTCTGAACATTTTTTTTTTTCTGACAATAAGCCTTCCATAGTTTTTAGACGGAATTCTCATTATCCATAAAAATGCCCAAATTTCTCTTCTTGATATACTAGGTACCCTATCATATGGTGCCACCTTAGTTTTCCCATTTCCTATTATTTCCCTCCAGGTACACTATATACCAGTTTCAGTAAAAACCTGGCAGATGGTATCATACACAGTCACTTATTCCATTTCCAAACGTTGAAGTTCCACGTGTGGAAAAGTGTCTTCACCGTATCTGCAAGACTGAGGTTTCATCAGCTTACAGATTTTCTAGTCTTTAAAGTTTCCTATAGATTCTTAGTTATAAATAGCATCTTCCTCCTTGGAAATAGATTACCACTCTTAAAGTGCATGATTTTTTCTCTTGTATTATTTCTATGATTCTACATAAATATTGGTCCCAAATGCTTTCCTGGAACAGATGCTTAGCAAATGCCACTGAACAAAACCACAAAAGAACAAATGTATAGGGGTGTAAATCAATGAAATGCTGAATTCAGTTTTGTCTAACTCTTTCCATAAGAGTAGTCAACATATTTCTAAAATTTTCATCAAGAAATGAATGAAGTTTTGTAATATATAATAACTTTTTAATAGTAAAAAAATTTTGTAAATGTATCTGTCTTTGTGTGAAAAGACACCTCTTATGCTAAATTGATCCATTTCATGAACTAGTTAAAAGATCATGTCTGCCAAGGGCACATCCATTATCCTTTGAAGAAGACTGGCTTATAACCATGAACTCCTTGAGAAAACATCAGTCTTAAGAAAACCCAAATGAGTTTTAGAAAACAAGGAAAATACTTATGTAGCTTTTAACATTAGCCTTGTAGAAAAAGACCATCTTGTTCCAGAGCAATGGCTCTCATTCACCTTATATTATTTTTCATCAATTATTAGACCAAAGTATGAAGGTCCTGCCACTGTCAGAAAAATAACTGAGAAGGGCAAAGATTTTACAAAGTTTCCATTAATTTATTCATCCCTATTAAGTTTAAAGAATTAAATCACCTCTACCAAACTCATCAAATTGTATACATTATATATGTGAAGCTCTTTGTGTATCGATTACACCTCAATAAAGTTTAAATTCCCTCTAATGTTGGAGTAAATTGTTGCTATAACACATGAAAGGCACTTTTTAGTGGATGGAGGAACTGATAATCATTGCAAATACCTTATCCCATATATGGCCACAAATTCAGAACCTGTGTTAGAACGTAACACAGCACACTTGTAGTTTATATGGAGATTGAGGGAGAGTGAACTTTTAGCCATATCTCAAAGCCCTTGTATGGGCTGTGATGGAACAACCTTGCCAACAATCTTTGATCACTTGACAAGTACTCTTTTTTGGGGAGTTTTCTCAAATATCCTCTGAGAAAGTCTTCTGTGACCATGCTCTCTAATTACCTGTGCTTTCTAGTCTCTATAATAGTACCCTATTTGTTTCCTTCCCAGCCTCTCAAAATTCATTATTATTTTTCTCATTTTTCCCTATTTTAATTTGTCTTCCCTGCTACTGTATAAGCTTCCTGAGGAGCTTTTCTTGTTCCCCATTGCACCCACAGCTTCATTCAGATTGCTGAGCAGAGAGTAAGCACTCAATACACTTTTAACAGTTACAACAATAGGATAAGAGTTATAAGTATCTACAGATGGCTCCCAACTTACGATGGTTCGACTTAGGATTTTCTGACTTTAAGAGGGTGTGAAAGACATGTGCACTCAGTAGAAACTGTACTTTGAATTTTTTGATCTTTTACTAGGCTAGCGACATGCGGTACCTACCATACTCTCTGGTGATGCTGCGAGCAGCAGCGGTCACAGCTCCCAGCCAGCCACTCAGTTGCCAGGGTAAACAACCCATATACTTACAACACTTCTGGACCCATAAAACCATTGTTTGTCACTTTCAGTAAATTCAATAAATTACATGAGATATCCAACACTATTATACAACAGGCTTTGTGCTAGATGATTTTTGCTCAACAGTAGGCTAATGTAAGTGTTCTGGGTACATTTAAGGTAGGCTTGGCTAAGCTATGATGTTTGATAGGTTAGGTACATCAAAGGCATTTTTGATTTATGGTATTTTCAACTTAGATGGATTTATCAGGATGTAACCTCATCATAAGTCGAGGAAGCTCTATAGAGTCGACTTAAGCCAATCACAGAGCTAAACTAAGCATGTTAATGGGTTACCTCAAGTATTCTTCATACCGGCTTTACAAGGCACATAATCATTCTCCTCATTTTACAGATGAGTTAACTGCTACACATAGATTATTTAACTTTCACACAATCACAAGTTAATAAGTGAAAAATATGACTAGACTCATGGTCATCTGCTTCAAAAACAAATTTCATCACCACTGTGCCCTTCTATTAGGGCAGATTGCTTCTGCATCCCCCCCATGGTGCACATATTCTAAGAAGATAATTCTTGTTCAAGACAATTTAGGGATAAAAAAGGCTAAGACTTTTAAAAGTATATAGAAATAGTTCATACTTGTGAGACTCCAATTTTAACTGTTCTCTTCTATTTCCCTTTTATGTCTAAATGAGGGTTCCCAGCCACTAACTAAGCTGTTTTCCCAAAACTATTTCTTGTGGTGATTCTGAAAAGAAAAAGAGTGGGAGTCTTTGAAGAAGGCTGTTGGGTAAAGCAGAACAAGGAAAAGAAATAGGATACAGAGATGTCTTGAATGTAAAAATTAACCACAAAAATAATGATAGGATTCCCATTTGAGTTCTGGAAATGAAAGGTCCATGAAAATTAATTACATCCTAGAGAGATGTCATAGGAGAAAATAGTTCAATTTAGTACTTAGATCGATTAAAACAGTACGCATTTCAATGTAAAATAGACCAAATGGCCAAGTCAATGAATTTCTAAGCTCACACAGTTGGTGACAGTTTTTATATACTCAAAATATTAATAAGAAAAAAATCTTCAAGTCAGAATACAGTATTCCATCCTCCCTCTAACTGGGTGCATAACACTGGGCAAGTCACTGTATCTCTCTAAGCCTTGTTTTCTTTGTCTCTAAATTAGGCAATCATAACTGCTCTGTGTGTCTCCCAGGGTTACTACAGGATTCCAAGTACATAATGCATCAAGGCATCCAGAGAGGTGTGAAACCTTTTTTTTTTTTTTTTTTTTCTTTTTGCAGTATGCGGGCCTCTCACTGTTGTGGCCTCCCCCGTTGCGGAGCACAGGCTCCGGATGCGCAGGCCCAGCGGCCATGGCTCACGGGCCCAGCCGCTCCGCGGCATATGGGATCCTCCCAGACCGGGGCACGAACCCGTATCCCCTGCATCGGCAGGCGGACTCTCAACCACTGCGCCACCAGGGAGGCCCCGGTGTGAAACCTTTAAAAGTCTGTCACTCTCACTTGGATGAGCATTATCTCTGAGCACCTGAGGCATAATTCACAAGTTACTGAATGAGGTGGAGACACAATTAACAGAGGAACTACTTTGCCATGAACTTGGAGTGAGACCCTGACAATGTCTTTTAACTTTCCTGAGTCAATCTCTTTTCACCTCCCTGGTTTGTAAAATGACATCCATGAAAGTGCTCTGAAAGCAGCAATATGCTGTAGAGATGTGAGGTATTATCATGGTGGCTGCTATTTGAGTTATTTTCTGTTTGTTGTACTCTGATTAATTTTTCAGAAGACAGATATTCCCAGTGAGGAACAGAAGGGTTTTTGTCCTCATCTTCTATTACCCAAGGCTTATAATACTATGAATATATGATTTAACAGTATAATTGCTAGATAGAAAATTAAGGTAGATTTAGCCTCTAATTCATCCAACCCCAATGTTAAAATATCCTTAATAATATGATAGGTTGGCCAAAATTACTAATACTATTTGAGGCTTCACCTTGCTGTCCTATCTTCGTGCATTTTGACAACATTGATCTTGGTATTATCAGAAACAGAGCAATACAAATTATTTTTAATGCACCATGTCCCAAAGCTAATGGTTGGACAAAATTAGAAAAATGGAGCTCAAGAATATCTATCTAAATCAGGAGAACAATATTCTCAAACCTAGTTTTCTAAATTAACCTTACAGGGTCCAATTATTTGCAAACGTCTTTAATAATTCTTCAAAACAATAAGGCTGAGATCAAAGCTAGGAAAGCTGTCTCCACAAAAAAAACCTTTCTCATGCCTTTAAAACAGTATCTCTTCCTACTCCTCCCCTCTTTCACTGTGTTCCAGCCGCCATGGCCATCTTTCAGGTTCCCAAATAAGCCAACTCACTCCCAGTTCAGGGCCTCTGCACAAACTTCTCTGCCTGGGATGCTCTTCCCCACTGCTGTCCACACAGCCTTCAAGTTTCTTCTCAGCCTTCATGTTTCACCTTCACGTATTGTATTACTGACTTGCCAAGAGAGGCCTATTTTGACCACTTGTCAGAGGACTTGCCCAATTTGCTTAGTACCCTCTCTGTCTTCAACCACAATACCATCATAATTTCCTTTGGAGAACTTCATCACTTGGTTCTAAGTTTCATAAAGACAGAGGTTTTTGTCTGTCACTTACCACTCTTGACCCAGCTTCTAACTCAGTGCATCAGACACTTAAGCAGTATTTATTGGATGGATGAGAGAAAACTTTAATTCACTATCCATAGCAAGTCTTTATGAAGTATCCTCTCTGTGCCAGAACCTGTGCTCTGTGCTGACAGGGATGGAAAAATGAGGAGCCTATTAGAATCTCAAGGAGCTCACAGGCTTGTTAATGATATTGAATGCAAAAATCGGTCCCCTTTCCCCATATAATTATGCTTCCTATACATTAGCTCAGACCCTATAAAATTAACTTTATTAGACTTCACTATGGCTAATGGCATCCTAATCTTCAAAATTACTAATTCCCTAGTAAAATATACAGAAAGAAGAGTCATCTCTGAAACATTTCCCCATAGCCTAAAACACCTCTTATGTAAGAAAGTTTACTTCTGCTTAATATCCATCCATCCATCCATCCATCCATCCCTGCCTCCATCCATCCAACCAACAAATATAGCACAAAATAGGGATTAAGATAGTAGTAGGATCTGGAGTAAGAGAGTGTAGATCTAGATTGCAGCTTCTCTACTTATGTTGTGTGACTTTCGCAAGGCTGTGCCTCAGATGCCCTAGCTGTAAAATTAGACAATAAAAGTGTGTTATTAGGTGATGTTAGGACCTGACAGTGTCCAGCACTGACCAAGCCCTGGACAACTCCATCCTGCCCAGGCCTCTGAGTTCCCTGTGGGGCAGCATAGGACCCCACCAGCCCTTGTTGTCCAGGAAGGTCCAAGAAGATCCTCTTGAAAAGGGTGAGCTATGTAGCCCTAGGTGGGTTTATGAATTTGAAGGACCCAACTCTTCTCCTTTTCTGTACTCAGATCAATCATTTATACATTTATACCAAGGTTTAAATGCCTTCTCTTTACCTGTGATATATACTCAGGAAGAAAAAAACCCTCAAATATCAGAATGTAATTTTAAGCATTAATGGGAAAGTTCATTCAGCCTCAGGGTTAGTGTAATTCTTCCCTATATCTAAACCCTTAAGTCAACTTAGGTCAGCAAACCTGAGGTCACAAAATTCCATATATAATTCAAAGCATACAAGGTAATTTTCTCAAGTATTAGTTAAAATTTAAATCCTAAAAATTATGTTGAGGTCAGAGTTATCATTCCCATTTCACAGATGGGAAAGTTAAGACCTTGAGAGTTGGCATAGTATGTCCAAAGCCACAGTGCTGACAAGAAATTAAAATGAGCACTAGAATGCAGGTCTTTTGATCAACAGTCTCTGGCTCTTTCTGCCATCCCCCCTGCATTTTTATATAAGCAAAGAATTCTGCACTCTCTTAAGTGTCCTAACTTCTAGAAATATCCCCAACAGCCAGAGTCATATGAAAACTTATGATATGTAAACTGCTATCTTCCTTTAAAATTATCTTTATATATATATATATATATATATATATATATATATATATATATATATTAAAAGCTCATGTTTTAAATCATATGCATGAAAATAGATGTTGTTGGGGAAAAATGTTTAAATCTCAAGATTGAAAAGTGATTTTGAAATATGCATGCCCTTTTCCAGCTTAGGGGGAAGAGTGACATATAATCTATAAATTATAGTGGAATCTTGTTAATTCTACTGAGTATCTGTTAGGGCTGTTGCCAATTAATGAATCTTGCAAACAATTAAATGGCATAAAATGTTGGCTAAAGGGTAGTTTTTCTGAATGGGGGAGGGGTGTGTTCTTTTTTGCTGCTGATGACAATCTGGAGACTCCAAATAGACTATGAAAGGATTTATAGGGCTTGATTGATGGGAGGCTCAAATGAATAGAGTTTTCACTGGGAGAAAAGGGTCAATATTTCAACATTAAGTCAATGGTTTTATGAAGTTCCATGGAAACTGCTCTGAAAGTAATTACTCAACATGAATGCCTCCTCGTGTTTTCATATGTTTCAGACGAGAGGGTTTGTCAGACCTTTCCTGTGGTCGCATTTCCATTTCTTGGTCTCAAGCTGGGAAGATTATTTCTGTCAAAGATCACATAGATCCTTTTAAATAACAACAATAGGTATGAACAACATGTATTTTGAGCCAGCTATCTTTTTAAAAACAGTGAAAAACTAAATGATTAAGATACAGTTCAACTGTCATCTTTGTCAAAATCAAAAGCAAAAAGGAGAGACAGAATCTCAGAGAAAATAGCCTGGGACCAACACAAGCAAACACAGTGATCAATTTTCTGTGTAATGATTTATTCAGTATGTCATTACTGGTGCATGCACACACACACACACACACACACAGATACAACCATTTTTCCACTTTATACTGAATGTCGTATAATGACGGAAAGTGTTACTGATTTCTTTTACATTGTAGGCAGAGGAGGATATGTATTACAATAAACTTCAGGTTAATGATGTTGAAAGAAGTTTTACACTCCACAATGCACTGGCAGTGCCCGGAAGGATAAGGAGAGAAATAAATGAATAAAAGAATTTCTCACTTAGAAAATATCACTTAAAGTGTCAAGATCATAAGATCTGGCCGGTTCATGAGCACTGAGTTGGGACAGCTTTGCCTGGGGGGCCTTCCTGAGCAACAACAGAAAATAAACAAAATAGGGAAAGGAACAAAACCATCTGTTCAGTTATAAAAGAAGTGCTGGTCCTCCCCACAAAATAGACCTCCTTACAATAACTAAAGAAGCACAACTCTATACACAAGTTTATTTTCTTCTTGGTCTTGAATTTCATGGCTAAAAATAGTGGTCAATTATTTTGGGGAAAAATTACCACCAGCATACTTTATTTCTATGACTGTTTATTCTTAATGTACATCCTCACAATTGCTTTTTGAAAAATAGATATGCAACATACTAATTAATACCTAATAATAACTTAAAGGCAGATTTATAAGCAAAGTATCTATACTCAGAAGATTTCAAATACTCTCTCAAAAAGTATCAACATGGCTATATATCACCATGATTTAATCATGGGGTTTTATCACAGAAATCTAATTTATTAAGTCAATTTCTGATATTTCTCAATATCAACTATATAAGATAATTTTTTAATCTGTTGCATATGAAAATTGTTTTAAATAACTGAATAAAGCCTATAAGTAAACAGAACCTCATCTCACAAACTTTCAGGCTCTCTCATCCATATTTTGTTTTCCATAATTTTAAATGGCATCTAATATCTGCTTTTCCAAACTTGACGCAAAAAAAAAAAGCTTAATAAACCTTGAGAAAACCGGGTTGAATTATCTAGAGGTAAATATAAAAGGTAACTTAATCCAAATAAAACAGAAAATAAGAACAATTCAAATAAATTCTATTTGTAAATTGACTAGATTTATGGCTCCTATTGTCCTAAGATCAAGAGCTTTGAGGCCCCTAGCATTAGACCCCTAAAAAATATGCAAAGAAACACCTTGAAAGCCACTCCCAGTGTCTTACATCCAGGTAACCCTCATGTAAGAGAGGGTAGCAAAAATACTCTGTGATCTATAGAGCCAGAGGTCAAAATATCGAGTTGTCCCAATCCTGCCTTGTACTGGAATCTCTGTCCCTTATTCCCTCTGCATAGAAGTAAATATATATCTATATATCTATGTAAGTATAGATATATATGGATATAGATAGATGAATGTTATACATAATCTCATATTGTAAATCATATATATATCATTTGTCTTCTAGGTCTAGCTTGTATGCCAACTCTTTCCAGGAATCACCCTGATTTATCCTGTTGAGGTAACTCATTGATATCCTTCTTGCTCCAGGAAACACTTGGTGGTGAGGACAATGATGGAGTTCCTCTGTGACCCTGTCTGAGAGGGTACGGTAATTAGTATCTTGTTTCAGAGTTATCCTCATGCACATCTTTTCCCCCACTAGGTCAGAACTGCTAGATCTTCAGGAGAGATAGCACAGGTGAGATATGGACTTGGAATTTTGAGCCAGACAAACCTCAGTTAGATCTTTTCTGCACTGAGAATCAACCTCATATACTGGACCAAGTTATTTAACCTCTCAGGTCTTGCTGCTCTAAGTATAGTACATGGACCAGCAGCATCAGTTCACCTGGAATTTGTTAGATATGCAGAACCTCAGGTCCCATCCAGACCCAGTGAATCAGAAGCTGCATTTTATCAAAATCCATCTTTGATTTGTATGCAGATGAAATTGTGAGAAGTGCTTCTCTCAGGAACCTTCCATTTCCTCATCTACAAAATTCACACACCAGTAGCTAACTCCCAGGGAAGCTGAGAGGATCGATTATATGTGTAAAATGCTCATCTCAGTACCTGACGTGTGATTTGGGCCTGATGAATGGTAATTTTACTTTTTCTTATTAATATTACTGACGGTGCTGTGTATTATTACCAGACAGTTTTATCACTTAAACTTTCTGAGATGCATCTCTAAAACTGGGATAATTATATATGTTTTCTATGATTTCTTTTTCTGAGGAGTAAATCATTTAATATCTGTAAACTGTCAATATGGTGCGTGATTTTCATTACCTTTTCCCAACCCTCCTGCTTAGGGGCAGACATCAATTTGAAGCTTCTTTGCACATTCTCAGTGGCTTTCAGGGAGCAGGCATTTGATGAGTGGCACAGAAACACATCGAGGGTGTTTTAGATGCCTACATAATCCTATTTCTGCAGACAGTCCTATAAATTTCCAAAAGCTAAATTAAATGGAAGAAACAATTAACAAACATCTATGTGCACATAGAAAAATATGATGACTTTTCATCAATGTTTCTTTAGCTCATATAAATCCCTAGCTTCAGTTCCTTGGTCATTAATACTCAGGCATGGGACATTAAAAGTTTCTTTATTGAACTTCACTATAACTACATTTTCCTTTAATGTTTTAATGAAAGCATTTTTTATTGTACTTGTATTTATTTACAAATGCCCTGGATTTGAATTGGTATATCTACTCTATTTGGTATGTCCAGGAAAAAAAAAAAAAAAGGATTACCCTGCTGTTCAACATAGCCATGGTTGTTTTGGTGCTTTATTTTTATCGTTTACCTATTTAGCTGAATGCATGTTTCGATTAAATGGACTTGGTAAAGATTGATTCTAATTAAACTAAAAAAGAAGCCATGAATCCCAGATAGTGAGATGAATAAACTGTGCTGAGAATAAATAGGATGCACAAACAGGCATCAATGTCAAAATTAACTACCACTTGTCATAATCTCAGAAACTGAGGTAGGTTGTTAAAGCATATTCCAATGGCAGTCTTGCACTACATCCCTTAGCAATCCTGTGTTGAACTGATTCATCCTGTTTCCTTCTGAATCTAAGGGGCAGATGAGAAATTTGCAGTGGGAGAAGCACCATTGTCAAGTGAGAAATCAGCTCAAGTCCATTCAGATTCCTTCTGCCTCATTTCCAAGCTGCTCTGACAGGTCCTAGAGACCAAAGTGATCAGGAGCACGACTTAATTGTGTCTCTCTTGGACACCATTGCTTCTCTATTTGTTCAGGCTCTCTCCTCCCTTGCTTTGCAGTAAAAATGTATATTTCTTGGGCCTTTTAGAAGATGACTTTTTCCCCTTCCTGTAATCTAAAGTCTATTTTAAAATGTGAGTTTCATTACCTACAATGCCTAAGTTCAATTATCTTTTAAAAAGTGCTTGTTATCCTCTTACTAAATTCACAATGATGGCAAAATTTGGTAGATCCCAACTGGAGCCAAAGTCGCTGATTTGGGCTCACTTTTTCAAATTAGCTTAGTCACCTTCTCAACTCCTTTCAGAACTTGGGGAAGGCCACAGTGACCCAATAAAAGGTACTGAAAATAGGTCCTACCTTTTCAGGGACTTTCTCTAGATTTTAAACATCTCCCCTAATTCCCAAACCACTCCCCTTCTCCTGGTGTCTCCAGTGGGCCTCCTATTGGCTTGTATTTTGTTTCTCTCCCCTTGCTCAGCACTTTCACAGGGATGCTTCTGCTGGCCTTGATCTTGGCTTTCCTACCTCCCTTAGTTCTGTTGGTCCTGAGGCCCCAGGGCCACCCCAGCCAGCCCTGCAAGTCTTGCCCACACCCTGGATTTCTGCAGGGCACTCTACCTATTTCATAGATTATCCACCATTGCCCAGAGGGGAATTTCAGGAAGAACTCTTGTCAGTGACTGACAAGTCAGAACTGGACTCCTCTCCTCACATACACTATATGTGCTGGAAGACAGACTGCCCTTTGAGGGTAAGGATAATAGCAGGGTCTTCAAAAGCTGGTGGCAGGAGGTCTTCCTCAGCCTTTCTTTGCCCCTCTATCAGAAGGCAGCTGATGTATTTGACTTTTACTCTCTGGGATAAGATGGTTCTCATTAACTGTCTGAAAGATAGTGTGGAGGTGAGAGCAGCTACTCTCTCTTTGTGAAGAGGGATGTTATCTGTCTTTAAAAGAAAAATATTGGTTTAGCTTCCGTACCACATATTTCTTGAAAGAGAATGGTAGTTTTCCCTTTTGCATTATAAAGTGTACTTGTAAAAATAAGGTAGCAAATTCATTTTTGACAGACGTTTTAAAACTGTGGCATTTAGGAGCTAGCCAGTGGCTTTTGCTTTTTCTCTGAATAATAAATGTTCAAAAGATTTGAACTAAATAGGATAAGCAGAAACTGCCATGACTGAATAGTCAGGACAATACATATTCAGGTGTTTCTTCCTAATTGGATCACTGTCTTTAATTTTATTTCTTGCATAGACAAAGAAAGACCTTGGGACCATGCACTCATTATGAAATTCAAATGATGTTTCCCTTCATTACAAGAGGATTTTGTTTTTTAATGAATACTTTTTGTATTCTAAATGCCAATTCAACTTCAAGAATCAATATACTATAAGCCACCTAATTTGGGAACACCTTTCTCTTCCCAATGAGCATTCTTATCCTGGCATGAGATGTGTTCAACCAGATTAAACAGCTTAAAATATTCAGGCAATGAAGGTAGTAGCTCTAGGAGTCTAGAAATTGACAGGGAGAGAAGAGACACCTGAGGGAAGTAAGGAGGCAAAAGCAGGTCCTCACCTTCCAGGATGAGCAAGCAACCATCTGACCACAACCAAGAGGGACACTGAGTGAAGCAACTTGGTTAAAGGGATGATAGACAAAACAAAAGGCACAAACATGATATGAGGGGCCATGCTCTTCCATCTTCAGGGACACACAGAGAGACAAGAATGGGACAAGTTTGAAGGTCTGAAATCTGGCAAGCAAGGGCTATAGACTTTGAGAGGTTAATAGCAAATTCAAGTGACTATATCCAGCATCTATAAAGTATAAGACCTAGGCAATATCCCTGTTACACTTATATGAACAAAGAAGCCTTATATATTCATGGTTTAACTTTGCACGATTCCAATAGGCATGAATTTCAGTTACCACGGCTTAGCTAAATAACAACAGTACCCTAACAATAGAGCTCACATTTCAGTTTTAACTATGAGTATCTGCATAAACTACAAATTTCCCTGCAAAGCTCTTCAGTCCACAAATCACCATGTGCATAACATATAGACATCATGATCACTGATGAATCATGTCACTCCTTTCAAAGTCTGTCAATGATTGGTCACTGCACATACGTCAGTTCATAGCAAAGCATGTAGCCATGTTGCCTCCTTTTCTTCTAGTGATAAACCCAAGTGGCATTTTTAAAAAATTGAAAGTCAAAAAAGTGAATTGGTTAACAAAGATGAAAGTACAATGAAGAAAAAAAAGTAATACAGCTGGAAGTGACATTCAAATGGAACATAAACAAAGTGATAGGAGCAATAGCTGACCATGGGAATATTGACACTTCTGCCACTTGAGAGAACTTGTTACACAGCTGGAGAAACTTAGTGAAGACAAAATTATTGATGTAAATATGGAAAGTGACTATGATAAAAAGGATGAAAATGTTCCAGAGGAAGTAAGTCTATCAAAAAAAAAAATTTACACTAACAGATCTCTTGGGGACATTTCCCACCATTGAAAATTCAAAGGATAAAATGTTAGAAGCTTATCCAAACTTAGAAAGGAGTATGTCAATTTGCCAAGGTATAGAAAAGTCATTCATTCCATATTGTAAATTAAATAACTAGAAGAAGGCAAGCCCTGTCCAACTACCTCTGATAAGATTCTAACAAAAAAATACATTTAAATTTTTAATGTTTTAAATTAAAATATATTAAATAAATATCAGCCTTACTATTTTTGCATTTCCCTATAAATTTATACCTAACATTAAGAGTGTTTTTAATTACTGTTTTTGTTTTAACAAAAATTTTTAAATGACACAGGGCAATAAGAATTTAGTCCATTCATTATTAAAGTCAGTTTGAGCAGTTTCAGCTTGCATAGTTGTTTTATAACCCAACACTGCCATGAAAAGCAAGGACTGTTTGGATGGATGGACAGATGAAAAGGATGGATGGATGGATAGGTAGATAGATAGATGTTATATTGTCTATAAATTATTTATAACAATGACCCACTGGAGCTATTGGGCACTTGGGGGTCAGGTGATCCTGTGCTTCATGGGACTCATTTTGCGGTCTCATATTGCTGAAAGGGCAGTAACTACATGGAATATATTCTCCTTATATTGATAGCAGATGCCAAAAAAGCAACCTCAACCTCACAAGTCCATTTCAAGCCTCTCCTCCAATTACCTACAGACATCCCACTGAACAAACAAGGCATACATATGACCCCCAAATCAAAAGGTGTTGAACTACTCCATCCACAATGAAGCCATGGCAAGTCTGTACTTGAAGAATTCGGACAAATAACTCACTCTATTGCAGCATAGGGGAGCTCATGCTAAGATTTATTTCTATTATAACATAGCACCTGGCAGTAAGTAGGTTTTGGAAGAGGAGACCTCAGATCCTCACCTAACACTACACAGGTTAATGTGTCAGTAAAAAAAAAAAAAAAAAAAAAAAAAATAGTCCATCAAATATGACTAATCACAATGACTCATGTCAGTTTGCAAAAAATGATTTGAGCCCTTGAATTCTAAAAGTATTCTCTATATTCTCCTAATGGTTATAATAAAATACTGCTAGTACTATAATTAAATAAAAAGAAAACTTTGGAGAAGCAAGAAGAACTACCATCCTGCAGCCTGTGGAACATAAACCACATTCACAGAAAGATAGACAAGATAAAACAGTAGAGGGCTATGTACCAGATGAAGGAACAAGATAAAACCCCAGAAAAACAAGTAAATGAAGTGGAGATAGGGAACCTTCCAGAAAAAGAATTCAGAATAATGATAGTAAAGATGATCCAGGACCTCATAAAAAGAATGGAGGCAAAGATCAGAAAGATGTAATAAATATTTAACAAAGATCTACAAGAATTAAGGAACAAACAGAGATGAATAACACAATAACTGAAATGAAAACTACACTAGAAGGAATCAATAGCAGAATAACTGAGGCATAAGAATGGATAAGTGACCTGGAAGACAGAATGGTGGAATTCACTGCTGCAGAAGAGAATAAAGAAAAAATAATGAAGAGAAATGAAGACAGCCTAAGAGGCCTCTGGGACAACATTAAACACAACAACATTCACATTATAGGGGTCCCAGAAGGAGAAGAGAGAGAGAAAGGACCCGAGAAAATATTTGAAGAGATTATAGTTGAAAACTTCCCTAACATGGGAAAGGAAATAGCCACCAAAGTACAGGAAGTGCAGAGAGACCCAGATAGGAAAAACCCAAGGAGAAACACACTGAGACACACAGTAATCAAACTGGCAAAAATTAAAGACAAAGAAAAATTATTGAAAGCAGCATGGAAAAACAACAAATAACATACAAGGGAACTCACATAAGGCTAACAGCTGATGTCTCTGCAGAAACTCTACAAGCCAGAAAGGAGTGGCATGATATACTTAAAGTGATGAAAGGGAGTAAGCAACAACCAAGATTACTCTATCTGGCAAGGTTCTCATTCAGATTTGATGGAGAAATCAAAAGCTTTACAGACAAGCAAAAGCTAAGAGAATTCAGCACCACCAAACCAGCTCTACAACAAATGTTAAAGAAACTTCTCTAAGCGGGAAACACAAGAGAAAAAAAGGACCTACAAAAACAAACCAAAAAGAATTAAGAAAATGGTAAAAGGAACATACATATCGATAACTACCTTCAACATGAATGGATTAAATGCTCCACCCAAAAGACACAGGCTTGCTGAATGGAAACAAAAAGAAGACCCATATATATGCTGTCTACAAGAGACCCATTTCAGACTGAGGGACATATTCAGACTGAAAGTGAGGGGATAGAAAAAGATATTCCATGCAAATGGAAATCAAAAGAAAGCTGGAGTAGCAATACTCATATCAGATAAAAGAGAGTCTAAAATAAAGAATGTTACAAGAGACAAGGAAGGACACTACATAAAGATCAAGGGATCAATCCAAGAAGAAGATATAAAAATTGTAAATATTTATGAGCCCAACATAGGAGCACCTCAATACATAAGGCAACAGCTAACAGCTATAAAAGAGGAAATCGACAGTAACACAATAATAGTGGGGGACTTTAACACCTCACTTACACCAATGGACAATCATCCAAACAGAAAATTAATAAGGAAACACAAGCTTTAAATGACACAACAGACCAGACAGATTTAACTGATATTTATAGGACATTCCATCCAAAGACAGCAAATTACAATTTCTTCTCAAGTGTTCATGGAACATTCTCCAGGATAGATCACATCTTGGGTCACAAATCAAGCCTCAGTAAATCTAAGAAAACTGAAATCATATCAAGCCTCCTTTCTGACCACAACGCTATGAGATTACAAATCAATTACAGGGGAAAAAACATAAAAAACACAAACACATGGAGAATAAAAAATACGTTATTAAATAACCAAGAGAACACTGAAGAGATCAAAGAGGAAATCAAAAAATACCTAAAGACAAATTATAAGGAAAACACAATGATCCAAATCCTAGGGGATGCAGCAAAAGCAGTTCTAAGAGGGAAGTTTATAGCTATACAAGCCTACCTCAGGAAACAAGAAAAATATCAAATAAACAATCTAACCTTACACCTAAATGAACTAGAGGAAGAAGAAAAAACAAAACCTGAAGTTAGCAGAAGGAAAGAGATCATAAAGATCAGAGCAGAAATAAATGAAATAGAAATAAAAAAAACAATAGCAAAGATCAATAAAACTAAAAGCTGGTTCTTTGAGAAGATAAACAAAATTGATAAACCATTAGCCAGACTCATCAAGAAAAAGAGGGAGAGGACTCAAATCAATAAAATTAGAAATGGAAAAGTAGAAGTTACAACAGACACCGCAGAAATACAAAGCATCATAAGAGACAACGAAAAGCAACTCTATGCCAATAAAATGGACAACGTGGAAGAAATGGACAAATTCTTAGAAAGGTATAACCTTCCAAGACTGAACAGGAAGAAATACAAAATATGAACAGACCAATCACAAGGAATGAAATTGAAACTGTGATTTAAAATCTTCCAACCACCAAAAGTCCAGGACCAGATGGCTTCACAGGTTAATTCCATCTAACATTTAGAGGAGAGTTAACACCCATCCTTCTCAAACTCTTCCAAAAAATTGCAGAGGAAGAAACACTCCCAAACTCATTCTATGAGGCAACAATCACCCTGATACCAAAACCAGACAAAGATACTACAGAAAAAGAAAATTACAGACCAATATCACTGATGAATACAGATTCAAAAATCCTCAACAAAATACTAGCAAGCAGAATCCAATAACACATTAAAAGGATCATACACCATGATCAAGTGGGATTTATCCCAGGGATGCAAGGATTCTTCAATATATGCAAATCAATCAATGTGATACACCATATTAAAAAACTGAAGGAGAAAAACCATATGATCATCCCAACAGATGCAGAAAAACCTTTTGACAAAATTCAACATCCATTTATGATAAAAACTATCCAGAAAGTGGGCACAGAGGGAACCTACCTCAACATAATAAATGCCATATATGACAAACCCATTGTAAACATCATTCTCAATGGTGAAAAACTGAAAGCATTTCCTCTAAGATCAGGAACAAGACAAGGATGTCCACTCTCACTGCTGTTATTCAACATAGTTTGGGAAGTCCTAGCCACAGCAATCAGAGAAGAAAAAGAAATAAAAGGAATACAAATTGGGAAAGAAGAAGTAAAATTGTCACCATTTGCAGATGACATCATACTATGCATAGAGAATCCTAAAGATGCCACCAGAAAACTACTAGAGCTAATCAATGAATCTGGTAAAGTTGCAGGATACAAAATTAATGCACACAAATCTCTTGCATTCCTATATACTAATGATGAAAAATCTGAAAGAGAAATCAAGGAAACACTCCCATTTACCATCGCAACAAAAAGAATAAAATACCTAGGAATAAACCTACCTAGGGAGACAAAAGACCTGTGTGCAGAAAACTATAAGACACTGATGAAAGAAATTACACATGATACCAACAGATGGAGAGATATACCATGTTCTTGGATTGGAAGAATCAGTATTGTGAAAATGACTATACTACCAAAAGCAATCTACAGATTCAATGCAATCCCTATCAAATTACCAATGGCATTTTTTACAGAACTAGAACAAAAAATCTTAAAATTTGTATGGAGACACAAAAGACCCTGAATAGCCAAAGCAGTCTTGAGGGAAAAAAGTGGAGCTGGAAGAACCAGACTCCCTGATTTCAGACTATACTACAAAGCTACAGTCATCAAGACAATATGATACTGGCACAAAATCAGAAATATAGATCAATAGAATAAGATAGAAAGCCCAGATATAAACCCATGCACCTATGGTCAACTAATCTATGACAAAGGAGGCAAGGCTATTCAATGGAGAAAAGGCAGTCTCTTCAACAAGTGGTTCTGGGAAGACTGGACAGTTACATGTAAAAGAATGAAATTAGAACACTCCCTAACACCATACACAAAAATAAACTCCAAATGGATTCAAGACCTAAATGTAAGACCGGACACTATAAAACTCTTAGAGGAAAACACAGGAAGAACACTCTTTGACATAAGTCACAGCAAGATCTTTATTGATCCACCTCCTAGAGTAATGGAAATAAAAACAAAAATAAATAAATGGGACCTAATGAAACTTCAAAGCTTTTGCACAGCAAAGGAAACCATAAACAAGGTGAAAAGACAACTCTCAGAATGGGAGAAAATATTTGCAAACGAATCAATGGACAAATGATTAATCTCCAAAATACATGAGGAGCTCATGCAGCTCAATATTAAAAAAAAACAAACAACCCAGTCCAAAAAATGGACAGAAGACCTAAATAGACATTTCTCCAAAGAAGACATACAGATGGCCAAGAAGCACATGAAAAGCTGCTCAACATCACTGATTATTAGAGAAATGCAAATCAAAACTACAATGAGGTATCACCTCACACCAGTTAGAATGGGCATCACCAGAAAATCTATAAACAACAAATACTGGACAGGGTGTGGAGAAAAGGGAACACTCTTGCACTGTTGGTGGAAATGTAAATTGATACAGCCCCTATGGAGAACAGTATGGAGGTTCCTTAAACAACTAAAAATAGAATTACCATATGACCCGGCAATCCCACTACTGGGCATATACCGAGAGAAAACCATAATTCAAAAAGATACATGCACCCCATTGTTCATTGTAGCACTATTTACAGTAGCCAGGTCATGGAAACAACCTAAATGCCCATTGACAGACAAGTGGATAAGGAAGATGTAGTATATATATACAACGGAATATTACTCAGCCATAAAAAGGAACGAAACTGGGTCATATGTAGAGACGTGGATGAAACTAGAGACTGTCACACAGACTGAAGTAAGTCAGAAAGAGAAAAACAAATATGGCATATTAACGCATATATGTGGAACCTAGAAAAATGGTACGGATGGTTTGTTGGGCAGAAATAGGGACACAGATATAGAGAACAAACATATGGACACCAAGGGGGGAAAGCAGCGGTGGGTGGCGGGGGTGGTGTGATGAATTGCGCGATTAGGATGGACACGTATACACTGATGTGTATAAAATGGATGATAAATAAGAACCTGCTGTATAAAAATAAAATAAAACTCAAAAAAATTTTTTTTAAAAAAAGGGCTTCCCTGTTGGCGCAGTGGTTGAGAGTCCACCTGCCGATGCAGGGGACACGGGTTCGTGCCCCGGTCCGGGAAGATCCCACATGCCACGGAGCGGCTGGGCCCGTGAGTCACGGCTGCTGAGCCTGTGCAACCGGAGCCTGTGCTCCGCAATGGGAGAGGCCACAACACTGAGAGGCCCGCGTACCACAAAAAAAAAAAAAAAAAAAAAAAATCTTTGCCTGTGTTTTGCAGCCAAGTGCCAGTTCAGAAGCTCTGTTGCTTTTCGCTAGCTTTGTGCACACAGTCGTGCTTGACAAAGCACAACACAGAAGAAAGGAAGCCTGGAGAGAGGAGCCCATGCCACACATTGCTCACCAGCCCAGACTGTGGATGTCCCACCCCCTAAATGGGAACCAAGCACACAGTGGGATTGCATCCTGATTTGTTCCTCCTGTGTGGTCCCAGTGTCTGCCCAGCTGATGCATGAGGGGGCTTTGCTAGTTTCAGCTGCCTGCCTGTGGAGGAGGATGGACACACCGCAGGCTTCATGGGTGTCTGCTCTTCACAGGCCTGCTTTGTACATATGCTCCCACATCTGTTCCTTAGGGGATTGAGAGCCTGCCAAGCAGGGTGTGACATGAGAGAGGAAGAATCCCCCTCACTCTCAACCCAAGAGGAAGTGCTCTGGCTTCCTGTTGGCACTGTGTGTCTACAGAGGTGACATCAGCCAGCACATTACAAAAATAGCACAGTGTCATGAAGGAGGACCTGTGTTCAACGAAGCGACCAGAGAGAAGGCAATCTTCGAATAGCAGTGCACAATTTACACACTGTAGTGGGATTTGTGAGGCGGCGTGTGCATACAATTTAGAAATAGGATAAAGGTATGTGGAAAAGTGGTGACTAGTAATCACTTGACATGAACATGGCAGGCAGCATTATTGATTTCAGAATTTGTGGGATCTGAGGTCACCAAGGAGAATTTCTAACCCTTCAAGACATCCTCTGCACAAAGAAAGAAAAAATTCCGAATAAAAACTATCATAGAAGCAGCAGGCACAGGGAATGCAGTTTAAAGTGTACCCCTAACAGGGAGGTTAGTTTTTTCATTAACTTTGTCCTTTTCATAAGCTTTCATGAGAACTGACCCGATGCCTCCATCTCCGCCAGAAACAGAGGTCCAGTGACCACACATCTGCATCTCCTCTCAGCCCTATCCTTGGCAGGAGAGGTGAGTGTAGCAGCCATCTTGCTTATGTTCCTAGTGATACAGCTCTTCTGGTTTTTCCTTCCAGGTAACAATGCATTCTTCAGCAATTGGACAAAGACAGGTCTAATCATAGTCCTCTCGTCCTCAGCAAGACAAGTGCCGTCCTTCCTTAGATTTTTTTTCCCTCCTTTATTGAGATATAACTGATGTATAGAAGTGTGAGTTTAAAGTGTACAATGTGATGATTTGATACATGTATACATTGCAGAATGTTTACCACATTTTTCCCCACTTTGGAATACCATTTTCCTTCTAGTAATGACTTCCTTTGCACCCTTTCCAGGACCTTCCCCCTTCCTTTATTTCAACCAGTCAATGCCAGTCATGATGGAGCAGCCTGAATGCCAACTGTATGCAGTATTTTTATTCTCTCCCAGAGGGCTCCTTCCTGGACCTCATGCAAATTGGATGGTGTAGCTTCTTCCTGGATATTGGGATGTGAGATGATCCCAGTCTTAGCAGAATCCCATCAAGACTCCTGTCTTACAGAACAATATGCCTTTGCTACCCACAGTTATGCCTTTGCTCTTAGTACTGATCACCAAAGGAGTTCAATGGAGTTCCATGCAACAGGTTTGGAGCTATAGATAAACTCTACTTAAGAAGTGAGAGCCTTTCACCTGCATTCCATTTTAACCCATTCCTTACAGAAAAGTGAGCTACTCACGATGCCAAATAATTACCCTCCAGACATTCCTCACCTAACAACTTTCTCAATCTTGCACATTAAAGAAATGGTCATAACTATCACCAAAATCATAAAAAGCCTGCAAAAAGAGAAATACAACCTAACCCCAAGCAATATGTGATTTAAACAAACACTGCAGCCTGCAGATAACACCCCTTCCAGTTCGGAGTCCATTCAGCACGGCTTTTCTTTTTCATGGTTAGATCCATATCACACTGATACATGTTCTGCCAGCCAAGCTATAATACTGCATTCTGCCAGGGCTCAGTAATATAAAATGATTTAGTGCTTTCAGCTTGAAAGATATTGCAATGAACACTGTGATTTATTAAACAAATGGGCTATTGTCCTAAATAAGTTTTAAATTATATATACCCTAGGAAATAGAGTTAACTAAAGTTTTAATGCTCTTAGCCTATTTTCTGCTTAGCAATTTATACAACACATAAGCAGTTCAACTCAGAAAATGCAAGAGAAATTTATAACCGGAATCCTCCATACATAATTTCCTTAACTGAGTGTACCATTTGGCATTTATTAGTACACAAAGTCAACTTCCCACACATCCTTCTTATATCCAGGCAACTGTCTATATATTTACTGGACTCATACATCATTGTATTCTAAACACTTGGTCTACCAGAAAAATATGCTAATTGTAGATGACAGAATCTCCTATATTGAATGTTAGTGGCATTTTGGAATATTATTTGTCGCTTTATCACAGAAGAGTGGTAGGAAATAGAAATGACAGGAGCAGTTAAAGCCAGAGGAATCTAGGCAATACACTGAAAAGCTGCCATCTCTTATTCTCAGTTCACATTGGTGAAGACAGCAGAGTGTGATAACAGTAGATGAGATATTTTCATTTAATCTTTTAAATGTATTGGCTTAGAAATGTGAGTGGAATTCACATGGGGCAATTCTAATGCTTTTCCTAGTTTCACCTTTTGCATGCACTTGAAAAAGAATTCAACTTTGGCAGCACTATTGATGAGAACTGTTATAACAGAGAAAGAGAAAGGAGGCAAACTGGATGAGAATTTAAAGAGCAACTTAGTCACAACCTGAAGATTTTATGGTTGTTTTTGCAAAGACTGTAGGTACCCAGAAACAGTATGTATTAGGTAAGGTCTATTTCAGCTGTTATAATAAAGAGGTCCCCAAATAAAGTCATTTTTTTAAAAGATAAAAGCTTTTTTCTTTTTAATGTATAACAATCCTTGGACAAACAATCTGGGTTAATGAGTGGACCCAATTTTGTTCCAGATGTTCATCCTATTGGGTATTCTCATCTTCATGATTGGAAGGCAGGTCACGATCATTTCTGTGCTCTGATGTATATGAAGGGGAACGACAAAGAGATTCTAAGACAAAGGACTTTTCTTTTATGTGGAAGATGCCCCCAAACTATACACATCACTCCCACTCATGTCCCATTGGCTCTAATTAGGTCACATAGCCTTACCAAGCTACAACAGAGGACATGCAATGTGATCTACAGCTGGAAGGCCAGGGAGCCAGCTTAAACTTTGCCTGTTTATTATTCACTGACATTTGAAGGGTATTTCCAGATAGATTATTTACTTCCAAACATCGCCCCAGGTTCCATTTAACTTCTTTCACCCATTTTATGTTCTTTTCTCTTCCGGGTCCTCTTTCATGGTAGGATGATATAAGTAGCAGGATATTCCTTCTCAGACAGAGAAGACTGTAGGAGAAGCCTTTCAAAACTCTAACTCATACCCAACCCAGGCATCTCAGACAGTGCTTTGAAATAGTCGATAAATAGATGTACTGAATCACTGAGTGAATTGCAAGTAGTAATGTTGTCAAATGTGCATGATTAGATTTCAATATGGCAAAATGTTTTTTGGAGGGAAAATATTTGTCGCCATGACCAAAAGCTAACAAAAATGACCTTGTTTAGTAATTACACAGATACACACAGAACATTCAAAATCGTGTTTCCCCAAAAGTGCGTTTGTAACCCAGCAGCCAAGGACTCTCCCATCTATGTCATCTTTACCCTTGCTCTGAATCCATCCTCCTCAGAACTGACACCCACAGCCCTAGCTATAGCAAAGCTACAGGGCATGGGTATCTGCAGACTCATGGGTTCTTCCTTCTGCCCCTAGGCTCTTGCACCCTTGATTGCACTCTCTCTTTTGCCCAACTACAACCTAAAGGCAAAATTAGGCCTTTCTGCCAATCCCCCTCTGTAGAAAAATGGATTAATTTATGTTTTTGTCTCTTACAGAGTTACCTTGCTTTTCCCTGAACTCCCAATACTAGCTGAATTCTAGGTCTAGAGAAATCACTTTTGCAATAAGATGGTTCCTATACCTTATCCAAATTGCATGTTTGAAAGTGAAAAAAAACACTATTAATAATTATGTAGGTGTAAACCGGGATTCTCACGGGCAAATCAGATACATGGTCCCCTTTTTTGTAAAGCAATTTCCCTAAAATAACTTGTGAGGAATATAATTCTATTTGAGGATTCATATTTAAATTGCCACTCTGGGAATATTCTAAAAGCTTATTGGAGAATTGTGATCAATTATAATGAAAAAGGCTGAAAAATGAAGCCACCTTAGGTCACCTTCACCCAACCAGTGACATAGAGAAATGCCATCAAAGGAAGCAGAGGCAAAATCTTCTAAATGGTCTTCTGAAAGGAGGTTGGTAAGAGCCAGAAACTTACCACTACTGGTGGGGAAAGAATGTGAATTAAGATACAAAACATCACTGTTGATAGAGAGTTTCATAGATATTCTAGGGGTTTTTTTTCCTCCATAATATGCCAGTGAAGTAGGTATTATAAAAATCCCTATTTTTATTGAATAGAAAAGAAACTGAGGGGCTTCCCTGGTGGCACAGTGGTTGAGAATCTGCCTACCAATGCAGGGGACACAGGTTCAATCCCTGGACCAGGAAGATCCCACATGCTGCGGAGCAACTAAGCCCATGCGCCACAACTACTGAGCCTGCGCTCTAGAGCCCACGAGCCACAACTACTGAGCCCACGTGCAACAACTATGGAAGCCTGCGTGCCTAGAGCCCGTGCTCCACAACAAGAGAAGCCACCACAATGAGAAGCCTGTGCACCCCAACGAAGAGTAGCCCCTGCTCGCCACAACCAGAGAAAAGCCTGCGTGCAACGAAGACACAACACAACCAAAAATAAAATAAATAAATTTATAAAAAAAAAAAAAAGAAAGAAAAGAAACTGAACTTCAGTGTGGCTAAGTGATTTGACTGGCTGACCAGAGATTCAAATCCAGGTCCATGTGACTGGACACAGTCCAAAGGACAATAAATGGCCCAAATAGCCCATCAAATGTACCTGCCAGACAGAATTTCTGACAGCTGTACCTTTGACAATTGAGAATTATGGTTACTTTTTAAAGTCAATGATTTCAGAAAGTCACACTCTACATACGCTTTCATCTCCATAAGACCAGCTATTGACCTAACCCAAAATTTTCTAAACCACTTTATGTCCAGAAACTACCCATATATATGTGGTTGAATATATGTATAAGCATAAAACTATTTATTGATTATCTGTAATTTTGAGTTTCAATAGCCACTTGCATTTCATTAATTCAGAATATTAGTTTGCATATCCATCAATTAGTTTACCTGCTGCCACGTAAAAAAGTACATATCAATGTATTTTACTGCTCTTCCCTATTAAAAATAAGTAGTTGGCCACTGAAAATATGTGTGGGATACTTGTTGATTATATGTTAATCTGAGCAGAATGTTCTCTGAGGGATAACTCAGAGCAATGCATAAAGATATGAGAATGTAAAGTAAAAAGACAAAATCTCTTGTGAGACAAATTTTTGATCTCCAGTGACTCATAGGTGGTGAAAGCCTGGATGAAGTGGGACCCTTCACCATGAAGCAATGATTACTGAGGGTTTGACTTTTCAAAACCATACTAACAGTTATTTCTGTTTCTTATCAGCTTGGAAAAAGCACGTATTTGTGAGCTGATTATGATGCACACTCACTAGCTCTATTACCTGTAGCAACTCACTACGACACTAAGACTCAGTTTTCCTGTCTTCTAAAATGTGGTTTTAATGCCAACTTTACTATGTGGTTTGGAAAAACTGTGATATGCTAGGCAGCTCAGAAATATTTCTTATGTTTCCTCCTCTCCACTCCCCAGCCCTTATACCAGTGGTTTTAGAACTCTTGTTTAAGAATAACCCTGGAATACTCTGTAAAATACGGATTTATGGGGTCCCTGTCCCTAGCCCACTGACTTAGCAAATATGGAATGAAGCTTCAATATATGTATTGTAACATGCTCCAGCAAGTGACTCAGACACAAGTAATTTGTGGAGCATACTTTGTGGGACACTGCCTTACAATATCCCTCTGAATCAACATATGGTTGGGAGGCTAGAAAGATGATACTATCTTGGGGATGTGGGGACAGGGAATGTATTACTTCACATTTAAGTAAAGGTCAATTCTTGCCTCTCTACCAGGCTAGGTTTCTAGATTCTCTAAGACAGAATCATTGATTAATTCTCTTGTTACTGTTAATATGATTTCTATCACTTCTTAACATACTTAGAGGCCAAACTGTTACAAATGTACATAATACAGAGGTTACTATTTCTTAAAGAAATATCAAGCCTCTGAAATATTTGCCTTATTACATTTTTTAGTAATTTCATTAATTTTTGAAATGTTATCCAAGGGCATATAGCAATTCTGCCTCATAACTTGATTCTGCCCTCTATTTTCCTGTCGTACAAGACACCAATATTTCTAGCTTCTACAAATAATTCTAAAGATATAATTCTTACATTTAATTCTGTGCATATATAAACAAATACCCTCTGTTTATACAAATAATTATATACCTTTGTTTACCTTGGTTTTCTTTGATTACAAAATACCTAAAAATAGAATTACCATATGATCCAACAATTCCACTCCTGGGCATATATCCAGAGAAAACTATAATTCTAAAAGATACACACACCTTTATGTTCACAGCAGCACTATTCACAATAGCCAACACATGGAAACAACCTAAATGTCCATCGACAGATGAATGGATAAAGAAGATGTGGTACACATATACAATGTAATACTACTCAGCCACAAAAAAGAACAAAATAATGCCATTTGAAACCATATAGATGCAATTAGAGATTATCATACTAACTGAAGTAAGTGAAAAAGAGAAAGACAAATAAAGTATGATATCACATATACAGAATCTAAAATATGACACAAATGAACCTATCTATGAAACAGAAACATGGACATGGAGAATAGACTGGTGGTTGCCAATGCGGAGGAGGTTGGGGGACAGATGGAGTGGAAGCCTGGGGTTAGCAGATGTAAGCTTTTATATATAGAATATATAAACAACAAGGTCCTACTGTATAGCACAGAATTATCAATATATTCAATATCCTATGATAAACCATAATGGAAAAGAATATTAAAAAAGAATGTGTGTGTATATATACATATATGTACAATTGAATCACTTTGCTGTACAGCAGAAATTAACACAACATTGTAAATCAATAAAAAAATTAAAACTAAAAAAAAATCTTAGAATATATTCCACATTTTTTTCCTAAAAAGCTTCACTGTTCTATATTTATGACACATTAGTTTAGCATTGATGTGGGTCCCATAACATATTTAACAATTCTTCTGTTAAGGGACATTGTTTCCAACCTTTTGTTGTTTCAGTGAAGTGATGAAGTGAATATCTTTATTGGAAATTACTTTTCATTTTGCTAGGATATCTATAAGGTTGAAAGGGAAGTGCTAGATCAAAGGATAGGTACATTTCTAATTTAGAAACAAATTGTCCTCTACTGTAGCAATTTATACCTCCACAATGTACACCTATGTTTATTTTCCTACCTTCTTATCAACATATTATCAAACTCTGTTCTTTGACATAATGATGGGTTAAAATTTGGTATCTCAGTATAAATGAGTGAGACTTTTTTATTCTGAAGCAGACACAGCTTTCCTCCCCACAAACACACACATAGTTACTGGCTCTATATTAATGCTATGATAACTATTTTCTCTTAGTTTAATTATGGACTTACTTTTAAATGAGAAATCTTTCTAGAAGAAAAATGATGGCAGTACTATAAGTAACAAAAGTTGATGATGATCAGCGATTTCTGCGCCCACTGCTGATGCATGTCCAGAATTAACTTTCCCATCCTGATTGATTTTGCAGGAAAAGGCAACTCACAGGAAAATGTGAAGTTTCATCTGTTAAAACTATCAAATTTGCATATGTTTGCAAGCTAAAAGAACTTTCAAAATGCTCAGTCTTTCCTTTCCCTGTTTGTTAAGGTACATTCATTTCCTTGCACATGACCTTCTGAAAAGCAGGGATGTTGGTGAGAACAGCTGGAAGGCAGGAGACACTGTATCTGTCCATGCACATGTCAGCCAATCAGCCTGGCAGTGTTATTATATGAAAAAGTGGAAATAGGAATGTCAATCAAAGCACCTGTTTGTAATCTTTCTTGAAAATACAATTTTTTAGACAATGAAGAGATTCAAATGACAGCATATTTATATTTTGTTTTATGAGAAAATATCACTTTGTTTAAAACAAGTCAATACTTATATAGAAGTAAAAAAAAAAAGTTATGGTTTTTATTTCCTATGAGCAAAGAAAAAGAATAAGGCTAAAGCTGGTGAAGTAACTGGGGAAGATGAAATATGATATGGCACATTAGAAAAAAAATGCCAAGATTGAATTAACTCTTGTGTTTAGAACAACAGCTCCAAAGAAGTGATTTTATAAAACATATTGCTGGACAGTTAATTTCTGTTTAATGTGACATCGAAAAAGTGGATCTTTCAGAGTAAAGGAAAATAGTGAAAATATCTTCAAAATAAGTCAATAATAGTTTTGTGTGACCTCTAAATTAAACATTTTATAAGAATTCTCCAGATAAAATGGAAAACTGTTCAAGAAGCGGAAAAAAATTTAAAAATGCATCTATGAAGACTTTGTCTATACTCCATGTTTTAAACCAAAATTTATGATGACATAATAAGATTTAGGCTGAGTATTTCACTCTCAAGCTCAACACACCCTCATTATGATATTAGGCAAATACACAACTAACAATTTAATATCCAAATAAATTCATGTCATTTTATTGTTAATGTTTGCATTCCTTATCTCCTTGCATAAAAGGACCATTAATAAGGAGCCATACTAAAAATAATTGTACTTATATCCAAACACCAAAGGAATATTTCTATGCTTGAGGATTTAGATAGTTGAAGTTTGCTGCTTATAAACAATTATTAATGAAAACCTTTTCTTTTTCATGGCCTTTAAAAAATGCCCCAAAATGTTAGACTTATTGTTCTACAACAGAAAAGGTAGATTAATGGGAGATAAAAGTAAACAAATGTGCTTAAACTAGTATAACAATTTATATCTCGTGTAAAAGCCTTGTGGAAAAATGATTTTATTCACACAATTTTTTTTCCTACAGCTGAATCACAATTCGCTACTATTGCTCAATATATATCCAAAAGTTAGATAAAGTAGTTTTAAAATAAAATACTTCTTATTGCAAAAATTAATGGATGTTCAGTGAAAGACAATTTGAGAAGTAGAAACGTGGCTTAATACCTAAAACATGATATTTAGGGGGTTTCTTGTTCTTTCTTTCTTTCCTTCCTTCCCTTCCTGTTCCCCCTCCCTCCCTTCCTTCTTTATCTCTTTACAATTTCCATTAGGGCAATTCCCTTTATAAACATACCTCATTAAGCATTTTTAAACAAAATTTGTATTCTATCTTTGTATCTAAAATCACAACTTAAAATTAGAGAAATGCAACTCAAAACTACACTGAGGTATCACCTCACATCAGTCAGAATGGCCATCATCAAAAAGTCTACAAACAATAAATGCTGGAGAGGGTGTGGAGAAAAAGGAACCCTCCTACACTCTTAGTGGGAATGTAATTTGCTGCAGCCTCTATGGAGAACAGTATGGAGGTTCCTTAAAAAACTAAAAATAGAGCTACCATATGACCTAGCAATCACACTCTTGGGCATACACCCAGAGAAAACCATAATTCAAAAAGACGCATGCACCCCAATGTTCATTGTAGCACTATTTACAATAGCCAGGACATGGGAGCAACATCTGTCCATCGACAGAGGAATGGATAAAGAAGATGTGGTACATATATACAATGGAATATTACTCAGCCATGAAAAAGAATGAAATATTGCCATTTGCAGCAACATGGATAGACACAGAGATTGTCGTATTAAGTGAAGTAAGTCAGACAGAGGACAAATATCATACAATATCACTTATATGTGGAATCTAAAAAAAATGGTACAAATGAATTTGTCCACAAAACAGAAATAGAGTTACAGATGCAGGAAACAATCTTATGGTTACCAGGGTGAAAAGGGGGGGGAAGGATCAATTGGGAGGTTGGGTTTGACATATACACACTACTATATATAAAATAGATAACTAATAAGGACCCACTGTATAGCACAGGGAACTCTACCAATACTCTGTAATGGCCTATATGGGAAAAGAATCTAAAAAAGCATGGATATATGTATGTGTATAACTGATTCACTTTGCTGCACAGCAAAAGAGTAACACAACACTGTAAATCAACTATACTCCAACAAAATTTTTAAAAATTAAAATAAATAAATAGAAAAAAATTTATAGTAACAATTTCCATTAGTAGTGAAGTATTATGATTCACTTGCTTATGAAACATTGCCCCTCCTTCTTTGAATGGATTCTCTCCATTTTAGTTATGCCTAATCTGACTCAGCTCAGTGATGAGGGGAACCTCTGAGCAACGTTTTGGAAAAGGGAAAGAAGCTTGGTCCATGTGGTTTTTGAAATGTCACCTATAAGTGAATATCATTCCATTCACTTTGTGTATTATCCACACATTTCCTGTTCCAGAATTACTTCTTATATCTTTTCTCCAAGAGAATTTGTAACTATTACTGTTAGTCTTGATTGAGGAGAAAATAGGTATAATAAACACATACATCTAAACAGATACAAAGTTTATTAAAACAAAACAAAATCCCACGAGTCATGTATAAAGAAAAACCTAAAAAATAGAAATAAGTATTTTTAATGGTGAAAAAAAAGACCACTCAAATATGAATAAAATTAAATAAGCCTGTCAATATTAATATAATAGAATTAAGGTCTTAAGTAAACTAATGATGGCAGCTTATAGTGATAAAATTATACTCAAAATTAACTATGTCAAAAGGGTTTTATTTGAAATGAATAGCAGATTAATGTTTAGTTACACTGTAAAATCATTTTTTAAGTACACATGAGACAAATGACCATAAACACATCTGATTGGTAAAAATAATGGCATAAAGGATATGAGCAGCATCATTAAAAAGGGGAATTAAATAGATTTTGAATGTTGCATCTTTGAGTTAATAAATTGCCTTTTTAATGAAACATTTAGAAAAAAAGGCTACTAATTCGTCCATGATGAAAATCCTTAACTTATTCCAAAATTGGCATATTTAGCCATGTAGATGTACAAATGTGATCTATATGTGATCTATAAAGATCACAGTCTCAGACAACAGTGATGTAAACTTTTGAAATATAATTTTAAATATTCTCTCCTTTTATATTTTTAATCTCTTTGCCAAATAACAATTGGGTCAAGATGGAAATTGGGGCACAGTAATGTCCTATTTTAAAAAAACTTACTTGCAGCTCACACAAAAAAAGTCATAGTGTGAAGTACTTCTGTTATTAGAAAGAAAAAGAAAATAAAGCTTTTAACCTAATTTAACCAAAATTACACAAATAATGAAGTGAATGCTATAAAAAGTTTTTAAAAAGGTAAAAACAATTTTAATAAGTGAAAAAATAGCTAAAATTCATTGAAATTCTGAGAATTTCCTAATAAATGCACTAATAAATAGAGTAGTGCCTAATAAATGCACTCAACTGGGGGAAAAACATTTAGAAAAGAAGGAGATATATAAATATATTTAAATTGTACAATAAAATTATGAAATAAATGGACAATACTTTCCTGAGTTATAGAAAAGAGAAAGATAGCGACAAGGCTGTTTAAAAAACTATGCTACCGAAAGGGATCCTGGTTGGTTCATTTATTGGTAAATTCATTTAAAATACAAAGCAACCTTCATATAGCTGTTGTACAAATTGCTCTGAAATTCGGGAAATAAATGGAGCCTTTTTTAAGGTATTCTGTGAAACAAAAGTAAAACATATCTAACATAATAGAACTTTAATAAAATTTTAATCCAGGCCAATTTCATTAATGAATATTAAATTAAAATCTTAAGTACACTATTAGTGGTTGCAATTAAGCAGCAGGATTGTTTATGCTATGAATGCGAGGATACTTCTATACAGGCAAAACTATTAGTTTAATACACCATATGAATAGGTTAATAAGAATAAAGCATTCCATTAGATGTGTTTTGATAAAAAGGTCTATGCACAAATATTTATCCATACCCAATAAAAATATATTGAAATATATGGATTAACTCTTTATAGTCTGGTACAAAATAAAAATATTTTTAATAAACTATTTGATTTAATATCAGTTTGGACTGTTAAATCAATACAATAATATGTGAAAAACAAATAAGAAAACTTAATAATGGAAGTTTGTAGGGCAAAAGATGAATTATTTTCATCCTGCATGATTACAAGCCTGCAAATGGCAACTCAAATTAAATCTAACAGAAATGTTTAGTCCATAAGTATCTAGATATAAGATAAAAATACAAAAATTAGTACCTTTCTTATATCATTATAATATATATATATATATATATATATACACAAGGGCTACTGTATACTACTAGCTAAATAATAAAAAGATATAGGTTTAAAATCATCAACAAGGACTGTGGATGAAAACAAAAATAAATCTATAGACTATCAAAAGAGTATTGCAGAGACGCTTGAATAAATGCACAGAAATACCACTTATGTGGAGGAAAAAATGAAATATTATAGAAATGAATATCTCTAGCCAAGACTCTAAGTCTATGGGCAAAAATATTAATAGCACTTCTCCCTGGAGGCTGGTATTACCATTGCTTATTTTTTTCTTTTTAATCTGCATTCTATAAACAAAATGGGGCTGTATTTCTTTAAAAGTAATACAAATAAACATAAAACTTAATAAATGGGTTGTTATGATTTAAGGATATCAAAGTATAGTCAGATAAAGTAGAACACTAAAGAAAAAATAAATTGTAGTACCAGGAATTAAAACCCACTCAAAAGCAAAGTTAATTAAAGCAATGTGGAATGGCATACAAGAGAAAATATTATTTAAACCACACTCAAGAAAAAGTTCATACATTATACACATACACACACAGATAGAAAAGTAAGGAACACATTAACATAAGAAAGGAGAGGATTCTTCAAAAATGATTTGGCTGTTTTATCATTTTTCCAATATACCAAATGACCATGTGTTCTGGCATGTCCAGGATAGTTCAATTTTAATCCTCACAACAATCCTACTGAGCAGGTAGCTATTATCATAACGGCTTTACAGATGAGAAAACTGACTAGAGCAAAGTTAAATGAATTTTGCTATTCTTAAAGCTAGTAAGTGATGAAGTGATAATTTTTTATCTCATTGCCTCAGCCTCCTTTCTTAATCTAAAGGCTTTTTGTGTGTGTGTGTATGGTATGCGGGCCTCTCACTGTTGTGGCCTCCCCCATTGCACAGCACAGGCTCCGGACGCGCAGGCTCAGTGGCCGTGGCTCACAGGCCCAGCCGCTCTGCGGCATGTGGGATCTTCCCGGACCGGGGCACGAACCCGTGTCCCCTGCATCAGCAGGAGGACTCTCAACCACTGCGCCACCAGGGAAGCCCTAAAGGCTTTCTTTAATTCATGATCTTTTAAGATAGCTTTGCTCCTCGGTCATTGATGAGGGATGTGAAGCTCATTTTCCCCCAAAGGTGTTAGCTCACTTTTCAGGCAATGAAAATGGAGCAGGGACAAAGGCTAGACATTCTCAGACTTACAGACCTCCAAGAATTCGAACGGAGGTAAAATGAGCTTGAAAGTGAGACTCCCAGGTGCCAGGAAGCCACAGTTAATTTTGCTCCCTCCTACCAAACCATTCCTCAGATCCAGGTCTCATCCTCAGTCCTCCAGTGGGGAAGCATCCTTAGGAAGAGCCACTCTTTTCAGTGTAACCCATCACTCTTGGGGGTTTGGAGAAAGAAAGATACAGGAATGACTGCCTGAGTCTAATTAGTACTCACCTATGTTCCTTCTGTTCCCCAGCCACGTGCACTGCCCTGATTTTATCAGTGGCCTCAGCCTTATAGCTTGAGCCACGCTGGTGTGAATACCAGTACACCAGGTGCCACCACAGATGGGGAAAAGCAAGAGCAAGCTTTAAGCAGCTCTTTTCCCAGGTTACCCCACAGCCATTCCAGCTGTCTCCTACTGCAGGCTTCTGACAGCACATACTGGAAAGTTCAAAACTCTCTCTCCCCATCAGCGGTTTTCCACAGGGGTTGCTCGCCATGTTTTCCCTATGTTGATGTGGTCTCTCCAGAGTTCCTCTAGGCTAATGTGAGGGAAGTTACAAGTATAACTCCTCCTTCCATTAGTTCTCTCCCCTGCAACTAAACTGATCCTTCTGAACAAACCAGAGAAACAAACAAAACAATCCTCCATAAACCGTTATAGAAAGTTCTCAAGTCCCCAACGACTATTAGTGGAATTAGTGGCTGAAAGCCCAAGATTTCCCCTTTCATTTGATTGGCCAAATCTTTCTGCGCCCCCTCCCCCACCCCTTTTTAGTTCAAACACCTGGTGGAGGAAGAAGGCTAAGTTCTATCAGCTACAAGCATTGTTACTGTAGTCTTTACCACAAGGTGGCACCATTGAGGAAAGCGGTAACCCTTCAAAAGTATCCTAATCCATCAAGACTTGGAAGCTTTGTTCGCAGAAATTCCAACCAAGAGGGGTTAGTCTCTCTGCTTCCCAGGATGATAGGATTTTTTTTTTTTAACTACCACTCAATATCCCAAAGTAGAGGAGCCAGAAGAGAATGTTCCACCTCCACTATATGATAATACAAAATCAGCTTAGTTTCTAGGCAGTAAATTAGAGCCTGGGTCACCACTCTACTCTTCTGCCTTCTCCTTGGGAGCTCACCTTAAGAGCTTTTGGTGTCCCTTCTTGCTGTGAATCTTAACCAGATCACTCTCTTCTACCCAGACAAGTCCCCTTCACTTTGAATTTGGAGGAGCATGGTTTTGGTTCTTGATCTCTTCTCTCCTAAAACGCCTTGAGCTCCTTATTATATTAACTGCTTATTCTTCTTGAGAATTCTGCATTCCAAGGGGTCCGGGCAGGGGTGGGCTAATACACACACACACACAAGCACACACAGATGCATACAGATGATTTACCCTCACCCTACCAGACTGTCTCATACTTACAAAATTAAGAGGGCCTGTTTCAATAAAAGAATGTTTTCTACAAAGCAACTTATTGTGCTTGCACATACCGAGAATGAAATGGAAGCTTCTACAGATCAAGTTATATAACACGTTCATAAAATGAACGTTACTCACTTGCCTAATATTCCTTATTGTTTTGCTGTTGCCTTCAAAAATTTACTTGTTAAGTAAAAATAAAATATAAATTCACATAATAGCCACATAAAGGATAAAGGAACATGCTTATTAAAGACATGGGCATTAGATAATAATAAGGGGCAAGCTTACACTTATTAAATTAGCAAACAGAATCTCAACTACTCGATGCAGCCAAGATATTCTTGGGTCAAGAGCCATGAAAACGGTCATACCCTTGGGCCAAGCAATTTCACTTCTAGGTTTCAATTCCAAAGAAGCAGCACAAGAAAAGTACTCCATCTATGCACAAATTTCACTGAAGCACCTAGCACAGGCTTGACAGAGAATGAGTGCCCAATAAATGTGTATGGAAGGCTAGATGGAAGAGAGAGAGTCAAAGAGAGAGAATGAAAGGAAAAGAACAATTAGAAATTTTCTAAACATGCCTCCATGGAACACTTTGCTAAATATGGGTACCATGACTACCAGGACAATAGTAAGTAACTTGAAAGTGACAATTGTGGAGGCACATGGAGCCATATGGAAATATGCCTATAAGGGGGGATGGTGTGGGGGCATGGGGAATAGAATACAAGGTTGGCCTGCTTTTTAGAGACTACCACGGAATTGTCTGAGTATATAGGCATGGACTGGAAAGAACACTGTTAGAGGAATAGCGTCATCTCTTGGCATGGTTGATTTGATCTACTGGTATGGTAGCAGTGAGGGTAAAGTACCTGTTTTGAATCTATTAACACAGTGGTGAAAGTGTTTTTGATAAACCCAAAGTTGTCAGTGATCAGGGAAGCAAAGAAGAGGGCTTATGACAGCATATAGATCAGTGATTCTCAATGTTGGCTGCCCATTGGAGTTTTAAAAATATAGATTTCTAAGTCCCACTTACAGAAATCCAGATGTGTTTGTTCTACATGTGGCCTGGGCATGTGAATGCTGAGTCCCCCTGGGTGATTCTACCACGCGGCTAAGGTTGAAGCATATGGGCATAGAGCTTTGTTACCCAAAGCCGTGTCCACAACCAGCAACACCATGGCATCCAGAGGCTTTTTAGAAAAGCAGAATTTTAGCCCCGCCCTTGATCTATTGAATCAGAATGTTTTTTTTAAACACATTCTACTTAAATTTTAATTTGCATCCAAGAGCAATCCTAACCAATGCAGCCTTTTCAATTTTTATATTGTAATCTTAGTTTTAGCTTGAAGTATGACAAATTTGTTGGCATTATTTTTCTCTCCTATATTAACCTTTTTTTTTTTAACATCTTTATTGGAGTATAGTTGCTTTACAATGGTGTGTTAGTTGCTGCTGTATAACAAAGTGAATCAGCTATACATATACATATATCCCCATATCCCCTCCCTCTTGAGTCTCCCTCCCACCCTCCCTATCCCACCCCTCTAGGTGGTCACAAAGCACTGAGCTGATCTCCCTGTGCAATGAGGCTGCTTCCCACTAGCCATCTGTTTTACATTTAGTAGTGTATATACGTCCATGCCACTCTCTTACTTCGTCCCAGCTTACCCTTCCCCCTCCCCATGTCCTCAAGTCCATTCTCTACGTCTGTGTCTTTATTCTTGTCCTGAATTTTTTTTTAAATTCACAGGTGAGTACATGGATACACCAGTGCGGAAAACACTGGCAGCAGTAAGTAATAGGTTTGCTTTGTGCTGCCTCTTCTGCAAGAATCATGCCTTTCTTAATTTAGAATTTCATCTTTTGTACCTTAAATGACAGAATAGCTATGTTTTCTTTTGGAAATATGTGCTCTTTCTGAGATCATTCTGCTTTTCTTTGATAGAAATTCAGTAAAACATGTAGTGTTTACTACGTGACAAAGGTGAAAATGCAAGAGATCACTCAGTTTCTTCACCCAATCTTAAAATTGGAAGTGACCTTAGAAATTATCTCCAATCACGCTATTTTACAATGAAGAAATTAAGATCCACAGAAGGTAAGATATTACCAAATGTCACATGGTGAGGAAGTAGCAGAGCCTAGATTTAGAACATCATCATTTTTGATAAATCAGAGCTGTCCTTTTGAAAATTTAGTCTTCCATTGTAAAACCTGCTTAGCATTTTGTCATGTTTACACGTGATGGCTTTCTTAGTTTGAAAATAATATATTTTTTTAAAGCCTCAGATGAATTATCTTGGTTGAACTAAACTCCTGGGGAAATATGATTATTGCCAACTTTTAACTAGTGCTGTATCCATTTCTCAGAATGTTGCAGAGAACAGTTTCCCCCAACTTGAACCTTCTGCTCCTTGGGAATAATACTCATTGTCTAGCCTAAACCTATGAATCAGAGATGTGGTATATAAAATCCCCCTGATATAACAGAAACCTGATGAGGTGCTGGCTTATAAAACTGCTGTGGATGGGATGGGCATAGGATGACATCATGTTACTGGTACCCAGGAATTCTCATTTAGCAGATACATGAATTAGCAAGCTAACTAGTAGAGATAAATAAGGGTTTCCAAGGCTTCACAGACATATTCTCAAGTATATGCAGAAAATCTTGCTCCGACATAATTACTGAGCTGCATATGGGTGGAGGATGCATCGTAGTGGCAGAATTATGAAAAGCCCCCTGGGATAGGGGTAAGGGTTGCATCATGTGCCAGGCAGCATGACTGATTTAGTTCCTCACTTCTCTAAGTATGACCCATGGGCATCACCTGGGATATGATTAGAAATACAGACTCTCAGGCCTCACCCCAGACCTACTCTACATGAATTTTCAGTTGAACAAAATCTTCAGAGGATTCACCCACTCATTAAAGTTTGAGAAACACAAGTCTCCTTCACTGCTTCCCAAATTTGTCTCCATAATGGAATCATCTGAATGCACAATTGCTTCCTGGGGGCTGTCTCAAGACCTGAACTGGAAAATTCAGAGGAGGAGCCTGAGAATCTACATTTTTAACCTTCAACCTTGATGATTTTACAAGAGTGTAAGCCTGACAAGGTTAGAAGACCAAGAGCTTGAGTCCAACAGAACTGAGATTGGTGCTCAATCCTGCCACCTACTGGCTGTATGTCCTCGAAGCAGCTACCTTCCCTCTCCAAGGTTCCTTCTCGACATCCAATGGGGATAGGACATTCTTTTGCATATTTAACATAAGGACTAGGCAGGCAATCAGGAAGTAGTGTACAAAGGCTGGAAACTTCTGCCTTGCACTTAGTAAGCGTGAAGTGGAAGATGGCTATTAGCATTTTTGCCTATTAACACCTCACATTTGTCCTCTCAAAAATGCAGGTGGTAGGTATTGTCAAGGGCTTTTATTCATAAAATTTATTTTTACTGAGTAGGTAGCAGGTTCCAGAAGCAAAGATAAACTCACAGCCTAGTGGGAGAGTCAGGCAGGTGAACAGGAATATTATAACAGAAACAGAAGTTTTCACAAATGAATCATTTCATACATCCAGATAATGTTTTGGTTAGCTTGTGGGGGGAATAGATCAAAGCCACTATTTAATATCATTAAAACAATCATTATTTCTTTCACATACACTAACCCACGCAGAAAGAAAAGAGCTTTCCTGAGCACTGAAAATCAAACCTTGTCACAGAGAGTAAGGCTCTTGCGTGACTTCAATTGTGGCTGTAAATTAGCCTAGGAGAACACCACAAAGTGTAGCAAAATTATGACCTTATTTAAAAGTTGATGTCTTAACAGCTCATCCTTTCTGCCAGTTCTTTCCAACTTAGTGTTTTTCATTCTCCATCGTTCTATTATTAGCCTCTGCTTTATAACTGCTGGAAAATGGTTGTCCTCTAGCAGTGGAGCCTCCCCCTGATGCACATGCCCCTCCTTCCCAGGACTCAAAGCTGAGAGTTCCTAATTGAATTTCTGCCCTTCAGGAGTACAGGGTCATTGGGATCAATGTGCTATCAGAGGACTCCAGGGAGGCCAGGCTCAGGGCATGCTGGCCTCTTGGCATCATTTTAGTCTCTTCAGACTTCCGTCTTGGAGCACTCATCTGCCTCAAAGCCTGGGGTCTGTTTGTTTAATGAAGTCTGCTGTTGAAATGATAACTCCTTTCCCCAATGTGAGCTCTAACTGAATTTATGATGTGTTTAAATGAGAAACTAGTCTTTGGTCATCTAGAAAGTCGCACCATTTTAGGAACTCTCACGACCTTTCTTCTTCTGGTTTCTGCCTTATATAAGTGTCACTGTTTATGCCAAAATGCTACCTGACTCATTATAAGGGAAACCCTACATGTCTACCTTACTTTGACCTCCTGTGAGCCTCACAGCTCTCCTAGAGAAAAGAAATACTTTTTAAATTGGGGAAATGAAGAACATTTTACTTGAACTTGACAGTAAGTAACTTTAAATTAATTTCCTTACATTTTCCCTGAATAATTCAACAATGATCCATGGTCAAGGCATCCTTGAATGGATGTGTTTGTTAGGAAAATTTTAGTGCTGGAAAATTATTTCTTATACCTAAGATGTTAATAAATTGATTTTTAGATTGTAGCTATTAAATAGTCTGCAAATATTTCATATATGTAGATACAAATCATAAATTAATTTTGGATAAAGAAAATGAATCTCGATTTCATAATTTAATCAATGTGACATGTATTAAGTTTGAAAAACCATACTCTTGTCTGCTCTTTCCACTAACCATAAAAATTCTGAGTTTGAAGGAATGGAATTTAAAATGTCATCATGCCTTGATATATTTTTGAGAACTACCTGGACACAAGAGAGGAAATAACTCAAGGAAATAATTCAGAAAAGAAGTGACCAATTGCATAAAGAATTTATGATATGAAACTGATTATTCTTAATTGCATCTAAAATAATTTTAAACCTCCTCCTTGTGGTTTGAAGGGAATTTTCCCCAATAACAGCTCAACTCTCCATGCCTTTGTTGGCAAGCAAGAGCAGGCTTCAAAATAAGAAATGAGTAGGGTCTTATCTTTCCAAATGCAAATTCATATGTTACTTCCTCTCAGAAGCTCTCCCTGGCTTCAGGACCATTGGGTTTTGGATTCTTCTATGCAGATATGATCTATGCACATATAGTTCATATAGATTGGATGATACAGATCACAGAACTTGTCACATTGAATTGAACTAGAAAATGCCCTTAACTGTTTTCTTATGATTTTTTCTGAGAACATTCATCACTATATTCCTACCACCTGGACCTGAAACATTGAATATGCTTAACAAACATTGGTGGAATGATGGGATTAACGTATAAAACTGACATTTATTTTTTAGTGTATGTAGGACTAAATCTTATACCACTCACATATAGCATATATATATATCTAAAAACACATTCTATATCACTCAAATATGACATATATCTCCAAACAAGATATTCCTCAACTCATGTTTACTTTCATTTTTTTCCTATTCCTTATTTTATCTTTGATTTCTTGTTTGTTTGTTTGTTTTAATTTGCAAGGGGGATTGTATTGTATGTAAATATACTTGCTGAAGATATTTCCTGCAAGTTTACCAGTCTGGTAAGGATTTCCTTATTATCCCAAGTATGAGTTTTGGTGCCCAGTGACTGTCAGTGTTTGCCCATCATGGCATCCTGTAATGCTAGATTGTGTTGACTTCTTGGTGCTCCAACTAACAAAATGTTCTGTAAAGGAAGGAACCATTTTGTTTTGTTTGCTATTGAATCTCAGTACCTTGCATTGACTACCTAGTAAGTATAGCATATATGTACACCGTGTGTGTGTGCACTTGGGTATATATAGGATTGATTTTTTGCTTCAAGCTGTTTTCCTGATATTCATAAAACCACCAGAATAGCTGTAATCATGAAAAGTTAAACAGAGTTAGAGATACACTCCAAGATAAACTTTGGAAACACTGACTATTTTCTGTAAAACAAGGAGGGTTTGGTTCTCCTATCATTTTTTTTAGTTTTCACAAATAATAGCTAGGTATATTGGTAACTGAAGAGAACACTAATTGGATGTTGGCGTGTACTTACACAGATTTGGGGTATGGCGGAGAGACCCTGCTCTGCCTTCTTATCCAGACCCTGCAGATACTTAGTGACTCAGGGAACTCTCAGTTGACTGGGGGAAAGTGGGAATAATACAGAGGTTGTATAATATCGTGACATTTATACTACAAAAAACACATAGCATACATATAGCAAATGATGGTCTGCTTTTCTAGGAAATTGAGCTTTGTCTAAATTAAAATTAGAGCAATAATATACCCTATTTAGCTCAGGACATTCTTGGTCTATGCTTATTTTACAGAAGAAATTATTAAAACTGTCCATTACATCTCAAACATTTTTGGGTTTTGAAGACAATCTATATGGTTACTCAGATTATAATATGTTGGGGAATTTAAATATGTATATATTACTTATATATAATTATAAATATATGTATATATTTAACTAATACTGTGATATCTTGAAAGATAACCAGAGTTTATATGTTTTATTTTTAAGCAGTTGGGATTTTAGGAACCCTGGACCATTAGGATTTTAAAGGAAATATGTTAGTGGAGAGGTTAAGTGCATAGATCCTGGAGTCAGCCTGCTTAGTCTGAGTCCTGGGTCCATTGCTGTATAACCTGAGAAATGCCCTTGGCCTCAGTAATTACTAACCTCTCTCCAGGGCTGCTATGGGTGCCTGACACATAGGAAGCACCATATAGACATTCCCTGGGTTTATTCTATCAGGTAGATTTGCTGATGCTCTTCCATTTGGGGAGTATAATGATTAGAGTACACAAAGCCTGACATTTTGGTATGTACAGAGACAATGTGATTAGGTCCTTAAATCATCTTTTATATTTTTTAAAAGATGCCCAGACCAAAGTTAATTGGAAAGAAATACCATCCTCAGGAAAGTGAAATGCTGCCCAATGCTTTAAAACTGAGGCTAGAGCAAGAGACCTCTCAACAGTAGACAGAGTGCGGCAGAGTGCTGCAAACTCCCTCACTGCGACAGAAGATTAGGCAGAACATCTGAGCCATCATTGTCCTGATCTGAGAAGGTTTTCAATGGAATGTTTGCCTGAGAAACCTGCCCAGCAGGGTCTGTGGGACCACAGTTAGTACTGTTCACATCTATACAAACAGACCATCACTATCTAAAATGATATTTATGGATATATGTTCTTAGTTGTTTAAATAAACTTGGTAAAAGTAATCTATACTCCACTCGAACTGCAGCATATGCAATCACAGCATTCTGACTCTGTGTGCAAGCTCCCAGACTGTCCCTGCCATAACAGGACTGTGACCCCTGCATGCAGGAAGGTGCCCAGGGCGGCAGAACCAGCATTGCCGTAGAGGAGATACCTGAAGGGTCCTCAGCCTGCATGGACTGAAGAGTAAGAGGGGATTCCTCTCTTCACAAATTGTCAACAGGGAGAATTCCCCTAACAAAAGGTGGCTTCTTGTTCCTGCTTTGCTCCTAAACTTACTGCTTGAAGAGCTACAATGATCCTTGATTCTGAAAAGTGTTCTTGCCCATGATCAGGTATTATTGTGTTTTTAAATAAGTTTCTGGGTGAGTTTTCTTTAACTTCCACTGGTGGGTCAAAGCTGAGTTCTGTGTGCTGGGAAACTCTGAGTACCCAGCTTGAAGCCCTGGCACAAGTCAACTGATCTCCCCCTTTTAAGCCTATGTCTTCTAATTAAATAGGCAGATGATACCCACTCAATTTCTCTCACAGGATTCCAGCACACATGCTTTGGTTAGGTTTCAACATGAGCAGAAGGGAGGAAGAGGAAAGAACTATTATACATACTGTCTATTACACATTTAGAATTTTTCTGTATGTTGCTGCTTTCAATTCTTGCATCAACATTGTAGGGCAGGTATTAGTGTGTCTGGCTGGCTCTCTCTCTCTTTTTTTCAATACAGGACTGAAGGTTCTGATTAAATCACTTGCCAAAAAACTCACACAGCCAGTATAAAGCCGAGTAGAGTTTTTAACTCAAGTCTTTTCATCGGGAACACCCACATTTGCCTCATGTACCTCTTACCCCAAGTCATATAAGGAAGCGATTTAAAAACACAAACGTATATCAATTCTTTGATACAACAAAAAAACCCAAATCATGATAACTACCTCAAGAAACACCATTCCATGCTTCAAGGAGAGCTGCCAATCAAGTTAGAAAACATTAAAATAAGGTTAAGAAACCTTTGGCCATTAACTAAAAGATGTGTTATTATTCTTTATCAAATGTGCTTTTCCGTTCCTCTGATATTTCAGTAGCACTTTAAGAAAAACCAGCTCAGGTGGAATGCAACCAATTTAAACAAGAAGAAGTAAACCACTGCCTAAGTGTCATGAAGTTGCCAAATTATGTTCACTGTGTTGTTGTTCTTGGTTTGTTTGCTTTCTGAGTTAATAAGACAATTTTGACAAACTTCATCCACAGAGAAGAAAAAGATGCATGGTTATAACCTGGCTCACTTCTTCTCAAGGGCAGTCAGTAGACCACCTGGTATGAACATAGCTGTTGCACATTACTCAAATTACATCTGGGATGCAGCAAACATTCTCATGAACAATTATCAGATGAACTTGAAAATTCTTCTAAGGCTCTTACCCTGCTATTCAATTCCACTCTACAGAGATTCTGACACTAGGCTTGGAGTTATAGACATTTCATCGTCCACCCTCTGCCGTCAATGGAGCTCAGGGACTTGTGCCAAAACCCCATTTCCATCCCGACTTGCTACAACCACAGGAAATCATTAGTGGCCGCTCTCAGAGCACTTACTGAAGAAGCTTTGGATAAAGAGGACCTGCCTTAAGTGGAAGAGCTAATGGACCTCCAAAGTGATGGAGCAAAGCACTGACAGGGATGTCATGTAATTTTATATAGTATATCATAGGGATATCATTACACTGTGCCCAATCAAGTCTCTTAAACATGGAAACTTTGATTTCAAAACCTACTGAAGCAGAACTAGACACAGTGAATAAGAGCAGTTCCTGGTAGGGCTCTCCTCCCCTTTCAAATGCTCCCCACCTTCGACTCACCAACTCCTAGGAGCATTTTACCCAGCTAGCTGCACTGTCCATCAGCCCCTTTATGGAAGTATTGCCTCAGGCAGTGGTTGCTATTGGATTGTTTGCCTCTTTTTCCAGCAGTTCCATATTTCAAGTGATCCAAGCATCTTCAAATGAATTGCGTGATAGATTTCCAAAATGATCACCACAGGTCAAATTCAGCTCAAATGCTATCCTTTCCGAAGTTTTGAAAATCCATTTTTGCAGCAAGGCTGGTGCAACATTTAATGAACTTCAATTCAGAAGAGATACATCCTTTTAACTTAATTTGGCCTGAAAACACACTTGGCCCATTCAAATGCCTAGCAATCTTTTCAGTTACAACTGGCTACCTCTTTCAACTCTAGTGAAATATGCTACAAACAGCACCATTCCCCAAGTTCTTAAAATTTCTAGAAATGGCATAAAAATATATTAGAGAATATCCTGCTTTTATTCAGGATATTTTGATTCAAGGAGTTTCTAGTGATTTGCTTTCCTTCCCTACCCAGCTTCATTTCTGTAGGATGTACCTTCCTATTACTCAATCCATTTTTTTTGTTTCAAAACACATGAATTCAGCATGGAAAATAACTATTACAAAGAGCATAAATGAATTTTTAATAAAAGGAGCAGGCACACTCTAATGGACTTGATAGTGTTTAATCTGGAATGGCTAATTGAAAGTTCTCTTATCAGCCTAATAATAGTGAATTATAATGACCTTGATTTAACAAAGACAGGGACACTATCTTTCTCAATGGAAAGATGAGAAGCAGGGGTCAAATGTCTTAACCAGATGTTACATAAATGAAATACATGTACAATGTAGTGATCTTGGAAAACTCATAAGGTTCAAAGAAGACAATAGCTGTAAATCCGATTAGCCTTTTTATTCAGCTTTTTTTCAGAACTGGATTGCTATCGTATGCTCAACTTAACAATTTTATATTCTGATTTTTCTATATAATATGATATGAGCGTTTTCATATCCTTAAAATTTTGAAAATTCCAGTTACATTGAATTCATCCAAGGTGTAGATATATTCTAATTTATATAGACCTCTAAATTCAGGTTTTCTTCGTTCGTTTGTTTTGCTGTTACAAATCCTGTGGTAAACATCCTTAAAAATAAATCTACATATATTTTTCTGCAGGCTAAATTCTTAGAAAAAATTCAAAGATGTTGAAACACACTGAAACATCACCTACAGAAGATGTTTAACAAAATATGCTCCCTCAAGTAGTGAATAAGACGACGTTTTTTTACTGCACCCTCACCAAACTATCTGCTTTTTAAAATCATTAAATATATGATAGGCAAACAAAAAATGTTAATTTGCATTTTTTTGTGAGGCTGAGTATTTTTCATGTTTACGGGTTACTTGGATTCCTTTTCAAGGGAAGAGGATGTTCCTCTCTTTTGCCCATATTCCTATTGAGATTTAATTTTAGTGCTACTCTTATTGATCTATGTGACTTCTTCAGAATATCAATTCTTTGCCATGTTTGTTGTACAGTTTACTGACACTTTATCTGTCTCTCAATTCTGTTTCTGATTTATGATATTCCGATCAAAAAAGCAATGTTGTGTCAAGGCTGTTAATTTTTCCTTTCATTGCTTTTTGCTCAAAAGCAATTGCTGATGTAAATAAACATGTAATTTTATTTACTGCTTTCCCTAATACTTTATTTGTTACATTAACTCTTAAATTCATTAAGAACAACGTTTGGTATATAAGGAGGAGGTAAAAATCCAACTTTGATTTGTTTTACCTAACAGTCAACCAAGTTTATCAAACAACCAGACTCTCATTTTCCCCGATTTATGAATCTCTCCTTATTCTACACTAAGTTCCACAACATACCAGGTTCTATGTTTCCTAATCAGTCAACCAATAACCAATGACTTATATTGTAAATTTAGCAACACCAAGTCTGCCTATTTGTTATTCTTTAAAATCTATCCAGTTATTTTTACGATCTTGGTATTCCTCTTAAATTTTCATCAGCTTGCTCTATAATTTCTAACTATTCTCACCATAAACAGTCTTTTGAAAGATCTGAAAATGCACTAAAGAGTGAGAAAATAACAGCAGAAAACCATGAAACCTCCCTCCCTTATCCCAAGATTCACACTTTTAAGATTTTGGGGCATACACTTTCAGAATCTCTATCAGGGATGATCTAGGTAGCTTTGTTACTATTCTTCCTTGGCAAGGAAACATAAGCGTTTCAGCATGATTGATTTTTCACAACATGGAAAAGATATCTTGATTCAATTCACAATTGGATTGCAATTTACTTTTTAAATACTAAAAATATATATATATATAATCTTAACTTCTCTCAGATTTGAATGTTTAATCTTTGGAGACATGTAAAAAGCAAACTATTTAATGAGCTAAATTCAGGTACACCCCTTAATATTGCTGCTCTGATCTATTAACTTGTGGTTTATTTAACTTGCAACAGAATCCAGTTAGTAATGCATCAGAAGGATAGCCCTGGTAGCATGCCAATCACACGAAAGTCATTTCCCTTGTTTTCCTTATTTCCTGGAGATGAAGTATTTCACTTACTCCAAGTGCATTACAAAGTGCAGTGCCACTTAATTCCTAAGTTCATATCCGTATGTATTTATTCAACAGTATCTTTGTGATAGGAGATGCTCAATAAACATTTGTCGAATGGAGGAGAATAAATGAAACATACTACTTAAATAGAGTACTGTATAAAATGGCACATTATTAATAACTACATTGGAATTCTTACAAGTGGCTGATGCAGGAACAAATGGTAAGCCTTTTATTCACAGCAAAGCCTGGGAGATGAATAGCTGACACATGCAATGTGTGATTTCTTCATATGCACTAGTAGGAGATTTATATGCACCTATTAACCTATTGGAGTTCCAGTTCTGTCTTAGGTCTTTTGTCATGATTAGCTATGTTGTGACTCTACGTTAAATAAAAGGTTGTCTGTGCTGAAATATGCATGAAATATGAAGACAGAGGCCAAAATTATTATACATGTACATCGTTCCAGCCAAAACATAGATATATCTCTGCTTGTCTATGTTAAAAAAAAAATCAGACATGTACATATGTGCAAAAGAAAAGAATATTTTTCTGGACCTGAGATCTACTGTCATAGACTGCATTATGTCTCCCAAATAACCAATGTTGAAGCGCTAACCTCCAGTACCTCAGAATGTGACCATATTTAGAGAAAGAGACTTTATAGATGCAAGAAAATTAAAATAGGGTCATTAGAGTGGGCCTTTATCCAATACGACTGGTGTCCTTTTAAGAAAAAGAAATTTGAATAAAGACTTGTACAGAGGAAAGAAAATGAAAAGACACAGGGAGAAGATGGCCATATACAAGCCAAGGAGACAGGCCTGAAAGGGATCCTTCCCTCGTGGCCCTCAGAAGGAAACAACCCTGCCAACACCTTGATCTCAGACTTCTAGACTCCAGAACTGTGATAAAATATATTTCTGTTGTTTACACCACCCAATCTGCAGTGCTATGTTACAGCAGCCCTAGCAAACTAATACACCTGTGAACTTAACAGGGAATATAGTGAGGCTGTATGTTAAAAACAAATAGGAATTCTTTTGTTTTTTCAACATTCTCAGTTTTTGAAATGATGAATCAGACCTGCCTGCGTATAGTGGTGGGGCCTGATTTGAAACTTCCTTGGGGTAAAACACCATCGCAAAAGTCACTGCTTTAGGTGAGGCTTCTGATTCATCCTTTCATCAATCAATTATAAATTCAAACTTATTTGATGGCACTGCTCACTTCCACATATGACACCACCGGATTGACAAAGGTAACATTAACACATAGCTGATCATCAATAAGAGCATGGATGCACTTCATGCTTTGAAATGGTACCCCATTCTTGGCTTTTCCCTTGAGGTCTTCAAGTCGCCTGTGTGCTTTCTACCTGTGTCTGCATTGATCTAATAAACATAACAAGAAAAGAGAAATGTGGGGAGGAACCATTCCCACTGCCCTTGATCCCCAACTCAGGTTTTCAGAGGACAGAAATGGGTGGTAACTTTTGTAAATGAAGTCAATGTAACGGCACTGCCCAAGTCACATGAAAGCCACCATGTCAAGGGTGATGAAAGGCGACGGGATACACAGTGGCTCTTATGGAGATCGGCCACTATCATTGATCAGCTCTTCCAATCCTGTGTCACTGTCCACTGTGAACTGAAGCTAGCCTGGGGAGCCAGGCAGGATTTGCTGACACATTCTAAGTTCATACCTATAAGGCGCATTTCTCTGTGCCATCTTAATAAAACAACATGGAATAAAGTTTTATAATAGCAATAGCGAGAGAAGAAAGTCATAATTTTCCATGCTTCACGATTCAGAATAATTAATTTAATAACTGTGTCATATGAGAAGAGTAAATAAAGAGAAGGAAAGGGGTGTGGATATATATGATCACTGAAGCATATACAATTGCAAGGAAAAACAAATTACCAGGGTAGCGCTGGAAATAAAAGCTTGGTGGGAAATATTTTTTAGATGCTAATTTGATTCTTCTATGGAGCCTTAAAGCTGCAGTGTCTACAAGACCACTATTTACCTCCATTTGTTTTTATTTTTAGCAGTTATATAACCTTTTGTTTCTAAAAACCAATTAAACACCTTCTTGATCTCCACTGAGAATTTTCCCTGTTCTCTACCTAGACTATAACAGGACTATGATTTCATTTACAACACCTTGCTGGAGAGTATTTCATCACCAGGGGAGTTTAAATAAAAAAAAAAAGAACTGAAATTAATAAACGAGGGCAGAATCAAAATAAGATGCAGTTTTCTTTGGACACAGTTACAGTCTCTGGGGTTTGGTTCACAGTAAACATTGAGACTCTAGATCTTAGCTAAGCAGTTTCTTTGCCATGCCACAATCTGTAGGTCTGCAGGAAGAGGTTATTTCTGAGTATGAGCATATGCGCCTAAATCCCACACCAAAAATATAGGCTTCTAAAGTGAGTAAATAATTATTTCTATTAAATTGTTACATATAAAAGTAAACCTTCCTTTACTTGATCAGGTGAAACATCTTGTCTACTTTAATTCAGTTTTCCTTCCTCAAATACTAAAGATACCAGCCTTGTTCCTTCCCACATTAAAACTACTGATTCTGCTATTCAAACACCGGACTATATGTATCACATTGTATATTCCTGGAGCTCAGCACCCCCTTCCACCTCCAGGCCTCTCTGAGGACCTGCCCTCAGTGCCAGTCGCCGCAAGTGACTTACCGACAGTGTTTATGGGATCCGGTCAGGGTTTCAATTACAAAGCACTCGCCGTCATTGAGACAGTAGGCAAGGTCCTTGTCTCGGCAGGGTTTGAAGTGCTCAGATCGCTCAGTGGAATATGTCGTTGTATCTGTTGAAAAACACAGAGAAAGGCTATCAGAAGTTCATTCTGACAACACCAACTCCTGTCATTGGGCTGGACCTGTTCATTGAGACCTTCTTATGGCTGCTGACTCTAGCCAGACAGGTTGGAACCTTCACTGTACTGAAAAAACACAACTGGATATGACCATTTAATAGACTGAATGTTTGTGTCCCCCCAGAATTCATATATTGAAACCTAACCCCCAATGTGGTGGTATTAGGAGGTGGGGCCTTTGGGTCATGAGTGGGATTAATACCCTTATAAAAGAGACCCCAGAGAGCTCCCTGGCCCATTCCAGTCATGTGAAAACACAGCAAGAAAATAGCCCTCCATGAACTAGGAAGTCCTAACCAGACACTGAATCCACAGGCACCTTGATCTTAGGCTTCCCAGCATCCAGAGCTGTGAGAAATAAATTTCTGTTGTTTTTAAGCCACCCAGTCCATGGTATTCTGTTATAGCAGCTAGGACTAAGACAACTACTGGATTCAACTGTCTTATTTCTCCACAAGATTTTAACAATTGGAATCACTCTAGACAAGTCCCATCAGAGGATACATTACCAGTAAAAGCTGAATGACCCTACAGTCAAATATCTCAAATTCATTTTCATTAATTTCAGTGTTAAGAAACATGTATTAAAGGATTGAAACAACATCCTCTTCCCTTAACTGTTGTCAAACATCATTAAATATCTGATCAACATACATATACTGTAACTCTTCTATGGAAACCAATGTCAGTTTCTGTGTGTGTGTGTGTGTGTGTGTGTGTTTATCTCTTTTAAGTTATGGCTGTTAATTTGCTAATAGCTAAGCCAATTATTCTTTCACTTTTTCCTTTTATTATGTAATTAAAATGCAAATGTTCCAAATTCTGAAACAGAATCTCAAATGTGAGGAATGATTCTGGTAAATATTTAACACGACTAAATTATTGTCATTTTTTAGCATTATCTTAAAAATGTGTTTTTTAAATCATAATCACTTACTTTTTTGAATTAAGTTATATATCCATATCAGCTTCCTAAATATGAAACTAATAATAAGTATAAGCATATGCACTCTACTGGATGAAAAATCTGTTATAACATGTAGACATTCTCCTTTCAGAGTTTTAAGCAATTAAAATATTAGCACCAATTTCATTGCACTATTCAAGAAAAATATATTTAAAAAGCCAAAGATGGATACATGATTCAGCATGTAAGCTCTTTTTATTTCCTTTACATAGATATAGATTAATAATAATGCTCAACAGCATGGGCCATTGTACCAGTTTACTAACTGGAGGTCACAATGAGCCTCTTCCTACCCACCATCCGAATGGAGGGGAGAGTTATCATCCAGAAAGAAAATTCACTCATGTTCTCCCCAAACCTAAAAAGCCTCAATGTGCCCCTTTCCCATAGGAAGAACTCCAAATTCCTAAGTAGAGCAAAGAAAAACATAGACCAGGTAGAATTTTGCCTGTCTAGACTCATCTTCTTGCATCCTAAAACACACAACTTCATTTCCAACTATTATCCTATTTCCCCAATACCAGGAACTATCATAGTGATCCTTCTTCTTGGACCATATTCTTCTTTGCTGGATAACATCCAGCAATTCTTCAGAGCTTATGTCATCTTCCCCTTGTGTCCCCCAGAACCTTTTATTGCTTGCACCACTGTATTCAATGCTGCAAGTAACCATTTGTTTACACCTTTATCTGTTTTAGTCTGTAAGTTCCTTGAGGTCAGAGGTTGAGCCTTAATCAGAATTGGTGCTCAGTAAAAATGTCTTCAATAAGGCTTCCCTGGTGGCGCAGTGGTTGAGAGTCCACCTGCCGATGCAGGGGACATGGGTTTGTGCCCCGGTCCAGGAAGGTCCCACATGCCGCAGAGCAGCTAGGCCCGTGAGCCATGGCCACTGAGCCTGTGCGTCCGGAGCCTGTGCTCCGCAATGGGAGAGGCCACAGCAGTGAGAGGCCCGCGTACCAGAAAAAAAAAAAAAAGTCTTCAATAAATCTGATAACTCAAGGTGGGAGGAAGCAGGGGGTGGGGGTGGGATGAATTGGGAGACCAGGATTGACATATATACACTAATATGTATAAAATAGATAACTAATAAGAACCTGCTGTACAGCACAGGGAACTCCACTGTACAGTAGAAACTAACACAACATTGTAAAACAACTATACCCCAATTAAAAAAAAAATCTGATAACTCTAACATTACTAAAGTTTAAACACCATTGATGAAACGTATGGTCATTAAAGATATCATTATAATCATCTGAAAGTTAATGTATATCTTACAATAAAAAGTTAAACATAACTTTCATATTAATGTTATCATTTTAGTATAGTCGTTTTAATACTGATAAATATTGCAAAATAATCACATTGCCTTCAGATTCACACAGACCTTACTCATATGCTATTCATATACTGTGAGCATTGAAAAGTCCACTTCTAATCTTCTTTCTTGATCATACAATGGGAACTCATTTTTTTCTACTTCAAAATATTTGCCTGTTAATACTTCGGCATGAAATAAAGGCTCTGCAAAACAGACACATTTTTTGTTTGTTTTCCAGAAGATCTCCTCTACAGGGAAGATTTGTTATTCAAGACAGTATGTGATAAATAGTTACACAGACTCAATCTCTCTTTCTATGGGAAATATTTAAAATTCAAGAGCTCTGAGCCAAAAATTCAATATGAACCACCACACAGTTGACTACTACTCTGACCGCTGAAGTATATTAATTCATGATCAGTTAAGTTTTCCTTTAGTTTCTTATTATCCATTTATTGATATTCACTGATCATTCCTCTAAGAACAGCTTTTCATTAACATAAACTACAGCATAAAAAGGGAGATCCTTATTTTATAATCAGTGGTTTTAACAAGCTACAGACTCCAAGAGCAATACAATGGCAAAGCAATCACAATCAATTAGTTTCCATCTGACAACTGCTGTCTCTGGCGGTTACCGCCCTATTCTACCAACCACTTTCTCATCCATCAGCACAATACACAGGATCAGAACCAAGTAAAACGCCTCTGCAAAGGCCCAAGGTGGGGGAGTACAGAGATGTCAAGTCTAACATGCCCTCACGTTTTCTATTTCCATAGCTTAGAGAATCCCAAAATTGATTCAAAATACACATGCTTATCCCTCACAGTGACTTGACTAAATTCTAAGAGAACATCCTTATTAAATATTTTAAGTAACTTGATTTAGTACACAACCGAATATTAGTCTTGATCCTTCAATAAATAAAATGCAGTTATCAATAAATTTGAAATCTTAAGAATTTACCCATGCATTTCACTATATAGTACCCATAGAGCACTACTCACCTAAAATCACAGAGGTGTTGGGAAAGGTAAACAAAATTCAACATGAGGTGAAATTTTACACTTGTAAGGCATCATGCCAAATATGTGACTGGAAAGATAGAAAAATTCCTTAATGAAATCACTAGGCTGTTATACTAACTCTAAGACCACCTACACACTTTTGTAAGGTAAATCATAAGTATACTGTGTCTAAGTCACTGTTAGCCTTTCTATTACTTACAACCAAAAACAGTCCAAAGAGATGGTAATAATCTTGGATGACAGCCTCCAATATTTATAGGTCTGCTTATAAGTACATGTATGTATACATTTAATTTTTAACATATACAATATATTGCAAACATATAAAATAGAGCATAAGCAAAAATGAGATAAAAATAAATAAGGTATAATCCTGATTTTCTTTCTGTGCCCTAAGGTGACACGGTATGCCCTAACATATCCAGCTGAGTGCTTTGTTCTGAAGGGGAAACATGGGACATTTGTGAGAACGAGGTAACAGATAAGACCTAACTCCAAACTATAAAACTTATGGCCCTCAATATCCTCGGGGTACCTTAACAATCAGACATAGAACTCTCATCTATAAACTTAGCCAACATATTCAGAGCCCAGTGTTTGTTTTAAAACTGCACCACTTTTAAGATAGTCTAATACACTAAGGTGGCTACGGTATATGGTACTATTTTGTCATGTTTTTAAAATTCAAGGAGCACCTTCTGTTTCTAGGAATGATATCTGGTAAGTAAAATCGTTATAGAGCTCCCTGTTGTCTTCAAAAAATTACATGGATAGAGGTCCAAGTAAGTAAACTAGAAGGGGCCAAATATTCCCATGAATTCTCATTTGTTTTCCAAGGCTCTCCCTTACTCCACAGTACCTCCTTATCAGGCATCACTCACCCACCACATCAGCTCATGAACCTCCCATCTTACTGGACCATGAGCTTGTGGGGGTGGAGCAGGTCTTCACATCACTGATCCACAGTCTTACAGACAGCCTGACACAGAGGTGCACACAATAGATGTTTATAGAAGAATGATCTTTTTATAACATGAGTGTTTTTCTAAATGTTCTGTATAGTCAAGTGTGCACATTTTGTAATCATAAAAGAAAAACTCTATATGAATAAATGTTTATAAGTTAGGACATGAGATGAGTTCCAAAAGCAATTTTAGGTAAAGTGCTTAGAATTTTATAAGAAGAGCAGAAAATCAACTCCACAAAATGGAGGCAAAGGGAGGAGAAAAAACAATAATTAGGGAAAATATTCAGAAAGAGACCGCATGAAGGATAAAGGAATGTTAGGCTTAAAATGAACAGAGATAGTGCTTAGGATAGGGATTCCAAGCACCATGAGCAAAGTTCAAGGTCTCAGGACAAGAAGTGCAGTTGCTGGCTTGAGGAATAGTGTCCATTCACTTGGGACCACAAAGGCTGTGCAATTATCCAGACCATTCATCTGGCACTTGTTATATGTAGTTTAATGTGTTTTCTTATATTTTTATGGGTTTTGGTCTCTCCCCAGGGAGGTCAGGGAGAGTGCTTTGCTTTCAAGTTCTGTATTTTTTCCGCATCATGTAACATATATAGTGAGCAATCGTTACAGTAATTAGATGCACAGTGGGAACTAGTGGTTAATTCATTAAAGGCAAAACGGGAAGAAAATGTAAGGCTGGAAGACAGAAATCCCTGCAGATTTTGCAATGAAAGTTAATTTATTAATGAATTAAAACAATGACTGGTTTTCCCCCTTAAGTACTAACTTGAACCTGAATGTTACTTATGGAGGTTTTCTCTGTTGCCAGCACAACAATGCACACTGTGGGAACAGAGATTTTGTTGTAGGAACAAGAGTGCTAAATGGTCTATTACAGATAATAATTGCAGTAGATAATCAAAGAAAGGGAGAGCTTAATTCACGCTATAGTTATCTCTAAAGGCTTCCCAAAGGGTTGGTATTGGAGTTACATCTTGAATGGGCATGATTTAATTGGCAGAGGAAAATGAATTCTAGATAGGAAGAGCAGAAACACCTAAGGAAGGAAAGGTGAGGCACAGCTTAGGCCCTAAATCCATCTTCACATGCCTGACTTGCAAATGTCAGATTCATGAAGCAGTTTTTTCCTTCCCCCACTGAGTTCATGACATGACAATTCTCTAAGAAAAGTGAAGAATCTGGTGATGCAAGCTTTTAGGATTAGCAAAATACCTTTACAGGCTAGAAGCCATTTAAATATGGTCGTTGAGGCAGAGTCAAGATGGCTGTGTGGGAAGATGTGGAGTTAGCATCTTCCCACAAGTAGGGTGCCTGCCAGCTGCTGGTGGGGGACTCTGACGCCCAAGGAGACGGGAGGAACCCCAAAATGAACCGGTAGGGTGTAGGGGGACTGAGGTGGGATGAGAAGTGGAGGCCAGACAGGATCGGCACCCCTGAGGCTGGGGAGATCAGGAGAGGCAGGCGGGAGGGACTCTCCCGGAAGAGCAACAGAGAAGCAGAGGACGATTGCCTGGCCCACTTGGGCACAGGGAGCCTGCTGAGCTCCCAAGCTGGTATCCCCCACCTCCAAAGCCCCATCCAGGCCACGTGGGTCCTGGGGGCATAGGAGGGAGGCCAGGGAGATCAGGAGAGACAGGTGGGAGGAGCCCTCTGGGAGGAGTGGGAGAGGAGCAGAGGGCGACTGCCCAGCCCACTCGGGTCCGGGGAGCCTGCTAAGCTCCCAGGCCAATCCCCCACCCTCCAAGTCCCCTCCAGACTGCGTGGGTCCTTGGGGGCATAAGAAGGAGAATAGGAGAGGCAGGCGGGAGGGGCCCTCCCAGAACGGAGGATCAGGATAGGAGAGGAGGGCATTTGCCCTACTCACTCGAGCCTAGGAAGGCTGCTGGGACCCCAGGTGAGGTCCCCTGCCCTCTGAGACGAGGAGTGAGGGGCACACCTGGCTCCCTTCTGTCCTTTGAACCTAAGCCTCACCACCCCACAACCCCCAGGGCCTTTTACAGCCCAATGGGTCCTGAGCATTGGCCCTGCCCACAGCCCAAACCTCACCCTTACTTAGGCCCCACCCCCAAAGCAAAGGCCTTCCCCCCTCCTTTTTTTTTTTCTTTTCCCTCCTCCTCTTTTTTTTTTTTTTTTACTATTGTGGTACTGATGTACCTTCCGGATGTTGATTCATCTATATTTTTATTTTTATATTCTTTCTAACATATCTGTTAGTTTCCTAGTCTAATTTTATTTTTTTACCTTACTGTTCTTTTTTTTTTTCTTTTTTTTGCTGCCGGCTAAAGCTCCTGCGGTGGGAACTCTGAGTCCAAACCACTGGACTAACAGGAAACCTCAGACCCCAAGGAATATTCACTGGAGTGAGGTTTCACGGAGGTCCTCATCTCAGCACCAAGACCCAGCCCCACCCAATAGCTTACAAACTCCAGTGTTGGAAGCCTCAGGCCAAACAACCAGTAAGACAGGAACACAATCCCACTCATTAAAAATAAAAAAATGAGACAACAAAAAGAATATGTCGCAGATGAAGGAGCAAGGTAAAAACCTACAAGACCAAATAAAGGAAGAGAAAATAGGCAATCTACCAGAAAAAGAATTCAGATTAATGATAGTAAAGATGATCCATAATTTCAAAAATAGAATGGAAGCACAGATTCAGAAAATACAAGAAAGGTTTAACAAAGATCTAGAAGAACTAAAGAACAAACAAACAGAGATGAACAACACAATAACTGAAATGAAAGACACACTAGAAGGAATCAGTAACAGAATGAGGCAGAAGTATGAATAAGTGAGCTGGAAGACAAAATCATGGAAATAACTGCCGGAGAGCAGAATAAAGAAAGAAAAAAATTGAAGACAATCTCAGAGACTACTGGGACACAACACTAAATGCAGTAACATTTGAATTATAGGGGTCCCAGAAGAACAAGGGAAAAAGAAAGGGTCTGAGAAAATATTTTAAGAGATTATAGTTGAAAACATCCCTAACATGAGAAAGGAAATAGTCACCCAAGTCCAGGAAGCAGAAAGAGTCCCATACAGGATAAACCCTAGGAAAAACCAAGACACATATTAATCAAACTAACAAAAATTAAATTCAAAGAAAAAATATTAAAAGCAGCAAGGGAAAAAAATATATAACATACAAAGGAATCCCCATAAGGTTATCAGTGGATTTTTCAATAGAAACTCTGCAGGCCAGAAGGGACTGGCAGGATATACTTAAAGTGATGAAAGAGAAAAACCTACAACCAAGATTACTCTACACAGCAAGGATCTCATTCAGATTCGATGGAGAAGTCAAAAGCTTTTCAGACAAGCAAAAGCAAAGAGAATTCAGCACCACCAAACCAGCTTTACAACAAATGCTAAAGAAACTTCTCTAAATGGGAAACACAAGAGAAGAAGACCCACAAAAACAAACCCAAAACAATTAAGAAAATGGGAATAGGAACATACATATCAACAATAATCTTCAATGAAAATGGATTAAATGCCCCAAACAAAAGACACAGACTGGCTGAATGGATACAAAAACAAGACCCATATGTATGCTGGCTACAAGAGACCCACTTCAGACCTAGGGACACGTACAGACTGAAAGTGAAGGGATGGAAAAAGATATTCCATGCAAATGGAAATCAAAAGAAAGCTGGAGTAGCAATACTCGTATCAGATAAAAGGGACTTTAAAATAAAGACTGTTACAAGAAATGAGGGACACTACATAATGATCAAAGGATCAATCCAAGAAGAAGATCTAACAATTATAAATGTTTATGCATCCAACATAGGAGTACCTCAGTACATAAGGTAAATGCTAACAACAATGAAAGGTGAAATCAACAGTAACACAATAATAGTAGGGGACTTTAACACCCCACTCACACCAATGGACAGGTCATCCAAACAGAAAATATATAAGGAAACGCAAGCTTTAAATGACACAACAGACCAGATAGATCTAATTGATATTTATAGAACATTCCACCCAAAAGTGGCAGAATACACTTTCTTCTCAAGTGTACATGGAACATTCTCCAGGATAGATCACATCTTGGGTCACAAGTCAAGCCTCAGAAAATTTAAGAAAATTGAAATCATATCAAGCATCTTTTCTGACCACAGTGCTATGAGATTGGAAATCAATTACAGGGAATAAATACTGTAAAAAAACACAAATACATGGAGGCTAAACAGTGTGCTACAAAACAACCAAGAGATCACTGAAGAAATCAAAGAGGAAATCAAAAAATACATAGAAACAAATCACAACGAAAATATGGCAACCCAAAACCCATGGGATGCAGCCAAAGCAGTTCTAAGAAGGAAGTTAACAGCAACTCAATCTCACCTCAAGAAACAAGAAAAATCTCAAATAAACAATCTAACCCTACACTTAAAACAACCAGGGAAAGAGGAAGAAAACCCAAAGTCAGTAGAAGGAAAGAAATCATAAAGGTCAGAGCAGAAATAACAGAAATAGAAATGAAAACAATAGCAAAGATCAATAAAAGTAAAAGCTGGTTCTCTAAGATAAAAAAAAATTGATAATCCCTTAGCCAGACTCAACAAGAAAAAAGGGATAGGATGCAAATCAATAAAATTAGAAATGAAAAAGGAGAAATCACAAGTGACACTCCAGAAACACAAAGGATTATAAGAGACTACTACAAACAACTATATGACAATAAAATGGACAACCATGAAGATATGGACAAATTCTTGGAAAGGTATAATTTTCCAAGACCGAACCAGGAAGAATTAGAAAATATAAACAGACGTATCACAAATAATGAAATTGAAACCATAATTAAAAATCTTCCAACGAACAGAAGTCAAGGACCAGATGGCTTCACACGTGAATTCTATCAAACATTTAGAGAAGAGCTAACACAGATCCTTCTCAAACTCTTCCAAAATATTGCAGAGGGAGAAACACTCCCAAGTTCATTCTACGAAGCCACCATCACCCTGATACCAAAACCAGAAAAAGACATCATAAAAAAGAAAATTATAGACAGATATCACTGATGAACATAGATTCAAAACTCCTAAACAAAATACTAGCAAACGGAATCCAACAGCACATTAAAAGGATCAGATCCCATGATCAAGTGGGATTTACCCCAGTGATGCAAGGATACTTCAATATATGCAAATCAATCAATGTGATACACTACATTAACAAATGAAGGAATAAAAACCATATAGTCGTCTCAATAGATGCAGAAAAAGCTTCTGACAAAATTCAACCCCCATTTATGATAAAAACTCTCCAGAAAATGGGCATAGAGGGAACATACCTCAACATAATAAAGGCCATATGTGAAAAACAGTAAGTATCATATCAATGGTGAAAAACTGAAAGCATTTGCACTAAGATCAGGAACAAGACAAGGATGTCCAATTTCACCACTATTATTCAACATAGTTTTGGAAGTCCTAGCCACAGCAATCAGAGAAGAAAATAAATAAAAGGGAATACAAATTGGAAAAGAAGAAGTAAAACTGTCACTGTTTGCCAATGACATGATACTAAGAAAATCCTAAAGATGCAACCAGAAAACTGCTAGAACTAATCAATGAATTTGGTAAGGTTGCAGGATACAAAATTAATGCACAGAAATCTCTTGCATTCCTATACACCAACAACAAAAAATCAGAAAGAGAAATTAATGAAACACTCCCGTTTACCAAAGCAACAAAAAGAATAAAATATCTAGGAATAAACCTAAGGAGGTGAAAGACTTGTACTCAGAAAAACTATAAAACACTGATGAAAAAATCAAAGATGACATAAACAGGTGGAGAAATATACCATGTTCTTGGATTGGAAGAATCAATATTGTGAAAATGACTATACTACCCAAAGAAATCTACAGATTCAATGAAATCCCTATCAAACTACCAATGGCATTCTTCACAGAATTAGAACAAAAAGTCTTACAATTTGTATGGAAACACAAAAAAACCCGAATAGCCAAAGCTATCTTGAGAAAGAAAAATGGAGTTGGAGAAATCAGGTTCCCCAACTTCAAACTATACCACAATGCTACAGTAATCAAGACAGTATGGTACTAGCACAAAAACAGAAATATAGGTCAATGGTACAGGATAGAATACCCAGAGATAAACCCACACACATATGGGCACCTAATTTACAAAAAAGGAGGCAATAACATACAGTGGAGAAAAGACAGCCTCTTCAATAAGTGGTGCTGGGAAAACTGGATAGCTACATGTAAAAGAATGAAATTAGAACACCACATAACATCATACACAAAAATAAACTCTAAATGGATTAAAGACTTAATTGTAAGACCAGACACTATAAAACTCTTAGAGGAAAACACAGGAAAAACACTCTTTGACATAACCACAGAACGATCTTTTTTGAACCACCTCCTTGAGTAACAAAAATATAAACAACAGTAAACAAATGGGACTTAATTAAACTTCAAAGCTTTTGCACAGCAAAGGAAACCACAAACAAGATGGAAACACAACCCTCAGAATGGCAGAAAACATTTGCAAATGAAACAACACAGGATTAATCTCCAAAATACACAAACAGCTCATGGAGCTCAATATCAAAATAACAAATAATCCAGGTAAAAAAAAATGGGTGGAAGACCTAAATAGACATTTCACCAAGGAAGACATACAGATGGCCAAGAGGCACATGAAAAGATGCTCAACATCACTAATTATTAGAGAAATGCCAATCAAAACTACAATGACATATCACCTCACACACGTCAGAATAGCCATTATCAAAAAATCTAGAAACAATAAATGCTGGAAAGGGTGCGGTGAAAACGGAACCCTCCTGCACTGTTGGTGGGAATGTACATTGATATAGCCACTATGGAAAACAGTACGGAGTTTCCTTAAAAAACTAAAAATAGAACTACCATACGACCCAGCAATCCCACTACTGGGCATATACCCTGAGAAAACCATAATTCAAAAAGAGATGCTCCACAATGTTCATTGCAGCTCTATTTACAATAGCCAGGACATGGAAGCAACCTAAGTTTCCATCGACAGATGAATGGATAAAGAAGATGTGGCACATATATACAATGGAATATTACTCAGCCATAAAAAGAAATGAAATTGACTTATTTGTAGTGAGGTGGATGGACCTAGAGTCTGTCATACAGCGTGAAGTACGTCAGAAAAAAAAAAAACCATATACTGTATGCTAACGCATATATATGGAATCTAAAAAAAAAAAAGGTACTGATGAACCTAGTTGCAGGGCAGAAATAAAGAGGTAGACATAGAGAATGGACTTGAGGACATGGGTTGGGAGGGCGAAGTGAGAGTAGCCTCAACATATATACACTGCCGTATGTAAAATAGTTGGCTGGTGGGAAGCAGCAGCATAGCACAGGGAGATCAGCTCGGTGCTTTGCAGTGACCTAGGGAGGTGGGATAGGGAGGGTGGGAGGGAGGCTCAAGAGGGAGGGGATATGGGGACATATGTATGCGTATGGCTGATTTGCTTTGCTGTGCAACAGAAACTAACAGAGTACTGTGAAGCAATTATACTCCAATTTAAAAAATTCTAAAAAAATAATAAATTTGTGTTAAGCTAATAAATTTGTGTTGTTTTAAGCAAACAAATAAATAAACAAGGTTGTCGACTCCAGCAGGGTCTTCCCTGGGTGGAGTGCCGTGTAAATGAAACCTGCTTCTGTACCTTAAAATCCCCTGTAGAATATGCCATTTATCAGGCACCCAGGAAGGTGCACTGACATAAGACTGAGTTATAAAATATTTAATGGTCAAGGAAAATTGCAAGAAGAATGCAGTGGTGTTTGAAAGGGAAAAACCATTTCTCAGCTGGCAAAAAGGAGAGATAGCTTTCTCCCCACTGCCAAAGATCAGACAATTGTTCACTTTGCTGGCGTGGGAGAAACGGGGAGTGCTGGGCAAGGAATTTAAAAGTTCAATTTAGTCATGGGACTGCTGTGAGAACTGACAGTTCCTGAGGTATCCCAGAGCCATCAATTCTTGCAGCAAATGTAGAAAGGACCCTTATCAAGCTTGTGTGACACACCTGGGCCACCTTGCCTTTTGAATTTTTTTTTTTTTTTTTTTTTGGCTGCATTGGCTGCGTGTGGGCTTTCTCTAGTTTTGGCGAGTGCGGGCTACTCTTCGTTGCGGTACACAGGTTTCTCATTGCGGTGGCTTCTCCTGTTGCAGAGCACAGGCTCTAGGAGCACGGGCTTCAGTAGCTGTGGCACACAGGCTCAGTAGTTGTGTCTCGCGGGCTCTAGAGCGCAGGCTCAATAGTTGTGGCGCACGGGCTTAGTTGCTCCACGGCATGTGGGATCTTCCCGGACCAGGGCTCGAATCCGTGTCCCCTGCATTGGCAGGCGGATTCTTAACCACTGCGCCACCAGGGAAGCCCCCGGTCTGAAATCATACTTTTAAAAACTGCACCAGCTTAAGTAAACCTGCATGGGACATAGCTTGTTCAATGGAAGTGCACTTATTGGGGAACTGCAGAGTTATCCTAAAGCTGAATATATTTCTTTCTGCCTGCACACATACACATACCTATATAAACTGCTTTCAGTGACAACAGTTAAAATACCAGCTACTGTCACTGGAACATCAACTCTGCTCCCCACATCACTCTACTGAAATGGCCCAGTCTACATCATTAGCAATCTCTAAATTCAATGGATGTTGAAATGTTTCTTTTTTTTTTTTTTTTTTTTTTTTTTTTTGCGATACACAGGCCTCTCACTGTTGTGGCCTCTCCCGCTGCGGAGCACAGGCTCCGGACGCGCAGGCTCAGCGGTCATGGCTCACAGGCCCAGCCGCTCCGTGGCATGTGGGATCTTCCCGGGCCGGGGCACAAACCCGTGTCCCCTGCATCGGCCGGTGGACTCTCAACCACCACGCCACCAGGGAAGCCCTGAAATGTTACTTTTTTTCTCATCTTGTTTGAACTCTCAGAAGCATCTAATACTCTTAGTCAAGCCCATCTTCATAAGAAATTTTTCACTGGCTCCCACTGTCACATAACGTTGATTTTCCCCTTTCTTTTTAGTTTTTGTCACCTGTTTCATCTAATTTCTATTTAAAAGCCAGATTACTTAAGGGCCAGTCTTTAAATAACTCCTAACATATACTCAGTGGGGCTCTAAGCATTTTCCTTTAGCTATTTTTTGGTCTTAAAATAACACTATGAATTTATGCTACTATTTACTATCCTTACTTTACAAATAGAGACAATTTATTCTTAGAGATTTATGTCATTGGCCCTAAGTCACATGGCTCTGAGTTGGCAGCTTCTGGACTCGAACCAATGCAAGTCTGACTTGTTCCACTAGACCGCTTCCCGTAGACCTTTTTTTTTTTTTTTTTCCACTTTTACTTATTCCCTAGGCTAGTGCTCCTACAGGTGTGGTCCTCAGACCAGCAGTATCAGTATTACCTGGGAGTACATGAGCAATGATAATTCATGAGCCCCACCCCAGATCTTCTGCATCAGAAACTCTGGAGGCGAGGGGAGGGACGGTGCTTTAACAAGCTCTCCAGGTAATTCTCAGACACGCTGAACTCTGAGAACCAGCTGCCTTGGGTGAGCCTGATACCATCTCCATGCCAATAGCTCTCAAAGTTACACCTGAGCTCAATCTGCCTACCTGCAGGTTTTCCTGAGCTCAATCTGCCTACCTCTCTCTTCCTGATTGTTATCCCAAAGGCACCCAAAAAGTAACTTGTAGAAAATTCTTGCTCTTCCTCCACAAACCTATTCTTCCTTTAGGATTCTCAATCGCAGCAAATGTCACACTACTGATTCCCTTGTGCAGGCCAGAAGCCCAGAAGCCATCCTTCTTACCCTCCACATGAATCACGAGATATCAGTGGGTGACTCTACTTCCTACATATCTCTGGAATCTACCACTTCTTTCCATCTTAACTCACCTGGAATACTCATCATAGGCCTGCCTACATGCGTGCTTGCCAGGCTAAAATGAATTATCCACATTACAATCCGTTTGCACAGTGTGTACACTACACATAATGAGGGTTCATTTCCTTCTGGAAAACTGCTTAGTGGCTATATCCCTGCCTCTTATGAAGAGAATCAAAATCCTTCCAAGGCCCTGCCTCTGTCCTCATCTCATACATAATACCTCTCCCACCCCACCCCCCATTTTCAGCGCATTGGCTACAGCTGTTCAAATGGCCCATTCCGCATCCCCTAAAGCCTTTGCACATGCTCCTCTCTGAAGAGGGGCACCCTGAACACCCCACACACTCTCACAGTAATCTACAGATTTCATCCAGAGCACATACTATGAGATGGCGAAACATAAAGCAAAAAATAAACTCCCATTAGTTATTCTCTACAAAATCCCTTGGGTTGTACCGCCAAGCACGGGGGCTCTTCTCATGGGCACTTCCCTCATTTAGGTCAAGGCACTACTCCCTTCGTTTTCCTTTCTTTGTCTTTCATTCTTTCAAGCAGAGAATATCTCCACACCAACCCTGAATTAAAAACTTTTCCTTAGAGATGAGATGTTCAAAAGCCCCATAGAGGGGCTTCCCTTGTGGCGCAGTGGTTGAGAGTCCGCCTGCCGATGCAGGGGACACGGGTTTGTGCCCCGGTCCGGGAAGATCCCACATGCCGTGGAGCGGCTGGGCCCGTGAGCCATGGCCGCTGGGCCTGCGCGTCTGGAGCCTGTGCTCCGCAACGGGAGAGGCCACAACAGTGAGAGGCCCGCGTACCGGGAAAAAAAAAAAATCCCCATAGAGGCTTAATTCCTTCTAATAAAACAGCCTGGCTGGGGAGTTTGAACTGTGAGGCGACTACCCCACAGGCTGAGTTAACCTTTAAGAAAAAGCAGGGGCACGTTACTGTGAATGCGTAGCTTAAAAATCCAGGACATAAGAGGACTTTAAGAGGACAGAAACAGCAGTCATTTACTCACATTGGTCAGAAGACGGGGATTCTTAGACACTTTGCAGAGCGGCGTTTTGTCTGTCTGGTTCCAAACAGAGTCACAGAGTAGCTTGGTGGAATATCACGTTTGCTCATTTGGAAACATCTCAGTCTGGCTGCCAGCAGGACCATTTCCTGCTTTTTCAGATATTCCTTTACTTACATGGGCGCATCAGGATGTACAGAGAAATTCCAGTACCGTCAGCCCAAGAAAGAACATGACTCTGTAGGTGATTAGCCAGTCTTGGCCTCCAAAAAGGAGAACGTTGAGGTTAGAGCAGAGAGGCCCTTTGAGCTTCTCCAGCACAGAACCTCTGCTAACTGACTTCTGGTCTGAGCCTCTCTTCCAAGTCAGGTGCAGCAGGGAATTTAAATGAGACGCCAATTTAGACCTCAATTAGCCAGCTGTTTCCCATGCTTGCTCCCTAAACAACCCTCTGATTTTTGATTTTCCATGTCCGAATGCTTTTCAGATTGGGATATGTTCATTCTCTGTGATATCTTTATTGCCCTGAAGCACCTTTATGTGGCATACACTGGGTGAGACACCCTTGCATGTGTAGCAAGAGCCTCCCGTCCGCGCTCCCTGTGCTCCAGCGAGTTTTCTGCAGTCAACAGGTGACACGCCCACCTTGAGAGCATGCCCCAGCTGCCTAAAATTCCCTCGTGTCCTCGTACGAGATTAACAAACACTTCTCAATCCTGCAAATCACCACACAAGCCAAACTCAAAAGGCTTCCTGGGACTTCACTTTCCCGCGTTCTTCTCACGTTTCTTGGGCTCCAATAACACTGGAACAGATCAGGCCTTTTATGACTTTGTGACTTTATATATCCTATTCCTTTGACCTATACAGTCAATAGGTCTCTGCCTGGCAAAACGTTTCTCACTGTTTAAAACCTATGTGAAATGAGAGCTCCTACTGAAGCCTTCTCCAGATCCTCAGGATACAAGTATTTGAAATTCCAATAACACTTCATTCCTCCTTCTAATACAGGGATAATCATTCTGAATTGCAATTTAAATGTTTACATGTCTACTCTCCACCCTTTTCCCAAACCAGACTCTGAGTTCCTGTGGACCTGGCAAGATCATCTCTAAATCCTTACCATTTATCCCAGGGCCTGACAGATAGTAGATGCTTAATGCATGCTTTCAGAGTGAATAAGTATTATAATGGTTACATGAGTGATTATCACATCAACATCACAGGCACACACATACCTTAAGCATGATAAGGTAAACACCACCTTGTAACTCCATATCATAATAATGTTTTTGGAGCTAAATGATGAAAAACATATCTCTGCCTATGTGAATGCACCTGAGGCTGATTGCTAATAATCAGGGTTTTTTAACGTTCATTGGTTTCAGGTGAAAAATAAGCAGTGTGTTCCTTGATAAACATGTTTGTTTACTTACGAACTTTCTCCTAGTTTCAAATTTCTTGCCTGTCAAGTATGCACAGAGGTGATATTTAAAATATTTAATAAGCAGTATGGAAATGACAAGTCTAATCAGAATAAATCAGTTCATAGCTAGAGCAGGGTCCTAGAGGTAACCTAGTGGGGCCAGATCTTAACTCTATGGTTTCTGGATTAATACTGAGGAAGTTTAGGAGTCCTGGTGCAGGACATCCTGGATGTCATGGAGAAAATTTATTCAGGGGGATGTGAGCAGCAGCTATTTACCAACTAGAATAAAATCACTGCAATACTTTAACAGCCAATACAACTACTGAAGTACCCTGCTATATATCATACCTTCTCGTAGTCTAAACTTGTCTTTAGCTCTTTCAGTTGTAACAGCTGAAACCAGACAATCTTAGGATAACACAGAACTTGGAGGTCAACATGTGATAATAATGCTTGGAATAAACCTATTAATCAGATATAAATATTTTTCAGAAGAGAAACTGAAGCACAGGGGATCATGCAATATGCTTAGGATTTCACAGCTAATAAATAGAAAGGCAGAAATAAAACCCAGAGAAGCCCAAGCTCCACAGTGAATGTCCTTCAGCCCTCTGCAGCTCCACCTGTTCTGAGTCCCGGACTCTTTCAAGGTATGTGTAGTCAAGTATCTCCTTGCCAAATGCTGTTAGTCACTTTATTATGAGTCAATGCAAGAGCAATTAGGAAGCGATATTTTTCGGGAAACCATTCATCTTCTCACCCATCCACCCCACACCCATTGTTTGAGCACATACTGAAACTGTCAGATAGGTACTGGGAGAAAATAAGTGGGTACAAAAACTAAAATAAAGACAGTGCTTGACACTGGGGGTTTCTTTTACTCTCACATTTTCTTTTCATGCTATTATGGCTTTGAAATCATGTCTAAACATTGACATGATTCTCCAAATTCCTTCATAGAAATGAACATCACTCACTTTACTTATTTAAAAGCTTCTTTTTCCCCCTAATAGCCCTAGATCTTATTTGGATCCTCTTTGTTAGTGTTCAGAAATCCAAGCACTTCCTCCTCTGTATGGGTCATGAAGAAGGCATGGGCACTGCAGCTACATGGGCACTGCAGGCCTAGGCTGAATCCCTGCTTATGCATTTGCTATGTCATGTCACGGCAGAAGCAGAAAGAGAAAATGTAAGAGTTCAAAGAGAGGGCAGCAGTGGCTTGATGCTCCACATTCCCTTCCGTGTAAGAAGGGCTTGGAGAGTGGCTTCAGGTGGGAACTAGACTTACCTTAATGCTGCCTTTGCATAGAAAACATGTTGTTACTTCTGTGCGCTTAATTGGGATCCTTCCAGAGATGGAGATTACAACCACCATTCTACTCTGTGTTTCTTTAAGTTTGGATTTTTTGGATTCCACATAAAAGTAATATCATACAGTATTTGTCTTTCTCAGTCTGACTTATTTCACTTAGCATAATGCCCTCAATCTTGACCCCTACCCTGCCACCACCTCCATCTCTTGGGATCTTGCCTATAATTCTGGGTGTAGAGAAAAGTCAATCAAAGGAAGTTTCCCAAAGAAACTGTCAAAGAGACTTTAGGGAGTACTCACTCTGGCTGATAACAAAAATTATGAAAATGATATTAAAGGACTGTAAAAGACTAATGTAGTGCCAATTGTTCAAGTACCAGGCCTATGGCTTCAAGCTGTCTTGCATCTCCAGACCCACCTTAGCTAGCATATTGCTAGACACACAAGAGACGATAAAGAAATGCTAAATCAGATGGAACAGCTACAATTTCCTAGAACACGCAGTAATGAGGAGAGGAAATGCAAATGTGCAACCAAAGTATTAGGACCAAGAAGACATGAAGGGTCAGCAGAAATGCACTAAAAGTTGAGTCCTTGGAAACTTAAGGCACTTGAATTTCAACATGTCCAAACTTAAAAAAAAAAAAAAAACTAAAGAAAAAAGACAGAATAATTGCTACCCCAAAACATAGGAACTCAATAATGCAGGGTTAACCCCTAAAATGCCACAGTTGTTCAAACCAGACAACCTAGAATTCATTCAGTCACTAAGTTATTTATTGTTTTGACAACCTCCAGGTCTCAGGGATATGCAATCAGGTTATATTTCACTCCCTTAAAAAGTCTCATCCTCTGCACCCCTGCTCATCTTCTTAGTAACAGTGTAGGGTTTGTCCCAAGCAAACGCTGGAACTCTGTGCTTTGGCCTCAGTATGTGGAATTAAGTGTGCCTAGCCTTAAATACCTCACGTTTGTAATGTACCTTTGGAAATCTGGGTTTGCATTCAAACTTTGCTGGTTATTGGCATTTTGAATAAATTGAATATATGAAAATGTATAATTCATGAGGTTCCATGAAACCTGAATGAGAAAAAGGAACAATGCATGGTAATGGGTCTTGCAGTACGGGGCACCGAGCACTTCTTTCCCTTATTTACATTTTGCTAAGTAAGTCAACAGATAATTTATTAAGCATCAACATACCTAATTCTATAATGTCTCTAATTCTACAGTGTCTCTACAATTAAAATCATTTATTTATTTAACAAGCTATCATTGGGCTCCTCCTATGAGACTCTCGAGTACCATACTGGTTCCTGGGGTGAAAGTGAGGAACTCAGTTCAGAGATCATAAGGCACGTGGCTGCCTCCCAGGAACTGCCAGGCATGTGTGACTGTCAGGTACCCAGTCCACGCTAAGTGCCAGGCAGGGGACAGGGGTGGCAAATGTACTCATAACACCCAGAGTTTGCTGACTTCTTAGCACTTGTTTGGAGACTGGATATGGCTACAGAATTTCAAATATTAAAATGTTCCTCATAGGGCAGTTTGTAGTTTTCCCATTTACTACTAAAAAGAATAGATAAATAAAGTGAAGGATGTCCCCAACAATCACTAGACCCGATGATGTCACAAGTACACAGCCTGCAACTCTACTATCGCACGGCTCTCAAGAATTAAGACTTTTCTTAATTTTCTTAATTTCCTTAAAAGTTTTTATTTATGTTTTTCTCTTTTGCCAGAGAAGAGAGGGACTCATGTCTCATTCAGTCATGATTGTCTTACTAATCTGTGAAAATGTGGACGAGAGATAGATGGTTAGAATGCACATGGCACAAAGGAAAGGTCTATGGATCTTGTTTGACTCTTGGCTCAACCATGATCACCTGCTTTTCAGCCAGTTCTTAATTTTTCTAAATTTTATTTATAAAATATGATCGTAATATTACTAATTATTCATTTTCATAACAGTTGAAAGGGCCCGATGCAGTATTGACTTCTAGTAAATATTAATTTCATCTTATGAATTTTCTCCTTGACAACTTTACTTTCCATTTGATTAGAAATTTCTCCAAAGAATATACACATATATCCAATAAATATATGAATTCAACATCATTAGTTATTATGGAAACAGACATCAAAACCACACTGAAGTACCACCTCACTCCCACTAGAATGAACAGTAACAAGTGTTGGCAGAGAGAATTTGGAAAAACTGGAGACATATCCTGCTGGTGGGAAAGAAAAATGGTGCAGCTGCTTTGAAAAATGGTTTGGTAATTCCTCAAAATGTTAAACAGAGCTATCATATGAAAGAGCAATTCCACTTCTAGGTGTATACCCAAGGCAACTGAAAAGAAATGTTCATGAAAAACAAATGTTCATGCTTGTACATGGATTTCATAGAAGCATTATTCATAGCTCCAAAATGGAAGCATCAAGTAATGAATGGATTAAAAAAATGTGGTATATCCAGACAATGGAATATTATTCACCAATAAAAGTAATAAAGTACTGATATATGCTACAGTATAGATGAACCTTAAAGTGTAATACTTAATGAAAGAAACTAGACATAAGGCTATACTGTATGATTTCATTTATATGAAATGTCTAGGATAATCAAATCCACAGAAACATAATGTAGATCAGTGGGTGCCAGAGGGCAGGAGGAAAACTTTCTCTTCCTGTCTTTCCACCTTGGTCTTCTATATACTCTTTTATATTTTCAGTGTATTAATAGGTAAAAGGAGACAAATATTGCTCAATATTTTAGATTCTGCAAAAAAATCACAGTCAATTTCATGCTATGCTTTTGAAAGAAAAGGAACACACACTGCAAATGATTTGAGAAAGAAGGAAAACCCATCACGTATTTCCCCAAATCTCCTTGCATTATTGACAAAACTTTGCTCTCAGACATGTTTCAGAACAAATATTGTTTTGAGAAAACTGGTCCATTCTCTGTGCCTGCTGGAAAGCAATTAAAGCTGAAATCAAATAGCTATAATCATCTGTTCATTTCCGACCCTTATCTCTCCATTTGCAGAAAGAGCTGCTATGTATTAAAGTGTTGTGGATCATTCAATAATTTAAGTATTAGCGAAAATGGTGGGTTTTGAAGGTAGTACTGAGACAATTTGGAATTTTTAGCAGAAATTCCAAATAAAGTACAGATAAAAGGCTAGCAACCCTCCAAATTTTGCTTCTCTAATAGTGGAAGTCATAAGATTCCCCTCCCTTTATCTTGGCTTAAGCTGTTTCCCAACCAGCACTACAAAGCAGAAACATAATTACCCTCTTTAACACCTTAAGTTTTGGCACAGGGGCCGGAGTGGGGGGATTCTTTTTCCTTCCCACACTGGGACTCCCTGTCTCCTCTTCTTTCTGGTGTGACTTTCTTGCACACACCTAGTAACATCCCCTTTTATCCAACCTAGTTGGTGAGCCTTAACCAAAAATCAGATTTAGTTCATAAAGAACAGGGGTCAGGAAACTGTGGTTCATGGGCCAAATCTGGGCCATAACCTGTTTTTGTAAGTGAAATTGTATTGGAACACAGCTAAGTTCATTTGTTTATACATTGTCTATGGCTGCTTTTGAGCTAAAATTAGTTAAGTAGAGACCACAAAGCCTAAAAAGCCTAAAATATTTACTTATCTGGCCCTTTACAGAGAAAGTTCCCCAACTCCTATATAAAAGATGGAAGATGGTAGCTTTCTTATAAATTATATATTTGATATATCTGAACTATTCAAAATATTTGACATTGATTTAAGTACTTTGATGTTTTATATTTCAAATAAATATATATATGCAGGAGAAGCATAGCCAAAAACTAAAGCAATAGGTTTTGGGAGAAGACAGGCTTGAATTTGATCCTGGTTCTGATATTTAACTAGTTGTATGATCTTGGATAGATTACTTAATTTCCTTAACCCTCAGTTCCTTTCACCTGTAATATGCGGATAATGAGAGTTCGCACCTATGTCAATTAGAGTGATCTTGGCTGAGAGTACCAAAAACTCAACATAAAATAGCTTAAATCTGAAGGAAAATAACATTATCCCACTTAACAAGAGGTGGTTCCTGCATTGTCAAACAGTGTCTAAATGGGATCCTTAAGGACCCAGGAATAACCCTGCTCAGCCATCACTGGCTTTCTCCTTAGGCTAGGCTCCCTCATCACAGGTAGCTGCCATGATTTTAGACATCAATTCTAGACAGAGTCTTGTATAGACCTGTACCACCTGCCCATCTCTTAGGCAGTCTCCAGCATGGGGACTGGCATTCCTCTAAGTGGCTTAGTAAAGCACACGGCCGCGTGGAGAGTGGACTGATTGTCAGAACAAACCTGGAATTCAGTGAGGAGGGGAGGCCATAGAGGAGAAAATGTGAGCAGGTAGCCAACAATATCAGATAAGTTTTTATGAGGTCTCAAAAAATTAATGCACACAGAACACAAGTATATGTTCAAGAAATGTTAGCTCTTCCTTTGGGCTGTGATATCTTTTTGTTAGATTTGCTGCTAGTGTCCTTCCAAAATGTATACCTTAATATAAAGTATGCTTAAATTAATTTGTATTGAGAGTTTTAGAAGAAGTGCATATCATTCCATTCGATGACTGAAAAATTTCCAGGCTCTAGTGAGATTGGTTGGACATCATTATTCAAACACAGACATCTCTGCATCTTTGTTGCAGCGCACACTCATGTATCAGCATTATCCGTGTCCATCTCATATTAAGTGTGTATCAAACACTTATATATCCCCAAGGTCATTCGGTGTAATTAACTGCAAAGTAAACTTAATTAAGGTAAATGTGCCATCTTCTTCACAAAAATCACTCGCTGAATGCCCATAATTAAGAAAAAGAAGCCTCCCTCCTTAAGCCCCCTAATTCTTGCTTGGCTCAGGCATCCTCTTCTCAAGCTATCATTTGCAGCCTCTCTTATCTGCCCTCAAAGACACAGCATTCCACATTCCCTTTGTCACAGCCCTTACCACACTGCATTGTAATTGGTAGTTTACATGTTTCTCTCCCCTGCACCAGCCTGTGAACTTTGAAAGGGCAAGTCCTAATACACAGCATGCTTTGGGGGAAAAATAACAAATGAATATGAATGCCCACTGAGAATTTCCACATGGAGAGATTATTACTCTTATTTACACATTCTATTTGCCATGGAGGAACTGTTGTTTGCACTCACAGATCGATAGGCCCATCCTCCCTCTCCTGGTTCCTTCTCCTAGTGTTTTCAGCAAGGCAGGTTGATTGGAGCCATCCAAAGGTCCGTTGTTTTTCTTTTCCCCCTCCTGTCTTGGTCAAGACACTATTCCACAAAGGGAAACAGACTGAGACTCTACCCCAAATTAAGAGTCAATGCCGGGGGTAGATATGAACCAGGAGGGCCTACCTGTGGATATTCTGAGCAGGTGAGAGAACAGCCCAGGAACTCAAATTGCAATGTTATGAGATATTTAAAACTATCCTACCAATCCAGGACTTCCCTGGTGGTCCAGTGGTTAAGACTCTGCACTCCCAATGCAGGGGGCCCGGGTTCAATCCCTGGTCAGGGAACTAGATCCCACATGCCTCAACTTAAAAAAAAAAAAAAGGGACTTCTCTGGTGGTCCAGTTGTTAAGACTTTGCCTTCCAGTGAGGGGGGTACCAGTTCAATCCCTGGTCGGGGAGCTAAGATCCCACATGCCTCACAGCCAAAAAACCAAAGCATAAAACAGAAGCAATACTGATATTGCAACAAATTCAATAAAGACTTTAAAAATGGACCACATCAAAAAAATCTTTAACGAAAAAAACCTATCCTACCAATAACGTAAGCACACAAATCCCTCAGACCTTAGTTCTGGAGACAGTGATCAGGCACAATACAGTGGAAAATGTCCTTGGAGAATGTTGACTGCAGAGATTGGAAAGCTCTCATCTCCCAAACTGGGGGATGTTCTAGGAAGATGCCTCCATGTGGCAATGCTCTCCCATTAAGCTCTGCCTTTTGAAATCCCATCCATTTCCCCACACACAACTCAGCATCAGTTCAGTTGTGCACTCTTCCCCAATCCTCCCACGTGGCTTTAACCTTGGCCTCCTCCCTGCTTCCTCATTTGGCTGATTTCTTTAACATGCATCACTCTCTGTCTTGAGTGACAGCTATTTTGGTGGGTGTTTGTCATTCCTGCTCCCCACCAGGGAGATCGTGAGCTCCTTGAGGGCAGGGGCCGTGATTCACTCACCTTCTCTCCCTCATTGCCACAGACCATCTAACCTACTCTAGAAGCAAAGGCAGGAATATATCACATCAATAAACACATCTGAGAATGTTCTTCCCATTATATTTTACTACAAAACTGAAAGCTTCTTTGTAAACAGACTGTTTCCCTTATGCAAGTAGGATTTTGAAAAAAAAAATTATGTTAAAGAACCTAATTGTTGATCCTTTCTGTATGATTTCCTATATAAGAAGAAAAACAGTCTTCTTTTTCTTCTTCTTCTTTTTTTTTTTTTGTTAGGGTGAGGATACTGCACCAAATATAAATGCCTATGTTTGCCTAATCCTGTTTTTTGTGAAGACATACATATCCTACTAATTTAAAATTGCCTAAAGAGACTGGGTTTTGGCAGATAGTGTCAGATCACAAAAGTCAGTTTTTCTCTATAAATGGCCTTCCCAAGCATCCAAGATCAAAATATCACAAATCAATCACATCAAAGATAAGAAAAGTAACTGTCTCTGTGGTATTGATCTCATGCCAGTACAGAGCTAAGGCAACATGGAATCTGCCTCTTTTTGGCTTATCCAGGAAAGAAAAAATTCTGCAAAGCCTAGATGTGATTCAAAATATACCACTGGTCTGCCTTGTAAGGTGGTGGATCCCCATCATTGCAGGTATATGCAAGCACAGGGGAGACTGGCCTCTAATCATGGGTGTTTAAAGGGATTTCTTCTACTGGGCAGAGGGTTGGAGTAGGCAGCCACTACTGTCCCTTCCAGAGCATCCCTGGATCTAAGCTGCGAGGAAGAGCCAGAGTGGCAGAAGAGAAGCTGTTGGCTCCCCAGTCCTCTGTTCCCTGTGGCATCTGATAGGCAGGTGGTAGTGTCATGATGTTACACAAATGCAAGGCGTAGGCTTCTAGGCTCAAACTCAGCATGTACCAAACACACTGACACAGTATCCTAGTCAAAAATTAGAGCTGTGAAAGCTGATTAATTTTGCATCCAACTAAAATTCTATTTCACAGCAAAGTAATTCCCCAGCTGTGAAAGGATGAGCACTATGGCTCCAAAGAAATCAGTGAGCCCTCTCTAGTACTTAAAGCATCCTTATGATTCCCTTTGGGTGACAGACAACTTTATAGTAACGCTGTTCAGGTAAATCAAACCTCAAGCATTCTTACCAGTGGGCAAACAATTGCCCATGAAACTCACGCACTTCTCAGCCTTAGGTAGTCACTGGCTCTGTGCCAACAGAGCAGCATGGAGGTCACAGGCCCAGGCCTCCATCTGCTCTCGCTCCTGTGCCCTCCCCACGTCCAGCTTTCTCCCTTCTGCACTGCAGTCAGGCAGTACTGCATGGAGATTATATTGTCCAAATGTCTGAAGAGTTCTGATAGGGCCGAACAGCAGTATGTACACATTTCAGCTCCGATTGTGGGGAATATTTATTTTCAGCCACATCCATAAACAGCTTGAATGATCAAAGCAGCTTTTTCCAAAAAGGTTTTCAGGAAAAATTACTCTAGGGATAGTTATAAAACATAAGAAGAGAGAGAGAAACAAAAACAAAAACAAACAAAAACAGGTCTTCAGTTGGGAATGACTAGGTTAAAATGTTTTCTTTCCTCCTGATGTCTCCAACCCTTTGGATATGGTAATGTGAATGCGAATCTTCAAGACGGAAATTTTGGAAGCACATTTGACCATGGGAACATTTATTCCTGGCTCCCATTGAAATTTCAGTTCCATACAAGCATAGTTTAGGAAATGCTGAGTTAAAATCAAACCCATGGGTCTGTAACATAGGGGAATGTTAATAATGTGGTCCAGAAAGTATCAGAGAACCAAAGCCTTTTACATAATTCAGAGGCTGGTAAAAATAGCATTCAGTCTGGAAATGGTTCCCTTTTCATGAAAAGCTCAGGGAAGCTATAAAATCACCTCTACTTGCATAAGTGCCAGGCCAAGAATAAGAGGAGAGAAGGGAATAAGTGAAAGGAGAGGGAGGTGTTGGAGACCAAAGCATGAACAAAGAGTGACCAGGTCCAGCCAGTAGTCCTGGGCACAGGTCATGATAGTAAGGGTTTTGCCATATCTGCATTGAGACAGAGCTGAATCCCTAGGACAGCAATAAACAGAAATGGGCTCAGTTTTAAAGCCATTTAAGCATACAGTCGATTCTGTTGTACATATCTAACCACTGCAGGTAATAAGATTACTCTGCAGTAAATACAAAAGCCAGGAGACAACAGAAACAAGCTTCGGATGTTGTTCAGTAAAAAACACAGATTGGACTGGTTCATGGTCAGAGCCAGGATGTTTAATGGAGGAGTGGACATAAGACTCATTCCCTCAATCACATCTGCTGAAGGTCATCAACAATGCCATTTTAAGAGAAAGATACATTATGCTAAGAATCCCAATGTACCTTGTTATACTTCAGATGTTAACTTGGTGTATATTAGATTGACTACTTAAGAAGCCAGATTGTTAAACTTGCAACTGTAGTCAAGGATCTGGTGCCTGTAACATGACAAGAGATTAGAAAAGCATTATTTATCAAAAGGCTTCAAAATGTTTCTAATTTTTAACCTAGCAATTCTACATGGAATGTGTATAGAGAAAAGTAACCTAAATATGGAAAAATGTTTTGTCCAAAGATATGTACTGCCATAGTATCTATATGAGCAGAAATGTTAAAATCACACACATTTCCAATAATGGAATCATTAAATAAATTACATTGGAGTCACACAGTGGGATTTTATGCAGTTATGATAAGTGATATTTATGAAGTATCTGATAACCTGATTATAATATAATGTTAGATGTATTAAAATAATATTAGTGTATTATATATTTATGATTATGAAAAAATGAAGGTAAGTAGGGGAAAATGACTGAAAATGTAGCAAAAATTAGCAACAGTGTAAAAGTTGTATGCCTAAACATAATTATACATGACACTTCTCTTTCAATTCTGTTTTCAGAATTTTCAAATTTTTCTTTTACCACTACCATTTACTCTTATGGAACAAAATATAAAATATGTTAGTCCTGGAAAGTACTGTCTTTAAATAATGGTGCCAGAACTGGGCTTTCCTATTAAGGTGTTCCTCAACTACAGATGCATATTTAGGAAACAATCTCATGTGCAGAAAATAATAATAGCCCCCAAATTTCATAGCTGTAAAGAAATATCAACAGGAAAATGGGAGAAACAGAACAAATGAACACTGAGGGAAATGTAACTCAGGTACACTCTGGGTGTCAAAAACCTGTTGGTGGAGGCCTTGGTCCATAGCTGTAGAGACCCAGGTCCTATAGAACCAGAAGCCAAGAGCACAGATCTCCAACTTCCTATAGGGGGTTGCCCACAGTGAGGCTTCCATGGTCAGCAATCTTGGCTTCCAGAAGTCTAGTTTACCTGATGACATGTCAGGAAAGATTTGGAAGGAGATGTAAGTGACATTGCCAAGGTGAAGGCACATTAGACATTTGGTCTTGGAGTCCAAAATGTCATGTACCTGAGGGGTTACTGTAAAGGAATAAGACAGATTATCCTACATGGTCAAATAAATTTAGTCTCATTCTTTAGATCACTCTTGATGTGACAAGAGATCTAAAAATGGCCTTGCCTTTGCTCTAGAAATATATATGATGAACTCTCTAACTCCTGTTCAGGAGGTCTTCTATTTCAATCTGTCCCAAACTAATAATGTGTCCCTAAAATGTAATTTCAAATCATTCTTATTAAAACAAAAACAAAAACAAAACAAAAAAAAAACAACTAAGCAATCACTTACCTTTATTGTAGATGATTGAGACAAAAGAAAGAAAAACATTTGCAACAGAAATGTTAATTAATTAAACTCCCAGAAAAGGTGAGATATTCATAAGAGAGTATGATGGATATAGAAGTAACATATTCTTCTCTGATAGGAATAACTGTTTTTTAAAAAGCTTATTTTTCAGTAGAATTCAGCTCCACAATAAGAAGGCAGCACCCTGACACCAGCCAAGGAGAAAAGAAGCCACTCTAAAAATACCTCCGTAAAAATGGAAAGAGCTGACATTTCCTTCCATTCTCCTGGAACAGCTATCTCTGGGACTGCATGGCCCTCAGCTATCCAATCATTTTATCCTTCACTCTGTTTTATATCTATGCCTCTTAGGGCAAGGAAAAGTGTGCAGAAAATGGCTCCAATTTTCAGTCTGTATGAATTTCTTTCACTTCTTAAAAGAGATCGGTTACAAAAAAGTACTATAAACAAAGGAATCTATGGAATTTCAAGGCAGTGATAAAGCAATCTGCAGGGATAAATAAACTCTAACTTTAAATTCCTGGCTCATCAACGTCTAGTATGTACCCACACATTCTCCTCCAGCATGGGCACTTGAATAGGTGTCATCTGTTCTTTCATTTATTCAAATGATTTTATTGAGCAATGATGTGTCAGGCATCATGGAAGCTCTGTGTGAGAATAAGAGATGATTGGACATAGTGAAACCTCCTGAAATCACTCCAAGGCAGCTACAGGCCCCAAACCCTACATTAATGGTGAGGTACAGAGAAATTGGGCAACGCTTGCTCAATCCATTCACAGACCTGACAAGAGCCCGCAGGAGTGGTGGCCTATAAACCACTTTGCTCTTCATTCATGGATGGTAGAGACATTGGCCAACCAAATAGTAAAAAAACATGGACTTAACTCCTGAGTCTAGAATGCTTCTCTAATCAATAAGGGGCGAGGCTGAAGGTCTCACCCCTTCAGGACACACACATGAGAAACACCCAAAGAGAATTCTAGCTTAAAATACTAGTGGCGCAGTGGTTGAGAGTCCGCCTGCCGATGAAGGGGACACGGGTTCGTGCCCTGGTCTGGGAAGATCCCACATGCCACGGAGCGGCTGGGCCTGTGAGCCATGGCCGCTGGGCCTGCACGTCCAGAGCCTGTGCTCCGCAATGGGAGAGGCCACAACAGTGAGAGGCCCGCAGACCGCAAAAACAACAACAACAACAACAAAATACTAGTGAAGAAAATGACCCTTCTCCTTCTAGCAAGTGTTCTCTTCATGAACTTCTGAGCTAGAATGCTGATTCCTGTAAAAAACAAAAAAACAAGACTGAAGGGCTTGAAGCCCTAACCCCCAATGTGACTGTATTGGAAATAGAGCCTTTAAGGAGGTAATGAAGGTTAAATGAGGTCAGAGGGGTGAGTCCCTATTCCAATAAAACCAGTGTCCTTATAAGAAGAGGAAGAGGCATCAGAAGCATACACAAAGAAAGAACCATGTGAGGACACAGCAAGACGTTAGCCATCTTTAAGCCAAGGAGAGTCCTCTTGAGAGACCAAACTTTCCAACAACTTGATCTTAGACTTCCAGTTTCCAGAACTGTGAGAAAATTAATTTCTGCTGTTTAAGCCACCCAGTCTACAGTATTTTGTTATGGTAGCCCTAGATAATCAACATACCATATGGCTATTTGCATGTCGTATACTTTGGTCTATGTAAGAGAACATATCTAGTAAATGTTAGCCATCATGTGGACACAAAGAAAGGTACACAAGGCAACTGCATTTGGTTTGCAGTCTACCTAAGGCATAATTGCTTTGAGATCTGGAAGATGATGGTCCCTAAATCTCCATAACGTAACTGATATCTCTGCCTCCTCCAAAGCTAACCAATTTGGGGTGTCATTGCCTGGAAGATTATTACAATAGTGAAGGAAAATTGTATTAATGAAGATGAAAGATAGATTTTAAAAAAGAGAGATTATTTTTAATCCCTGCCTTTTTCAGACTTTCTTAACTGTAGCCCCAAGTATCTTCAAATTAAAAGCTCAGGCCCACCTACTGCTGAGTCAGCCTTTCCACAGGCAAATTAGGAATGACATTCAGGCTACCTATGGTAAATGAAGGGCATCCATCTGGCCCTTGTAGCTTCTGCTGTCTTACCACTGAGTCTCAGCCCATGTACTGGGTTTGTAGTCCTATGTGCTATCCCCACTCCAATTTTGCTTCTGGGACAAGAGTCTAAATGCCCAGGATCCAAATAATCTGACACCCTGTTTAGCTCTTGCTTATTTCCCATACTATGTTGCCTGTATGCCTTCTCTTAGTCTAGGGTCTTCCTTCCAGTTAACTGATCCCATAGAACAAGGTGCCAATGCCTAAAATGACTCCAAGAACCACTTCCTAACTTTAAAAATACTAGCCTTTACTAAATAATATGTATCAGAAAATACACTAAGTTGTCTTTAGGGATTACCTTATTAAAAAAAAAAAATTCTTTGAAGCAAGTATAATTTTCCACACTATTTGAAAGAAAAAAATGAGGGTTAGAGAATTTAAGTCATTTGGCAAAAGTCACAAATTAAATGTGATGAGAGATATCTGATCCCGGTCAAAATGTAAAATACTTCAATTTTAAAAATATGTGAAACAACATTGATCAATATCTTAGAAATCTGGCAAAGAAGGAAACTGATCCCTGAGAAATGGGAAACAAATTAAATGAAAATCACAACGTTTGAGATAATAAATGCCCTGGATGGAATTAAAGATACATTAGACATGTCAGAAGAAAAGAGTAGAGTACTTGAATATGTAGCAGTAGAAACTATCAAAATAGGAAAATATTTTTTAAAGGAAAAGGAAAGAACTGAGCATTAAAAAAGTATGAGAACATTTCAAACTGCATATCAGGATTATAACCAATATAGAAGTAATTGGAGTTCCCCAAGAAGAGAAGGACAGAAAAAACAATTTTTAATATAATAGCCAATTTTTTTAAATTTTGATGAAAACTATAAAGCCACAGTACCATGAAGCTTAACAAATTCCAAGCATAAGAAAGATGAAGAGGATCATATATAGGCATATCATAATCAACTTTCTAAAATAACACAATAAACAGAAAATCTTATAAATGTCCAGTGGGAAAACATACATTATGTACTGAACAATAAAGATAAGAGTCACAGCAGGATTCTTGTCAGAAACAGTAGAATTTCAATGCCAGTAGAGCAGATCTTTAAGAAAGTGAAAGGAAAAAAAAACAAAAACAAAGAGAAACAAACAAAAACAGTTAAACTAAAATTCTTTACTCAGCAAAAATACCTTTTGAAAACAAAGGTGCAATAAAGCCATTTTCAGACATACAATAGCTAAGAGAATTCATCAGCTGCAGAGCTGCATCACAAGAAATAATAAAAGATGACCTTCAGGCAGAAGAAAAATACTAACCAGAAATCTGGGTCTACACAAAGGAATATGGGCCACTGGAACTAGCAATTATGTGGGTAAATATAAAGACTTTTTCTTTTTATTTAAATATTCAAAATATAAGGAATTGTTTAAAGCAAAAACAATAGCAAAGTATTATGAGGTTTATCATATATCTAGAAATAAAATGTTTGATAATGACAGCATAAAGGCTAAGAGGGGAGAAATGAAAGTGGACTGTGTACTGTTCTTATACTATGTATGAAGTGGTATAATATCATTTGTAGGTAGACAGTGAAAGTTAAAGGAATACACTACAAACCACAAAATACTGGTAAAGCAACAATGAAAATAATGAAACAAGGAGCTAAAAGTAATAAGACAACAAAGGAAATGGAAATATAAATTAGAAGGTAAAGATTATCAAATTAAATATAAAAGCAAGACCCAATTACATGCTACCAAAAATAAGTTCACTTTAAACATAAAATTTATATATAGGTTAAAAGTAAATGGGGACTTCCCTGGTGGCGCAGTGGTTGAGAGTCCGCCTGCCGATGCAGGGGACACGGGTTCGTGCCCCCGTCTGGGAAGATCCCACATGCCGCGGAGCGGCTGGGCCCGTGAGCCATGGCCGCTGAGCCTGCGCATCCGGAGCCTGTGCCCCGCAACGGGAGAGGCCACAACAGTGAGAGGCCCGCGTACCGCAAAAAAAAAAAAAAAAAAAAAAAAGTAAATGGGTAAAAACACAAACAATAACCAATGAAAACTAGTGTCATCATATTAAAGTCAGGCAGATGGAGTTCAAAAGCAGAAAAATTTGAGGGATATTACAGAATGATAAATGGGTGGGTCAGTTCTCCAAGGATCCATAACAATTGTAAATGTGTATGCAACTAATTGGAAAGCTTTCATATTAAGCAATAAGAATGGAGAGATATACCATGTACTTGGATCGGAAGAATCAATATTGTGAAAATTACTATACTACCCAAAGCAATCTACAGATTCAACGCAATCCCTACCAAATTACCAATGGCATTTTTCACAGAATTGGAACAAAAAATTTTACAATTTGTATGAAAACACAAAAGACAACAAATAGCCAAAGCAATCTTGAGAAAGAAAAACGGAGCTGGAGGAATCAGGCTCCCTGACTTCAGACTACACTACAGAGCTACAGTAATCAAAACAGCATAGTACTGGCACAAAAACAGAAATACAGATCAATAGAACAGGATAGAAAGCTCAGAGATAAACCCACACACCTATGGTCACCTAATCTATGAAAAAGGAGGCAAGAATATACAAGAGATAAAAGACAGTCTCTTCAATAAGTGGTGCTGGGAAAACAGGACAGCTACATGTAAAAGAATGAAACTAGAACACACCCTAACACCATATGCAAAAATAAACTCAAAATGGATTAAAGGGGAGACCTTCAAGATGGCAGAGGAATGAGACGTGGAGATCACCTTCCTCATCACAAATACATCAGAAATACAGCTACATGTGGAACAACTACAGAACACCTACGGAATGCAGGCAGAAGACCTCAGACTTCCGAAAAGGCAAGAAACTCCCCACGTACCTGGGTAGGGCAAAAGATAAAAGAAAAAACAGACAACAGAATAGGGATGGAACATGCACCACTGGGAGGGAGCTGTGAAGGAGGAAACGTTTCCACACACAAGTAGGCCCCTTAACTGGCAGAGACGGGGGTGGGGGGAAGCTTCAGAGTCACGGAGGAGAGTACAGCAATACAGGTGCAGAGGGCAAAGTGGAGAGATTCCCACACAGAGGATCGGTGCCAGCCAGGACTCACCACCCTGAGATGCTTGTCTACTCACCAGCCAGGATGGGTGGAGGCTGGGAGATGAGGCTCTGGCTTCGGAGGTCAGATCCCAGGGAGAAGACTGGGGCTGGCTGCATGAACACAGCCTGAAGGGGGCTAGTGTGCCACAGTTAGCCAGGAGGGAGTCCGGGAAAAAGTCTGGAACTGCCTAAGAGGCAAGGGACGATTGTTTCGGGGTGCACGAGGAGAGGGGATTCAGAGCACCGCCAATATGAGCTCCAGAGACGGGCATGAGCCACGGATATCAGTGCGGACACCAGAGACTGGCATGAAATGGAAAGGTTGCTGCTGCAGCAACCAAGAAGCCTGTGTGCAAGCACAGATCACTATCCACACTTCCCCTCCTGAGAGTCTGTGAAGCCCACCACTGCCAAGTTTCCGTGATCCAGGGACAACTTCCCCAGGAGAATACACGGCACACCTCAGGCTGTTGTAATGACATGTTTGCCTCTGCCTCCGCACGCTCACCCCGCATTCCATACCTCTCCCTCCCCCGTGGCCTGAGTGAGCCAGAGCACCTGAATCAGCCACTACTTTAACCCTGTCCTATCTGAGCTAAGAATAGAGGCCCTCAGGTGACCTACACACAGAGGCGGGGCCAAATCCAAAGCTGAACCCCAGGAGCTGTGCGAATAAAGAAGAGAAAGGGAAATTTCTCCCAGCAGCCTCAGGAGCAGAGGATTAAATCTCCACAATCAATTTGATGTACCCTGCATCTGTGAAATACCTGAATACACAACAAATCATACAAAAATTGAGGCAGTGGACTTCAGGAGCAACTGTAGACTTCTGCTTTGCTATCTGCATCTAATTGGTTTCTGGTTTTATGTTTATCTTAGTTTATTATTTAGAGTTTATTATCATTGGTATATTTGTTTATTGATTTGGTTACTCTTCATTTTTTTAATACAGATATATATAGATATATATTTTATTTTCCTTCTTCTCTTTTTGTGAGTGAATATGTGTATGCTTCTTTGTGTGATTTTGTCTGTATAGCTTTGCTTTTACCATTTGTCCTAGGGTTCTCTCTGTCAGTTTTTTTTCTCTTTTTTTTAATTACTTTCTAATTGTTTTATTTTTAGTAATTTTTTAAATTTTGCATTTTAATAACTTCATTTAATTGTATTTATTTTCATTTTTCCTTTCTTTTTTTCTCCCTTTTCTTCTGAGCCATGTGGCTGACAGGGGCTTCGTGCTCCAGCTGGGTGTCAGGCCTGTGCCTCTGAGGTGGGAGAGCCAAGTTCAGGACATTGGTCCACCAGAGAACTCTCAGCTCCATGTAATATCAAACAGCAAAAGCTCTCCCAGAGATCTCCATCTCAATGCTAATACCCAGCTCCACTCAACGACCAGCAAGCTACAGTGCTGAACACCCTATGCCAAACAACTAGCAAGACAGGAACTCAACCCCACACATGAGCTGAGAGGTTACCTAAAATCATAATAAGGTAACAGACACTCCAAGACACACCACCGGATGCAGTCGTGCCCAAAAGAAAGACAAGATCCAGCCTCACCTATGAGAACACAGTCACCAGTCCCCTCCACCAGGAAGCCTACACAACCCACTGAACCAATTTTAGCCACTGGGGGCAGACACCAAAAACAACAGGAACTACAAACAAGCAGCCTGCAAAAAGCAAACCCGAAACACAGTAAGTTAAGCAAAATGAGGAGACAGAGAAACACACAGCAGATGAAGGAGCAAGGTATAAACCCATCAGACCAAACAAATGAAGAGGAAATAGGCAGTCTACCTGAAAAAGAACTCAAAGTAATGATAGTAAAGATGATCCAAAATCTTGGAAATAGAATGGAGAAAATACAAGAAACGTTTAACAAGGACATAGAAGAACTAAAGAGCAAACAAACAATGATGAACAACACAATACATGAAATTAAATATTCTCTAGAAGGGATCAATAGCAGAATAACTGAGGCAGAAGAACGGATAAGTGACCTGGAAGATAAAATAGTGTAAATGAATACCACAAAGCAGAATAAATATAAAAGAATGAAAAGAATAGACGATAGTCTCAGAGACCTCTGGGACAACATTAACTGCACCAACATTCAACGTACAGGGGTCCCAGAAGAAGAAGAGAAAAAGAAAGGGAATGAAAAAATACTTGAAGACATTATAGTTAAAAACATCCTTAACATAGCAAAGGAAATAGTCAATCAAGTCCAGGAAGTGCAGAGAGTCCCATACAGGATAAATCCAAGGAGAAACATGCCAAGACACATATTAATCAATCTATCAAAAATTCAATACAAAGAAAAAATATTAAAAGCAGCAAGGGAAAAACAACAAATAACATACAAGGGAATCTCCATAAGGTTAACAGCTAATCTTTCAGCAGAAACTCTGCAAGCTAAAAGGGAGTGGCAGGACATATTTAAAGTGATGAAAGAGAAAAACCTACAACCAAGATTACTCTACCCAGCAAGGATCTCATTCAGATTCGATGGAGAAATTAAAAACTTTACAGACAAGCAAAAGCTAAGAGAATTCAGTACCACCAAACTGGCTTTATGGCAAATACTAAAGGAAATTCTCCAGGCAGGAAACATAAGAGAAGGAAAAGATCTACAATAACAAACCCAAAACAATTAAGAAAATGGTAATAGAAACATACATGTCAATAATTACCTTAAATGTAAATGGATTAAATGCTCCAACCAAAAGACATAGACTGGCTGAATGAATACAAAAACAAGACCCATATATATGCTGTCTACAAGACACCCACTTCAGACCTAGGGACACATATGTACTGAAAGTGAGGGGATGGAAAAAGACATTCGATGCAAATGGAAATCAAAAGAAAGCTGGAGTAGCAATTCTCATATCAGACATAATAGATTTTAAAATAAAGACTATTACAAGAGACAAAGAAGGACACTACATAATGACCAAGGGAGCAATCCAAGAAGAAGATAGAACAATTGTAAATGTTTACACACCCAACATAGGAGCACCTCAATACATAAGGCAAATGGTAGCAGCCATAAAAGGGGAAATCGACAGTAACACAATCATAGTATGGAACTTTAACCCCACGCTTTCACCAATGGACAGATCATCCAAAATGAAAATAAATAAGGAAACACAAGCTTTAAATGATACATTAAACAAGATGGACTTAACTGATATTTATAGGACATTCCATCAAAAACAGCAGATCACACTTTCTTCTCAAGTGCTCATGGAACATTCTCCAGGATAGATCATATCTTGAGCCACAAATCGAGCCTTGGAAAATTTAAGAAAATAGAAATGGTAACAAGTATCTTTTTCGACCGCGATTCTATGAGACTAGATGTCAATTACAGGAAAAAATCTGTAAAAAATACAAACACATGGAAGCCAAACAATACACTACTAAATAACCAAGAGATCACTGAAGAAGTCAAAGAGGAAATCAAAAAATATCTAGAAACAAATGATAATGAAAACACGATGACCCAAAACCTATGAGATGGAGCAAAAGCAGTTCTAAGAGGGCAGTTCATAGCAATACAATTGTACCTCAAGAAACAAGAAACATCTCACATAAACAGCCTAACCTTACACCTAAAGGAATTAGAGAAAGAAGAACAAAAAACACCCAAAGTTAGCAGAAGGAAAGAAATCATAAAATCAGATAAGAAATAAAAGAAAAAGAAATGAAGGAAACAATAGCAAAGATCAATAAAATTAAAAGCTGGTTTTTTGAGAAGATAAACAAAATTGATAAACCATTAGCCAGACTCATCAAGAAAAAAAGGGAGAAGACTCAAATCAATAGAATTAGAAATGAAAAAGGAGAAGTAACAACTGACACTGCAGAAAAACAATGGATCATGAGAGATTACTGCAAGCAACTATATGCCAATAAAATGCACAACCTGGAAGAAATGGACACATTCTTAGAAAAGCACGACTTTCTGAGACTGAACCAGGAAGAAATAGAAGATATAAACAAACCAATCACAAGCACTGAACTTGAGACTGTGGTTAAAAATCTTCCAACAGGGGCTTCCCTGGTGGCAAGGTGGTTGGGAGTCCGCCTGCCGATGCAGGGGGCACGGGTTTGTGCCCCGGTCCAGGGGGATCCCGTGTGCCACGGGGCAGCTGGGCCCGTGGGCCATGGCTGCTGGGCCTGCGCGTCTGGGGCCTGTGCTCCGCAGCGGGAGAGGCCGCAGCAGTGAGAGGCCCGCGTACCACACACACAAAAAAAAACTTCCAACAAACAAAAGCCCAGGACCAGATGGCTTCATAGGCAAATTCTTTCAAACATTTAGAAAAGAGCTAACACCTATCCTTTCCAAACTCTTCCAAAATATAGCAGAGGGAGGAACACTCAGAAACTCATCTACGCGGCCACCATCACCCTGATACTAAGCCCAGACAAAGATGTCACAAAGAAAGAAAACTACAGGCCAATATCACTGATGAACATAGATGCAAAAATCCTCACAAAATACTAGCAAGCAGAATCCAACAGGACATTAAAAGGATCATACACCATTATATAGTGGGATTTATCCCAGGAATGCAAGGATACTTCAATATATGCAAATCAATCAATGTGATAAAGCATATTAACAAATTGAAGGGGAAAAACCATATGATCATCTCAATAGATGCAGAAAAAGCTTTTAACAAAATTCAACACCCTTTTATGATAAAAACCCTCCAGATAGTAGGCATACAGGGAACTTACCTCAACATAATAAAGGCCATATATGACAAATCAACAGCCAACATTGTCCTCAATGGTGAAAAACTGAAAGCATTTCCTCTAAGATCAAGAAGAAGACAAGGTTGCCCACTCTTACTACTATTATTCAACATAATTTTGGAAGTTTTAGCCACAGCAATCAGAGAAGAAAAAGAAATAAAAGGAATCCAAATCGGAAAAGAAGAAGTAAAGCTGTCACTCTTTGCAGATGACATGATACTATACATAGAGAATCCAAAAGATACCACCAGAAAACTACTAGAGCTAATCAATGAATTTGGTAAAGTTGCAGGATACAAAATTAATGCACAGAAATCTCTTGCATTCCTATACACTAATGACGAAAAATCTGAAAGTGAAATTAAGAAAACACTCCCATTTACCACTGCAACAAAATGAATAAAATATCTAGGAATAAACCTACCTAAGGAAACAAAAGACCTGTATGCAGAAAACTATAAGACACTGATGAAAGAAATTAAGATGATACAAACAGATGGAGAGATACACCATGTTACTGAATTGGAAGAATCAACATTGTGAAAATGACTATACTACCCAAAGCAATCTACAGATTCAATGCAATCCCCATCAAACTACCAATGGCATTTTTCACAGAACTAGAACAGAAAATTTCACAATTTGTATGGAAACACAAAAGACCCCGAATAGCCAAAACAATCTTGAGAAAGAAAAACGGAGCTGGAGGAATCAGGCTCCTGGACTTCAGACTATACTACAAAGCTACAGTAGTCAAGACAGTATGGTATTGGCACAAAAACAGAAATATAGATTAATGGGACAGGATAGAAAGCCCAGAGATAAACCCACACACCTATGGTCACCTTATCTTTGACAAAGGAGGAAAGAATATACAATGGAGAAAGGACAGCCTCTTCAATAAGTAGTTTTGAGAAAACTGGACAGCTACATGTAAAAGAATGAAATTAGAACACTCCCTAACACCATACACAAAAACAAACTCAAAATGGATTAAAGACCTAAATGTAAGGCCAGACATTATAAAACTCTTAGAGGCAAACATAGGAAGAACACTCTTTGACAGAAATCACAGCAAGATCCTTTTTGACTGATGCACTGAAGAATGAAAGTGGTTCTCTAGTATGCTAGGAGAATATATATTACTAAACTATTATAAGATGATTGACTTCTTTATCTTTTTGAAATTTTCTAGCCAATATGGCAACATATCACTGTCACAGCTCTCATTGGTGTTGTCATGCCATTAATCTCCAACTCAGATAGCACTTGGATGCCCTGGGAGATCTGGTAACAGGAACAAATCTTAGTGACTGCCCCAACAAGGAAACAACTGTCAGTCTTGGGACAAGTAAAGAAGAGGCACGCTAACTAGACTGAGAAAAAGTTCTACATCATCAGTCAACAGACATGTCTCTGTTGCCTTTTAAATCCTGTCTTTTGGTGCAAGGTGCCATGTCTGTTTTAATTCGTGTTCATGTATGAGCCATGCAAATATGCTTTCTTCCTAGCATGACACACCATGCATATATACATACATAAAATATATACATTTTTAGCATCTCCTAGTAACATACAACTGTGGAAGAGTCAAGGATGTAGCAGGAAGATCCCTATCTCCTCAAGGCCTAAACTTTGGAGTCACTAGTAGGCAAGTGGGATGTTACAGAGGTAGAATAAAGCAGAATTCAAAATGCAGGTCCTACATTCAAATTCTAGCTCTCCCATTTCTCATGTGAGGAAGTTGAAGCAAGTTAGTTATTTCCTAAACTATAAAAGAGGGGAATTAATAACCACCTCATGGTTTTAAGGAATAACAAAGGCAATGCATTTAAGGATCTTGATGCAGTTCCTGTGGCATTATGAGAACTCAAAGAATGATAGCTGACTTGGGGGCTGCAGGGACCTTGGATCTCTCTCTGCCCAGGACATGCTATCCTGCTTCTGAATAATTTACACATCCCAGTCAGCTAAAAACTAATCACAATTACCTTGTTTAGAGGACAAATTAAAGATTTCCTGAATGTTAGATGTCAAGGAGATAATCTATAAATGATCAAGTCCAACATATTTATTTTAAAGAATGAAGCAGTGACTTGTTCCTGCTCACCCAGCTAAATATTCAATGAATCCTAACCCTGGTTTAAATCTCCTGGTCTAAAAATTGATCTGAAATTGATCTCCAATTTTACCACTGAGCTAAAGTGCCATCTCTCTGTCTAGCCTTTCCTTTTCTCTTTTTCTCCCACTTCCTCTCTCTCTCCTCTTTAGTTCCTAGTTGACACTGGAAGTGACTAAGGTTCTTTACTAAGCATCATGAAGAAGTTTTCCAATCATCTGTGAACTGGCCTGGTCCCCAAATACCAAAATCATCCAATAAGACTGTAGTGAACATATTGACAAGTCTTTATGTTTCCAAGGTTTATCTTAAATAAAAACACGCTACTTGGAAGAAATAATTTCTGAAGAGCTAGAATTTATTAACACCTGAGCCCCTATTCACTGTCTGCAAAATCAACACTGCCTGTCAGATGATAAATGAAACTTTAGAAGACAATTGGCAGGTTGTTCTCCTGAGCCCTTGATCCATTTACACGTATCTTTACTCTCAAGGCTTTGAAAAATGGAATCGGTACCCATGACAACACAGCCAACTTCTCCAGCCCAGAGAAGAGCAAAGCAGTCTGTCACTAGAAGATTCAGTCAAGATGCCACATTCTTCCTAAGGCAACTCAGACAGACAGTTCTCTAACTGTCTCTAAACAGATTGACAGATCAAGCTGTGAAGTCAGCCAAGGAGGATCAGCACCACCCACTCTGGACAGACGCAGGCTCGGCTGGTCCTAACCCGTCTCCAGGAGGTAGGTGGCAGGCAAAGGAGCCGATTCATGATGAAGACTGCCTGTGAGTGCTGGCGCTAGGCTTTGCCAAACTCGAAGTTATGCTCTGGTCAGAGCAGGCATTACAGGGTTTCTGAAACCACTATTAAGTAGGGAGACCATGGTAATCTGGTTACAGTCTCTGAATCTGGCATTCTAAGAGCAAGGGAGAATAATTTAGAAGAAAAGCAACACCACGCCAGGGACAAAAGACAGGAGGAGGGCTTGAAATCCCAGTGCAAATTGCATGCCTCTAGGTACCAATTTGCCTTGCAGTGGAATTTAGGCTTCCTAAAGTTAAATTATGCATACAACGGCCTCATTATCCACAGTGGTATTTTCATATAAAGATCTGAAGACAAAATGTAAACTTGACTCTCAGAGTCTTTAGAAAAAGCGATTGACTAATCCACATACAGAACAGCTCCAGTTCCACCTGCTGCTGCCTATACAGATGGGAAAGATGTGACAGAGGGGACTCCCTGCAGCAGCCAGTACCACAGACTCAGCGCTGTAAGCACTGCAGTCCCAGGCCTCTCTTTCAGATGCTGCAATTTTACAAAACATTTTAAAACACTATTCTAAAGTAGCAATGCACACAGCAGGGCTGCAGTAAGAGATGTTTCCTGTAACAATATTTGGTGGATCTTTTGTTCTCACGCTAACATATCCTTTCTGGTATTAAGACAAAATAAACATGTTTGGGAGGTCTGTTTTCTTACACAAGACAAAGCCAAGTATTTATTATTTATAAAGTCATCCTTTAGGGGTTACTTTCCCCAAGAGGAATGCTATTGTTGCTAGATAAATTTTTCACTCATTCAACAAATGTTATTGAGCTGCCACTCAGCTGAAAACTGGAGTTGAAAGATGAACTAGATATTGTCCTGCTTTCAAGATGTTCACTATCTATTTGTGAAGTAAACAGGCCAACTCTGTTACAATACATTGTGTTCTTTGCCGTGGGCACTAAGCAGATGCAAGAGCGGGAAGAGTAGTGACATTGCAGCGAGGTCTTGAAAGAACAGTGAACCTGCCAGAAAGACAGAGAAGGCATAGCTCAACAGTTGCTAAAGTATGAAGGTTGACGGGGAAGGGCTCATGTGTGAGAAGCTTCGGGAGATAGAACTCTATCTAACTCTAAGACGGTCGGCTGCAAGGGAGCCGGGCCATGAACAACCTTCCATGCCGTGTTGAGTCTAGCTTTTATATCGAGGTTCATAGGACATTACTAAGAATTCTACAGGGAAGTGAAAAATGACGATCTTAAAACCTCTTTTTCTTTCTCCTGTTGATGCCATTTATATACATAAATCACAGGAATTGTGGAAAATAAACTCTAAGAACAAAAACGACCTGTGACACCACAAGCATGACCATATGTTTATGTTAAGTCGAGTATTCTGGAATCAGTGTGGAGAGTCTATTGCCCAGAAGAAATTGGAAGTAAGAGACTTAGGAAAAAATTATGGTAATATACGTAAGAGATAAGAGATAATAAAGGGCAGAACCAGGTGAGCAGCCGTGAAGAGTGAGAAGATGGAAGGATTTGCTGGATAACAAGAAAGGTAACTAACTAGACAATTCTTGGTCATTGGATGTCACCCATTCTTGGTGATCTAGGGGAATATTCATTTATTTATTAACTCACCAAATATTTAATGCCAGCTGTATACCAGATACTTTTCTAGGTGTGGAGGGCAGAACTAAATGAACAGACAAAAAAGAGTTTTTTTGTTTGTTTTGTTTTGTTTTGTTTTCCCCTTCTGGATCTGACTTTTAGGTGAGGAAAATAAAATAGTTTCCAAATCTCCAGTTTGGAAAACTGGATTACTGTTGTATTCCTGAGACAGGAAATTCACATCTGTTGCAGAAAAAAAAAAAATCTGCTCTGCCTTAGATACACAGAATTTGAAATCTGCCTCTAAGCTTATTTGAGGGATTACACAACCTACAGGAGATTAAGAGAAGACAGTGCACATTCTGTACCTTTCTGGAAAGCATAGGAATGATATCTCAGAAACAAAACCTTCTGACTTTCAGGAACTGGTGACAACAAGAAGTCATAGCCAGCTGATGAGACAGGCAAGCTAACTAGCAAAAATGACCTCATTGCACACACATGGGTTAAAGTCAAGGTAAGAGTAACAGAAGGGTGACAATTACTTCTGCCTGATGGTGCTGAGCAAGCAGGCCAGAATCTGTTCCATGATTTTATCTGGATCAGGTTCCCCTGCCCATCATGAAAATAGCCTCCATAGGTAAATTCAGCTTTGCTTTGGCTGAAATTATAGAAAACTGAACTGACAAGTCTGCTGAAGAAAGATGAAAGTGCCACATTCTCCATAGGGAGACAAGTACATAAGTGAAATTGGGCAGAGGTTTCAACCTTTTCCTTCTGAGGAATAGAAACTTCTGATGAAATGAAATCTTATCCCATTTATGTCAGATAAAATAAAGCAGATGAGGAAAGTGTGGCTGGGGGGTGAGCTGTACTAACAATGAGGCTAGGTCAAGGGGTCCAGAGTGAATCATAAAGTAGGCTCCTAGTCCAACCCCTTCATTTTATCAATAAGGGAAAAAAAAAAAAAAGCCCATCAAGGCAAAACTATTTGTTCACCTAAAAACAGAAGTTGAGTTTGATTTGGAATCCAGACCAGCTCACTTTTTACTTCCCACTTGGATTTTCAACAGGACTGGCTTTAATACGTCCTCACAAAATGCACTGGGAGACAAAACACATTATTTACTTAATTTTATGACTGCTAATATAGTCATTTCCATTACAAAAGCCCCAATATTGCTTTAGTTATAAAAACAGCAAATTGAATCTCTATAGTCTTATGATAGTCATAGAAGTGTCTTGAACATTATTCTAAGTTCTTAATAATATTTTAAATAATTTCCTGTTACACTTCTTCAAAGTAAAACTGCAGTGTGTTCTTCTCATTGGGGCTGAGATGTTTTAACTAGATAGAGATAGAAGGAGAGGCCTCTGAATACATGTCCCAGTAATGGCTCCAGGTTCTTATATTAACGCCATCATTACTTGGGGCCAGTACTGAATTTCCTGTAAAGGTTATAATTATTCTAGGCCCAAATCTCCCTCACTCCTCCTACCACAACTACGGACACAGTGGTAAAAACCATTGGTACTTATGATTGCTTTGTTTTTGACACAAAGAGATATGATTATAAGGTAAATAATCATACATGTTCAGCAGAATCCATTCATGTATCCAAAATAATGTCATACTTCAAAGGCGTCACCTTGAGAGGCACTATCCCTACAGGAGCAGCCACTGCCTTCTCATTTCCTGCCAACTTCAATGTATGATCCAGATAAGAAAAGCAAATCATATTACTGGCTAGGTACAGCTGGCCTTCGGCTAAACGTGGTTTTGCCCATTTTGACCGCCATGCTCATTTTTACTTCAGGCTGCTTTGAAAACTCAAATCATTCCTCAGAGATGAAGATGAGCCCTCGTGTTCACTGACCACCACGTGACCAAGTGTGCCTCAGGCTCCACAAAGGGCTCAGAAAGGAAGTTTCAGAAGTGCTCAGAGCAGTGAGTGCTTTGGCTCACCAGGCATCTACTTTTTTTTTTTTTTAATTTTTATTTTTGGCTGTGTTGGGTGGCGAGCAGGGGCTACTCTTCGTTGCGGTGCATGGGCTTCTAGTTGTGGTGGCTTCATTTGTTGCAGAGCACAGGCTCTAGGCATGTGGGCTTCAGTAGTTGTGGTATGTGGGCTCAGTAGTTATGGCTCGTGGGCTCTAGAGTTCAGGCTCAGTATTTGTGGCACAAGGGCTTCATTGCTCCATGGCATTTGGGATCTTCCCAGACCAGGGCTTGAACCCATGTCCCCTGCATTGTCAGGCAGATTCTTAACCACTGCACCACCAGTGAAGTCCCCTAGGTATCTACTTTTAACAGACCTCACACAAGGCTAATAACAGAATTCAACTGCTTTTATTTTGAATGAACTCTATTATAGTAAAACTTCGTAAGTCTACACATATCAATTTAAATAGGGACCATATATACAGTATGGAAATTCCATTATGCTGATGATGCATGGAGAAACAAAAATTTGTGGGTACCCATTACTTTAACTGGGATAAATACACACACACACACACACACACACACAAACACACACATATATTTATATTCAGCTAGAGAGAGTCAAATCCAAATGCATCATTTTATAGTTAAGGAAATTAAATCCCAGAAAGTTGACAGTGATACCCCCAGTGACAAAAACTTTGGTCAGAACCAAAGAACCTGGGTAGCTCACCTCCCACAAACTCTGTATTTTATTGTTTTCAGTCTCTTTTTGATGTCAATATCAGAATGCTGGAAACAAAGTGGTAAGTCATTTTTCCTACCTTGGCATTTTATACATGTTACATCATTGACTCCTCATATACCTATATCATATAAGTTTTACTGTCCTAATTTCACAGAGAAGCTATAAATATTTGTTCCAAGTAATACAGCCAGAATGTCCTGTAATCATGATGAGGTGGCTGGGATAGAACCTGTAAAAATGAGTTCAGACTATCAAGGAGATTATGATGGCAGCAATAAATCCCAGGTCTACTGTTGACTACTTGAATGATTGTAGATAAGATGATAAACTTCTCCATGCCTCAGTTTCCTGTCTGTGAAATATGACAGCAGTTGGAAATGATAGTACCACCTTTATAGATTTGGTGTGAGTATTAAATGAGATAACACAGGGCTATATCTAATACCTGGCACATGGAAAGAACTTGGTAAATTTCTGGTAACTATCAAGTAGCAAGTCCACACTTGTTCATCTACTCTCCTGATCCAACTTGGCTTTGCATGTCCATATCCTACAGTTTTTTTGTTTGTTTTAACTATAATAAAAAAATAACAATACCCATTTTGGGGCATAGCCAATAAGTGCTAAATCAATCATGAAAACATTCATTTCACAGCTATTTACTTGATCTGTCTCCACCCTATACAGAAGGAGAAGAGAGCAAGCCAAGAGATCGCTTCAGTATGCTGCATGGGAGTAGTTAAGTTAAAAGTATGGGGCTTCCCTGGTGGCGCAGTGGTTGAGAGTCCGCCTGCCGATGCAGAGGGCGCGGGTTCATGCCCCAGTCCAGGAGGATCCCGCGTGCCGTGGAGAGGCTGGGCCCGTGGGCCATGGCCGCTGGGCCTGCGCGTCCAGAGCCTGTGCTCCGTGACGGGAGAGGCCACAATGGTGAGAGGCCCACGTACCACAAAAAAAAAAAAAAAAAGTATGGCTATCCCATGAACCTAAAAAAGAAACCATTGCCTTAAACGATGAGATCCCACTTAAAATTCATTTAAAAATAATAATGCCAGATGATTTCACTTCCCTGAAGGTACCTCACACTTTCCTACTAGGCATCTCAGAGAGTAACATCTGATCAGTAGTCACGGGAGGTGCTAGAAAGAAATGTCACCTTTATTTGACCCATCTTTAGGGGGAGCCACACAGGTGTCCCCATGTTTGCTACACTGGCTATCTAACTTCTCGTGCTGATGCTTGTCTGAGATTTGACATTTCCTGAAATGAGTTCCTTCCTATCTAGATTCTAAGTGAGGAAGGGGTAGACGATGAGAGAGAGGGAGAATTTTTTGTTGGTGGTGAAAGAATGAACATCTGTCTCTCCAGTTTTTGTATCCTGCCTCTGCCAAAATGTATCCCTCCCTGGGTACACTTCTTACAATATTTTGCAAGTGGAAAAAAAATGATTGAAAGAAATTACTGGCATATTCAACTCAGCTACCCTTATGGCCCTTTCACATACAATAGCCTCAAGTGGTTGATGTGTATATTTTGGAAAATACAATATTATTCTTTTGCGCTCAGTTGTCTCAATGTTATTCATTTTCTTTCAATTTTATTTAAATGAAAGTTGAAATCTCCAGACTACTTTGATAGTTGTATAAGAATAGTTTTATGTTGTAGAGAATTCTTCTATCCCCATGCATAATAGCACACTAACATTTGGGGGGTATTCATTATTTGACGGATAATAGACATAAACGTAGGAATGAAGAGCATTCAATCTGGGTCTGCCTGATAGAAAAAAGCCATAATGCACCTCTTTGACCTACTCAGGAAACACAGCACAAGTAACAGCACCTTTTTGGTGCCTGCTTTAGCCCTTCTACACACAAAAAAGACAAGAATGAAGGAGATAAATGATATTGCAGCAATGCCACACTCAGAATCGGAGGTCACTCTTATATGAAAAGATTACTCTGACGGCACTGAGAGGGGACTGATCTGAAGGAGAGATTGGAGGCTTCCAAAGATGCCAGTTAAGGAGCAATGGCAATTGTTCAGGAGATAAAATGAAGGATTGAGAAGGGGAGAGAATGTGGCTGCAGAAATAATTTGGAGATAGAATGGCCACATATTGGTTAAGAGGATTGAGGGAGAGGGAGCGTTTGAGGTTGGTGTTACCATTATAAATAGATAGATAGATAGATAAATGCAATAATAGAAATTATTAAACAAAGAAGAGAATTGAGAAGAATCTGTGTTGAAAGGTGCTGACATTATGTGTTTGCTTAGGATACCCTCCAATTTACCTGTTCAAACTGCCACCCTTGACACTTACCTCTCTGACACTTTCAGTCAAAGTTTCCATGTTTTTACTCCTGAGTGCTGCTTGCTTGTCTCTTTGTTCTGGTAAGTTATTTAGCCTCTCTTTTCTTACTGACCTTCTTGGCCCATGACTTGGAATACACATGATTTCCCTAGAAGTCAGACTATTGCCTACCTTCCTTCCCTGCAGCAGGACAGCTTGCATATAGAAATCGGAATTCTCCCAGATACACAAACTTGGACCCTACAGGGCATCAGAAACCATTAGCCAATCAGTGGAGGCTTCTCACAATTTCTTTTTAATGAAAAGCAATTGGTGAAATGAAGCACTGTCACCTTCAATTCAACTAAGGGACCTTGAAATATAGCAAGTGGCAATGTGGGAGGTGTTTTCTTTTAAAGTCTTACCCATGGCAGCTTATAAATACAAAGAGGTATGCTAAACCCTTGTAGCAATTTATTTTTCCCTTGTTCTGTAATCTCATAAAACTTTATATAAAACCTATCCATAGGCAACATTGGGGAAGGATGGGAGATGGTGGCTTAAACACATCTGGGAGCTCCTTTACCCCCAGCAACAACCCGGACAACATGTGGAAGATGCTGGTGAAGCCTCAGACACTGCCAAGAGTTCTGAAGTCCAGAGCTAGCACAGGAGTTTCTCTACTCAGAGCCTGATAAGATCTTGGGAGGATCCGGGGAGGACAGTAGTGGTGGATCCTGGCAAGTACATGACCTGCAGAAAACTACAGATCCCAGGAAAAAGTGTCACATCAGTTGATAAGAGAGGGCCAGATTTCTCTAGCTCTCAAACAACTGAGGGAGAGATGAATCAACAGTGAGTCCTGTCTATACCTGAGGCTGGAACATCTGAAAGAGGAGGAAAATGAAGAGGCTTCCTTGTATTTTTAATAGAGTAGAGAGCTGACACCATGCTTTTGCTACATCATTGGGCCATGGTAGAATAGACCACAGACCTTCCTGCCATTTCATGACGTGGCTCCAAATTAATGTACTACAGAGTTAAACCTGAGTCCCAGGAAGTAGATAAAGGGAACTTCTGGCACATATAAGAAATCCTATAACCAGAGAAAATGAGCACAGGTGAAATAACCAAGAGAGATCCTAATAAATTATAGCTTCTGAGAGTTACAGATTAATACATGAACTAAAAATTAAGAGGAAGAAATCTTGGTATGGATACGGCTGTATATGTCAGAATTTTTCCTCTCATTCTTCTTGTAATCATAAAGAATTAGCAATAAAATATAATACATACAAAGTCCATTTTCAGGGACATTAGGTTACAATATTCATATTCAAAAATATAAGTAAGGGCTTGCATAAGTAGCTGAGATCAGGCAGAAGCCATGAAAGAGACACACCAAAGAGCCCAGAAGCAGAAAAATCTCCAAGAACTCAACAAAAATGCCTTCCTTGAAAGTAAGAGTCTCTCTCAAAGTTGAAAAATGATACTTCTTGTTTGGAATTAGAGATGGGAACGTGGGGAAGTACTCTCTTAAACCAAGGTGAGTTTAAGATATTAAAAGAAGAACAATTTCAAAAATAGCAACAAAATGTATCTACTCACAAAAGAGAACTATTGCTCTGAAACAGAGAAAAATATGATCAAATACTTAGCTAAGAATTAAAAAATGAATTGATGAAGTAATCACACTTATGAAGGAAAAACCAAAAAGGATAAATGCAAAAACTTGTGAAAAAGTTAATATTAACACAGAAAAAGATGAAATATAAATATGAGCTGGCAAAAGTTAGGAAAGAAATAGAAGATTAAAATTTATGACAGATAAAAGAGTAACTTGAAGGAGAAAAATAAAAGGAAGCAGAAATTGTTTTAAAAAACTTAAAATGGTTTAGAGAAAATGAGAAATGTAGAATACCAATAAGAGACTCAATATATTTAATTCAAGTCTCTGAAGAATAAAGCCACAGTGAGACAGGACAAATATTACAAATACTACAAATTACAAATATTACAAATATTACAAATATTACAAACATTATTTTTAGTAAGTTAAATATTACAAATATATTCTTAAATATGTGAAACAAGGAAATGACTCAAAATTGAAAAAGTGTTAAGTATCAGAGAAAATTTGTTAATATAGTCACACTGTGAAACATCCAGGTAAAACTACTGGAATTTTTTAATGATTTAATAGTTTTTTGCCTCATTGCCTAAAATATATTTTTCTTAATTTTTAAAAGGGAATATACCAAACTCGTCTTAGGTTTCTTCACAACCGACAACATAGAAGATACTCCAGGAAAAAAAGTATAAGCCAGTGATTTTGTTCTCTCACTTAATCATAAAAGTACACATGTTTGAACATGAAAGACTTAAGTTAATACTGTTATTGTGAGTATTCTTAGTATTCAATGATAATGGACTTTCAGTTCTCACCAACAATGATCAAGTAAATAAATTAAAATATAAAAAGTCTAAATAACATGATTAATGTGACAGATTTTACTGATATATAATATACATGCCTATGTGTATGTAATTACGTGCATATATATGTATGTGTGTTTATATGTATAAAATAACATTTGTCCTATAATAGTACAATTTTACATGCCCATGAGAGAGCCACAAAAATTGACCATACAATAGCACACAAAATTTATAAGTGCACAGAGTATTCTTTAATTTAAAAATATAATATGATAAAAAATTAATGACTAAATAAAAAGCCAAAGAATTCTCCCCTCCAAAAATTCTTAAATTTGTGTCAGAAAAAAGAGCAAATTTAAATCATGATTTTTTTTAAGGATGATATTGAAAATCAGAAACTCCACAAAGGTAAAGCTAAATAATATGAATAACAGTCTAAGAAAACATAATTTACCAAAATCATTAAACCAAGATTAAAAATCTAAATGGACAAAATAGATGAAACTGGAAAAGAACACCCCCCCATCAAAAGGCAACAGGTTCTGATGTTTCCATATGAGACCTCTATCAGGCTTTTAAAGTAGATAATCCTAATAATATTTAAATTGTGCTAGAATATAAAATAAAATGATTTTTTTTCAAATTAGTTTTAAATAGGGGTGTAAAAGAATTAATCTCCAAAATATACAAGCAGCTCATGCAGCTCAATATCAAAAACACAAACAACCCAATTCAAAAATGGGCAGAAGACCTAAATAGACATTTCTCCAAAGAAAGTATACAGATTGCCAATAAACACATGAAAGAATGCTCAACATCACTAATCATTAGAGAAATGCAAATCAAAACTACAATGAGGTATCACCTCACACGGGTCAGAATGGCCATCATCAAAAAATCTACAAACAATAAATGCTGGAGAGGGTTGGAGAAAAGGGAACACTCTTGGGAATGTAAATTGATATAGCCACTATGGAGAACAGTATGGAGGTTCCTTAAGAAACTAAAAATAGAACTACCATACGACACAGCAATCCCACTACTGGGCATATACCCTGAGAAAACCATAATTCAAAAAGAGTCATGTACCACAATGTTCATTGCAGCTCTATTTACAATAGTTGGGACATGGAAGCAATCTAAGTGTCCATCGACAGATGAATAGATAAAGAAGATGTGGCACATATATACAATGGAATATTACTCAGCCATAAAAAGAAATGAAATTGAGTTATTTGTAGTGAGGTGGATGGACCTAGAGACTGTCATACAGAATGAAGTCAGAAAGAGAAAAACAAATACCGCATGCTAACACATATATATGGAATCTAAAAAAAAAAGGTTCTGAAGAACCTAGGGGCGGACAGGAATAAAGACTCAGATGTAGAGAATGGATTTGAGGACACAGGGAAGGGGAAGGGGAAGCTAGGACAAAGTGAGAGAGTGGCATGCACATATATACACTACCAAATGTAAAATACTTAGCTAGTGGGAAGCAG